>NC_139008.1:59797644-60397644 GCF_964374135.1 Grampus griseus
ACTGCCTTGAGTTCTGCCCATTGAGCAGAATGACCATGCCTGCTTCTGATTCTGCATAGCTGATGCTGAGTTTGAACATGGACATTGCTGGTGTGCTTGAAAACCAGGCAGGCACTTAGGGGACCCTCTGTGAACTGAGGGTCCCATTGAGCTAGCAGTTATGCTTCAGGTGATGAAGTGAGGAATAAAGTTTTTCCCAAAGGGATTGCTGCCACCCTTTCATGTAAAACCCAGATGTAATGTTAGAGCTAGGTCAGGTGTGCTCTTGAATACAGTAAGTCCACTACATACGAACCTTCAAGTTGCAAACTTCCAAAGAGGCGAACGTGTGTTCCCATGTCCAATCATGTAAGTTAGTTCACGCATCTGGCGTACATCGTCACATGCGTGCATCCTCTACACAAGTGGTTGTGCTTTGTGTACTTTACTGTACAGCATTGTATAGAGTACGGTAGTATAGTATTTTTATTTCAAGCCCAGGATGTACAGAAGCAAGAGTAAAAGCAGTGGTGATGTAGCTGGTACTGCTAAGAAGCGCCAAGTGATAAAGATGGAAACAAAAGTGAAAATAATTGAGAGAGTGGAGTGAGGCAAAAAGATGGTAGACGTCTCTTATTCTTATAACATGAATCATTCAACCATTGGCACGATTCTAAAGAACAGGGACAAGATCATGGGGCATGTGAAGTCTGCTGTGCCAATTATGTCAACAATAATATCGAGGAAGCGTGGAAAAGTGATGGAAGAGGTGGAGAAACTTCTCAGTGTGTGGATACAGGATCAGCATCAGTGTCAAGTCCCACTCAGCTTAATGCTGATTTAAGAGAAAGCTAAAAGCCTTTATGAAGACTTGAAGAAGAAACACAGCGAAGAATCAGAGGGTGCAACTTTTAATGTCAGCCATGGTTGGTTTCATTGCTTCAAGGCTAGAGCCAACCTTCACAACGTAAAAGTAAGTGGTGAGGCAGCGAGTGCAGATACAGTAGCTGCCTGGGAATTTCCTGAAACACTTCCAGAAATTATTGATGAAGGCACATATTTACCCAAGTAGGTTTTTAATGTGGATGAGACAGGACTGTACTGGAAGGGGATGTCAGACTGAAGTTACATCAGTAAGGAGGAAAAGTTGATGCCAGGTTATAAAGCAGCAAAGGATAGGCTAACTCTGTTGTTTGGTGGCAATGCCTCTGGTGATGTGAACCTGAAGCCTCTCTTAGTTTATCATTCAGAGAACCCAAGAGCCCTTAAAAACATAGCCAAGGGCTCTCTTCCTGTTGTATGGAAGAGTAACCCCAAAGCCTGTGTTACACAGGCCATTTTCCAGGACTGGTTTTTCCACCACTTTATCCCAGAGGTAGAGAAATATTGCTTGGAGAAGGACATCCATTCAACATTCTTTTGCTGCTCGACAGTGCTCCAGGCCACCCCCCATTCATGGACGACTTTCATCCCCATGAATGTCAAAGTAGTGCATCTGCCACCAAATACCATGTCGCTTATCCAACCTATGGACCAGGGAGTTATAGCGACTTTCAAGAAATATTATTTACGTCACACTTTTCGTCAGGCAGTAAAGGTGAGTGACGAATCGGGAACAACTTTGTGACAATTTTGGAAGGACTATAACATCTACAAGGTCATAAAAAACATTGAATTTGTTTGGCGTGAGGTTACGGCTGTCACCATGAACGGGGTTTGGAAGAACCTTTGTCCACAGTTTGTTCATGATTTTCATGGATTTGAGAAGTTGGATGAAGAGTCCAAAGAAGTCTTCAGCAACTTAGTGACCCTCAGCGAGAAGCTGCAACTTGTTCCGCAAGAGGACGACTTCATTGAACTCTTTGCTGCGCAACACGAGGGGCTTACTAATGAAGACCTGATGGAATTGGAGGCCCAGAGAAAGCATGAGGAGAGACAAGAGGAAGAAGAAGTAACTGAAGAACCGAAGAGATTCACGACGTGGGAAATGGCAAGTGGGTTTTCTTTATTTGAGGAGACACTGTTAGTTTTTGAGGCACAGGACCCGAATGTAGAATGGTACACGAAGTTTGCAGGAGCCATTCAGAATGCAATCCAGTGCTACTGTGTCATCTATGACGAGAGAAAAAAAAAAAAAAAAGAGCTGCTACCCAGACATCACTGGATCGTTTTTTCAAGAGGGTAGATAGAATTGAATTCAGCAAGGAACCAGAACCTGTGCCATCAACGTCAGGCGTGAATGAAATTGCAGCTTGCCCTCCATCTCCTATTGCTGATGATCCTTCAGCTCTACCATCTCCCACCTCCTCTCCCTCCTCCAGTCAGTAACTCTTCTTGCCTGTTCACTCGATGCCAGCCCCTGTATTCCAGCTGCTGTACTGTACTACTGTACTTTTCAAGGTACTGTACTGTAAGATTAAAAATGTTTTCTTTACTTTTCGTGTTTGTTTTTTATGTATTATTTGTGTGAAAAGTATTATAAACCTATTGCAGTACAGTACTATATAGCCAATTGTGTTAGTTGGGTACTTAGGCTAACTTTGTTGGACTTATGAACACATTGGACTTATGAACGCGCTCTCGGAATGGAACTCATTCATATGTAGGGGACTTACTATATAGCATTTCCATTTGACTAGCAAGGCCTTTTGTGTTCGTCCCTGGATAGCCACCAAATCCAAGTTTACCCATCCCCAAATGGGAATGTCAGGTTGAAGAGTCACAGGACTTCTATGGGTCAGTAAGTAAGAAATTAGCAGGTTCCAAAAGGAATGTACTTGGTGACTGTGTCCGAAAGGTGATGCTGTTGTGCGGGAAACTGGCCTCCTCTGAGTAATCGTGACCACTGAGTCTATTTCTTCCCGTTTTCCTTTCTCTTCTTGGAAGCCTATAGGGTTTCTCCTGGACCATCTTGGAGGATTCAGGAATCACCTCTGTACATACAGCAATCCCTGAATGAGCGAATCCCCTCTGACACTTATGGGCATTCACAGTACAAACCTGTACAAACATCAGTACCAATTATACTTCCAGCAGTGGCAGCTCCAACAGCAGTACACTGAATTGACCCAAAGGACCCACCGTAGGGCCAATTTAATTTCCTGTCCCCACTTTAAACTTTGCTCATAGCCCGTCAGCTGAAATTGGGTACTTTTTTTTTCTTCCAGTTTTACTGAGATATAATTGACATTCAGCACTGTATAAGTTTAAGGTGTACAGCACAATGCTCACATACATCGTGAAATGATTATCACAGTAAGTTTAGTGAGTATCCATCATTTCATAGAGATGCAAAATTAAAGAAATAGAAAATATTTTTTCCTTGTGATAATTCTTAGAATTTATTCTCTTTCATATATAACATACAGCAGTGTTAATTATATTTATTGTGTTGTACATTACATCCCTAGTACTTATTTATCTTATGGCTGGAAGTTTGTACCTTTTGACTACCTTCATCCAATTCCCCTTTTATACCACCCCGTCCCATAACCACAAATCTGATCTCTATTTCTATGGATTTGTTTGTTTGTTTTTGAAGTATAAGTGACCTACAACACTATGTGGGTTCCTGTTACATGACATAGTGATTTGATATTTCTATAACATTTCAAAGTGATCACCAATATAAAGTCTAGTTACAATAAAGTCTAGTTACAATATGTCACCTTACAGACATAAAAACCTTACAGAGGTTTTTTTTTTTTTTTCCTTTTGATTCTCTGGAAGTTTTAATTTGTTCTGTCAATGAAACTCACACGGCATAAGGACTTAGGCCCTCAGGCTAGGCAAGACATCATGGCCCTTGGAAGAAGCACCAAGGCTGCCTGCAGGAGACGGTAAGATGGACTCTTGGTGGGAAAGGAATGAGCTACACAGATGAACCAAGGGAAGGTTTTAGGGGTCAGGGCCCAAGTGAAAAGGGGGATGAGGATGGACTGCCATAGCCTTAACCTAGTGCTTAAAAAGAAAAAATACCCTTCCCTTCGGTTATTAGGGAGAGGTATGAGTGGAGGGGTTTCTTATTGCTTGCCCCTCCATGGACCTATAGGATCTGAGAGCAGGGGAGAAGAATGCAAGCAGGCTGGTAGGAGAACCAGAGTGAGAAGTCACACAGTTCCCTGGGTGGAGGAGTCAAACCCTGGGCTTGGACTTCAGCCCCAAGGGCCAGAACAGCATCTCTTTCTTCTGAAGAGGTCAAGTTGCCTGAGCTCACAGGACTAGGAATGTCAGATTTCCAGCCCCTCCTGATCCATGGTTGTTGGGATTCCCTTGTGTCTCAAAAGCCTTGGAGCAGTAAAGAAAAGTTTCTTTCCAGGAACTTCTTTCCCAGTCAGTTAGCAGCCAACTTTTCTGGCAGAAATGTCCTTTCTGCCCAATCTGCCCCCAGGAGGGTGGGAATGTGGCTAGCCCTCAGGAAGTGTCCCAGAAGCTCATATGGCCCAGGATGGAGAATGTGCACCTTCTTCAGAGGCTCAGAACTCCCACTTGTCCACCTCCAGCTCTTCCAGGTTTGTTACCAGGCCAAAGATTCCACTGTGATCCTGAGACTGGCTGCCTTCAAAATTGGTGATGGGGGTGACAGGAAAAAGCAACTCAGGCAAAGCCTCTGAGGCACGTTGCTTGATCAGCTTGAAGAAAGAATGGTTCAGGAGGGTGCAGGCACTTGGTCTTACATCTGGGTTGTGCTGAAGGCACTGCTCCACAAAGTGGTGGAAGTGGGGTGAGAAGATGTGGTGATAGGGGTGGGACAGTGAGTTGCCATTGGAGGTCCTGGGGGTGCTGGTGGTCAGGCTATCACTCAGGCCAGAGTTGGCCACTGAGCGCGAGATGCTCATGGTAAGCTCCTGGGCAGGGATGGTGCTGGTGTCCAGCAGGCAGGGCACAATGCCGTTCAGCTTCTCCAGTAACATCTGGGGGGCAGGCATATCCTTTAAAGGGGACATGGCTATTGGCCAGTTCACAGGCTGCGATTCCCACACTGTAGATGTCAAACTTGGTATCATAACCCTGAAGATTCTGCTGGAGGACCTCTGGGCTGAGCCAGGGCAGAACCTTGATACTGTACTTGGTAAAGTCGTGGACCACACGCTGCTGCTGCCCATGGCTGATCATGCTGAGGTTGCTGCTTAAACCGGACAGGTAGACCTTCCCATCTGTGGAGATCAGAACGTAGGTGCCTGGCTTTGACACTCCTGTGCATATATCCCATGTGGTGGATGTAGTCCAGGGCCTTGAGCACCCCCTGCAGGATGTAAGCAATTCCCAGCTCATTCATGCTGTCCATGAAGTGTGTACAGATGAGGTCCTTTGCAGAGACATATGCCATGAATGATGTGATAACCCACAGCTCATTGTCTGTAACAAAGGTGGCTTGATATGGCAGGATATTGGGATGGCTGAAGATCTTAGAGACATGGAGCTCCCCTTGCAAGTATGTCACCAGCTCATTGGAACAAGCTTCTAGGTTAATCCTTCGTACAGTCACATACTTTCCCATTGGTTTGTACCTTGCTAGATTCACTGTCATCAGGTCCTCGAATCCTTTGCCTGTAACGGTGAGTAGCTCATAACACCCTCCCTCTGGCAGAAAGCTACTCATGATCTCCTGTTTAGTGAAGGACGCTATCGACTCTGAGCTTGCCTCGTTGGTCTCCAAATGGTTCCAAATCTCTTAAGCCCTCAACAATGAACTTTTCCGAGACCAAATGGCTAATTCACTCTATTTACTTACAAGAAAAGACATGAGTTCCTAACATGTAGACCTACTTTAATTTCAAAAATTTAAACCCAGCTCCACCTCCTTGGTTTAAGGTTGTACCAACACCAGGCCAATTGCTGGGAGGCCAGAGTTATTGACAATATTCCCCATACTGTACATTTCATACCACTGATTCATTTATTTTGCAACTGGAAGTTTGTACCTCTTAATCTCCCTCACCTATTTCTTTCCTGCCTCCACCCCTCTCCCTTCTGGCAACCAACTCTTTGTTCTCTGTATCTATAACTCTGTTTCTGGATTCCACATATAAGTGAATTCATACAGTCTTTCTCTGTCTGACAATTTCACTTACCATAATACCCTCTAGGTCCATACATGTTGTTGCAAATGGCAAGATTTCATTCTATTTTATGGCTGAGTAATATTCCATTTATTATATATACCACATCTTCTTTATCCACTCATCTAAGTGGACACTTAAGTTGCTTCTATATCTTGGCTATTGTAAATAATGCTGCAATGAACATAGGGGGACATATATCTTTTTGAACTAGTGTTTTTATTTCTTTGAGATAAATATCCAGGAATGGAATTGCTGGTTTATATGGTAGTTCTATTTTTAATTTTTTAAAAAAAAACAACTCTCCATACTGTTTCCATAGTGGCTGCACCACCACCAATGGCATACAAGTGTTCCCTTTTCTCTGCATCCTCGCCAACATTTGTTAATTTATTGTCTTTTTGATAATAACCATTCTGATGAGTGTGAGGTGATATCTCATTGTGGTTTTTATTTTTTTTCATAAATTTATTTATTTTATATTTTATTTTTGGCTGCATTGTGTCTTCATTGCTGTGCTCGGGCTTTCTCTAGTTCCGGCGAGTGGGGGCTACTCTTTGTTGAGTGCACGGGCTTCTCACTGCAGTGGCTTCTCCTGTTGTGGAGCATGGGCTCTAGGCACGTGAGCTTCAGTAGTTGCAGCACGCAGGTTCAGTAGTTGTGGCTCACAGGCTCCAGAGCACAGGTTAAGTAGTTGTGGCGCATGAGCTTAGTTGCTCTGCGGCATGTTGGATCTTCCTGGTCCAGGGCTCAAACCTGCGTCCTCTGCATTGGCAGGCAGATTCTTAAACACTGCTCCGTCAGGGAAATCCCTACCATACTGTTTTGATGACTGTAGCTTTTCTTTCTCAAGATTGTTTTGGCTATCTGGGGTCTTTTGTGTTTCCATACAAATTTTAGAATTATTTTTTCTAGTTCTATGAGAAATGTCATTGGTATTTTGTCAGGAATTGCATTGAATCTGTAGATTGCACTGGGTAATATGGTCATTTTAACAATATTAATTCTTCCAATCCATGGACATGGTGTATCTTTCCATCTGTCTGTGTAGTCTTCAATTTCTTTCATCAGTGATTTATAGTTTTCTGAGTACAGGTCTTTTACCTCCTTAGTTAGAAGTATTCCTAGGTATTTTATTCTTTTTGGTGTAATTGTAAATGGGCTTGTTTTATTAATTTCTCTCTTGCTGACAGTTTGTTTTTAGTGTATAGAAACGCACCAGATTTCTGAAATTAGGTGATATTTTTACCTTATGGGAAAACAGACAAAGGGGTTTAATGTGTGTGGATCAGGAGCTACTGCAACAGCTTCAGGAGATCATGGTATTCCAGAAGGGAGAGCAGGAAGTGCTGGGTGGCAGGAGAGGCTAGTTCATGGCAGGGGGCAGGCAGCTGGAAGACTTTCATTTTCTCTTGGCCTCTGGCTTCAGGGTTGGAGTGCCACTGCCTCCTCCCTCATGAACCTCCAGCATCAGTCCAGGGAGAACCTGAGCCCAGGACCATTTCTCCCCCAGTCCACACTGCATCCCTGGGTGCCTTCAGCCACCCCTGCCTGCATCCATCCACAGGACTGGGTAAGATGCTGACATGGACATTGGGTCCTACAGAGCTGTAAGGGTTTGAGATCCTCAGCTCCATGAAGTTCCCAGCATACTCTGCTATTTCATCAAAGCAGCTGAGGGTGGAGTGTGGATGGGAGAGAGGGATAGGGAGCACAGGGTCAAAGAGTGGGTCTGTGCCAGTAAGCAAGGCTTTGTGTTTGTTCACTTTGGGTTTGAATGCCATTTGTGGGGCTCAATCAAATAAACTTGTAATGTTTTTGGCTTATCTAAAGCTCTATTCCAAACATCCTGGCTGATGCCATTTATTTCAGCTTTGGGGACCCTTTGATTCAGCAGCCTCATCCACATTGGGTTTTGGGTGGGGCTGTGCAGCTTGCTGCCCCATTGTCATAACATCCTTCCTCCTCCTGCACGGGGGAGAGTGAGCAGGAACCAAAGCACCATTCAGGTGGCTTGTTTCAATCCTGCCTCTCACTGCTTAGCCTCATTGACAGGTAGGACAATGTGAGACGCTCACTCTAGCCACCCTTACCCTGCCATCCACTGTTTGGGTGAGAGGATTCACTAACATGTGCCAGGGAGTCTTTCCATATCCCCTGATCTGGTCCACAGGGTCCTTTGTCCTTCCTATTCCAGAAAGCCATATCTCTGTCAGCACCCTATCCTCATTGCCAAAACTGTCAGGGTCTGGCATTTGAATTTACCCTGCTGATAAGTGAATAATTAGCCTCTTACTGTTTCATAGATGCTGGCCAAGATGAGACTCTAGTGACAGAGACAAAGGACTTTATTACACACGGCACATTAAGCAGCATAAGCATAATGTTTACATTGGCTCCCTTGCCCCCCCAAGTCCCACAGGGGCAGCATGGAGGGCCCCAGTAGATGCCATGCATACAATGGGTTTGTGTTGCATCTGAGGAACACTGAGCTTGGGGAACCCACCTGTTTTATAACAGGAAATAAGCAAGCCTGCTTTTTGTCCTAGAGGGAGGTATTACTTCATCCCTCAAGGTTGCTCACTACAAACACAAGCCTGAGAAATGGCAAAGAGCAGTTAGGACCCTGTATCCTTGGGATACCCAGGAAGACTGGGCAGGGACGCCAGGGCTCATGGCCGGTTGCCTCTCCTAGTAGTTCCTACTCCATGTCCATTTCCAGGCCACGCTTGTCTCTTTTTTAAAAGCTCCGTTTCTCAGTCCTGATCAGCAGTTTCTGCTGCCCTTCTCAAGTCTGCCCAGACTGGATCATGGCAGCAGAAACAAAGAAAAGAGAAACTCAAGCTCTTTTTTTTTTCCCCACACTGTGGCACGTGGGATCTTAGTTCCCCTACCAGGGATCATATCCACATCCCCTGCATTGGAAGCACAGAGTCTTAACCACTGGACCTCCAGGGAAGTCTCCCCAAGCTCTTTTAAGATCACAGATGCAAAAGACTTAAATAGATCTTAGCAGATCAAATACAGCAGTATATTTAAAGAATAATATATCATAACCAAGCTTTTCTAACATATAAGGATGGCTCAGCATTAAAGTTTATCAATATGTATTAACAGACGCAAGGATAAATTTCATTCATTCATTTAGCAGATACATATGGGCCCAGGGTTGACAAAAATGACAAAATTCCAGCCCTCAATGAACTTGCATTCAAGTGAGAGACACAGACAGAAAATGAAACAAATACATAATATGACATCTAGTAGTGACTGGTAAAACTGAGAAAATAAAGCTCGAGTGAAGTGATAGATATCAGCAGTTTCACATGGTTTCACCTAATATATATGTGGGAATTTAATATTTGACAAAAGTAGAAATTCTTATCTGGAGGAACAGATAAATGATACTGGGGCAATTAGCTAAACTTTCAGAAAAAATAAACGTAGGTATTTATATTTCACCTTTTATAAAACTACATTTCAGATAAATTAATGACCTAAACCAGAGAAACACACAAGACCATAATAGCATTAAAAAAAATATTGGAGAATATGCTTATCATCTTAAGGTACAGGAGGCCTTCTGAAATGAAAGCTAGAGCATTGGAGACAGACTGACACATTTCTTTCTGTATCATGTGGAAGGAGAGCAGAAGTGGTGTGTGCAACTGGCAGGAAGTGTCATTAAAGGGCTGGGGGCCTCTGCTCTCCCTCTTCCCTGTCCTCCTTCTTGCTGGGTGGAATGCATAAATGGTGGCTGGAGCTGGAATAACTGTCTTGAATCAACTTGGGAATGAAGACCTTGCAAGGTGGACCAACAGGATAATGAAGTCTGAGCCTCTGACAGGATGGAGGCCAATCCAGCCCTGAACCAACTATCACTGAACTCTTATGTGAGCAAGAAATAAAGCCCTTTCTTGTTTGGGTTGTGGTTATGTTGTGCACTATCACTTTGCACCTGAATCTAATCCTAACTGATACACCTTCTCAGCCCTAGGTGAAAGATCATGATTGTTTGTGTAAGCCACTGGTTCTCAACTCTGGTTAACTTTTACAGTTATCCAGGGAGCTTTTAAAGAACACCAGTATCTCACCCCAGACCAATTACATCAACACCTCTGGTGGTAGGGTCCAGACATGGGTATTCTTAAAAACCTCCCCTATGAGTCTAATACGCAGTCAGACTATGAAGAATTAGTTTAAGCCAATAAGGACAAACTTCTTCCCCTCCTTCCCAGTCTCCCTTGTAGTAGGAGAGGTCATGGACCTAGTTCTGGCCTGTGCTACCTAAGTGGAAAACCGCGAGACTTTTTCTGGGATACTGTTTACATTTCTGATAAAAAGGAGCATATGTGGCTGTGACTGTTCTTTCTCCCCCTTTCTAGCTTTTTTTTGCGGTACGCGGGCCTCTCACTGTTGTGGCCTCACAGGCTCCGGACGCGCAGGCTCAGTGGCCATGGCTCATGGGCCCAGCTGCTCCGCGGCATGTGGGATCTTCCCGGACCGGGGCACGAACCCATGTCCCTTGCATCGGCAGGTGGACTCTCAACCACTGCACCACCAGGGAAGCCCCCCTTTCTAGCTTTGAATCCAGAAGTGTTGTCCAGAGCCACAGCAACCACATATGGTGAGTATGAGGCACCAAGGATGAGGATACTGGACAATACACTAAGGCTGGCAGAGTGAAAATTTCGAGAGCCTGGATCTCGGGGTGCATCACCACACAACTAAACCAATCCCAGTAACTCCTTACCTTCAGAAAAGAAGTGAAAAAACCCAACAACACTTATTTGTTTAATGAGTTTTCTGTTTATTGCAGCAGATCACATTCATAACAGAAACATATACAGGTGTTTTGGATGCACTTTTGTAACATTTATCATGTGTACAAAAAAAACTGTACACGAATGTACACAGCAACATCGCTGGTAATAGCCCAGACTAGAAATCACCTAAGAATCCATAGACATGAGAAAACCTCAATAAATTTAGTAAATTCACATTATATAATACTATGTAGCAAAATAAAACAATAAGTCTGCTCATTTTCTAAAACATGGTATCTTAGATCTCTAAGACATCGTGCTGAGGGAAAAACGTAAATTATAAGACAGTAAGTATATAGAGTATGAAACCATTTATTCTGAAGCACACACCCATACACTAAAAACAATACTATATACTATTCCGTGCGTGTAAGGGGGTGTGCTTGCATATGGAAAACGTTTCGGGGGAGACAGCTAGCTGCCTATAGGGACAGGGCAAAAGGATTGGGGCTGTGGCTGGGGTGGTAAGAAACTTTGGCCTTATTTATAATTTATAAATTTTTTAAAAAGGAATGTAATCATTTACCTACTGTCCAATTAAAAATACGCAAGCAAAATTTTATATTAAAATTAACAAGAGGGGCTTCCCTGGTGGCTCAGTGGTTGAGAATCTGCCTGCTAATGCAGGGGACACGGGTTCGAGCCCTGGTCTGGGAGGATCCCACATGCCACGGAGCAACTAGGCCCGTGAGCCACAACTACTGAGCCTGTGCATCTGGAGCCTGTGCTCTGCAACAAGAGAGGCCGCGATAGTGAGAGGCCTGCGCACCGCGATGAAGAGCGGCCCCCGCTTGCCACAACTAGAGAAAGCCCTCGCACAGAAACGAAGACCCAACACAGCAAAAATAAATAAATAAACTCCTACCCCCAACATCTTCTTAAAAAAAAAAAAAAAAAGGTAATAGTCTAAAATTAACAAGAAAAAAGAAGTTCTACTTTTTGGGGACTCTTCCCACTGAAATCACCTTTCTCATTCTCTGCCATCTCTGACCTCTTGGTCTCTCCTGTTCATCAAGAGCAGGCCCCAGCTCCTGGATCCTAGCCTTTCTCCTGCCTCTGCCATGACACTATCCTAGGTGACTCCCACGGGGACACAGATGACCCAATGTAGGTCTGAGTCCTCTCTGCAGAGGTCTCCTTGAGCTCTCTTTGGGATCCACTCCCATAGTCCCATCTGGGACTCCTCTATCACTGGCATCTGCTCCATTTCCAAAACGGCTGGTGGAGACACCCTCCTTTCCTTCCATCTTACTTGCTCAGTGACTCCCACGAGCACTATTCTGACTATTTTGGGATCTTTGATCCTTTTCTCACCTTTCTATCCATTAGATCACTGTCTTCACTTCCCTCCCGATCCCATTTTGCCAACACCCTCAACTCTCTTGTACCTCTCTCTGGCAAAATACATCTTTAGATGAACCCAAGTGTTGGCTTTCTCCATGAAATCACACATAATCATATCATGGTAAATTCATGGTCACCATTCCAACAGGGTCCTTAGTATTGCTCATTAATCCCTCTCCATTTCTCTCAGCTCTAGAACTTGAACCAATCTTACTCACTACTCCTTACTGTACCTCATCTCCTCAAACATGCCTGCTCTCCTCACTGGGTCCCAGTGCACCATGGCCATTCTCACCTCCACAGAATAGTAGCTGCCTTCTCCAGTTCTTTTTTGCCACCTGGTGCATCCAGTCCAACTGCTTCTGGTGTTGGTCATTAACTGCTCACAGCTACCCCCTTCTCTGGGAGGGTTGTCCATGGTCAATGGAGCCTCCAAGAGCCAGAGATGCCTGGAAGATTAGCCCATGCAGGGCTGAAGCAGAGTTACTAAGCCTTGCCTCAAACTGGGACAACCCTGAGACATCATTCCTGCTCCAGGGCTCCCCAGAACAAGCTGAGGTAGACTCCAGCTGAGGCTACATCTTGCTGAGCTCCATCCCCTGCCCTCTTCTTAGGAAAGGATTCTAAATGCACAAACCAAAACAAATAGGATTACAAATAAAACTCATTACACTGATAATAATAATGCAACCTTGTAATACAGTGCTATTTGTGCTGCTTTATTAGTGCATTAAATAACAAAATCTAGCATTAGGTCAAATAATGTCAAAGTAGAGATCAGAGTAAAGGATATTTCAGGATATCTGCCACAACTGAAATGCGGTATGAATTATAATTTCTATTAGTGACAAAGTCAAGGGTACTAAAGGTAGCACTACAATTTCACTCTACATTCATAATGATAGGAAATACTAAATTTCAGTTAGAGTTTAGTGAGAATAAAGATGTGATTTTTTTTGATTTTCCCCTTCCAAGTTCATGGTACTGGTTTCTATTCATGGACACCTGGAGCTCTGGTTAGGACCCCATTCTGGACAATTTATAGGCCTAGGAAACTGACATTCAATTCATCCAGCCTCATACTGAACACTCATATATGCTTCATAACAGTTAGAAGGGACAAGATGGTTTAACCTCCCTCACCTGCCCAAGAGTCTGGTTAAGGAACTTTTCAAGGGTCCTGACTGAACTTCCCTATTCTCAGGTAGTATCAGCGAGAGATGCCTTAATAGGGACTCGAAGTCCAGGAGAACTCACCAAACTCACCAGAAGAACACAATGGCCTTAGACAGTGATGGTCACATTTCCTTGGCCTGAATCAACTGGCATCCTTCATCAATTCCTTTCACCCTTTTGACAACCACATGGTGTTATACCAATTAGCAGATGTTGTTTGTCAGGCTGGGCTCAGATCTGTGCAGAATTTAGGGATGGAAATAATGTTGTAGTTGCCCTCAAGAAAATTAATATTTTCTGGGATGAAAAATAGATTATCAGAAATTAGACCAAGATGGCACTCTCTTCTTTCCCACCCTAAATTTCCTAAAGTAACAGAAAATATAGTTTTTAAAGTGTAAATCTCCCACTTTTTCTCCATTAGAAAGAGTAACATTTGGGGCTTCCCTGGTGGCGCAGTGGTTGAGAGTCCACTTGCTAATGCAGGGGACACGGGTTCGTGCCCCGGTTCGGGAAGATCCCACATGCCGCGGAGTGGCTGGGCCTGTGAGCCATGGCCACTGAGCCTGCGCGTCCGGAGCCTGTGCTCTGCAACGGGAGAGGCTGCAACAGTAAGAGGCCCGCGTACCACACACACAAAAAAAAGAAAGAGTAACATTTGGAAGAGAAAAATGGTGGTGGATGGCAATAGCAGTGTGGAACTGGGAACTAGGGAGTCTAAGGAGGCAAGATGGTGTGAATGTTTTCTGGTTTTGATTCTGGAGATGGAGGAGTATGTCATATTAATATTATACATTGATAAATTATTCAATTAGCTACACTATTAACAGCTTTTTCAGGTGTTCAAGCACTTTTCATGTGTTCAGGTTTCTTACGCATTTATTATCTAATTTAAATCTTTTCACCCAACAGTAGAGAATGTCCTTCCTAAAGGAATGCAGAAAAGAGACACAAAGCTTGTGCTTGATCCCCAGGATTAGAACCACTGCATTCTTTCCCTTGGGCTGGGAGAATGCTCTGCACCTTTTTGGATGGATTAGGTATACAAATCACCTAGTTAGTGGTTCGTAAATCTGGTGTATCACCTGGGGGAGCCTGTTAGACATGTATTTTCTGGGGCCCCAATTCTGAGATTTGGATTCAGCAAGTCTGGGGTGACACTCATAAGTCTGCACTTTTAACAAGTGCCCCTGGTCCACTTGTCATCTGTTTTAGCCATGTCGTTTGTAAACAGCATGTGACTGGAAATTTAAAAATAGGTCTTAAATTCCCTTTTAGTCACACTTACAAGCTTGTAATTTCTGTCTCCAATTACGATCCTGCTCAGAGGAGTTCAGGCCTAGGATACACTATTAGGGAAACAACTGTCAGAGCAAAGAACAAGCCCACCTAGGAAAAAACAACAAGGAAACTTGATTAATACAGAGTAACCGGGCAGGCTAGGAGACTGAAGAAGCCAGACACACACACCTTCTCCCATGGATTGTGTGGCGTTCATTAATGCCTTTAGTGTCGGACATACGATTGTTCAGTGAAAATTGATTAAAAGAATAACAAATACGTGGACACATAAACATTAAGAAAAGACAGATTCTCCAGTATTGTTTTTCAACTTGTTATTAAACTCGTTTGATAAAATGAAACCTCATATTCGCCTTTAATGTTATTTTGAAGTTTCAACATAAATACGGTGTCTGAAAATAAAGCAATAGACAAGCCGGCGCTGTGCAGCATCACGGTCCAAGGGAAGTGGTGAGTAGAAATGGATGAAGGCGGAGGAAGAAGAAGCGGAGGAAGAAGAACGGGTGGGAGGTTTCGGCTGGAGAAAATGAGCTTACCTCCCAGCATCAGTCCCGGACCGGAAATAGGGGCGCCGGGCCGCGCCGGCTTCCGGCGTCATTTAGCCGCGACTTCCTGTGGAGAGCATGGCGGCCCTTGGCGGTGTCCGCTGGGTGACCCGAGTGAGGCCCGGGGCATGCTGGGGTAGGCGGGAGGGCGGCGGGTTTGTACCGGGCTCACCGAAGTATTCGGGGCGCGAGGCTCCCAGATCCGACCTCAAAGGTTTATGTGACTGTCGTAGACGCTGGTCGCCGCCCCGAATCCCGGGGCATGGAGGAGCCTGTGTACCTCGGCCGTAGCGCAAGCCGCTTCGCGGAGCCAGGTAAGTGCAAGTCCGGCTCCGGTCTGGCCCACGCCCCGACCCCTCCTCTCCTGGCCTACCCCAGGACTCCTGCCCCAGCCCCAGCTCTAGCTCTGCTGACCCCGCTCGCAGGGCGAGGACGTGAGGGTGGAGGGCGCCTTTCCCGTGACTATGCTACCGGGAGACGGCGTGGGGCCTGAGCTGATGCACGCTGTCAAGGAGGTGTTCAAGGTGAGTGGCCTGGGGGAGTCAGCCAGCAGGGGCGATGGCCTGGGTTGGAAAGGACTTACTCGATTCTGACCCTGCGATTTTTGACACCTGCCCCTGAAGGCTGCCTCTGTCCCAGTGGAGTTCCAGGAGCATCACCTGAGCGAGGTGCAGAATATGGCATCTGAGGAGAAGCTGGAGCAGGTGCTGAGTTCCATGAAGGAGAACAAGGTGGCCATCATTGGTATGCGTGCCTCCTTGCTACCCCACCCATGTTAGTTAAAATCAAACGAATAAATGTTCATTAATCTTACCTCAGCACACACATAATACATTATTTCTCCCGACCTCCCACCACTGGATTGGTGGCCATCAGTGGGAACCCAGTTGGAAACCCAGGAATTGAGAGATCGTCTGCCTGTCATGCTGTCTATGCAGGAAGGCTCCATGAGTTTGTAGTCTGTCATGGGGCTACATTATGGGTCACCAAGTCTTGTTAACTGTGTTTCTAGAATGCCATTTCTAGCTGCTTCTTTTCTTTTGTCTTCCCTTCTGCTTTCCTACTGTAATCACCTCATTAGATTTTTTGGCTTTCAGTTCTGCCCCTATAGTCCATCCTCTACAGCTCTTTTCTTGGAAAAACCAGCGTGACTCTCAGGCCCAGCCTTAGTGTAGGAGGGTAAGCTGTTTATGAGCTGACCCTCAGCTTTTCTGCCTTTGTTTCTACAACACTTGTTGTGTGCTTTGGTCACACCAGACTATATTAGTTTCCAAATACATGTACTGTCTTGACTTTTGCTGTTTCTTCTGCCACAGTGTTCTCCTTTTGGTGCCACCTGTCAGAATGTTCCTCACTCACTGTATTAGTTTCCTAGGGCTGCCATAACAAATTACCACAAACCTGGTGCCTTAAAATAACAGAAATGTATTCCTTCCCAGTTCTGGAGGCCAGAATCCTGAAATTAAGGTGTAGGCAGAGCTCCTTCTGAAGACTTGGGTAGAATCCTTCCTTGCCTCTTCCAGCTGTTGGTGGCTCCTGGCAGCTGCTGGCATTCCTTGGTGTTTCTTGGCTTCTGGATACATCAGTTCAGTCTCTGTCTCTGTCTTGATATGGTTTTCTCTACTCTGTGTCTGTGTATCTGTTTCTTTTTCTTTTCTTGTATAAGGATTTGTCATGGGGTTTAGGACCTACTTGGATCCAGTGTGATTCCATCTCAAGATCCTTAACTTATTATATCTGCAGACGCTGTTTTCCCAAATAAGGTCACATTTACAGGTTCTGGGGGTTAGGACATGGGCATATCATTTGGGTGGTTCACTATTCAACCTAGTACACTCACTCAACCTAAGGTCTGGCTGAAGTGCCAGCTGTTCTATGATACTTCCTGATGTTACCAGAGGGAATTTCTTCTCTGTGCTCCTGTGCGTGTTGGTAATACCTCTCCCATGGTATTTATCATTTCTTTCATATTAACTGTCTTCCTCCAATGCATTGTTTGCCCCTTGAGGACAGGAATTTGTGTTGTGTTTTTTGGTTGATATCCCGAGTGCCTGACACATGATATTCAATAAGTGCTGGTTGAAAAGATGTCAAATACATAGACATAGAAACATCAAGAAAGGTCATGGATCCCCTAGATTGTTTCTCAACCTATTAAACCCAGGCTCCTTTTTTTTTTGAATATATTTATTTATTTATTTATTTTGGCTGCACTGGGTCTTAGATGCAGCACACGGGATCTTTAGTTGTGGCATGCATGTGGGATCTAGTTCCCCGACCAGGGATCGAACCTGGGCCCCCTGCATTGGGAGTAAGTCCAGAGTCTTACCCACTGGACCACCAGGGAAGTCCCGAAACCCAGGCTCTTTGATAACATGAGAAAATTCTTTTCTGTCCTTTTAGGTCATTTTGAAGTTTCAACATAAATTAAATTTGGTGACTAGAAATGAAACAGTGGGCAAAATGTTTCTGGTTTTAACTACATTATTTTCCTTTGCCCTGTGCCTCCAGAGGCATTTAATGTCACTCATTTGGGAGTGGGAGATGGGAGTCCGGGGGGGATCACTGAGGGGATTGGACACCAATGTGGGTTCCCTTGGGCTTGGCCTGTGCCTAACCACCCCCCCTCCCACCTCAACTTTGTTTATGCAGGAAAGATCCACACCCCGATGGAGTATAAGGGGGAACTAGCCTCCTACGATATGCGACTGAGGTAGGTGGTGGGAGGACATGGGTGAGTGGGGTACTGGGGCACCAGGCACAGTGCTCATGGCTCTGCCCCATCCCCAGGCGTAAGTTGGACTTGTTTGCCAACGTAGTCCATGTGAAGTCACTTCCTGGGTACAAGACCCGACACAACAATCTAGATTTGGTGATTATTCGAGAGCAGACAGAAGGGGAGTACAGCTCTCTGGAACACGAGGTGAGGCCCTAGAAATCGCAGAGGGCAGGGGTGAAGGGGGGAGAGAGGCACAGCTCCTTCCCTTTTTTCTAGTGTCACCCAGCTGCTTCTCTCTTACGCAGAGTGCGAGGGGCGTGATTGAGTGCCTGAAGATTGTCACTCGAACCAAATCTCAGCGGATCGCAAAGTTCGCCTTTGACTATGCCACTAAGAAGGGGCGGGGCAAGGTCACAGCTGTCCACAAGGCCAATATCATGTGAGGGACGTGGCTTTGCATGGGGTAGGTTCATGGGAAGGTAGCTCCCTGCACTCTATCGGCTGAATGTTCCCTTTGGTCCATGGACAGGAAACTGGGGGATGGGTTGTTCCTGCAGTGCTGTGAGGAAGTTGCTGAACTGTACCCCAAGATCAAGTTTGAGACAATGATCATAGACAACTGCTGCATGCAGGTGAGGCCCTCCCGGTGTCTCCATTCTCAATGCTGAGCAAGGCAGGGAATAGGATTTACGTCTCCTCCATGCCCACATTTTGCCCCCAGCTGGTGCAGAATCCTTACCAGTTTGATGTGCTGGTGATGCCCAACCTCTATGGGAACATTATTGACAATCTGGCTGCTGGCCTGGTTGGGGGAGCTGGTGTGGTCCCTGGTGAGAGCTACAGTGCAGAGTATGCAGTCTTCGAGACGGTGAGTGAAGTCACCACCTCCCTCAGCCCTCTCTGTGCCCTTCTTCTGACCTCAGGTCCCCTTGATAGCTCTCCCCCAGTGCATCCCCCTCCTAAGTGACCCTGGCCTGCTTCTGTCCTCCCAACCCTTACATCTTCTCGGTGTTCCTGGCTTGACCTTTCATTCTAATGCCCTTCCCTGACCTCAGCTTCTGCAGAATGTCTGCCCCCAGTGACTCTGGCCTGCTCCTCTTTCCACAGGGTGCCCGGCATCCATTTGCCCAGGCGGTGGGCAGGAATATAGCCAACCCCACAGCCATGCTGTTGTCAGCTTCCAACATGCTGCGGCATCTCAAGTAGGTCACTGTCAGCCCGGGGAGGCAGCTGGCTGTTGTTCGGGGAGCACAGGTGGGGAAATCAGGGGGATGATGTGGGGAGAATCTCAGTTTCTTTCTGTCCACATTGACAGTCTCGAGCATCATTCCAACACGATTGCAGATGCGGTGAAGAAGGTGATCAAAGTCGGCAAGGTGAGTTTAGAAAGGCTGTGGGGTTTAGGGTCTCGGCAGGACTTTCTGGGGAACCTGAGTTGGGACCTCCTTTCCCTCCAGGTCCCAAGAGCCTCTGCTCTCTGCTTTTCCCCCAGTCCTGTCAGGGCTGTTCATTTCCCTTCTCTTGGCTGTTTCATCCTCTTGATCTCTCCTTTGCCTCCTAGTTCCCATCTGCTATTCCCTCTTTCCTGCTCCATCCATTGGCACTTTAATTGGCCATCTTAATGCAGAACTTGCAGCTTCCTATCGAAGGGGAGATGGAGGAGCAGAGGGAGATAGCTGGCAGGATGAGGCACCAGTGCCACTTCCTCCACACCTGGAAGCCCATCATCTGCCATTCCCCTGCCAGTCATCTGTGCTTCCACCTGGTCTTCTCTATTTCCCCCGAGGCATCCTTCTCCTGTCTCCAATCTGCATTTCCCTTCTCACTCATGCTCAGCTTCCCACCCTCGCCCAGGCCACAGCAGAACGCGGAACAGTGGCTCTGGCCCTCAAGACAGGAATGGATGGGTCCATGCTCTTCCAAACCTGGCCACCTCCTTGCATCTCTGCTGCATTGTCTTCTTTTTCTGGCCTTGTCACCCTCTTTGGATTCCATTTCCATCATACTTCCCTGCCTTCATGGGCTCTCTTTTCTTCCCCACGGCTGTTGCCGGTGGTGGCTGTAGGTGCGGACTCGAGACATGGGCGGCTACAGCACCACAACCGACTTCATCAAGTCTGTCATCGGCCACCTGCACCCCTATGGGGGCTAGAGCCCTTTATTCCCTCCAGCCTCACAAGGACCGTACACCTCCCTTCAGTACAGTGGACCAGAGAAGTGCCCTAAACCTGTAGACCATTATCACCTTCTGGGCAGAGCCTAGGTTGTCTGGGGCTGGCTTCCTTAGGGAACTTAGGTGGTGGGGGGTTAGGGATGGGGCCCAGGCCACAGAGGTGATGACAGTTCTCCCCCACAGGTTCGAACTTCTCACATGGGTGGTTATGCCACCTGCCAAGACTTCACTGAGGCGGTCATTGGTGCCCTGTCCAACCCATAGGTCCCACCATGTAAGGTGTCCAATAAAACATATGACATGATACGACTTGTGAATTTGTTTTTATTTTTATTGGGCTATAGGGGATGGGCTGGGAAATATCTCTGTAAGTTATGCCCTACTAGGGAAATGTCCATTCTAATTTTCCTGGGATAGCTTTCGGAGCTTTTTCTTTTTCTTGGAGCTGCTGTTCTTGCTGGCAGCAGCCTCTTCAGGTCCACTGCTAAGAGGCTCCTCCTTGGAAGAGAATTTCCTCTTTTTCTTGGGGACCCTCTTGTTTCCTGACTCTTCAGGGTCACTATCTGGTTCCTCTTTGGGGAATGATTTCTTCCTCTTGGTAAGACTTCCACTGCCAGCTGTCTCTTCAAGATCACTAACCAGCTCCTCCTTGGGAAAAGATTTCTTTTTTTTGGGTTTGGAGGAGACAGATGGGTCTTCCATTCCATTCTCCTGAGGAGCCTCCTGGGGCTTTTGCTTTTTCTTCTTTTTGGGTCTTTCACTTGTCTCCTGATGGCGGAAAGGGAAAAATGGGCATGAAAGAGTGTCATCCATTGTATGAACACGCGCACACACCCCGTTAGAATTCCAGCTGTTAAGTACCCAGGGCAGAAAGACTGGTGGATAGAAATGGTGTTAAAATTGTCCAGTGTTTCTGGGATGATTTTTAAATTGTATGGCTCTAACTCTGGAAATGCATGTCAAAGGTGACACCCCCCCCCCGCCCCCCGGCCAATCACTTAGAAGGTAGGGAGAATACACAATTATCTAAGCCCAGTAAGACCACCACCACCCACGCCCTGGCCAATCACTTAAAATGTAGGGAGAATACACAATTATCTAAGCCCAATTAAGTAATTTACAGAAAGCCCTACCATGCTGGTTGCAAAAGAATCATGACACCAAGTTCCAGAGTGGACCCTGAAACATTGGCGGACTGGGCACAACGACAATCCCAGGGAGAATGATTCTAACATAGCACACTGGAGCCCTCCCTGCCCTCAACCCCCAGTATGAAATGCTACCATTTCTAGATATGTCTGGGAACAAGCAGAGCAGGAATTTACACTACCCACAGTTGAGGACTCCTGGGAAGCAGCCAAGGACAGAACACACTAGCCCAGTGAACAGGTGTTGCTACAAACCAGCGCTCTGGGCTCTTGAGCGAGTTCTCTCAGCACCTATCTCCTTCCTATAGAATCAAGAGGTAGTTTTAGAGGTTTCAGATCCTTATTTCAGTCCAAAAGCCTGTATTCCAGACCTTGACTTGAGGTGGCATATCCTCTATTCTGCTGTTTTCTGTCCTATGGCTTAAGATCTTCACCCAGGGGTAAGGGCTGTCTACTACTGACCTCACATTCCTCCAGGGTACTACTGCTGTTTTCTGAAGACGCCAGGGCAATCGCAGCCAGCCTTTTCTTTTCCTTCTTCAAGCGTTTCTTCTCCTGTTTCTCCAGCTTTCTAGTAATCTCAGCAGCCGCTTCCTCTGCCTGGCCAAAGAAAAGTGCTGAGAAGGCTTGAAGACCTCTGGTTCCCCAGGTCTCTCTCTTGGCTTTATTGGATCAGGCTCATTAAATCAGTTTTATGCCTCCACTCTACATGGTCAGGCTAAGACAGTTCATCAACTCCAACAGCCAGCTCTGGTTCTCCCCACCTGACCTGACCCAAACTGACCTGAACCATTGCCTCCTTCATGACATCCAGATTCTTCCGTGGAATCTCTCCAGTCTCATAGAAGGACAGCCGCTCCTCAACTTGTTCTCGAAGCTTCTCCCCAAATACACTGGTTGGTACCTCTGGATATGCATGTAAGTAAACATAGCACGTCAGTCTCTAAAGGGACAAACTACTCACCACCCCCAGTATTCCCTCTACCCTCAGCTTCACTCAGACCCAAAGTTATCAACACTCACTAGGTGAACTGCTGTTGACGAAAAATACTGCCATCATTGTAGAAGCTGCTAGGGTAGTCAGCCTCCCTCCCTCCCAACTGCCAACTTCCCCACCCATACCAGAGAAGCAATCGATTCGTGAGGCAATACTGCATTTGTTTGCCAGGTATCGGGAGATGCGGCCTTTGTTCTTGGCAGCTGCTCGGCCAATGAAGGTAGAGTGGAAAATGAGTCCATATTTTGGGGTGTTACCCCTTGTCTTCAGGGCTCTGGGAGAAGAATATTCAGCGGAGAGTTTTAAGATCAGAAATTTCAACCGCGTTAGCTAAGGCAGCGCCTCCCTTCCCCTCTTCCCTGTTTCCAGGTAAGCCTCAGGCTGGGATGGGTCTCTACCCCACCTCATGCCAAGCCACCACTCCCAGAGGCAGAGGGAAGGCATCCAATGTCGCTGACCTGGAAAGTTGGTCCCTGTGCTGGGCCCAGGGAATCACTCAGACACCAGGACTGGCCATCACGCCCATAGCAGAGGCCTGTACAGGTCAGGGAGCCCTGGGCAACCATCACCGTGATCCCCAAACAAGCAGTGGGCACCAGAAGTGGCACCTGAGTGTGGGCAGGTGCCCTCACTGGTACCTGAACAGGGCCTTTTCAGCCCCAAGGATCTGCACTGTGGATGCTGGATACTTGGCCAGATTGGTGAGACTGCCAGCGTGAGCAATGAGACGTGCACCTACCTGGAGAAGGATTCAAGGAATTAGAGAAGCTGGGATTGCCAACCTACCAACTGCATAATCCTGCTTCACCTCCTCCCCATCAAGTACAACTGAGGAAGATATGATGGGTCAGGACATACAGCAATATAAATATACATGGTAATTCCTTAATCCCCCATTTTTTGGTTCCCATGACGCACCGCTTCCCCAATTAGGGCGGATAGGCTGGGGGCTACTTGGCTCATCTTGGATCGCAGGTAAGTGTGTAGGCTTTGGCGGTACTCTGACAAAGACACCACACGACTGGAGAAGCTCTCGATGTTTATCAAGTCAATGGCTGATATGTCCATGCCTAAGGGACATCAAGTATGAATGCAGGAGCCCAGTATTCAGAGCCCTGTACCTTATTTTGGCTGCCAGGCTCTATACTGACCCATGGAGGACCGCGAGGCATCCAGAATAGCCTTAGCCTTGGCTGCATCCATTGTCAGCTCCTCCAGCTTCTCCAACTTTTCTTCATTCAGCTCCCTTCGGTTTCCAATGAACTGAGCAAGGCGGCAGTATGTAGCATTGTCATTGATGATCTTTACCAGCTCAGGAAAGTGATATCCATACCACTCCCTGCAAAGAGCCACAATCACTCCATGGCCCAGCTGCCATGTCTCAAAGCTATAGCCTCAGCCCTCTCCAGATCTACTCTTTGCCTGGAGGAAACCGGAACAAATCAGATCCAAAACCTCAACTCCATGTCCCCCCATTCACAATACAGACCAGGCAAAGGGCCTGGGCTGAGGTGTATATGAGGTGCGTTTACTCTGCCTCCTCTTTCTATACAGTCAGTGTAAGAACACAGCCTGTGGTAAGCACCAGGAGGCCCAGATCCACCCCACGTGGTTCTACCCACAGGAGCCAGTCCTGATTTCAAGATTCAAAATTAGCTAAACCACAGACCCAAGACCTTGTTTCTAAGGGGTCACCCCTGCACTTTACCTGACACGCATGGAGAAGGTATTGATGTCCTTATCCAGCTGGTCCAGGAGGCTAATGGACTGGATAATCATATTGTCCACTCGGTTCACATTAAACTTAACTTTGGCACGAGAATAGCTGTGTCCCAGCCCCAGTTGGGCTTTACAAGCAGACAGATCAGTCAGACCCTTCACCAGGTTGTGGAAGTGCAGACGGACTCCTGGAGGAGGGCAACACTGTGAGCAAGGAAGGGCTGAGCTAGCTCCTGCACCCACGGGCACCAGCCAAGCAGGAGGGCTTCCAAAAAGCAACCTTAAGCCTAATGAGTTTCTAGACACCCCCACCCAGAATTCAAAAATGTCAATAGATGGTCTCACCTCGAAGGATCTCGGCTATGACACCTCCAGTCTGGCAGTTGTACCCTAACTCCTCTTGTATAGCAGCACCTATCTTGGGGTCCCCAACCCCCAGGAGCACTTTCTTCTTTTTGGATGGTAGGTGAGTCTCCAAGAGCAGGCGGAGGTCCTCATGAACAACACCTCAGGGCAAAGAACAGAGATCCCACTAACATGCTGAAGGATGCTTAAATTATAAAAAGGAATCCTGTCCCCTCAACTGATCACTGACAGACTGATCTTACGTTGGTCTTGCAGAGCATGCTAGGATGGTGTGCCTAGAGCCCTCCCCTTCAGGCTTTGCTCAGAGACATGGAGACATCAGTGATTATACTCAGGGGATTGACAGACTCAGGTCATCACTGCAAAGCCTGCATCAACCATGGGAGGAACACAACTCGGGCCCAATAAGTATAAAATACATTACTGACAGCTTAAAAAACACCCTGGAGCACAACAGGAGCATTTAGTACTGGATTTACCTTCTGGGACCAAACCTCTTTCTCTTGGCTTTTGGTATCAAAATCAATTGAACAAAGTAGCAGAAAACCACATTTGATTGGGTCTAGTATTATACCAGTCCCCCCACCCCAGCCAGATTTCATTTAGGAATCATTTATCACTACAGTGCCCACAAGAAATAAGGCCTACATCCTAGAGTGTGCAATTTAAAAGGTTAACAGTAGCAGGCTTATCTCCCTAAAATATTTAGTGGCAAACTCACCTTCAGACACAGCGTTGGCATTTTCCAAGGCAACCTGGGACGAGGAAAAGGGACAAAAAGCCACGAGACGAACGATGTTGTGGAACTTGCCCAGGTTCAGCACGCACTCCTCCACCTGGGGGAGAGAAAGACGATGAGTAGTTTCCTTCCCTCCCTCTTGCCTCTAGGGCGCAGTAAAGCAGCTGCAGGTCTGGACCAACCGAACACTTTAAAAATGAACGGATCACGGGCCCTAAATCCCGGTTCCGCTTCATCGGTACGGGGTGGAGTCCGGGAGATTTACTTTCTTATATTTTTGCATTTTTCATATAGAGTTTTATTTGCTCTTTACGCAAATATGAAAATCTGCATTTTGTAGAGAGTGCACACAAATTCGAATGCGGGAGACTTAAATGCTTCTAACACGATTCTAATCACGAATGCAGGTAGGCACCCCCTGTTCTTGAGCTGTAGCGCACAGCGCACCCCCCAACGCGCGGCCGGCCACGTGGGAGCGCGCGGTGCATGCTGGGGCCCGCGCTGCCCGAGGGGCTGCGGCGCGGCCGGGAGAGCCCACCGCGTCCACTCACCTGCGGCAGCAGCAGGCTTATCTCCTCTACTTCCTTCAGCGCCAGCAGCGCGTAGCCAACCGCATGCTCGAAGAGCACGTGCAGCAGCACCTGGAAAAGGAGCCGGGGCGCGAGCGTCAGCGCGGCCCCCGCGTTCGCCTGGCTTCGCTCCCCGGGCAGGCCCGGGCCCCGGCCAGAACCCAGGCCCAAACCATGGCCTCCGCCTCGCCGGCAACCCGCAACCACTCCTCACCATGGCGCTCGCTCCTGGCCCGGCTCGCACTGCGGCGAGCGGGTTCTGGAGCGCAGAACCAGGCTCCGGAGGCCGCGCCCCCGCGTCGTCGGCCAATCAGAGGCGGGGGACTGTACCTTTCCGCGCCTTCGGAGGGGGTTCGCCGGAGTGGTACGGCCCACAGGGCTGGGGCGCGAGTGCGCTTTTTCCGGCCTCGGCTGAGGCTTGGTTGCTGGGGACGCGCGGGGCCGAGGGGGCAAAACGGTTTGGAAAGGCTCTTTTCCGGATAACTGTCCAATCCCTCATGTTTTCATCCTGTAAATTACGGGCAGCAGAGCTCTGTGGAATCCGGGCTGGAGGCCCCCGCGCGGGCCGCGGCGATCCTTCCGGGCAGAAACTATTGCGGAGCCCACTGTCCTCAGCGCCGGGGATCTCTGGACCCAGGCGACCTCATGACCCCTTTCGGCCCCGCCGGGCACTGGGGACGACCCTGTCTGGAGCCCCGGGTCCGCGCGCCCTCCCCTCCTTACCGGGACGGAAGCGGGGCCTGGGGTGCGCTGGCGCAGACCCTGAGGCATCGTGATTCCTAGTGGCTGGCTTCGTGCTTTTAAATTGTTTTTTATTTCTTCTTAAAAATAAGGGCGTCAGGCGCTGAAGTAAGAAAGAACGATGATCCCACCTCTTCCTAGGTCGGTTTCTCGTTCCCTGCTTCTGCAGAACCCTGCTCCTTTTGCGGGGCCACGTGTCGCTCGCCCTAGTGCACGGCCCTAAATTCTTAACACCCGGTTAGCTCCGAGTGAACTGGAGCTGCTTCCGTGTCCTCGGGGCAGCTTTTGGGCACTCGGGCGACTATTTTGAAATTACTTTTGCTTTAATAATTAATATTAGAGTTATAAATCCAAATCCTGGTTGCCCCAAAGTGGTATATATGCTGGTAAATTTAAAAGTAAGTCATCTTAAGGGGATTTTTTTATAACTTAAATTCCCACAGCTAACGTGCATTTATAATTTTAAGGTATTTTCTTAAGCAATGCAGTTATTTGACAAGATCCAATTACTGAGCTCACTCTTTTTTTTTTGTAATTATTTATTTTGTCTATTTATTTTTGGCTGCATTGCGTCTCTGTTGCTGCGCACGGGCTTTCTCTAGTTGCAGAGAGCGGGGGCTACTCTTCGCGGTGCGTGGGCTTCTCATTGCGATGGCTGCTCTTGTGGAGCATGGGCTCTGGCGTGCAGGCTTCAGTAGTTGTGGCACAAGGGCTCAGTAGTTGTGGCTCACGGGCTCTAGAGTGCAGGCTCAGTAGTTGTGGCGCATGGGCTTAGTTGCTCCGTGGCATGTGAGATCTTCCCAGGCCAGGGATCGAACCTGTGTCCCTTGCATTGGCAGGAGATTCTTAACCACGGCACCACCAGGGAAGTCCCTGAGCTCACTCTTAAAACCTAATAAACTTTACTTAATCTTAAATCTTAAAATCGCATAGTCTTAATATTGCTTGCAAATGTGCTTGAATTTTGTTACATGTATCCACTTACAGTCATGAGTCTGAATCAGTCACTCCATCTCACATTTTAAAATGGAATTGCAAAATTAATCTATTACATCAGAATATTAAATTCTCTTAAACATTATAATTACCAAATTAAATAGAAGTTTCCAAAATGTAATGGAAGGGCTTCCCTGGTGGCGCAGTGGTTAAGACTCAGCCTGCCAACGCAGGGGACACAGGTTTGAGCCCTGGTCGGGGAAGATCCCACATGCCATGGAGCAGCTTAGCCCCCGTGCGCCAGAACTACTGAGCCTGCGCTCTAGAGCCTGTGAGCCACAACTACTGAGCCCACATGCCATAACTACTGAAGCCCACGTACTTAGAGCCCATGCTCCAGAACAAGAGAAGCCACCACAGTGAGAAGCCCGCGCATTGCAACGAACAGTGGCCCCCGCTCGCTGCAACTAGAGAAAGCAGTTCGCAGCAATGAAGACCCAATGCAGCCAAAAATAAATAAATTTAAAAAAATGTAATGGAAAATGTTAATGCTATGACTGATTTACTTCGTACTTCTGTACTTAATCCTAAATATTCCTGGGGTTACAGGTGCTTATCTACTAAGGTAGGGGGTTTCAAAGGAGAAGTTGAAATGGGATTACAGAATTAATTTAGACATTCTTGGCCAGCATGAAAAAAGTAGGATGAAAGAATATATGAAATAATAATACATCACATAGAGTAAGGAATATTGATTTATAAAACTTTTGTCTCAAACATACATATGTATACATGTAAATATACACATATACATGTATATACAAATATATATACCATATATATAAGTTATATAAATGCACACGTCTGTGGATTAAATACAGAAAGCCTGAGAGTCACTGAGCTGAAAGTTAACCAGAGTCATACTTTGACTTAGAGAGTCATACTTTGCTAACTTAGAGAGGTGGCTGAAGAAAAGTGCACTTCCACTAGTGAGGAAGAAAAGTGCACTTCCACTAGTGAGGCAGAAAAGCTTTTGATTAGATGGGGACATGGTATAAACAGTAAGAATATTTCTTTGGCTTCTTTACCTCCCTCTACTAAACTATCTTCCCTGGTACTTCATAATCCTGACCTCCATGGGCATCTCTGTAGCATGTGATGTCAAAGACCATATCTCCCTTGCCTTTGGGCTGTTTGTTAGGTTCACCAAATTTGGGGATGATTTTTAAGCAGCAGTGAATATGAATGAGTCAGCAAACCTGGGTTCAGATCCCAGCTCTGCTACTTACAAAGTGACCTTATGTTAATTGCCCAACCTTCCTGAGTTTTCATTTCTTTTGCAGAATGAAGATGGAGGATTCATTCATCCTGTCAACAAACATTTTACTGAACATAGGCCAGGTGTGACAGAGGTGTGGTAGCTAGTATGTGACACAGATGTGGTACCTGGCATGTAGTAGGAACGAATGTTAGTGGACTTTCATCTTGTTCTTTTGTCCCCCTTATCAATAAATAGTGATACATTTTTTTATCACAATATTTCATTTTACCTATTCTCAGTTGAGTCTCAGTTCTCCCATCACTTCCCATAAAATCTACTAAAACCCCATTTTTTATACACCCAGCTGCTCTGATTCATTTCTATCATGTTAGCCATTAACTTGCACATGTAGACAGAACACCTCTAAACATTTGTTTCACACAGGAAACAGTTTTGCATTTCATTTTTCAACTTCCAGTGGCAGTAGATGGACAGTTTACTGATTAAATGTTGTTGGAACCTGTAAAATATGTTCAGTGTGTAAACTTGCCAGTTACTGTTATCTCAGTTGTTTCAGGTTTAAACGGGGTTGCTAAGAATCCTTCAGATTTCCTCTCTTCTTCAGATCTTTTCAAAATTGCACTAGGGGGCTTTCCTGGTGGCGCAGTGGTTGAGAGTCTGCCTGCCGATGCAGGGGACACAGGTTCGTGCCCCGGTCCGGGAAGATCCCACATGCCGCAGAGCAGCTGGGCCCGTAAGCCATGGCCACTGAGCCTGCGCGTCTGGAGCCTGTGCTCCGCAACGGGAGAGGCCACAACAGTGAGAGGCCCGCGTACGGCAAAAAAAAAAAAAAAAAAAAAATTGCACTAGGGTTTATGGGAGCATTCTCATACCCTAGTTGCAGGGGAAAAAGGGGGCTCAGTTCTCTGTGCTCAGGATCTCTGTGTCTCAGTTCTCTGTGCTCAGGATCTGGTGCTGTCTTGGGACCCCATCAATCCCTGCTATAAAATGGCTGCTTTGGACTGGCCCCTGGACATGTGTACTTTGTCCTCTGAGACACACTGATCTCAGCCAGGTGCTTGAAATCTCTGAGCTCTGGGTCTCCTTATGTCAGGCCTCTACTGGTTCCATGCCATGTGGCACCAGTGTATTTCCTCACTGAGGCAGGCGTGGTCTTTGGCATCATCTGCCTGCCACTCGTAGGCTAAGAGGACCAGGCTCATTACCAGAGGAACTTTTATCCTAACCTTTCCCTCATGAATGCTCTATAAGCTTTCCTGTGTTGCACTGACCATTGCATTGGGGTGAGTGTGGGACCTCTAGAGCGAGGTCAGTAAACCATGACCCTGGGACCAAATCTGGCCTGTGGCTTGTTTTTGTAGGGCCTAAGAGCTAAGAATGATTTTCACATTTTTAAAGGGTTATAAAAAAAAAATTGTGACAGAGACTATATGTGGCCCACAAAGTCTAAAATATTTATTATCTGACCATTTATGCAAAAGGATTGCCAGTTCCTGTTCTTGAGGTATGCGGCTTCATCTGTGCCATGTTCGGGGAGCGTGGCAGAAGTGAACAGATATGATATTTGTAGAAATGAAAAACTCGTTGAAATTTAAAAGAAATGCATCGATTCATTAGCAAATTAGGCATGGCTTAAGAAAGTATTAGTGAACTGGAAGATCTAACCAAATAATTTATCCAGAACGTTACAAAGAGAGATAAAGAGGTGAAAGAGCGATTAGGAGATATAGAATGTGGAATGAGAGAATCTAGCTTCTGTTCTGCCCAGAAAGCAGAAAGGATAAATAGGAGTGTATTAGTGAGGGTTCTCCAGAGAAACAGAAGCAATAGGATATAGCTATAGATACAGATATAGATATAAATATAGATAAGAGATTTATTATAGGAATTGGCTCACATGGTTATGGAGGCCGAGAAGTTCCTTGGTCTGCAGGCTGCGAGCTGGATGATGTAATTCAGTTTGAGCCAGAAGGCCTGAGAATGGGGGTGGAGGCAGCTGATGTTACAGACCCAGGTCTGATACTGAAAGCCTGAGAACCCAGAGTGCCAATGTCTAAGGGGAGGAGGAAATGGATGTCTCAGCTCAAGCTGAGATGGAACTAATGTGCCCTTTCTTCACCTTTTGGCTCTGTTCTGGTGCTCAGCGGATTGGAGGATGACCACCCACGTTTGGGAGGGCCATCTGCTTTACTCAGTTCAATTCAGATGCTAATCTCTTCCAGGAGCACCCTCACAAACACACCCAGATATAGTGTTTTACCAGCTATCTGGGCATCCCTCAGCCCAGTCAAGTGTACAACATAAAATTAACCATCACCAGGAAGAACAATATTTGAAGAGCTGGTGGATGCAGTTTCCCAGAACTGATGAAAAGCATGGATCCAAAGGTGCAGGAATGCATCTCAAGCAGGATAAATAAAAAGAAATCCAGGCTTTCACCCATTGTAATAAACCAGCAAAACACCAAGAACAAAGAGGTCTTGAAAGCATATTTTAAATTATTAATTCAAATTTATAATGGCCACAGATTATTCAGGATTTCTACTTTCTTGGACCATTTTTGTTATAGTTTTCTGGGAATTTGTTCATTTCATCTGTGCTTTCACATTTTATAGTATAGATTTCAATTGGAGAATTTTTTATGTTTTCTGCATCATCTGTAGTTGTGATTTTTTTTATCCTTAATATTTATTTTTACTTTCTTTCCATCGGTCTTGTCAGAAAGTTTTTAATCTTATTACCATTTCAAACAATGAACTTTTGATTTTGTTGATTCTCTCTATTGTCTGTTTATTTTCTTTTAAATTAGTTTTTGCTCTTATATTTATTATTTCCTTTCTTCTACTTGTTTGGCTTTATTTTGCTGTTCTCTGTTTCATTTCTTAATATGAATGTTGGTTCATTGGTTTAAACTTTTCTCCTTCAATATGCATTTCCCTCTAAGTACTTCTTTAGCCGTATTCCGCAAATTTTGGCGTGCAATACTTTCATTATAATTCAATTCCAAATTTATTCTAGTTTCCATTATGATAGCTTCTATGACCCACACATTGTTTAGATGGGTGTTAAAGGTTGAAGTCTGCCTTGCTTTCCATTGCTGCTTTCTAAGCATTATTTCCTCCTCTTTCTCTTAGAAAATCCCCAGCCACCCATCACTGCCTGGTAGCATCCAATTTTGCACTGGAAAGGACACTACTTACTTTTTGGATGAGGAGGCAAGATGCTATTGATCAAAACAGTTTTGGGGTGCCACAAGCTGTTGCATTTCCTCACCTCAGATTTACTATCCTGATTGCATTGTTCCAGCTTCTGTCAATGTCAGACTAGTTCTTTAAGTTGCCAGTGTGGCCCTGACAGCTGGCATCATTTTATGTGTGTGAGGCCCAGGCGACTCATTTTAGTCTGCCGACACTTCACAGACAGGAAGATTGAACTGGTGGGGGTGGTGGGAGGGTGAGCAGAGAAATGAGCCCAAAGCTGCATCTATTCATCTTCTCAGAACCCAGACTAAGCAATGTAATTCAGCTGGTCTCTTTTGGGCCCCTGAGAACATAGGCATGTTTTGAGCTAGCAGGCACCTTGGAGACCATATGATCTAACATCCTCTTTTGTGGATGAGAAATCAGCTATAACTGTTAATGTTCAAGAAGCTACAGAATCAATTTTTCCATTCACCAAAAAAAAAAGGGGGGGGGGAGCTTCTCTGGTGGTCCAGTGGCTAAGACTCCACACTCCCAATGCAGGGGGCCCTGGTTTGATCACTGGTCAGGGAACTAGATCCCACATGATGCGCCTAGGAGTTTGCATGCCGCAGCTGAGGATCCTGCATACCACAGCTGAGGATCCCACATACTGCAACTAAAAGATCCCACATGTCACAAGGAAGATCCTGCACACAGCAACAGAGATCTGCGTGCCGCAACTAAAACCCGACGCAGACAAATAAATAAATAAATACTAAAAAAAAAGTGAGTGTGAAGGTACTGTAAGTGTACTTAAAAAAAAAGAGGTTTTGTGTGCCTATTGCATGCCAAGTATCTTTTTAGGTGCTGAGGGTACAGTTGTAAACAAAACCAAGTCCCTGCCACCATGGAGTTTACACCCTAGGGGAGACAGAAAATCAAGTAAATACGTAGGACATCAGGCTTTGGTACGTGTTAAGGAATGTTGCATTGTTTTATAGAGGCCATTGGTGAAGAGGCGACATTTTGAGTAGAGATCTTAAGCGGATAAACCATGCAGAGATCTGGGAGGATAATAAAAGTGGTAGTAGTACTAACCCATGACCTCTTCCTTCAGAGACTTCACTGAAGACTTCATCTTCAAGTGCTAAGATGTTTCACCGTGGGAGGCTGACCAGGGTTCCTGAGGAAGATTTCAGGGTCAGGAGGGAATTTAGGTATTCACAGAAGAATTTGGAGATGGAGGGTGGAAAGAGAGTGGAGGCAAGAGGTGTAAGATCCATTCTGGTCAGTAGTTGGACAAAAGACTAAAGGATCTAGCATGTAAGATCCAGGATGTAAGAAGCCTTGAATGAAGGCCAGGATGAGTGGCTTGGGTCTGATGAGACTCTTACTCTCCATAAAGCAGTGTTTGATTGGAGATTAGTTTGGAGGTGACGTACAAGACAGATTTCTCACCAAGTTCCAGCTGAGAAAATGTCCTGCACGGGCAGCAGGTCTGAAGTGTGCTCCAGGCTCAGCTTTAAAAAGCCACATGGCAGGTCTTCCCTGGTGGCGCAGTGGTTGAGAGTCCGCCTGCCAATGCAAGGGACATGGGTTCGTGGCCCGGTCCGGGAAGATCCCACATGCCGCGGAGCAGCTGGGCCCGTGAGCCATGGTCGCTGAGCATGCGCGTCCGGAGCCTGTGCTCCGCAACGGGAGAGGCCATTGGGAAGGATAATACACTATAGCATCTCTTCCTGTTTTCTTTTGCCCAGCCTTTGGCTCACTGTGTCATTTTGGTATAAATCAACACAGAGTTTTTACTCTGGGCAACACTAATGGGGATCTATGGAAATGAATGTGCTATTTAAGTTCCAGGGACCAGGGAGAGTTTCAGGAAAGGACATTGCATGAAACAACCACAGGATGGCGGCACTTCACACTCACTTCGTGAATTTTTCACATCAAATTTCAAAGGCTTCTAGCAATTCCTAGGCCAAAGAAACCCTGCAACATTCTTTGGTAATGAGTTACACATATATGCAACATTTCCTCACAAAGACTCAGAAGAATGGGAAGCCTTCTAGGACGATCATTTAGGAGTACAGGGTAAAAGTTTTGATCAGTCATTGCTGCTTGTGTTCATAACCTGAGCCTGAGGATGTTTGATCTTATAATAATATGTGATAATATCTGTTATTTATGGAGCGCTTAGCCTAATGCTTGGCACTTAGTCTTACATGTGTCTGCTTGTTGAATCTTCACAACAGAGTTTGGAAGTTGGGTTTATATGGTTAATTCTCCAGACACAGTCAGTGATAGAGAGATCTGTATGATCTACATACCTCATCTGCCTGACTATGATGCTGGGCCTTTCTTTACATTTTCCAAACTAATACTGCATTGAAGAATAAATTATGTGGCACAATACTACAGACAGCTGTCTTTAATAGAAATCTTCAGCACTCAAAACCAATCCCAATTTACAGAATTGGATGGCACGCACACACCTGGTGATTTTGCCCTTGAAGATTGAATTTCAGTTTTTGTTCCCTAGGAACCAAAAAGGATAAAGTCCGTATGCACCTGTCCTTAGGTTTTAAAGGTATCCCTTGGAAACAGCACATGAGATATAAAAATATCCATCTGATGATCTTTGTCTGCTGTCTGGAGGGTTTAGTCCATTTGCATTTATTTTGATTCCTGATATATTCTGATTTATTTATATTTATATGCTTTGTATTTTTTGTGCTGTTTTTGTTTCTTTGCTCCTCCCTCCCCCCCTTTTTCTTGGAGGCACTAGTAACCTAAGATCACTTTATATTTTTATTTTTTTAGTAGCTAATGTTCTTTATTATTTTTCTTTTTTTTAATTAAAATTTTATCGAAGTGTAGTTGATTTACAATTTTGTGTTAGTTTCAGGTGTACAGCAAAGTGATTCAGTTATGTATATACATGTATCTATTCTTTTTCAAATTCTTTTCCCATTTAGGTTGCTACATAATACTGAGCAGAGTTCCTTGTGCTATACAGTAGGTCTTGTTGGTTATCCATTTTAAATATAGCACTGTGTACATGTCAATCCCAAACTTAACTATCCCTCCCACCCACCCTTTTCCCCTGGTAACCATAAGTTTGTTCTCTAAGTCTGTGAGTCTGTTTCTGTTTTGTAAATAAATATCTAGGAAGATATTGAATACAGTTCCCTGTGCTATACAGTAGATCCTTGTTGTTTATCTATTTTATATATAGTAATGTGTATCTGTTAATTGCAAACTCCTAATTCATCCCCCCCCTTCCCCTTTGGTACCATAAGTTTGTTTTCTATGTCTGTGAATCTATTTTTGTTTTGTAAATAAGTTGATTTGTATCATTTTTTTAAGATTTCACACATACGTGATATCATATGATACTTGCCTTTCTCTGTCTGTCTTAGTGTGATAAACTCTAGGTCCATCCATGTTGCTGCAAATGGCATTATTTCATTCTTTTTTATGGTTGAGTAATATTCCATTGTGTGTGTGTGTGTGTGTGTGTGTGTGTGTGTGTGTATGTATATATTCCATGTCTTCTTTATCCATTTATCTGTTGATGGACACTTAGGTTGCTTCCATGTCTTGGCGACTGAAAATAGTACTGCTATGAACATTGGGGTGCATGTACCTTTTAGAATTAGAGTTTTTGTCTTTTCCAAATATATGCCCAGGAGTGGGATTACTGGATCATATGGTAACTCTATTTTCAGTTTTTTTAAGGAAACTCCATACTATTCTCCATAGTGGCTGCACCAATTTACATTCCCACAAATAGTTTAGGAGGGTTCCCTTTTCTCCATACCCTCTCCAGCATTTATTATTTTTAGACTTTTTGATGATGGCCATTCTGACAGGTGTGAGGTGATACCTCATAATTTTGATTTGCATTTCTCTAGTAATTAGTGAAGTTTAGCATCTTTTCATGTGCCTGTTGGTCATCTGTATGTCTTCTTTGGAAAAATGTCTATTTAGGTCTTCTGCCCATTTTTTTTTTTTTTGCGGTACGTGGGCCTCTCACTGTTGTGGCCTCTCCCATTGCGGAGCACAGGCTCCGGACGCGCAGGCTCAGCGGCCATGGCTCATGGGCCCAGCCGCTCTGCGGCATGTGGGATCTTCCCGGACCAGGGCACGAACCCGTGTCCCCTGCATGGGCAGGCGGACTCTCAACCACTGCGCCACCAGGGAAGCCCTGCTGCCCATTTTTTTGATTGGTTGTTTTTTTGATATTGAGCTGTATGAACCGTTTGTGTATTTTGGAAATTAATCCCTTGTTGGCTGCATTGTTTGCAAATATTTTCTCCCATTCCATAGGTTGTTTTTTCATTTTGTTTATGGCTTCCTCTGCTGTGCAAAAGCTTTTAAGTTTAATTTGGTCCCATTTGTTTATTTCTGCTTTTGTTTACATTACTCTAGGAGATGAATCCAAAAAAACTATTGCTGTGATTTATGTCGAAGAGTGTTCTGCCTATGTTTTTCTCTAGGAGTTTTATAGTATCTGGTCTTATATTTAGGTCTTTAATCCATTTTGAGTTTATTTTTGTGTATGGTGTTAGGAAGTGTTCTACTTTCATTCTTTCACATGTAGCTGTCCAGTTTTCCCAGCACCACTTATTGAAGAGACTGTCTTCTCTCCATTGTATATTCTTGTCATCTTTATCATAGATTAGTTGACCTTAAGAGCGTGAGTTTATTTCTGGGCTTTCTATCCTGTTCCATTGATCTATGTGTCTGTTTTTGTGCCAGTACCGTACTATTTTGATTATTGTAGCTTTGTAGTATAGACTGAATTCAGGGAACATGATTTTTCCAGTTCTGTTCTTCTTTCTCAAGATTGTTTTGGCTATTCAGGGTCTTTAGTTTTTTCCATACAAATTAAAAAATGTTTTGTTCTAGTTCTGTGAAAAATGCCACTGGTAATTTGATAGGGACTGCACTGAATGTGTAGATTGCCTTGGGTAGTATGGTCTTTTTAACAATATTGATTCTTCCAATCCAAGAACACTATATCTTTCCATTTGTTTGCATGGTCTTTAATTTCTTTCATCAGCGTCTTATAGTTTTCGGAGTACAGGTTTTTTGCCTCTTCAGGTAGGTTTATTCCTAAGTATTTTATTCTTTTTGATGTGATGGTAAATAACCTAAGATCACTTTAAATTAAATTTTCCATTTGAGTTTTTTTTTTTTTGAACATGCAGCTGGTATGGGGATTTTGATTCTCTGTGTGAGCGCTGCCTTGTGGTTATAAATTCTCAAAGGAGACGTTTTGTCCACCACTTTCTGCTGAGGTCAAGAGAGACAAATGTCCCTTTTGTTTGGCAGGCTTATTCCTTATTGTCTCTTATACAGCATGTGGAACTTTGGTGCCCCAGCTTTGGGTAGGGCTCTACAAAGCATATCTGAATTGAGGATCACCAGTGTAGTGGATGCTGTTGGTACACTGCCCAGGTACCTACTGGCTGGTTCATCACTCCCAGTTTCTGTGAGTGTGTGAGTCACGGGGTGATCAGGTGTCCCCCTTGATCTTCAGCAAAAGTGTGTTCCTACTTATGTGGTTCTGTGTATAATGGAGCTCTTTATAGACATTGAGCATGTATATTATTAGAAATGAAAGGATCAGCCTGTAGAAATAGTGTCTGACAGAAAAATTCAGTGTCTCTTTCATTTCCCTCCAGTAAGACAAATTCACAGACAAACTAAGGTAATATCAGTAAGATACCAGTTATATTCCTATGGATGAATTATTAAATGGACTTTCTAGTTCAAATCATTCTTAGGTGAGCTGAGGAAAGAAAGAAAGAGAGGAAAGAAGGAAGGAAGGGAAGGAAAGAGGGAAGGAGGGAAGAGTGGTCTTCATGCTTGATGACCCCTGGATAGGCTGAGTAGCGAAGCTTTAAGATGGAATTAGCTGGAAGATCAAACCTGAGAATGCAGAGATGAAAGCACAATTTAGACAGTTTTCTAACGACATGTCCCAGCTGTAAAGCCACACCACATGAACATCCCTCCTCTCTTACCCTTGCCTTCTTTCTCTACCCAACTCCCTAGCTCACCTAGTTTCCTGTTGCGCTTGACAGTAGCAGGAGCCATCATTAATGAATCCTCTGACGGATGTCTTTCAAAAAAGCTTTAGCGTTTTCTTGATAGAGATCTGGTAACTATTCGAATTAGGAGATCTCCTGTTAAAATATGTCCAAAAATTCTTCGAGAGATGAAGCCAAATTTCCTTCTCTTTGAGTGTAAGCTAGACTTAGTGACTCCATTCTAATGAATAGAAACTGGTGGAATTGATAGTGTAACTTCTTAGAACAGGTTATAAGAGGCCTTGTGGCTTCCTCTTTGCTTTCTCTCGGATCACTGGCTCTGGGGGGAAATCAGCTGCTGTGTTGTGAGGACACCCAAGCAGCCCTATGAAGAGGTCCACGTGGGGAGTAATCAAGTCTGTGGATAGCCAGCAAAGAACTGAAGGCTCCTGCCAGCAGCTGTGAGTGAGCCATTTGCAAACATATCTTCTAGCCCTGTCAAATCTTCTGATGACCATAGCCCTGACTCAGATCTTGACTGCAATATGCAGAACCAGAACTGCCCAGTGAAGCCAATCCCAAGTTCTTGACCCACAGAAACTGTGTGAGATAATAAATGTTTATTGTTTTAAGCTGTTAAGTTTTGGGGATAATTTGTTACGCAGCAACAGATAACAAATACATTCCTTCACATAAAGTTGTGCGTCATCAGAACAGGATAATTTGTCTGTGTTTGTGGTGGGTGTGTAGGGATATTGGTTAACCTTGGAAGCCTGAGGGTAACCATTGGAAGTCCTGGGTTGTTACTGGCACCCTGCTGATACTTGCCTTGCTGGCAAGGCCTCTTCAGCGGTCTGGCCTCCAGGGCTGATGCCCCCATGAGACTTCTGCACAGAACCAGTATGTGACACACAGCATTGCCAGAGACAAGGCTCTGCACTGCACCCTTTGCAAAACTCCCCCCAAAACCATCTTCCGTGTCCCTTTACAATAAACAATCAAATTCCTTTTAGAATTTCATGCATGAGAAAGATTTTTATGCCCTGAGAAATATTTTGTTTCCTTCAATTAGATAAGGAGAACCACACTGCTCTCTCTCCTTGCCTTGCTGCCAGGGAGGCTCCAGTGCATTTTTGGTGCTTGATGGCATCAGCTCCCCTCAGGCTAGTTTCTGGGGAATCACCATCTTCCCACTCACCAAGGCTGGACTTCAGTTCATTTACTTTTATTTTCATTGGCTTCTTCAACCTTTTGTTTACACTGGCTCACCTCCTTTGGATAGAGGTGGTGATCAGGAATGTGGGTCCCTCTGCAACCTCCTCCCAGTTGATGGGGCTGCCAGAAACCTGTCCCAACATGGGCTCCTTGCAAAAAGTCTATGATGGTGGTCATGGTCCTGCCCCCTCTTCCCAAGTCTGGAGCCGAGGGAAACAGCTGTGAGTGCAAGGTCTAGAGCTGCCTGAGCCAAGATACAGGGAAGGGCAGTTAGTGAGGGGAAGGCTCAGCTCTTCTAAAAGGTGGATAAAGCCATTGTCCTCCTGTTTTGGTAGCAAACAAGGGCTTGAGACTGAGTAATCAAGGTTCCCACAGTTCACTGAGAAGAGGGAGAATGTGCATGTGTGTGAGAAGAGAGAGGAAGAGAGAACAATTTGTGGGGGTGAGATGAGCCGGTGGGAGTCCAAGGATCAGCCCCAGGACCCTGCTCCATTAGTCCCAGCTGTCAGTGGGGAGGTCTCTGAGCACTCCTTCCAGAGGCTGACCTCCAAGGACGAGCCTGAGGCTGGGCTTGGCCAGAGTCTGGTCTGACGCCAGGGGGTGCTGGGAGGCAGGCGACACAGTCCTGCCAGCAGAACTGGAGGCCCTAGAGCCCTGCGCCTTCTGGTCCAGGGTCTGGCTTGGGCTAGCAGGGTGATGTGCGGTCCCTGCAAAATGAACAAGACAAGAATGAGGATGTGGGAGATTTCCCTACAGTTTTCTGGTGTGGAACTGGAGCTCTCTGGAGCTGCCCTGTGCTGTCATTAGCTTTCAGTCCTATTTAGTGATGTGAGAATGGTCGGATCACCCTCAGGCAACTAGGTGCACCTTGGCCTAGTCTTGGCATAAACAGCTGTGTAGGAGGAGCGGGCTGGAGAACTAGATTTTGAATGCTGGCCTTAGGCTACACTCTGTGAGCCTGGTTTTCTTGAGAATAAAATTGGAGCAATAATAACAGCCTCACAGGTGGCTACCAGGCTCAAATATGATAATAGGGTTATGGAAACTGTTTGGATCAACCCCAGAATGGTGCTCCTGCTAATCAGATCCATTTCCAGCTCTTTCTCTTACTTGTTTCCCTCCTTCAACTCTGAGTTGGGGGCAATTACTGGCTTGTTCTTCACCAAATCCAGTTCCAGGGACATAGAGATAGACTAAGTTTACATCGTGGATGGTATGGCCTGTGGCTGAAGCCCCGGCTTTGATGGGCACCATGTCCATGTGTGACCTCCAGGCTCCTCCCCGTCCCCGCTTGATGCAGGTAGAATCACAGGATGGACAGAGCCAGTGTTCCCCACATCACTGTAACGGAGCAGGACCCCATGGGGCCTTCCTGGGACAGGCTTTCCCCCATATCCTCTGCTTTAGCTCTTCTCTGAAGTACCTAGATAACAGTATTTGATGCACATTTCCTGAGTTGTTTTATAGATGTGAAAACACCCCACCAAATGGAAGAGGTTAACTACTTGATGACCATGAGCACATAGCCCCAGGCCTCCTGGAGCCTAAGGACTGATAACATTAACCCCTGTGGCACCACCCTGTTTCCTCACCATCAGCCAGTCAGAGAACTGTGCATGAGCTGATCACACACCCTAGGATCCCCTTCCCTCACGTGGCTTTTAAAAATGCTTTGTCGAAACCCTCTGGGGAGCTTGGGACTTTTAGGGCATGAGCCACCTGTCTCCTTGCATGACACTGCAATAAACCTTTCTCTGCTCCAAACTCCGACGTTTCAGTTTGTTTGGCCTCACTGTGTGTTGGGCATGTTGCAGCAAAAATAGAAATAAGACTTAAATAGAAATGAGACTTTTCTTTTCTGATAAACAAGGAAAATAAGGAAACAATGAACAGGCTGGGGAAACAATAAACAGGCCTGAAAGAGTTAAGCAATCTTGGTTATTCTTTAGCGGTTACTACTAACAAACACTTGTAGCTAGACTTGTCCTTCACAAAGCTAAACAAAGCTAATTACTCTCTGACTCCATAGGAATTGTTCTCTGCACCTGGCATTCTTCTCCCCCTACACTCGCCTGTAGCATTCTGCATTTCAAAAAGAATGTCTTGATAACTTCAGAGACACCAGACCTGGTTGCTGAGCCGCCTGAGGCCAGCTTTGGCTGTAAATTTGCAGAAGAAAAGAAAAACATGCAAGACCTTCATTACTTTGAGCCTGACCACCTACCACTGGGATATAAACCTCTATTCCCCAGGGAGGGGAGCACAGTTCTTGAGGCCCTAGCCCACTGTGTTCCCTCTTTGCCTGGCAGAGAATAAAGGTACTCTTTCTCGTTCCTCCAAAACTCTGTCTTCATATTTCCTTTTGGCATCAGTGCACAGAGAGCCAATATTTTGGCATCAGGCACACAAACTTACGTTAACATTACCACTTGGGAAGAAAGTGGTCATCAAGTGGAAACACCCAATTTGGACATTATGGAGTGAGAAATAAAGTTTTATTGTGTTTGAACCATTAGCTGTTTTTGGCCTGTTTGTTACATCAGTGTCATTCTAGTGCTAACTTCAAGAAAGAGAAGGTAAATGAGGACAGCAACAGAGGCTACTGGAGTTTTACAGGGAAAGATTAACCATCTTCCTCAGCTCTCCCCCACACCCTAGTCCCACTGATGTGTTCACATAACCCTTTCATATACTGTAATATTGACTTAATCAGCATAAAATGGAAAGAAAGAGCTTTAGATCTGTAATAAAAAATTCAAATTTGGAGAGGGGCAAACTTTAGATCAGCAGCAGTAGAGAAAGGAGGGGAAGGGAGTGGGTAAGGTGGACAGAAACAGTGGGACTGTAGGTGAGGTAGGAGATAGATGGGGCCAACCCCAAGGGTAAGCAGCTGGAGTTCATTCCCGTGGACAGAAACTCCAAAATATCAATAGCAAGATGATAAAGACAGGAGGCTGGGTCCTGCCCAGATAAGAGATAAAAGACCACATATTTCTCATTCTTGAAGTCAAGGAGACCTTCCTGACTAGAAAGCTCCTTGGAGGTCAAAAGGGGAGTGATGTCAAGGCCACCCATAGGCCTCTTTGCTGGAATCCATCTTGGCTGAGAGATGCTCACACACACAGGGGAGGACCGTGAGATATACCAAATACAGACTCAGAACCAGGCAAATCAAAATGATAGGCCAAAGGAAACCCAGAAGAAATGCCCCATATAAGTGATTTAAATTACCACAAGGGCGTGACTCTCTCTCTGAGCCCACCCGTGTGTCTATCCACAAGTACTGTACTTTTTCCTCCTAATAAACACTTTGTTTCACTACTTTCCTTCTTTGTGGGAACTCTTTTCTGCAAAGCTGAAGGGTCAGGGCCTTATCACTGACCATTCGTCTAGTGGCTAGGATTCTGCACTCTCACTGCTGCAACCCTACCTTAATCTGTGGCCGGGAACCAAAACCTTGCTTAAAGCCGCTGCAGGCCGAGGCCACCCAAGATCATGGGCACATGAATGGACCACTGTCAAACCAATGTAACTTTCTTGCTTTCTCATGTTAAATGTTTTATAAACCTATTTTTTCCTTCCATCGGTGTCCAAATAAGTCCATTCCATTTTTTTGTCTTGTTTTTGTTGGTGATATGACAACATAGTATCACATTTACTCCATTTCCTGCCCTGTGTGGAAAAATTAGGTGAATTCAAACACCTTCTACAGGGACTTCCTTGGTGGTCCTGTGGGTAAGACTCCACTCTCCAAACGCAGGGGGCCAGTGTTCAACCCCTGGTCTGGGAACTAGATCCTGCATGCATGCTGCAATTAAGAGTTCACATGCCGCAACTAAGAGTCTGCATGTCACAACAAAGAGTCCACATGTCACGACTAAGAGTCCACATGCCGCAACTAAGCCCGCATGCTGCAACTAAAGATCCTGCATGCCACAATGAAGACCCAGCGCAGCCAAAATAAATAAATAATAATTTAAAAAAACCAAAAAAGCCCCCCCCAAAACACTTTCTTCTGCTCCACAATAAGTGCCAGCCGTTCACTCTTCTGCATTCCATCTCTCAATGAGGCTTCCAAGCTATTGATGGACTGCAGCTGATCTTGCTGACAAGAATGTCTGTAGTTTTGAAATGCCTTCCATATATTTTGGAGACTTACCAGGAATAGGTTCTACATTGACACAGACCTCTTGTCCTCTTTTTGTAACATCCACTTGTTTATGGCTTATTTTAATACTTATTGCTATTCCAATATCAATAAGTGTTTGCTAGGGATACACACAGGTGCCCTTTTTTGCTCCGGATCTGCTTCTACAGTCACTCTCTGCACTATTGGAGTTCGAGAACTAAGGATTTTCATCTTCAGGGAAATACTGCTATGTGCTTAAATTCTTCTTGGTTCTGTTTCCTAGAGATGCCTATATGTTACAAAGGCATCAAATAAATGATAAGTAATCTCTGCACTAAAAATTCTAACTCCTAAACTCTCAGCCATTTCTTGTGCATCTCTTTCAATTTCCACATCGAAGGTCAAAATTACCGCATATTGACACTTTAATTTTGACACAGGGACAATCCTTGGAAAATGAGATCAGATCAGAGATGGTCTCTTTCAATTTGACCTTTCCTCACTCCCAAGGTAGAGATGGTCTGTGATTATTCCCCTTTGAAGCTCTGTGACACCTTTTTTGGAATGTGTGTGGCTTTTTCTCACCCTGTTATCCTAGCTATTCCAGTGCTGCTCTTTTCTCTAAGAGAATACAAACTGGTTCTGGTGGGAGTAGCAGCTGCTAGATGCAAATCTCCTTATTTCTCCTCCTAAAGAAAATGCTTAAAACAACACACAAAACAAATACCTCCTCCATCCCTGGCAGCTGTGATCCATGTCAGCCAACCTCAGAGCATCTTAAAGGATCTGGATGGGACACAAACCCAATGCTCCTACATTGGGTTAAATAGCCAGATATTAAGAGGATATGACACGGGAAATGACAGACTCGGGAATGAGAGTGAAGAAGACAAAGTCACTTCAGAAATGAAGATGAAATGACTAAGAACCACCACCATAGAAAATGTGAGAGACTCGGGGGATAGAAATGAGGGAAACAACCCTGGTATTTCCCCATTTTACAGACATTCCTCCTCCTCCTACCAGCTCACGTTCATTGGTTCTCTGTGCCAGGAAGTCTGTGTAGCACTTCACATGCATAATCCCACCTCATTTGTACCGCCCCTCGAGGTTGCCTGCGATTCACTCTTGTTTTATTTTGCCCAGCTTCATACAGCTAATAATTGCCAGAAATCTGATTTCAATCCCAGATGTATCTGATTTCACAGCATTTGCTCTTTACATTTTCCCACGTGGCCTTGTAAAAGTAATCATCATGAAATAGAATTTACCTTCTTTGGTGAGCTGGGTGGCATTTTTGGAGTTGCGTTTAGCTGTGTCCTCTGAATCTCTGGCTGTGGCTCTGCCTTTGAAAGATTTGTGGCTCTTTTCAACTTCACGTAGCTGCAGGAAAAAAAATGAAAGGTTGATCCTGGTCAGGGAAATGAGTGTTTGAGTTTCGGAGCCCAGGCTGGTGAGATCTAGAGGGCAGCCACCTTAAATAGCCGGTTCTTGTCCTCACCGCTGGTTGGAGAGGGCACCTGGGACTCAGGTTTGCATGGCATTTGAAGGAACATCTGACCAGGGGAGGACAGAACCTCTGCCAATCCTGTATTTCAATGGTTTTCTATACCTGGGCAGGAGGAAGTGTGGGTGGGGAACTGGCAGTGAGGCTGATGAGACTAGTTCCAGAAGAGGGGGTGAGGAAGCAAGGAAGGCAGGGCTTAGGGAGGGTTGGTGTAGAGCCTTTACCGCGTGAAGAAGGTGGGGTTGGGGGCTGGGAGAGCAGAAGAGGCAGTCAGCGTGTCAGCAGATGTTGAGAGAGGCTGCCCCAGTGTGGAGGGGACTTAAGAGACTCCTTAGGTCATGGGGCACAAGCACTGTGTTGTTCTGACAATGCTGTTTTCTTTAGTATTTCTAGTTTTAGTTTTAATAGGTAGGAATTACTGTGGGTACTGGTTTTATTGTGTATGAACATTGGTTTAATCTATTGAGTTTCTCCTGTTCTTTAGCAACCGCTCAAAATTTAAGTCATTACTGTTATGTATTCCCAAATACCCTCAGAATATAAATGCATGTCATTGAATCTCTCAAGGCTGCTTCCTACCATGCAGATAATTTGGGGTTTGGTTTAGAGGAAAGCCATTTAAAGAATACAACTGGGCTCAAAGAGCAAATTAGCAAAAACCAAAAACATAACATCTTTTTGAATGAAAATGCCCGACAGACTCACCGCTTGGATTTTCTTTCTCAGCTGGGCATTAGCTCGGGAAAGGCTTTTGGAAACTGAGTTCAGGTAGTAAATGGCCAGGCTGCAAGAGAAAAGCATGCTCCGGGGGTACTGTGATCTTGGAAAATGGCAAGAGCTGGACACCTTTCCCGAAGAATCACAGCAGGCTTCCTGGAATAGGTGACCAGGCTTTGCCTCTGGGCAGGGTGGAGGGAGGTCTTACCATCATCTTAAGTTCTCCACTTAACATCATTGACAAGGTCTTGGACATCCCTGTTCTCTCTCTATGTTATTGAACACATTTCTAGTTCTCAGAGTGTTTAATAAAGGTTAACTAAAAGAATCAGTCCTCTTCTGGGGAACATGAAGAGGCAGGGGAGAGGCAGGTTTCTTGTCTGCAGAAACAGCTGCTTGTGTTTCCTGGATACCTGCCCTGTGTCAGGCTCTGTGCCATGTGCATCCCACTCCACGTCTCACTGGTTTTGATGAAACCCTGTGAAGAAGAAAGGATGACTCCTGTCTTTACAGGTCAGCATCCTGGAATGCAGAGAGTTTAAGTCACTTGCCCAAGGCCGCCCTATCTATTTGCACTTGTCGGAGACCACATTTGATGCCAAAGCCTTCAAGTGCGGAGAGAGGAGAGAGAGGTGCTAAGTGACCTGCTCCAAGCTTGCCTAGAAACACAACTGCACAGACCCCAAAGGCCCTCTACCCAGGGTGCCCTGATGGGAATGTCTGTCCTGGGCTTGTGGTTTTCAGAGTCCAGCCCCCACTGGCTGACTGGGTGGCTGGGTGTCCTTTGAGGCCATAGCCTGGGCTTCCCTTTCACAGGATCTAGGATTTGGGGCTTGTCCTGGATGTACCACCTGAGAAGGAGGGGCCACAAAAGCCCGGGATGCCTCCTGGACTGGGTGCTCCAACAGCCTGTCCTTATCTGTCACTTTTCTTGGGTCTTCTGATCCTTGCCCTCAGGGTGGATCCTGAGGTGGAGTCACTTCAGCAGAATCCTCGAGCTCTCTTACAGGCAGAAGGGAGGAACCACGCAGCCTTTGGTAGAGTATGGGTCAGAGGCTGTCCCGTGAGCTTCCTGAAGCAAAGACTCAGAGGACCGTGGGCGACAAGAGGCCAGAAGGAGGACAAGCAAGGGACCACCATCTGTTGGCAAGGCGCCCATGAGGCCTTGCCCTCTCTCCTAATTCACAGCACATTTGTTAGGGAGGAACCAGAGATCAGAGAAGATAAAATACTCCTGGGTGGCTGTGTTCCTCCTGAGGCTGTTTCCAAGCTTAGCATTTCCCTGTGCCACCCCGTAAGGTCAGGTTTGGTGTCTGGGTTCCAGAATTTCCTCAGGTGGTTGTCACTACCATGTCAGCCCTCCTTCATGCCGGGACTAGAAGCAGAGGATGTCTGAAGTCAAGGATGTAAGGAAATACACCTATTTTGGAGAGCAATTCAGCACTATCTTCAAAGACTGAAGAAACGCATACCTATGACCCAGCAATACCACTTCTAGAAGTCTATCTTAGAGAAAACTGTAATATGCGCGCAAGGAGACATATAAGGAGATAGCCAAAAAGTGGAAACAACCTATCTCTATGCAGAGAAATGGTTAAACTGTGGTTTAATCACACAACTGATAAAAGAAATTTTCACATATTGAGGCATGGGGAAGTCATTCTGGTTTATACATGAGCTAACTTGAATTTTATGCTAACTAAAGCAGCCTGCTTGTGACCTATCAAGCATACGTTGTACATCTGCTTTTTTTTTTTTTTTTTTTTTTGGTGACCTCACGATTTGCGGGATCTCAGTTCCCTGACCAGGGATTGAACCCGAGACACGACAGTAAAAGCCCAGAATCCTAACCACTAGGCCACCAGGGACCTCCTATATCTATTTTAATTATGAAAGAAAAGGGCACATTGACCAGAAGTAAAGAATGTCCATGTGAAAAATAAAGATTAAATGTCTCCTTTCCTAGGATTCCAATGCTGGTCCTCCTTTGATGATAAGATTCGCTTCCCAGATGCCAAGGCCATGCTGACTCGCTGTGTGTGTGCTGATCTGTTTTCTTTTTTGAAACCTTGAAAGAATGTATTCCTGATTTGTTTAATGTTCTTTGTTCTGTCAAGATATAAAATTGTGCTGAAAACCATGCTTCTCTGGAGCAACTTCTCAGAGTTATCTAAGAAGCTGTCTTCTGAGCTATAGTCCTCAGTTTGGCTCAAATAAAACTCTTTTCTATTCCTATTACAGATTGTTTATTGATTATTTTTGTGACACAGTGGAATACAACAGAGCCATGAAAATGTGTGCTCGTGTATCCACATGAAAAAGTCCCCCAAACATAACGTGAGTGAGGAAAGCTGTGTAGTCTGAACGAGTCATGAAAAATTTTTGAACTCAGAAAGCAATAGTACGTACACGTGATTAAATGGTCCAGATTGGAAATGATGAAAACTAATCCAAATAGTGGTCACCTTTGGAGAGGGAGGGAGAGAGAAAGACTGGGTGGGGCTTGAAGTGTAACATTTCTTTCTTTTAAAAAGAGAGACTGATCTGAAGCAAATATTGCTAAATGTTAACATCTGTTTAATCTTGTGATCTTGTACATGCTTGTCTGTATGTTTCTGTACGTTAGGAATATTTCACAATTTCCTGCCCTGCTCCTTCCTTGAGCGTTCATTGTTTGCCTCCTACGCCCCAGGCATGGGGCTGGTGTTGGGGATACAGATATCGCCAAGCCCACCCACATCTTCAGTCTGTGAGAGGGATGGTGACAAATGCACCGAACACTCTAGTGCACGGGGTGCTCTGTAGAGAAGTCCTGCGGGCCCAGCCAGGGACAGGCTGCATCAGGCCTCAGCTTTCTTGGGGAAGGGGTCTTTGATATTTCCAGTGGATGTTTTGGAGGGTGCTGCAGACAATGCCAGTACTCACCTTATGCTTTGGGCCCTATCTTCAGTGTGCTCACTGAAAGACTTACAGCTGCCAGTGTAGCCCCGCCCCACACTCGGAAACCATTCTGTCCATGAAGGCAGCTGGCCCAAACTGCCGGGCAATTAACCAACGCCTCTTCCCTTCCACATCTCCCAGCAACACTCAACCAGTGATGGATGGAAACTGGTCTACGGATGCCCCGGATCCCTCACCCTTGAGCGGGATAACTCAGAGGCACACTTTCCCAGAACTCCCAGCAGGATTAAAGTCACCCCAGTAGTAAGAATGCACCTTCCTGTCCCTTCTCTGTCTTACTTCCCTACACACACTGCTCCCTCCAATTGCGATTTAGATTGCGTTTAAGTCTTTGTCTGAGGATCTGCTTCTGGGAAATCCAGATTGAGAGGGCAAGAAAGAAGGACCTGCCAAGGAAGTCTCGGGGAGGTTTCCACGAGGCAGAGCCACGGCCCCTGGCTAACTTACAACATCAGCAGGATGGCTGGAATGATCAGGCCTGGATTGGCGAGGAAAGCAAAAATCTTGCCCAGGAAGGTTGGGAAATCGTTTTCGACCGTCTCTTGGATGACGTCATACATTCTGTTTTTCCCACTGGAAAGAGGAGAGAATACATTATAGCGTGCTGTGAAGTTCATACGGCATAAACAACTGTGTCCATACCCTGGAGGGTCCAGGCCGCCACTCACGACTACTCTCCTGGAAGAACAGAGCTCTTCTCCACAGGGACTGCAGTGGAAAAAGCCCCCACGTGGGGCTGCCCTGTAGGCGAGGGCTTAGACATGCCTCAGCACCCTGGCTCCCCAGCTTCAAGTCCTCGGGGCCTCACAACCTCTCAAACTACCTCGGTCTCCTGTGCCTGGTACCTTCCTCGGCAAGATGAAAATGGGTTTTCTCCTATACTCTCATGGGAGAAAATGGCCTGTGATGTAGCTATGAGACCAACATGGAGCTTCCTCTGGGTCCCTGGGCCTGGAGGCAGCTCTCCAGATACTGATGTGATGGACAGCCTCATGGTGGCTCAAAAATACCTACAATTAGTCTTCAGATGAGAATTCTAGTATTGCCTAGGGCAGGCTCTTGGACTGTTCACAACAGTAATTTTGATTTTCTTCAAATACCTAAGAACCATTATGCAGACTGCCTTCTACAAATACCTGCCCAGAGATTACTGTCTGCTCCTGGCTTTTGGTTGGTAGCTTTGGTGCCAAGAACAGGAATTTATGGTTTGAAATTCCTGGTTTAAATCCTCTCTCCTCCATTTATTAGCTGTGGGACACCATGGACAATTTACTTACTCACTTTCTGCCTGTATTCATACCCTCACTCTCCCCACTAGAGCTGTACTTCTCTTTTCGAGGAGCACAGGCTCCGGACACGCAGGCTCAGTGGCCATGGCTCAAGGGCCCAGCCGCTCTGCGGCATGTGGGACCTTCCCGGACCGGGGCATGAACCTGTGTCCCCTGCATCGGCAGGCGGACTCTCAACCACTGCGCCACCAGGGAAGCCTGAGCTGTACTTTTCAATGTGGTTATTAAAATTAAATTAAATTAAATTAAAAATTCAGTTTCTTAGTCACACATTTCAAGGAGTCATGTGACTAATAGCTACTATATTTGAGGAGCAGATGTGGATTTTTCTCCCTCATATAGAAAGTTCTATTGGTTAGTGCTGCAGAGGTTTGATATCTTTGGGCAAGATACTGAAAATTTCTCTGCCCTGGTTTCCTCGTCCGTATAATATAGTACAATAATAAAATAGTATATACAATATGGTATTATAAATATAATAACAGCATTTGTCTCAGATTGTTTAGAGGACATAGACATGAATTCATATAAAACATTGAGTATGGGGCTGTCAAATTATAAGTGCCCTCCAAAATGTTGCATCTAGAAGCTTCATTTTTCTCTTATGTGTCAATCAGGGGTTAGCAAACAATGGCCCATGGACCAAATTTGGCTTGCTACCTGTTTTTATAAGGCCTGTGGGCTAAGAATGGCTTTTACATTTTTAAATAACTGGAAAAATATCAAAAGAAGAATATTTTGTGACACATAGAAATTGAAGTATGAATTCAAACTTCAGTGTCTGTAAATGTTTTATTGGAACACAGCCACGCTCATTTATTTATGTATAGTCTCTGGTTGTTTTTGTGCTATAATAGCAGAGATGAGTAGTTGTGTTAGCAAACATCTGTGGCCATCTCAATGCTTAGTACTGCTGCACAGCACACTACAAATTGCAATGATGTAGTTATAACATGACAGCATTTCAAGTGCCTTGCATATCGCCACATCATAACATTTAATTTATCATTAGTAGTATTATTTGGCTGTGCCCTGTAGCTTGCGGGATCTTAGTTCCTTGACCAGGAATTGAACCCGCACCCTCGCCAGTGAAAGTGCAGAGTCCTAACCACTGGACCACCAGGAAATCCCTATTATTTTTTTAATTACTGCTACATAACCATTTTGTAAAAACAGGAAAAGTGGACTTCAAATGTGATGCTTAAATCACAATAGAATGTGGATTATTTTGTCATTGAATTATGACGTATTAGATGATGCATTAGTTTTCAGTGACTACTGTGTAACCAATTACCACACTGGAGGCTTAAAACAATACAAATTATTTTCTTACAGTTCTGGAGGCCAAAAGGTCTGAAATGGTTTCACTGGACTGAAACCAAGGTGTCAGCAGGGCTGCTCTCCTTTCAGAGGGAGGCTCTAGGGAAGAATCTGTTTCTTTTTCTCAACTTTTAGAGCTTCATTCTCTGCATTCCTTGGCTCAGGGTCCCTTCCTCTATCTTCAAAGCTAGCAGCATAGAATCTTCAAATCTCTTTCTGCTTTCAAGGTCACATCACTTACTGCTCTTCTATAGTCAAATATCTCTTTGCCTCCCTCTAATAAGGACACGTGATTTAGGGCCCATCTGGGTAATTCAGATAATCTCCCCATCTCAACATCCTTAATCAGATAAGCAAAGACCATTTTGATGTATAAGGTAACATCCACAGGTTCCAGGGATTAGGACCTGGATATCTTTGGGAGCCATTATTCAGCCCACCAGTCTGCTCTCTGGCCTCCAAACATTCACACTCATTCCACCTGCAAAATATATTCACCACCATCCCTACATGCCCCAAAGTCTCAACCTATTACAGCATCAACTCAGAGTCCAAAAATCTCATCTAAATATCATGGACTCAAAAGTCCCAAATCTCATCTAAATCAGGTGTAGGTGAGACTTGGGGTATGATCCATTTTGGGGCAAAATTTCTCTCTATCTGTGGAGCTGTGAAACTAGAAAGCAAGTTATTTACTCCCAAAATACAATGGTGGGTCAGCCATAGGATAACAGTTATAGATATTCCAATTCCAAAAGGAAGAAAATGGAAGGAAGAAAGGAATCACCAGTTCCCAGCAATTTTGAAGTCCAGTCAGCCAAATTCCATTAGATTTCAAAGGCCTGAGAATGATTTTCTCTCGGCTCAACCCTCTGTGCCTGCCTGCAGCTCTGCCCTCCAGGCCCAAGACTCTGGCCTCGGAGTCATCCTTCCTTTTTCTTGAAGAGTAGCACAGGTTTCAGCTGAGTAGATTTGATCAGCCTGTTTACTGACTATAGAATATTTGGAGTCCAACAGCTTTCCTTCATTTTGTCTCTTCTCTGCCCCTTTCAGTCCAAGCTCTGATACTGCTCATACAACAATCTCAAATACCTGGTGGGGCTTCCATGTATGTTGTGGGAATTCAGTCCATTACACAAGAGGGTCCTACACAGATCTTTCCTGGATAATTCCATTTCTATTTCTGGCTTCTGCTGAGATGGTTGAGAGGATCCGAGTTACATGCTTAAAAGAATCATCTGTGTGAATGAATATTCAGATCCTTCAGAAGCACTAGCAAAATGTTGTCCAGCCTCCTCCTTGGCTTTCTCCTTAGAGCATGCTTTCCTAACAGTGAACCTGTTTTTAGAGTCTTCTGCAAACTGCACAGACTGAGAATTTCCCAAATCATCAAGTCCTGGTTCCTTTTTGCTTATCAGTTCTTTCCTCAATTTATCTCTTTCTTCTCACATTTTTAGTATAAACAGCAAGAAGAAACTAGGCTGCACCTTCAACACTTTACTTAGAAATATCCTCAGCTATAATCTCCAAAATATACAAACAGATCATATAACTCAACAACAACAAAACAAACAACCCAACTGAAAAATGGGCAGAAAATCTTAACAGACATTTCTCCAAAGACATACAAATGGCCAATAGGCACATGAAAAGATGCTCAATATCACCAATTATTAGAGAAATGCAAATCAAAACTACAGTGAGGTACCACCTAACACTGGTCAGAATGGCCATCATTAAAAAGTCTACAAATAACAAATGCTGGAGAGAGTGTGGAGAAAAGGGAACCTCTTACACTGTTGGTGGGAATGTAAATTGATACAGCCACTACGGAGAACCTTAAAAAACTAAAAATAGAACTACCATATGATCCAGCAATCCCACTCCTGGGCATATACCTGGACAAAACTATAATTCAAAAAGATACATGCACCCATATGTTCATAGAAGCACTATTCACAATAGCCAAGACATGGAAACAACCTAAAGGTCCATCGACAGATGAATGGATAAAGAAGATGTGGTACATATATACAATGGAATATTCCTCATCCATTAAAAAGAACAAAACAATGACATTTGCAGCAACATGGATACAACCAGAGATTATCATATTAAGTGAAGTAAGTCAGAAAGAGAAAGATAAATATCATATGATATCACTTATATGTGGAATCTAAAATATGGCACAAATGAATTTATCTACAAAACAGAAACAGACTCACAGATATAGAGAACAGACTTGTGGTTGCCAAGGGGGAGAGAGGGAGGGGGAGGGATGGACTGGGAGTTTGGGATTAGTAGATGCAAACTATTATATATGGGATGGATAAACAACAAGGTCCTACTGTATAGCACAGGGAAATATATCCAATCTCCTGGAAAAAAACCATAATGGAAAAGAATATTAAAAAATGTATATATGTGCATAACTAAATCACTTTGCTGTACAGCAGAAATTAGCAAAACACTGTAAATCAACTATACTTCAACTAAAAAAAAACAGAGAAAAAAGTTTTTACTAAGATTGATCTTCAAAAAAAAGAAATATCCTCAGCTGTGGACTTCCCTGGCGGTCTAGTGGTTAAGACTCTGTGCTTCCACTGTAGGGGGCGTGGGTTTGACCCCTGGTCGGGGAATTAAGATCCCACATGCCACGCAGTGCAACCAAAAAAAAAAAGAAAAGAAAAGAAAAAAAAAGAAATATCCTCAGCTAAATATAGAAGTTTATCATTTACAAATTCAGCTTTCCATACAACTGAAGGACATAGTTTATCTAAGCTTTCTGTCTCTATATAACAAGGATACCCTTTCCTCTAGTTTCCAAAATCATGGTCCTCATTTACCAGTGATGAAGTAATTAAATTGTAGGAGCTGAAGGAATGTATTCAGAGAAAATATACTTAAGACTTTGAGATTTTCCAGCAAGAGCAGTTGCTTGAAGAGTTGAGGACATTCAAACACAAGGCAAGTGATCTCAGGTGGTTTTCTTTGGCTCTTAATGAGTCAATAGATGTTTCTGATACTGCTTAGTTGTTATTTGAGGAGTTAATGCCAAGTCTGAAGTGACTGAAGAATTAACTCCTATGAATATTCTGTGCAGGACATATATGGGTGAAATTTTCTCAAAGAAATTGAGAAAACAGTAATTTAGTACAACTGAATGGAACGGAATTCAGTACAACTGAAATGAAGTGGAAGCTGCTATGATGTGCTACAACTGATAATGGTCAAACTATATACAGAGGAGAAGAAGGCATAGTTGAACAAATTAACAAAGCTTGTGAAAATTTCAGTGTGTGCACACTATGGTTATTCATTTTCTTATTCATCAGTAATTTGTAGAAAATATTTGAATCATGTACAATTGAGTCAATAGTGTCAATGGTAAACTTCATTTGCTCTCATGACTTAATCATTTTCATATCTGTGAATTTTTATCAGAAATAGAAACTGAATATCCTGACTTGCCCTACTGCACAGCAGTCCGATGGCTTGGCAGTAATAAAGCTTTATGGCAAATTTTTTTTCTATGGTGGTAGATGTGTTGCCATGTCTGGCACAAAAATTTATCTGGCAGCAAAGATGGCTATCTGGGCAGGACAACTGATTTTTTTTTTTTTTTTTAGGACAACTGATTTTTGATGATACAGAATAGTAACTCTGAACCTCTATTATGTGAAATATCACCTCCTTCCCCTCAAAAGAATTCCATTCTTCTCATTGGTAGTCCTGTATTACAAAAAATTATACTCTATTATTATGATCATATTTTGAATTTTGCCAGTAAAAACTTTGTGGGCATTTGTTTCTCTCCTGTTATATAAGTACCTACATAATAGTCTTGATTTTGTCTCTTGATCCTCAAAGCCTAAAATATGTACTATCAGGTTCTAAAAGAAAAAAGTTAGCTGATCCCTGGTGTAGATAATGCTTCCCACCTCATAGCATTGTTATGAGTACCAGCTACCCCGAATTCAGGCAGGACTCAAGCTTAACAAATTCGTATATATGCCCTACTATGGATTAGCACACTCCTCCAAGTACTTTACAGATAACAGCACACTAAACCCTCACAGCAACAACTGAAATAAAGTGGAATCTGCTGTGATGTGCTACAACTGATAATGGCCAAACTATATACAGAGGAGAAGAAGGCATAGCTGAACAAATTAACAAAGCTTGTGAAATTTTCCATCTCAGAGGCAATGAATCTGCTGTGTAACTTGCTCAAGATGACCCAGCTGGCAAACGACAGAGCCAGCTCTAGAGTCTATGCTCTAAATCAGGAGTGGGGGCAATTTTTCTCCAAAAAAGATTTTAGGCTTTGTGAGCCAGATGGCCTCTGTTGGAACTACTCAAATTCTACTGGTGTAGTTAGAGAGCAGCCATAGATTATTTGTAAGCAAATGAGTGAGGTTGTGTCCTAATAAAACTTTATTTACAAAAACAGGTGGTCTGGATTCGGTCCATGGGATGTAGTTTACCAACCCTTACTTTTAACTATACACTCTACAATGCTGCCCATCTCACTCATTTATCTTGCCTGCCTGGATCTGGTCCCAACCCTAAAAGTGAATTTCTCCCAGGTAAAGGGTCTGGTTCAAGCACTGACCATAAATTTTCTCCTAGACACTGGGTGTAAAGCAAGGAGAAAGGAAGAAAAAAAAAATCACACCCGCATGGAGCTTATGGTCTGGTGGGGGGGAGACGGACAGCAAACGAGATGAAAAAACAAAAAGAATGGCATGCCAGATGTTGGTAAAGAGATGTGATAAACAGAAGTAATGACAAGATGTGCGTGTGTGTGTGTGTGTGTGTGTCTGTGTGTGTGTGTGTGTGTGTGTGTGTGTGTGACTTCAGTTAGGGTCTCCAGGGAAGGCCTGAAAAGGTGACCATTGAGTAAAATTCAGAAGCAAGTGAGAGGACAGCTGTGAAAATGCTTGAGGGATGAATGTTCTCGCTGTTGGTGTTTTTTTTGTTTTGTTTTTCTGTACGCGGGCCTCTCACTGTTGTGGCCTCTCCCGTTGCGGAGCACAGGCTCCAGACACGCAGGCTCAGTGGCCATGGCTCACGGGCCCAGTCGCTCCGCGGCATGTGGGATCTTCCTGGACCAGGACATAAACCCGTGTCCCCTGCATCGGCAGGCGGACTCTCAACCACTGCGCCACCAGGGAAGCCCTGTTGGTGGGTTTTGATCAGAAGAGTGACAGGAAGGAGGTGGCAGCCACGTGTCCTCCTGGGCTCCACTCGTGGGTCCCTTCCTCTGCTATCTGGGTGTCAGCTGTCAGGGCCTCAGGGAGCAGATGAAGCAAGAGTGGGGCAGGTGGCGAGGGCCAGACACAACACGGGCCTACTCACTGGCCTCCTGCCTGGAACAGGTGGGTGGTCTGGGCAAAGGGGCACCGGCTGAACCTTTGCACCCAGAGCCCAGCCCTCCAAACATTGCTCAGGAAGAAGCCTAAAGAAGCTTCTGCCACTTCTGCCATGTGGTTGTCCCTCAGCCTGGTGCCCAGGCCTCCTGCCACTCAGCATGGTCCTCCACTCTGGATCCAGCCCCCCTTTCCTTCTATCTGGACCCCCGCTCAGCCCCATCACACTCTGCTGTGAGCTCTCCTGCTAACGACTCCTCTGAGCTCCCACAGCCCTTGCTGTAGGGCACCAGGCACAGGGCTTTATCAAGGTCAGTCCGTTATAAACTGAGAAGTGTCAGTTCAGCATTTCCCAAAGCGTGTTGATCCACATTAGTAGGCAGGGTTGGGACTGGAATGAGGCGGTGAGGCCCTGGGGTGCACAGTTTAAGGAGGTACTGCCCTCGGGGTTGTGCAAGTGCAAGGTGGGCACCTTACTAGCCTCACCCTCCTCCCTGCCCTAGATGGTGTTCCATGGAGCAAGGGTCTGTGGTCAGCAGGGACGGAAGCACCGGCTTGCACACGGTCTCTCACTGCACGTTTCTTCAGAGCCTTGAATAAAGGAGTGTGCATTGTGCATTTCTAAGCGAGGAGGTGGCAGATAAAAGGGGCAGCATGTCCCAAACTCTTGAACCACAGAATCCCTTTTTATGCAGAAAAGAAAGGGCTTTGTTTTCAGAGGGTGTCGCATTTGGAAATTGAGCAGTAGATGCACATTCTCCATCTACCTCCTTACATAATTGTTTATCTCTTTATATACAATGTCCAGTCTCTGAAACTAGTCTGGCTTATACCTTGAGCCTACAGTGCTCTGTAGAGCATGAGGACCCTGTCAAGAGTCTCAGTAGCGGCTTCACGTTTGAATGGGACTTGTAAATGTATGGTCATTTCATTTTCAGAATGCCCCCTGTTACTCATCCCACGGCAAGGCAATCCAGGGCAGTAGGTTATCCATATGTTAAAAGGTTAGAGCTGTGCTGTCCAATATGGTAGCCATTAGCCACTGGTGGTTATTTAAATTAAAATTAATTTAAATGAAATAAAATTAGAAATTCAATTTCTCGGTCCTCATTTCAAGTGCTCAACAGCCACATGGTGGCTACCATATTGGATGGCACAGACATAGAACACCTCCATCCTGCAGAAAGCTCTGTTGAACAGCATTAATGATTTTCCCAAAGCTCCATGGCCTTTCGCAGGCTGACGTGACACCAGAACTGGAATTCTGAGCCTGAGATCTCTGAGCAGACTGCCCTGGGAGAGGAGGTGCCCTCCTGCAACCGAGGCTGTGCACCTGAATGGCCCGCAGTCAAAGGAGGGTGGAAGGGACATGACGGTGTAGGCCACCGGCAGGAGGCTGAGGAAAAGCACCAGCAGCAAGAGGCCCATGTAGAAGTTGTTGGATCGGGAGGCTTTGAACACGCGTTCGTGGGGGACGTTGCTGCTCATCACTGCCCAGCACTGGAAGTACATGGAGGTCAGCAGGCGCAGCACGTTGATGCCCACCAGTCCTGGGGCATAGAAGGAGCCCATCCTGGAAGGGCAGAGACCGCACACCTGGTTGGCTCGACAGCAGAAGAGGCCGGGGAAGGACGACACAAGGAAACGGGACTGATGGGCTAGGGGCAGGAGGCCTTGTTGCTTTCTCTGTAGGTCCCAAGGGAAGGGGCCTCCCATTTAACCAGGACATTTATCACCAAGCCATAGCCATCCATTCCTCAGGACAGGGACTCTCTGAGCATTCCTGGCTTGGGTTCTGGCCAGGATTTTACCACTGCCCCACCGCCAGGCATGGAGCAAATTACATGGCCTCTTGTCTGTTTCTCCATGGTGTCCATGAAACAGCACTGCTGCTCAGAAAAGTATTTGACGTCCTTAACTTAAAAGAATTGGACATTGGCTTGCTATGAGCCTTTGAAAGCCTTTGGCTGAAGTCAGGCAGCCTCCTCTAACTCCCTCTCAGAGGGAAGTTCCTCAGTTCATTTATCTCCCTCCCTCCTCTCTTTCCTTTCCTCCCCTTCCTTCTCCCTCCCTCCTTTTCCTTCTCTTCTTTCTTTCCCACCCGACTTTTTTTTCCTTCTTCCCTCTCTCCTCCCTCTTTCCTCCCTCTTCCTTTTTTCCTTCTCTCTCCCTAGCTCTTCTCTCCCCTCTCTACATATATGGTAGCAAGTGGGTAGGCCAGACATTGTCCTGGTTCTCCTCTAGTCCTGTTCAAGCAAAAGAAGGGAGCTCAGAGAGGCCAGATGATTTGTCTAGCCTCTCTCTAGCTGGTTGAAAGGCAAAGCCTGGGATTCCAGCTTTTTGACTCCCCAAATGAGGTGATCACCAGAGGAAATTGATAACTCACCAGATCATTCCTTGGTTGAAGATCAAACCAAGCACATTTCCACTAATATCAAACTCAGCATATGAGGGCTGGAGGGAGAGAGAGAGAGAGGAGAGAGAGAAAGTCTGTTAGGTCGTGTCAGCCAGACCCCACTACCGGGCAACTGACCAAGCCACTCCATCCCAAAGAGCCTGCTCTGGTGACCAGAGAGGAACCTTAGATTCAGATTTCTATTTCTTTAACATGTTTTCAAATTTTAAAAAAGAGTTTTCAAGTTCTCAAACTTGAAACTTTCTTCAGTGTCTTCTCCAATGAAAATAATGAGAATTTTTTGGGAATTCCATGGCAGTGAAGTGGTTAGGACTCCACACTTCCACTGCAGGGGTCTGGGTTCAATCCCTGGTTGGGATATTAAGATCCCGCAAGCTGTGCAGCATAGCCAAACTAAAAAAAAAAAAACAGAGAGAGAATTTTTACTTTTTATGGCCTGCAGGCTGACAGTGTGTTCTTGGGAGGCCCCAAGAGAACATTTTACCAATGTTCTAATCAGAAATGTAACTTGAAATTATAAGCAAGGAGTAAATCAAATAAATAACAAAATGCAAATAATTAAATGAGGAGTCAAATGTAAAGAAAGCTTTAAAAACAAAATAAATAAATCCTCCAATTCTCTTTTCTCCTTCTCATCATTTTTTCAAATTAATTAATTAATTAATTTTTGGCTGCGTTGGGTCTTTGCTGCTGCACGTAGGCTTTCTCTCTAGTTGTGGTGAGCAGGGGCTACTCTTCGTTGCGGTGCACGGGCTTCTCATTGTGGTGGCTTCTCTTGTTATGGAGCATGCGCTCTAGGCGCACACGCTTCAGTAGTTGTGGCTCGCGGGCTCTAGAGCGCAGGCTCAGTAGTTGTGATGTACGGGCTTAGTTGCTCCATGGTATGTGGGATCTTCCCGGACTAGGGATCGAACCCGTGTCCCCTGCATTGGTAGGCAGATTCTTAACCACTGCACCACCAAGGAAACCCCACTGTCATCTTCTTTTTCATGGAAACGAACCACCTCAGCCAGATGCAGATTTTCAACCTGACTCTGATTTTCAGAGTTTTGGAAATTTGTCAACTGTTTGAAAGAACATAAAGTGTGTGAGCATTAGGGAGTAGTCGGTGTCCTTGTGAGGCCACCTGAAACCTGCTTCCCAATTTGTCTTCCAGAAATGGAGATAAAAAGTGACAAGAATGAGAGAAGGAGGAAAACAAAGTGAGGAGAGAGAGAAGGAAAGTCAGGTGAGCGTGGATTAAAGGAAGAAACATGCAGAATCCAAATATAGGAGGGTTAAATCTTGGGAATTTAAAATTTAACATTTGAAAATATTAAAAATACTTTTTAGGGCTTCCCGGGTGGTGCAGTGGTTGAGAGTCCGCCTGCCGATGCAGGGGACACGGGTTCGTGCCCCGGTCCAGGAAGAACCCACATGCCACGGAGTGGCTGGGCCCGTGAGCCATGGCCGCTGAGCCTGCGCGTCCGGAGCCTGTGCTCCGCAACGGGAGAGGCCACAACAGTGAGAGGCCCGCGTAACGCAAAAAAAACAAACAAACCAAAAAATACTTTTTATCTACTGGATTTTATGTCCTGCTTAGAAAAAATGAAATACTACTCCACAGAGTAGAGACTGTCATTAAGCATCTAAAGAAATGCACAGAATGCATCTGACTGTAACAGAAAGGATGATTGGAACGCCTTTCTGCACAATGTCCATGAAGTGGTGACCTACAAATCCAGCCTCCAGGTCCCAGCACCAGCAGTAGTTCATGAACCGGACAAAGCAAGCCCGCAGGAAGTCCCCCAGCAGGATGGTGATACACGTTACCAGCATGTCCGACACTGTCAGCCTCATGAATTCCTGCGAGGAGGAACATAGAGAAAGGGGATGGTCAGGGTTTGACCATGCCTGCTTCTCCCAACTGACTGCATGCCAACGCTCCCCCACCCACTCTTATTCTTCTCTGTGACCCTCTGATTAATGGTCGTGCAGATAAAAGACCCCATGCTTTGAAAAATGCTTACTATAGGTTCCAGCTCTACAAGTTACTAATTCATTGCTTTGGAATAGTCTCTGAACCTTTTGAAGTTGATACATTAACCTTGCAGGGTTACTGGGAAAGTTAGTGATTATGTATGCAAATTGCCTAGCAGTTGGCAATACCCAGTATTTGGTAGTTATCAGCACTATTGCATAGATGTAGGATCTGAAGGCTCACTCCTTGCTTCCCCCATCTGCTCTGAAGTGCCAGCTGCCGCAGCTAAGACTGAATCTGACCGCTGTCCCTGGGGACAGCTGCTGGTTTTCTTCACCCTCTGCTAACTGGATTTTTTTTGGGGGGTATGTAGAGAAAATAATGTAGGTTTTTCACAGAGGCACATAGAAGAAGAGCCAAAAGCAAAGGAACAAAGTTTTCTTTGATGTGTAGAGTACATATAATTTATTAATTTTTTTTGAAAAGTTGGAAAGATCTACCCGACTTCATCACAATCTTTAAGACATCTAATAGACTTGGAGTTCCCAGGGGACACAGGGTCTGCTCTATTCATTTTTGTATCTTCCAAGATGATTAATAAATGCTTGCTGGATGAACAGCTGATGAGTTTTCAGGGTTTTTCCTTAACAAGAATTCAGACTCTTACTCTTAAGTAAAACACAAACTGACTTGTATCAGGTCTCCACGTCTATGCAAGGTGATGCTCTGGGGCCTGGGGTGAAGGTGGTGGTGGACATAGGTGAGCAGGACATTATGCCTCAAACCCATCATTACCAACAAACTCAGAAGGAAACAAGTTTTAATCAGTGATGGGCATTCAGGGAGGAGGGCAAGAGAGATGCCTTCCAAGATGTGAGGAAGGAAAAGAGAAATTCTATAGCAGAATATTCCAAAGGAATCATATAGGTAACGAACTCTCTTTTGTCTTCTAAAGAGGGTAGGTTTCACTGACTTGAAGGTTTTCTCTGTTACACACTGTGATGGGTTTAGAAATGTGAGCTGCTCTACATATTAAAGATGAGGACGATTTGAAGAGAATGGGGGAATTTAGACTGGAGGAGATGAGAAGTCATGAGTCTGAGCCTTTTGTGAAGGAAGCAGGGAGAAAAAGCCCCCAGGACCCCGTGGAAAGGAAACCCTGCCTCAGGAAAATATCTGCTGTTGGACTTGTAGGCAGTGTTTGATGAAGTGTGTGATATAATCCTCTCCTCTATGGGACTTCATCAACCTCCGTTAAGAACACTGTTGTCCAATGCTCTATGGGCATGGATTCTTCAGGGGTGGCAGGTGAATAGAAACCCCATGCAAAGAGATGGAGTTGAGGAAGAGAAGGCAGCTGATCCCTGTGTTACCTGTGAATACTTCAAGTTTCTGCCTAGGAAGGCAAAGAACACTAGCCTTTGAAGTCCACACTGTGTAAGCTACAGGAACAGTAGTGAAAGTGGATAAGGGGAAATGGTCGTTGTTAATTTTTGACAATCTAATGAAAATCTTTAATTCTCTTTACAGAAAAATGCACAGATGCATATACACACAAAATCTTGTATACAACTTTTAGGAGTTGTATTCATGATTTCCAGGTGGAGAACCTCAGGCTTTCAGTGAAATCTGCAGTAAAACTCCAAATAAATCCAAGTGGTATTAGACTGCTAGATGAAGCACAGAGAGAAATGTTTGGGACACTGAAAAAAAGATAATGTGAAAAGGTGGAACTTTCCTAAGAAATGCTAGCTTGACATTTTGGTGGCTTAAAAATGGAAACATCAAGAAGGGACAACGAAGAACTGAGAACAGGGATCATCTTTTCAGGAGAGCGTAACTACTCACAATGCCCACAGCTGTCTCCCAGCAAGAACCCCGGGGCACATCTGCAGGGTGTAGGGGTGGCCGGGGGATGCTCTCATTCCAACCCGAGGAGTTGTAGTAGTGAAACAGAGTCCAGTGAGTGATGTTCTTTATTGTCTCTTCGTTAGAAAGCTAGAATGGAAGATGGAGATGTGGGGTTGGAAGGAGCCAGGGAAGGTCCAATGTTTCTACAGGAACAACAAATAGAGCCAGCATATGCCACAACCCTACCATCTAGCCCCTGCCCTACCCCTCAACAGGTCTCTCCAGAAATGCCCTCCCAGCCTTTCAATCTATAGAGGAGAGGGGGGCAACTGGCTAAAGTCCTTGGGTCTTTTCCAGGAAGTTTTCTTCTCTGTTATTAGTCATCTGTCCCTTCATCCATTTGTCCATCCATTCAGTTACTCATTGTTCTTTTGAGATTAATTTATTCAGCGTCTATTCTGGGCCTATAAGGCAATGGTGACACAAGAGTGAACAGGAGTGACACAGGAGTGAACGGAGCTTTCCTCAGAAAGTTCACTGTCTAGTAAGTGACAGAGATGAACAGACAATTACAGACCAGAGTGATAAGAGCTGTGGGAAATTTTCTTTGGGGACTGAGGAAATGCACATCAGACAACAGGGCCCTTCCTGGGGGCAGTGACATCTGAGCCACACCGCAGGAGGATTAGTCAACTAGTCAAACACGGGGAGAAGGATGGAGAGAGAAGCAAGAGAGAATTTTGCCCCGTGGAGGAAATGTGAGGCTCAGGAGGGTGAAGGAGTTTACTAGGGTAGGAGGGAAAAGAAATGAAGATGGAGAGCAGGCAACGGTCAGATCCAGTCACTTCCATGCTGAGAAACTTCCAGTAGCTTCCTGTTAACCTCAGGAAAAAGTTCATGAGGAGGGACGTGTGGGAAAGAGGAGCATCATAATCTGGCCCTTCCCCCAATTTCACTTTTCACTTCTTCCCCTCCACTCTATTGTTCAGCTAACTCATAGTTCCCTGTGTGCATGAGCTGTTCCCTCTGCTTTTTCCAAGGTCTGCTAAGATCCCCCACGGTGGGGTTTGCAGCCCCTCCTGTGTACTGCCACACTGCCCGGGGCTTGCTCCCACTGAAGCACCTGCCCCAGCATGCTTCGATGAATGAGTCTGTCTCCCCTGGAACAGGACCGTGTCTTACTCTCTGCTGTACCCCCAGGGCCTGGCTTGGTGGGTACGCTATATCCACCTGGTGAGCAGTGATGAAAGGTTAACTCAACCATGACTTATCATCTCAGTGGGCACATACTGGGCTGGTAAACATTTATGGTAGCTAAGAAACAATATGGAAAAGCCTGCAGATAAAATATTAAGGGTACCAAATGACATGCAGATGATGTGAAAAAGCCTAAGAAAAAGACAGTAAAGAACTGAAGCAAAATGTTAACAATTGGGTCATAGGAATCTGGTGATATTTTTCTTCATTTTATTTTTCTGACCTTTCCAAAAAATTTTAAATTGATATAAATTATGCACAAGGAAATTATTATATTTAAAAAAGAAATTTGGTGGGCACTAGGAATTGGGGGGATGTTTGTGGTCTCTACCTTCAGGTGGACGTCATCCATCAGGGCCAAAAGAAACGTGTAGAGGTTTCCCAGGAAGAGTGCAAAGATGCGTCCCAGCTGCCACTTCAGTCCAATGCGTGGGTGGTAATTCTCCAGGGCAGCAATGGTTTCAAACAGAGGGGGACAAAACATCCCAAGCAGGGACATCACAATTTCTACCTGAGAAATTGGGAGAGCTGGGTTAGTTTTGTCATCAATATCACTTGCTTCTCCACCATCTCTGCACCCCCAGGGCCATGCATCTCCATCTCCTTTTTGCCCCCTCCTCTGCCTCTGGAAATGCCCCGGGGTCTCCACAACTTGCTCTATGACCCTGGCGAAGGCACCAACAAGCCCTGAGCAGTCAGTGTATGTTCCACAGGTCCTAACTGCTCTGTGACTGGTTGTCACCACGATTGCTGTTATTAGCATTGATAAAAATAGCAAACTATCTTTGAGAAGTAAATGAATTAACATATGGGACAGTGCTTTGTGTTCTGTAAAAGCTGTGAGCTAGGTAAGAATCTCCTCATCTCAGGAGCATGCAAGACCAGAAACTCAGATCACAGAACGGAACCAACAGTAGAGGGATGTGGTGCAGGGTGTGGCCTTTGGGGTCAGCTTCATTCACACATCTGGTGGTGGATTTGCTGTCACCTAAGGTGATGAGATAATTGGGCCATGTGCCGCTCATCATTTAGGAGGCTAGCTGGGCATCATTCACATGGTGGAGGTCTCAGGTTCCCAAGAGAGCAAGTTCTAAAATACAAGCACTTTTCAAGTCTGCTTGTATCATTGCTGCTACTGTTTCACTGACTAAGGCAAGGGATGGGGAAACAGATTCCACCTCTTCATGGGAGGAACTAGAAAACCACATTGCAAAAAAATGTGGATACAAGGATGGGAAGAATTTGTAGCTATTTTTGCCAACTACCACAGATGTCAAATTCCCAGGAGAGATTTATGGATTCAATGCAAGTGCAATAAAACCTTAATGTGTGTTATTGTGGATCTTGATGAGAGAACTCACTCTGTCAGATATCAAGACATACTATAAAGCCATAGTTTATCAGTGTGTTATTAGTGCAAGAATAGACAAATAGACCAATGGAACAGAAAAGGAAGCCCAGAATCACACCCATGCATTACTAGACAATTGATTTATAAGCGATGTAATTTCACTTTTTAAAATTAGTCCAATAGTCCAGAATTCAATAATTCAGCTGAATGGCATAGGAACCAGGGTAATTTCAGTATTTTCCTGAAATATTCACTTCAGCAGAGATGCCCTCCTCACCTCATTTCTTTCATACCAGCTGACATTCTGCATTTTGGAGAATTCTTGGGATCGTTTCACCACAAAGTAAATGAGGTACCCACTTCCACACAAACAGCAGATGATGAGAAAGTTGGCCAGGACACGGAGAAATCTTGTCAGATGGACATTTTCTTCTTTGTTACTCTCTTGTTCATCCACTATTGATTCCTTGATGTGTGAAAATGAGATGTGAATAATAACAAGAAACCACTGTTGTTGGGTTCCTTGAGATTACTACTTTCTATATTTCCAGAAATGAAAGAATTCAGAGGGGGTGGTATATGGATAATTCTTTTCTTTAAGAAAATATATTTTGAATAGGTGAGGGAGATTAAGAGGTACAAACTTCCAGGTGAAAAATAAATGTCACGAGTATGAAATGTACAAAGTGGGAAATATAATTAATGACTATGTAATATCTTTGTAGGGTGACATATTATAACTAGACTTACCATGGTGGTCATTTTGAATTGTAGAGAAATATCACTCTGCTGTATAACAGGAACTAACATAGTGTTGTAAGTCAATTATACTCAACAAACAAACAAACAAACAAACAAACTTATAGAAAAAGAGATCAGATTTGTGGTTACCAGAGGTGTGGGATGGGGTGGATGGAGGGAGAACTGGAGGAAGGCAGTCAAAAGATACAAACTTCTAGTTACAAGATAAATAAGTACTAGGGATGTAAGGTACATGTTAAATATAATTAACACTGCTGTATGTTATATATGAAAGTTGTTAGAGTAAATCCGGAATTCTCATCACAGGAAAAATTTTTTTTTTCTATTTCTTTAATTTTGTATCTATATGAGATGATGGATGTTCATTAAACTTACTGTGGTAATAATTTCATGATGTATGTAAGTCAAAGCATTATGCTGTACACCTTAAACTAATACAGTGCTGTATGTCAATTATATTCCCTTGCGCCACCAGGGAAGCCCAGGGGGCTGGCTTTTTTAATTAAAAAGTTCTGGCCAAGTTTTTTTCTATTAGAAAACCAGATAGCAAATATTTTTGGTTTTGCAAGCCACGTGGTCTCTCTCATAGCTACTCAACTATGTCTCTGTAGCATGAAATCATCTATAGATAATATATAAATAAATGAGCATGACTTTGTCTCAATAAAATCTTATTTACAAAAAGAGGCAGGGCTTTCCTGGTGGCGCAGTGGTTGAGAGTCCGCCTGCCGATGCGGGGGACATGGGTTTGTGTCCCGGTCCGGGAGGATCCCACATGCCGTGGAGCGGCTAGCCCCGTGAGCCATGGCCGCTGAGTCTGCGTGGCCGCAGCCTGTGCTCCGCAGTGGGAGAGGCCACAACAGTGAGAGGCCCGCGTACCGCAAAAAAAAAAAAAAAGGCAGCAGGCTGGATTTGGACCCTGGGCCGTAGTTTGCTGACCTCTGTTCTAATCCATGGGCATGGTATATTTTTCCATTTATTTAGAGTTTCTTAATTCCTTTCAGCAATGTTTTGGACTTTTTGGTGTAGGCAGTCACACATTTTTTTGTTGTTGTTGTTAAATCTATATTCCTTGAAATTTTTTGTACTTTATGTCATTTTATTGAAAATGGAATTAAATTATTTTCTAATTATTTGCTGCTAGTGTATAAAAATACAATAGATTTTTTATTATTAACCTTGTATCCTGCATTAGTAAGTTTTTCATAGAAAGACACAATTAGTACATGGCAGAGCCAGGATGGAAAATGAGGTCTCCCGGACACCAAAGTACCTGGGAGATTTTTTTTAAATTGAAGTGTAGTTGATTTACAATGTTGTGTTAATTACTACTGTACAGCAAAGTGATTCAGTTATATATATATATATATATATATATATATATATATATATATATACATTCTTTAAAAAAATATTCTTTTTCCATTATGGTTTATCATAGGATATTGAATATAGCTCTCTGTGCTATATGGTAGGACCTTGTTGTTTATCCATTCTATATATAAAAGCGTCCATCTGCTAACCCCAACCTCCCACTCCCATTCCTCCCCCACCTCTCTCCCCCTTGGCAACCACAAGTCTGTTCTCTATGTCCATGAGTCTCTTTCTGTTTCCTAGATAGGTTCATTTGTGTCATTTTTTAGATTCCACATGTAAGTGATATCATATGGTGTTTGTCTTTCTCTTTCTGACTTACTTCATTTAATATGATAATCTCTAGTTGCATTCATGTTGCTGCAAATGGCATTATTTTGTTCTTTTATATGGCTGAGTAGTATTCCATTGTACCACATCTTCTTTATCCATTCATCTATCAATGGACATTTAGGTTGTTTCCATGTCTTGGCTACTGTGAATAGTGCTGCTATGAACATAGGGGGTGCATGTATCTTTTTTGAATTACAGTTTTGTCTGGATACATGCACAGGAGTGGGATTGCTGGCTCGTATGGTAATTCTATTTTTAGTTTTCTGAGGAACGTCCATACTGTTTTCATAGTGGCTGCACCAACTTACATTCCCAGTAACAGTGTAGGAAAGTTCCCTTTTCTCCCTTTTCTCCACCTCGTGTGAGGTGGTACTTCATTGTAGTTTTGATTTGCATTTCTCTAATAATTAGTGATGTTGAGCATCTTTTCATGTGCCTATTGGCCATCTGTATGTCTTCTTTGGAGAAATGTCTATTTAGGTCTTCTGCCCATTTTTGGATAGGGTTGTTTGTTTTTTTGCTGTTGAGTTGTATGCACTGTTTGTATATTTTGGAAATTCAGCCCTTGTCGGTTGCATCATTTGCAAATATTTTCTCCCATTCTGTAGGTTGTCTTTTTGTTTTGTTTATGGTTTTCATTGCTGTGCAAAAGCTTGTAAGTTTGATTAGGTGCCATTTGTTTATTTTTGTTTTTATTTCTATTGCCTTGGGAGAAGGAAGGAGATTTTTCAATCAATTAACAGTTATTGTGTTCGGGTTCAGTTTCAACTAACTCATCAGGTAGTTAGTATACATTAACGCACACAGTTCTCACGACATGTGTCCTGTTATATAAGTGGTTTTTAACAGACTCAGAGGGGAAGCCTTCTCCTTCCCATATGTTCAAAGTGTTTCACAGGCATTGACCTTCTTTGTCTCTCTCTAGTGGTCCCGAAGGAAGGGTCAAAGTCCTTGTTGACCCCTACCCTGCCCTTGGATGCTCCACCACAGACTTCGCATTGCTGAGAAGGAGAAGGAGAAGGAGAACTGAGCCCGCTCCCTGCTCTACTCACTGCCAAGCTGACTCTGGGGCTCATGAAACCCATGTAGTGAGTTGCTGAACCCAAGCCCTGTCCCTGGTGGGTGTACCTGTCTTCTGTAGGCAACGATTGGTATCAGTGGGCAGCAGCCCACTTCTCCTCCCAGAAGGGCCAGGAGAGAAGAGAGAGAAGAAGGCAAGACAACCAAGCACCGTTGCGGTGTAGATCTGACCTCTGCAAGGTTCTGGGGTAAAAAAGTCTGACTGATCAGACAGGAGAAGCATTGGACTATCAAGAACTTTATTTATCTTTTTTTTTGAGGACTATTTAGAACTTTGAATGGTTTTTAAGAAAACATACAGATGGCCACCAGGCACATGAAAAGATGCTCAACATGCTAATTATCAGAGAAATGCAAATCAAAACTACAATGAGGTATCACCTCACACCTGTCAGAATGGCCATCATTAAAAGGTCTACAAATAATAAATGCTGGAGAGGGTGTGGAGAAAAGGGAACCCTCCTATGCTGTTGGTGGGAACTGCAGCCACTGTGGAGAATAGTAAAACTAAACATAGAGTTACCACATGATCCAGCAATCCCACTCCTGGGCATATATCTGGAAAAGACAAAAATTCTAATTTGAAAAGATATATGCACCCCCAATGTTCATTGCAGCACTATTTATAAGCACCAAGACATGGAAGCAATCTAAGAGTCCATTGACAGATGAATGGATAAAGAAGATGTGGCGTACACACACGCACACACACACACAATGGAATATTACCGAGCTATATAAAAGAATGAAATAATGGATGGACCTAGAGATCATCATGCTAAGTGAGGTAAGGCAGAAACAGAAAGACAAATACCATATGATATCACTTATATGTGGTATCTAAAATATGATACAAATGAACTTATTTACAAGACAGAAACAGACTCATAGACATAGAAAACAAACTTATGGTTACTAAAGGAGAAAGGGGGGAATAAATTAGGAGTTTGGGATTAGGCAGATACAAACTACTATATACAAAATAGACAAACAACAAGGTCCTACTGTATAGCACAGGGAACTATATTCAATAACTTGTAGTAACCTAGGAAAAGAATATGAAAATGAATATATATGTATAATGGAATCACTTTGCTATACAACAGAAATTAACACAACATTGTAAATCAAATATACTTCAATTTAAAAAAAAGAACTCTATTTGTAGTGAGGTGGATGGACCTAGAGTCTGTCATACACAGTGAAGTAAGTCACAAAGAGAAAAACAAATACCGTATGCTAACACATATACATGGAATCTAAAAAAAAAAGAAAGGTTCTAATGAACCTAGGGGCAGGACAGGAATAAAGACGCAGACGTAGAGAATGGACTTGAGGACACGGAGAGTGGGAAGAGTAAGCTGAGACGAAGTGAGAGAGTGGCATGGACATATATACACTACCAAATGTAAAATAGATAGCTTGTGGGAAGCAGCCACATAGCACAGGGAGATCAGTTCGGTGCTTTGTGACCACCTAGGGGGGTGGGATAGGGAGGGTGGGAGGGAGAAGCAAGAGGGAGGAGATATGGGGATATATGTATATGTAGAGCTGATTCACTTTGTTATAAAGCAGAAACTAACACACCATTGTAAAGCAATTATACTCCAATAAAGATGTTATAAATAAATAAATAAATAAGAACTCTGAATGGTTTTTACAGTCATGGAGGGAAAAGTGAGATGTGCACTGCTTCTGCCTTCATTCATCTGCTCACCCTCAGGCTTGTTTTCGTTCTATATTCTGTAGGCCACCTCATATCTCTCTTGTGAACAAATTAATAGATAATTAAGTGTGGAGTTGTACACTTAATTGATTCCTTTATTCCCACACCCCCAAACCGGGTTCTCAACTCTTTGTGGGTGTTCTTGGGGGATTTTTTAAAAAACCAATGCCAGGGGCTTCCCTGGTGGCGCAGTGGTTGAGAGTCCACCTGCCGATGCAGGGGACACAGGTTCGTGCCCCGGTCCGGGAAGATCCCACATGCCGCGGAACGGCTGGGCCCATGAGCCATGGCCGCTGAGCCTGTGCTCCGCAACGGGAGAGGCCACAACAGTGAGAGGCCCGCGTACCGCAAAAAAACAAAACAAAACAAAACAAAAAAACCAATGCCAGGACCCCACCCCAGACCAATTACACCAGAATCTCTAGGGGTGGGGCCCAGAAGATTTTTAATGTTCCTTAGATCATGCAAACATGTGTAAATGTTGAGAACGGCTGCCCCAAGTGTGTCCTTTCACTTCCTCCAGCAGAAAGCAGTTCCATGAGGAAAGAGGCAGAACCAGGGACCAGCTCCATGATTCTCTGCCATGTTAAGAAACAGATGGTGGGTACCAGCCATGAACATTCTTTCTTGAAGGCTTGAGAGCTATGCTCCCACTTCTGGTAAATCTCTTACCACAAATTAATCAGGGATCTTATTTCCCATGCCCCAGCTGGGAGAAGTCTCCCAATGAGAGGAGGGACCCAAAGTTCCCCCGGGAAGTGGGAATGGCCCTGAAGCGACTACCTTGAAGCTGATGGTGATGGAGGCGTATTTGTTGTCGGCCGTCTCTGAATTCCCGATCAGGTAGTCCCAGCTGGTGAACATCTTAAAGCTGAATGTGAAGTTATCGCTCTCCCCGTCGTTCGTGCTGCCCTGGGTGTTGCCGGCCATCCTGTAGGGTGCACACTGCTGTTGTTATGTCTGCCCCTGTGTCTACTGTGTCAGCCCAAAGGAACCTGGCCTAAGCTAGTCTTGGGCACAGGTGGCAGATATCCAGTGAAGGGAAAGAGCCAAGATGGATTTGAATCAGGCTACCGATAGCCAGAGCACCTTCCCCCCAAATTCAGAGTCCCCTGCGAGCACACATGGTGTCAACTGCGTAACAAGGAGTCTGCAGGGTACAGAAAACACTAACCATGTTTTCTACCCTGACGTCTGATGTCTTGCAGCTTGACTCACCTGCAAATGTTTTAGAACTCTTCATTCTCACAGAGAATATCCCCTTCTAATTCATCTGTTTTCTTGGATAAAAATCATATTTTTCTGATGTAAAATTCAATAAGCCCTGAGGCGGTTAGTACTACAACCAGATAATACGCACATCTTTTTCTTAAGCAAGCTCGGAGGAAAGTACCTTGGACCTGCCTTGATAGCCTCCTATTTCATCCTACCTGTCCTCATCCTCTTGAGACAGGCCTGGGACCTGGGACCCTTTGCTGCAGTGCTGGACACACCTCTCCTTGAGCTACAAAATACAAAGAAACTATATGGGACTAAAAATAACTGTGTGCATGCTCAGTTGGGGCAAATTCTGGACCCAAAAGATACAAAAAGACAAAAGAAAAAACAAAAAAAACCCAACTGCCATTTCTGAAGAGCCAGGAGCAAAAACAGGGCATTGGGAGCAAAAGCAGAGTACTGAGCATGCCTGCACACACCACCTAAGGAATGGGCAAAACACCTAAGCCACACCTCTGGCCTGACCCCTGGACACGCCCCTACCTTCACCCCATATAAGAAACAAGCTTTCCCCCCCTCAGTGAGCAAGCAAGGGAACCTGCTGTTTGTTCTTGCTCCTCCACTGCTGCAGCAGCGGCCCCAGGAAAGGCTTGCCTGAATTTCTCATCTGACCTCTAGTCAATTTCTACTGATTAAGGAAGCCAAGAGCCCTGGTTGGTATCACTCTCTTTGTGCTTCCTGGAGATCAGCCCTGTGGGAACCATGGAATCCCAGGCAGGGGTCCCATCAGATACAATGGGGGTGGGGTTGCCCCTCTTTGACTCTATCTGATGTGTTAGGCTTTTGGGATTTGCAGTTCCAGGGGCCTGGTTGCCTTAGCTAATTTTTTGGTTCAACAGAGAAACATTCCACATCCTTAAATCTGGCAGGGAAAAACATAGCAATGTGAAGGCTAAGAATAAAACCAAGCCTGTCTCGCCTGTCTCCTTTTTTTTTTTCCTTTTGTTTGATAGAGCTGGGCAGCCACATGTCACCTAGTGGTCACTGTCTTGTGCCAGGCAGGCTCTTGTAAACAGCAGCATTTTCCCCTGAGACGATGAGATAGAAAACCCAGCTGGGCCCGCACATCGCTTTCTGCTTTCCGGGGGTTCTAGCCGGGCTTCAAGGGCGCTCTGTTTCCTGTGCACACACAGCGGCCCTGTTCTTCTCTTGTGGCTCTGCTGAAGGGTGAGTGGGCCTGGTGGTCAGGTCTGTGCACAGACTGTGTCCCCACCCTGCACAGTCTGTGCTAACTGGGGTCCTCTGACTTAGAAGAAGGCAGTTCGGGCTGGGCCAAAGTTTTTCTTCAGAGAACATGAATTAAGAGGCACAGACATATTAAAAAGCCATTTCTGACCACAGAGACAAGTAGAGTTGGGGCTGGAGAGGACACCAAGGTTACTCACTGCCATATACACTGGTTTAGCCTCATTGTATCTTTGTAGGCACCAGCTCAGTTCTCACATGCCAGCTAGACAGAGAAGCAGAGGGTTTTTCTGAGGATACTGGGCTCTGGGGAAAATAGAAACAGGCCTTGGAAACTTCTCCAGCCTCTCCTTAATTAGGGTACCATGTTCCGTTTCAAGCCACACTGTTTTTTTTGACCGTTTTGGGGACTCAGTAGGATATTTGCTGCCTCAGGGCCTTTGCACATAGTCTTGCTTTGTCTAAAGTGCTGTGCCCAGCCTCCTCTAAAGGACTTGTCTATCCCATTTCCCAGAACTTCCCACATTACCCTGTCTATGTCTTTTATACCCCATATGACAATCTGCATTTGCTTTATTTGTTTCCTTGTTTTCTCTCTAAATCCCCAACAAGAAGGTAAGTAGGCACAGTGTGGCCACAGGAGTGGGCTGTTTCTGGGAAGAAAATTAAAAGCCTGTAAATGAGACAGTCATACTTACGATCTAATGACGATCATCAGGCTGTAGCCGAACACGCTGACCCCCACCATGAAGTAAGCCATGGGTAACCTGTACCTCAGCCACCCGATGGTCCTCTGGTTGTTGTAGTAGCCGTAGAAGAGAGCGGAATACTTGATGTAGCCCTGTGGGGCAGCAAAGCCAAATGCTCTGGGTTTGTAAGCTCAACGTGACCATCATCGGACGCTTCCATCGACCTGGGGTTTCTTTCTCGGGTGTGATGGGAGCCGGAGGGGAGGAAGGAAGGGTTCTCGATGTTCCTGTTCTTCCCTTCACTCCCCCAGTTGCCCCAGAGTCTATGCCTGTCTCCACGTCTCCCCTCGTCTTTCTCCTGTCTATTTCTCCGTTACACAGAGTGCATGGAGACACAGCACGGGGAGGAGAGTGTTGTTAACATTCAGGACAAATTAGGGATAAGGGGTGTGTGTGTGTGTGTGTGTGTGTGTGTGTGTGTCTGTGTGTGTGTGTCTGTGTGTGTGTGTGTCTGTGTGCACATGCACACACGGCTCCAAATTCCCCCTCCAACCCCCACCCAGTGCTCAGGGTCTTACACTCTGGAACTAGAAGGGAGTCCGTGAACTTTCTCAGTATTTCAAAACTTCTAAAGAAAACTATGTGATAAGGCTCACAATCTAACCTGAGCTTCAAGTTTCATTTTGGTTTTTGGTATAATTGGCTTTACGTGTAATTAGCACACTTTTTAGGTATAATTATTTAGGTGTAAAATTAATTTATAATTTTAGCATTTCTTTTATGTCTTTGCTGAATATAAAACGGGATTATTCTGGCCTCACACAGATAAGTAGTTGGACAGGGGAGCCAAATTTTAATAGTATTTTTTCATATACTTGGGGCTATTTCTTCTTCGATATCATACCTCAACCCAATAACTAAATAGTTATTTCTTAAAGGTTAGTTGCAATGTGGAATATGAATCATATAATGAACTTTTTCATACCTTAAGATCCATTGCTCTCCCCCAAATACTAAGTAATTAAAAAGGGAAAAATACTAACTTTACAGCAGAGAATTCTGGCAGATATCACTATTTTTTTTTTTTTTTTTTTGTGGTACGCGGGCCTCTCACTGTCGTGGCCTCTCCCGTTGTGGAGCACAGGCTCCGGACGCGCAGGCTCAGAGGCCATGGCTCATGGGCCCAGCCGCTCCGCGGCACGTGGGATCTTCCCAGACCGGAGCACGAACCCGTGTCCCCTGCATCGGCAGGCGGACCCTCAACCACTGCACCACCAGGGAAGCCCAAATTCTGGCAGATATCACTTTAACCAAGTGGTCAACATAATGTAACCCTGATTTGACACTCTGAGAAAGGCACGCTACCTCCCCAACAATGCGTAAGCTTAATACAATCATGAGAGAACATCAGACAAACCCAAATTCAGGGGCAAACAACTGACCAGCACTATTCAAAAGTGTCAAGGTCACTGAAAGATAGAGAACAGTCACAGATCGGAGGAGAGTAAGGAGATGTGACAATTAAATCAATGTGAGATTGTGAGTTGGGTCCTGGGATAGAAAAAGAACATTAGTGGAAAAACTGGTGAAATACAAATAAATACTATATTTTAGTTAATAATATTGTATCAAGATTAATTTCTTAGTTTTGATAATTGTTCTATGGGTATATGAGATGTTATCATAAGGTGAATGGGTGAAGGGTATATGGGAACTCTCTGTACTATTTATGTAACTGTTCTGTAAGTCTAAAATTATCTCAAAATATAGTTTTTAAAAATCTATTGCTCTGTCTTTTACTATCAAGATGTGGGATCTTTTACTCACACATGATTTTGTAACATCATGTATTGGTCATCTGGAAAGTAATGGTTCATTGAGTTGTGAACATATGCCAAATGTTGACACATTTCTTATACAATATAAAAAAAATCACTCTGTTAATATCTCCATTGATCTCATCAGAAAAGTATTTAACTACTGAGAAACTGCCACTGTCATGGTGATGGATATAAGTTTTCCAAAATTTTAATTTTTACTTGAAAAATAAAAATTTATCCTTGGCAACAACAACAAATACAACATGGGATTGTTGCTGAATAAATTGTTGGTTTTGAGTGGATAGGACATTTCAACAGCAGCCCTTGGGTGAAATAAAGAATAAAGGAAATTCTTAGTAGTAGCATATAGTGGTAGTAGTAATTCTTAGTGGTATAGTAGTTATTTGGAACACCCCTGTTCCAAATGACTTAGAAAAATACTCCAACTTACTTTCGCACATTTCTGAGGTGTCTTGAATCTGACTATGAGAGTGAAGGATGGCAGCAGCAAGATGTGTTGCTTGAACCACCACTGCCAGTCCTCCTGCCTCTGGAACTCCTTGGAGCTGCAGACCAAGGGCCCCAGAGGCACGGGGGTATGAGGATTCCAAAAAGAGGGAGGGATGTTCCAGGCATAGGATCGTGAGCAAAGGCAGGGAGGCACTGGACTTCCCCGAAAGTTGATAATATTGAGGCATGAAGTGTGAGGTCTTAGACAGACATGGGACTGGGACTGGAGAGGTAGAGGGCAGCCAGGTCATGAACAATTCTTTTGTAAACACAATTCAGAACACTCGGCTTTATTCCATCTGGGAGTGGGAATAAATGAATATCGGAGGTGGGGAGTGACAGGGTCAGGTTTACATTTTAGAAAGGTCACCTGGCAGCAGAGGGAATGGAGATTTGAGGAGACAAGCCAAGGCAGGGAGGAGAGGTAGCAGATTCTGACAGTGGTCCTGGAACAGTGAGGTTTGAGGAGAGGTGCGAGGGATGGAGAAAAGGAGACTGGTTTAAGAAACGTTTAGTAGATAGGCTCAGATTTAGTGAGTGATTTGATGTGAGGGGTGGTGGTGAGGAGAGGAAATGTGGGATGACTTTCAGGTTTCAGACTTGAATGACTGGATGAACAGTGGTTCCAATAAATGAAATGGGAAAAAGTGATGTAGGTTTGGTTGGATAGTTGTTGGACTTGAGAAGCAGGTAGGATATTCAGTTGAAGATGTCACGTGAAGGTTGGGGAAAGGCTGGACTGGCAATAGCCCGGGGGTCTTACTGTGGTTATGCCGAGATAAAACCATCGTGTAATATCACCTTACATAGATCTGGCAGAATGCGGGGACCAGTGGCCTCATGGGGAAGTCACGTTTATCAGAGTGTGTGATAAAAGGACCCACGAAGGGGGTCTAGGAGGACATGGTTGGCTAGCTCATTTTGCACAGTGCTAGGATCCCATTTGGTTAAAGCACTGGCTTTCCAATAGTTAAACACTTCACACTCATCCACAATCACAAAATGGAAGTGCATTGGCATGTTGGTACCTCAAAATCCCAAAGGACGGAAAAATCCATGGCTTTTTCTTCCTCAGCCCGAGGCACCGTCTTTCTGGGTATGCTTCCATAGGGCATGCCCATCAGCACCTTGTGTTGGGACAGAACGACACAATTACACGTGGAGAAGATACAAACACACGGAGATGTGCACATAGTGGGCTAAATCTCTTCTCAGAGCAGGAATATCCATTCTTTTTCCTTTAAATAACATTAATCACTTTTCTGATTTTAAAAGTATTACATACTCGGGCTTCCCTGGTGGTGCAGTGGTTGGGAGTCCGCCTGCCGATGCAGGCGACACGGGTTCATGCCCCGGTCCGGGAAGATCCCACGTGCCGCGGAGCGGCTGGGCCCGTGAGCCATGGCCGCTGAGCCTGCGTATCTGGAGCCTGTGCTCCGCAACGGGAGAGGCCACAACAGTGAGAGGCCCGCGTACCGCAAAAAAAAAAAAAAAAAAGTAATTAAAAGTATTACATACTCATTGTAGAAAATGTGAAAAAGTATAGAAGAATGTTTAAAAAATTACCTGTCACCTTCACATCCTAAAGATAATGACTGTTAAATATTCATGTATTTCCTTTCAGAGTTTCTGAGTTTTATATACGTTTTAGCTTGACTATCTAGCTTAATATTATTTTATGACCAATTCCCTATGGCATATGGTATTTTTCAAAATAAAATGACTTTAAAATATCTAATCACATGTATATACCATAACCTTACTTACAAATCCCCTACTGTTGGACTAATTGGAGTATTTCTAGTTCTTCATGTGTACATAATTCTGTTATTAATACCCCTTTATATATATGACTTGATTCACAGCCTTAATTATTTAAAAAATAAGGATTGTATTAAATTTATATATTGATTTAGGAAGGATTGATCTTTTTTATGATATTAAATTTTCCCTTCCACGAATGTGCCTTCCTGTTTATTCAGTCATATATATATTTTTAAAATATTTATTTATTTGGCTGCTCTGGGTGTTAGCTGTGGCATGCAGGATCTTCGTTACCACATGTGGGATCTTTAGTTGCAGCACACGGAATCCCTAGCTGCGGCATGCAACATGTCAGAGAATCAACAAATGTAAATGAGAGAGGAAAAAATTACACTATCATGCAAAGGGGAGTATAACTTCAGATACATGAGTGATTTTAAAAAAAAGAAACTATGTTATTTAACTTTAAGCCAATACATTTTAAAATGTAAGTTGAAATGGAAAGTTCAGGAGAGTGATTACTTGTGAGAGTTATGTGGGTAACATAATTGGGGAGAAGTAGATGGAGGACTCTAGCGTGTGTGTAATTTTTTATTTTTAAACTTAGTGGCAGGCAAATGGGCTCATTCTTTATACCTTTGCATATATCTGAAAGTTTTAATAGTTATTTTTAGAGGAAGTACCCATATGAGGCTTACTGACTGACTGCTGCCTATGTGACCCCTAGAGCAGAACTTACAAGATATTTTAAAGAATTATTTAATTAAATTAATTAAGGTACACCAGCAATGTACACCCTGGCTGCATATTAGGATCACTTGGGGAGCTGTATTTGTCATCTATTTTTGTATATCAAATTACCATAAAACTATCTCCTCGTTTCTGCAGGTCAGGAACCTGGGTTGGGCTTAGCTGGGTCCTTTGCTTCAGGGTCTTTCACAGGCTTCAGTCAAGATGTCTGCCAGGGCTTTGGTCTCATCTGAAGGCCTGGTGGGGGAGGATCTGATTCCAGATGCACTCCCGTAATTGTTGGCAAGATTTAGTTCCTCATGGGCTGTTGGACTGAGGGCCTCAGTTCCTTGCTGGCTCTTGTCCAAAGGCCACACTGAGTTCCGTTCCAGTGGGCCTCTCCAGTCTGGCAGGTTGCTTCATCAAAGCATGCGAGCCAAGAAGGGAACCAAGAGAAAATGCCACATGGAAGTCACAGGCATTTATAACCTAATCATGTAAGTGACAGCCTGTCACTTTGGTTACATTCTATTTGTTAAAAGCATGCCACAAGGTCTAGGCTTTACTCAGGTGGAGGGGATTGATTATACAAGGGCATGCTACCAGGAGAAGAGGATCACTGGCGGCAATCTCAGATGCCTGCCTACCATAGGAACTTTTAAAATAGGGACACCAGAGCCACATTCTCAGAGATTCAGATTCAATTGATTGGACTTCATATTTAAAAAAAAACTCCCCAAGTGATTTTCATATGCAGCCCATGTTAAGACAAGAAATACATGAGCTCATCGTGTAGCAAGGCCTTGATAGCGAGCTCCTGCAGCATAACTGAGGGCACTCCTGGGACCATGAAGGCATTCTGGGATCTGCAGGCAGTTGTCATTAAAGCCGAACAAGATTCACTCAAGCATTCAGAGAAGTTTGATTCCATTAAAATGTATCAAGGATTTGTGGCAAAAGAAGATGAGTATGAGGAAAAATTCTGTTAAAGTTGTCTAACATTTGAGCACTTCTAATATTCTTATTCCTAGACCCTCTGAGTCACGGTGGTTAGCCTTAAAACAGCCATGAGCCATAGGAATATCTGATCATTAGGTTTAGGCTTAAAACCTTTGGGCCCTGAAGTTAGCCGTGTCCTTGAACAAACAGGTCATCTCCTCTACTCTACCTGCAGTGAATTTGGATGTGTCAGATTCCCATGAAGCCAATTTCCCACTATCCTAATTAAAGGGCATCTTAGGATACCCCACATTCTCAACTGCTGTTATCCAACCTATCATCAAGTCTTGTCTGTTCTACTCTTTCCCTGTCTCTCTCTTTCTCTTCTTTCTCCCAACCTACTCCAAGACGGCTTCCCAAACACCTGCCAATCAAATCAAGGTGTTCTTTCCTGAACAGTTCAGGTCTTGGCTGCTTCATTGGAATGCAGCAATCACTAAATTTTCATTGTTTCAAACAAATGTCCCCTTGATAGGAAATATTTATAAATTATATCAATTTATATAAATTATATAAAATGTAATATTTTCTTTGAGGAAAATAAAAAACCTCAGTGTTTTAAAAATTATTCACCTTTCCCAAAACACTGCCTTTCTGGACCACTGTATAGCAAAATTCTAGTGATGTCTCATAGGCCTACAGCCTTTAAATGTAATCTGTTCTCATGGAAATAAATCTATTTGGAATCAAAAACTCCCAGGAAGAAAGCAAAGAGTCTGTGAGAGTAAATTTCCCCAGTAACTACTGGGGAAAACTGTCTCCTCCTTGGCTATGGAGGGGAGAAGTAAAACTTCTATTTAACTTCTGACAATACTGGGGAGAACCAGATTTGTTTTCAAGAGCATTTGTACACATTTGCCAGAAGGTTTAAAATCTTTATCTCTGGGGACTTCCCTGGTGGTGCAGTGGTTAAGAATCCACCTGCCGGTGCAGGGGACACAGGTTCAATCCCTGATCCGGGAAGATCCTACATGCCGTGGAGCAACTAAGCCCACGTGCCACAACTACTGCCTGCGCTCTACAGCCCATAAGCCACAACTACTGAAGCTCACGCACCCTAGACCCCGTGCACCACAACTACTGAGCCTGCAGCCTGTAACTACCGAAGCCCGTGCACTCTAGGGCCTGCGTGCTGCAACTACTGAAGCCCGCATGCCTAGAGCCCGTGCTCCACAACAAGAGAAGCCACCGCAATGAGCAGCCCACGCACCGCAATGAAGAGTAGCCCCCGCTCGCTGCAACTAGAGAAAGCCTGCGCCCAGCAACGAGACCCAACACAGCCAAAAATAAATAAAAATTTTAAAAAATGTTCATATGGAATCATTTAACAAAATAAAATAAAATCTTTATCTCTGTATTGGAGAGTGACAATGGTTTAAGAATATATATAGGACAAAGTGGACTGACTCATAATCCTTGATTTCCAGGTGTGCACATAAAGGAGTATAAAGGTTAGTTAATGACATAATTGTAAGTATACTCTTTGGGTAATGTAGAAAAGAATTCAATGGTTTTATCAATAATATAACACTCCTTTGCTACCAAGTACTATTATAATAAACCCTCCACTTCTTCTAACTAATCTGATTTAATTCACATTCCATGGAAGTCTTTTAATTTTGTGAAAAATAGATGTTCAGGAAAGTTTCCCAAAGATGTGACTACAGATAGAGTTGACTCTAATATTCTCATGGAATCATTTGTAATAAAGTAGGAATCAGTAACCTATCATAGAGCCAATTAATAAACCTAAAAGGAAAAAATACTAAATGCATAAATATCATTACCCTGTAGGCTGTAAAGGTAAATCCACTTGTGTACCCAGCACAAGCACCAAATGGTTCAGGCAGGACTGTAGCAATTACTGTGCTAAGCGCTAATGGACCACAGGCACCCCTGGAAAAGGCCCCAGGCCAACACTCTGGAAACCTGGAATCTCATTCACCACAAATTTACTGTGTAAATTTGTACAGGTCATTTGTTCCTTTCTTGTCTCTCAATTACTAAGCTATAGGTAAGGATCTACCTACACCCATAATAAGATTGTATCTGGGAGAACAGTGAGGAGTGCTATTCAAATGCAGGGTTTCTTTGGGGTAATAAATTATGATATAATGCATTCTATCTCTTTTTTTTTCAAGGTGAAAGAGAAAAAAACCTCACTGAGATATTAGTTCTCCACTAATTTTAAAGTAAAATGAAAGGTAGAAAAATGTAGGGTCCACCTGTTAATTCAGAAATGGAAATATTTGGTTCCATTCTTTGTACTCGGCTATCTGGGCAAATGATGTGAGCACAGAATTTAAAATGAATGACGGATTCTTTGTAAAACAGAGTATTTGATTTATATAAATGAAGATGGCTGTCATGATAAGCCTCAACACTATCTGAAGTTGTAAGCAGTTCTTTTCTTACCTCTGGGATTATGACTAGACCAAATATTAAGCCAAAAAGGACGAGGTTAACTCCATACATCCATCGGAGAAAGATGAAATATGATGCCACTGAAGAACCAAAGTGACCTGAAGAGAGAAAGATGGTGGATGTAAGTGTTGCAGAAGGACATTAACATAAAGGAGGACTTTATGTGTGTGATGGATTCAATTTTCATGTCAGTCTGTGGAATATACATCCCTTTTCTTTTTCTAGATGAAAAAAAGGGCCTAACCGATGTGAAGAAGCACATCTTAAATTTTGGTCTGACTAGTCCAAAGTTCATCTTTTTTCTTTTTTTTTAATATCTTTATTGGAGTATAATTGCTTTACAATGATGTGTTAGTTTCTGCTTTCATCTTTCTCCTAGTACAACAGAACCTATAACATAATCTAGTCAGTTAGTCAAGAACACAGTCCAAACCCTTGGAAAACCCTTCAGCAAACGAACTAAAAACAGTGACACCAAAATACTCACTTTCAATGTCCTTGATCTTCATTTCCCAGGGAATACATTGAGTCTTGAAATTATCAAAGTCTCTTTTAAACTTGACCCATTTCTGAAATTAAACAGGCAACACCCTTAGTTCATTAACACGCTGCCTTTGGGCCTGGAGGGGAAATTGGAGGTGCATGTAGATGTTGACATGTTGACATGTGGGTGAGGCTGCCATGTTGGAGCTGTTGAGCCTAGGCTGTCAGAGGTGGATGTGCACATCTTCACTTTCCAAAGTCAGGTGTGAGTCAGAGAGAAGCAAGGGCAACACAATACTTTGCATTTGTCTATAGTGCTGATAAAGTTTCAGGTTTGGACACTTTACATATGAACTTAGAAAGTCTGTGTATAATTTATGATTTGGGGAATCAAATTGGCTTAGCAAACTCTGATACAACTTCCTTCATCTTAAACCAAAAATTCAAGAGAAAAAAGAAATTTCATAACTCTCATACCTACATTTGGCAGACAGCCAAGTGCCTTAATCTGATAGGAACTGTTGCTAAACTACAAGGCTGGTGGAAGTGGTAAAGAGATCTCAGCCCGTGGCTTCCCATTCTTCTCCTAGTGAAACAGCAGCCTGTTTTTTTTTTTTTTTTCCTAAAAGTAGTTGGGAAGGCATTATGCCCCTTTCCATGGTCTATTCCAGCTCCGACACTTTGTACCAATCAGAAACTTGAATAGCTGTCTGTCTGCCGGCTGCGTGAAAGTTTGTCAACTCTTCAAGGGGCTTCTCTCCAACATCCCCACCCCCTGGAAATAAATCCATTTGGAATGAAAAAAACCCAAAAACACCTCATAGAAAACAGCAGGCAAAGAGGAAGTAGGGAGAAAATCCTCAGATCAGTTTCTATTATTACAAAGGTCTCAAAAGAACTTATTCATGAAGGAAATGAGATTTTCCTTTGTAAATTCACTAAAGGATAAAAGGGAAATTTTATCTGAAGGAATCAGACGAGCTTCCAAACCTGAAGGCTTTGACTATATCATGATTGGATAATTACTGTATAAGGAAGGAAACCACCTGTCAGAAGAGGGAAATGTTCACAGATGCCAAGGAGAAGAGGGGTTCATAAGCAAAAGTCAGGTTGATAATAACGGCAAAGATCTCCCTAAGACAGGAAGGGATGTGGGGAATGGCAGATGGTGGACATGGACACCCCAACCCCATTGCTTCCTCTCCCTTCCCTAGTTCTGATTCTGTGCTCAAAAACCATCTTTGGCTTATTTGGCTTCTTATCTAGGTCTGTCTCTAAGGAAAGCATTTGCGCATCATCTGGGCTGTGAATATTTTGATTTCTATGGCAGTAATTTTTTTCATTGCAAATTAATAGATTGGAATTGGGATTATGGTTTAGTTTCCCATATAACTAACTGTACTATCAAAAATAAAAGGCACTGGGCTTCCCTGGTGGCACAGTGGGTGAGAGTCCGCCTGCCGATGCAGGGGACACGGGTTCGTGCCCCGGTCTGGGAAGATCCCACATGCCGCGGAGCGGCTGGGCCCATGAGCCATGGCCACTGAGCCTGCGTGTCCAGAGTCTGTGCTCCGCAATGGGAGAGGCCACAACAGTGAGAGGCCCGCATAATGCAAAAAAAAAGAAATTTGTTTTTCATTTCTTGCACCAGTTATTCCTCCTTGTAGATTAGTAATCTGGTATCTGGTTTTATATATCAGTCTCATAAGCTTTATTAATGTGAGTCCTCCCCCGAGAGACAGATCCCCTGTCAGGGTGCTGATAAAATCAGTATAAAATATAGCCTTGCAAGGCAGAGGACCAATGGAGTAATGAATGTTGTCAAGTGAGGCCCCTGGAGACATAGCCTGCCAGTTGATCACTTGGCAACCACCTGACAGCCCCTCAAGGCTGTCGGCATCTTGGCCTGAAAAGATGATGCCTGGGGGCGGGGGGCAGAGGCAGAGAGAGGCCTGGGAGAAGCTCTGCATTGAAGCTCTTTCCTTCATTGGTTTAGAGAATCAGAAAACTGAGCTTGGGCGTGGGCGGGAGAAGACCCCCAACTCCCTTCCTCAGAGCTGTGTGATTTGGTAGCTGCTGTCCTCAGACTGGGTTACTAGCTGTGCATGTCATCTTACTAGTCAGCTGTATATAGGAAAACAGATTTCAAACAGTGGTCGAACAAGACACAGGCACATCCTGTCCATGGATGAAATCTGGATCTGAATAACTAAAGACAACCAGTGAAGCCTGAGAATTAGTACGTCAAAACAAGGAAAAAGTGATGCCATTCTTTGAAATTTTTGGAAAGCATTTCCTCCAGGATACATAATTAAATTTTGAGAGATGGCTCAATATTCTTAGTAGGATACAAAAAATATGGCTTCTAGAGTACAGGTTAGCACTTAGAGAGTTAAAAAAGAATACAGGAGGGGAAATTCCTGGCGGTCCAGTGGTTAAGACTCTGCATTTGGTTGGGGAACTAAGATCCTGCAAGCTGCATGGCGTGGCCAGGGGAGAAAAAAAAAAAAGGTTACAGGTGAAGTATGGAAGGATTGATTACAAGGTTGCTAAAAGTTCAGTAATAGAATGAAAATAAACATTACACTTTGAGACAGAAGAAAATTGATCCAATGATATTGAGAATAAACCTGAGAAATTTTTGAGAACGCAAAGAGAGAGAAAGCAAAGAATTAAAAACCATGAAGGAAAGTAAATACAAAGAATGGAGAGTTGGCAGCCATCCTTCTGCTAACAAAGAAGCTAGAACTGTTTGAATAGAAACACGATTGAATAGACCATTTATCACGTATATGTGAAGAACACATTCCTTAATTGGGAAAAAAGTTCTGAGTGTGCAGTTGTTAAGTGGTAAATGGTTTTTAGATAAAATTAATAAACGACCCATAGATAGTTGTCAGGCAACTATAACTGAAAAGGAAGAAAAAAACAAAATTAGGAATAAAAGAGATTAAAACTCAACATATGTAAAATGTAATGACAAAAATTATGGGACTACCTATATGCAACTTTCTGTTAATACATATGAAAATCTTAATGAAATGATCAAATTTGGGGAAGAATATAAAATATCAAAATGGCCCCAAGAAAAAGTTAAAACTTGACTACACCAATTGGAAAAACATTAAAAAATTATCAAGATATTCTATAAAATGCTTCCTGATCCGTACAGTTTTAAGGGTGTCATCTTTCAAATTTCCAAAAAAATGAATGAGCTGTACAAACTGATTTACAGCATAAAAAGGAGGTGATGCTATGCGTTTAATATTATAAAGCAAGTGCAGCCCTAATATTAAAATATGCCAAGATAGTGTACGTGCACGTATGTACACACATAAATTCAAATCAATCTTATGAAAAGTTATGTAAAAATTATAAATAAAATACTTGAAAAATCAGATGTGCCTGATAAAAGTAAGTGTATGAACAGAAGGGAAAGGTATTTAATAAAATCTAACATCTATTTCCAATAAAATGGAAGTCATTAAACTAGAAATAAAAGGATAATTTCTTATTGGGAGAAAGAAAATCTATTTCAAGGCAACAACTCCCATCAACTTAGTGTGAAACAGTAGAGCCATTTTCATTAAAGTAATGGAAAAGCAAAGAGACCCACTATCACCATCATCAATTGAAACTATTCTAGGATTGCTAACCCGCACTTTAGGACAGGAATGATTTAGAAGAACCCAAGAAAAACACCTTTACATACACAATCAGATGAAAATGATTAGAACTAATAAGGGAGCACAACAGGGGAACCAGATTAAAAAATTAATATTCAAGGACTTCCCTGGTGGCACAGTGGTTGAGAGTCCGCCTGCCGATGCAGCGGACACGGGTTCGTGCCCCGGTCCGGGAAGATCCCACATGCCGCGGAGCGGCTGGGCCCGTGAGCCATGGCCGCTGAGCCTGCGCGTCCGGAGCCTGTGCTGCGCAACGGGAGAGGCCGCAGCAGTGAGAGGCCCGCTTAACGCCAAAAAAAAAAAAAAAAAAAAAAAAAAAATTAATATTCAAATACGTAGCTTTCCTACATACCAGGTATCTCTAGTTATTAAATAAATGGAAAAATGATTCTATTCACAAAAGCAACCAAAACATAAATTTTGTAGAAATAACATATGACATGGAAAAGATCTATATGAAGAAAATGACAAACTTTGCTGAAGGTTGTAAAAATAAGGCTCGAGAAATGTATGGTATTCTTAGATGTAAAGACTAAATATTGTACAGATAAATCTTCCCAAATTAAATCAAGGATTTAAAAAAATTTCCAATCAAAATCTCAATGGGCTATACTGGACCTTGGCAAAGTGATTTTAAAAATGCATGTGGAAAAAAAGAATGCAAAGAAAACAAAACAAAATGCATATGGAAACATAGGCAAGACTGGCCAAAACATTTCTGAGAAAGAAAGGTAAAAGGAGGAAGCCCTATGAGCCATTAGAATTAATCAATAGCTGAAAGGATGAATTCAAATAAAAGCTCCAAAAAAGGCCCTATACAAGAATTAAGTGGATGAAAATGATAGTTTTTCAGATCAGTAGGTAAAGGAAGAATACTTCCATAAGTTCCACATTAAATATCCAATTAGAGATCATTACCCTAGCCTGAATCAGAAGCTCAGTTTACGGCATAACTCAATAAACCAGAGCTGCCCCCAATGCCCCGTCGACACTACTGTTGTCCTTCTGTATGATCCTGATTACACCATGGCCCTCTGGGTCTCCACCAAATCAAAGTCTTGATTTGGGGGTTTGGAAAATAAGATCCCAGTGGATTCAACATCATTAATTCTGTGAGTTTAGTTCTTCACTGGAGAGGAAACAAGTCTCAAGTATACTGAAGCCCTCACAGATAAGTAGAGAGAAATGGACAGGATACGGTTGGTTTCCATTCTTGGATAAATTGAAATGGTTGACTGGACCTCACGCTCAGGATTCTGGGGGAGGTGGACACAAATGGTGAAGCTGGGCAGGCACTGTGATGGTCACCCAGATTCAGGAGTTGAGCAAGTCCCCCCACAGGTTTGCGCCTCTGCACCACACACCTTAGCCATCAGCATCCTATAGGCGTAGAGTCGCTTGCCTTTCCCCTTTCCCAAGGCTCCTTCATACTTCTCCACAAATTCTTGGGCCTCCCTGGTTAGCGGGGGGGAAAAAGGCAGAAATTCAATTAATGCCCAAGCAAAAGAAATCTGAACTATGAGGGTGTATATGTGGCTGAAAGCCTTAAGTGTTTTATATCCCTAGTTAGAATGTAAGTTCCACGAAGGCAGGGCATTTTGTCTGTTTTGTCCACTGAAGTTTCCCAAATGCCAAGAATAGTGATTGGAACATGGTAGGCACCAGTAGGCAGAATTTTGGCTCTCATGACCTTTGCCCCTTGGTGAATGGCACAAAGGATTCTGCAGATGTAATTAAGATTACTGACTTGAAACCAGGGAGATTACCTTGGATGTCTGGAAGGGCCCAATATAATCATGTGAGCCCTTAGAAAAAGAAGAGGAAGGCAGAAGAGTCAGAGAGAGATGCAGCAAAAGGGGAAATCAGAGAAATTAGAAGCAAGAGAATTCTCCACCCTCTGTTGCTGGGGCCCCTCTGGAGGATGCCACACTGGAAAGCAAGAGAAGAAAATGAATTTCTATCAAAAGTCAGGGAACCTGGAAGAGGACCTCAAGTCCCAGGTGGGAGGGAACCACAGCCCCACTGATACCTTGATTTTAACCTGGTGAAACCCTGAGCAGAGAATCCAGCCACACCAAGTTGGACTTCTGACCAACAGAATTGTGAGCTAATAAATGAGTATTGTCTTAAACTATTAAGCTTGTAGTAATTTGTTAGAGCAGCAATAAAAAAACCAGTACAGCATTCAGTAGGTATTTGTGGAGTGAATGAACGCTGGATGAGTGAGTGAACATCCAAGGAAGACGGCACGGGAAACACATGGATGGGTTTGTCTGTTAAATATTCTGGGTGGTGTGCTGGAGCTGGTGAGGGCTGGCTTCTGAGAACCAATTGTTAAATATTCTGGAACTTGGCCAACAAATTATTAAACTGTTGGTAGCTTGAAATCAGCCATGGTGGGAGTATTTAGACTATGGGATTCAGCAAGTGCTCCAAATCAGGGTTCCCCCATCCATCCCCCCACAGAAACAGTTTATCAGGAAACACTGGATAAACCCACACAAGTAGATGAAGAATGAAGTCCATCTCAGGGTGGGTGGAAGAAGACATTGGGTCCTGTGTGTCTGACTGCTGTTGTTACAGCGCCCCCTGCTGGCAACACAACCTAAACCACCTCCAAAGTGCAAACGCAGGTAGTAGACACCTGTTAAAGTTACATTCTAACCTGGGGTTAACTCCAAGGTTGGTTTTATTAGGATGTCTCAATGACGTCCTAATGTTAATGAGGCCAACTGTCTAGCTTCTGAGTCCAGGGTCAAAAGCTGGATTGTATGGGATTAAGACTCCTTTATGGGGTCAGCCCCTGTTTTCTCCCTAGGCAGCGCTCATTCTGGCAGTGAGTTATCTGTGACTACCAATGACTCCAAGACACCAAAGAATGTTTTCATGAAATTCATATTTTTGTCCTCTTCCTATATCTTATGAGTGGGTAGAGACTCCTAAGCATTTGAGGTTTGTGAATTTAAATGTGATAACTAGTAAGATTTGAAGACTTCTGATAAAAATTCTCAAAAGTAAAGGCCAACTCTTATGCCTGCGCCATTGAGCCTGGCACCAAATGCTTCTCTTCTCAATGTCCAGACTGTGTCCAGATGCCCAGAGGGCCCTCAGGAGAACAGAGGGCCCTGCCCAGCACTGGGTGCAAATGCTGAGGACCATTCACTGCAAAGAGAACAGCTGGTCTAACAGTTTTGATGGACACAGCAAGCTTTTTTGGATCCACTGAAAGTATATAAATAATCACAACTAACGTTTTTACAGCAAACCCCTTGAAACATGTCATACGTGATCAGTGTTCTTCTTACTAGAGATAGTAGTTGGTTTATGGAAATACTGGCTCTTGCACTGCACTTCCCAACTGTTGCAAATCTTACTTCTTCCCCTCCCCTCCAACAGTTTTGCACATCTTACTTTTTTTTTGTTTTGGCTGTGCCACATGGCTTGCAGGACCTTAGTTCCCCAACCAGGGATTGAACCCGCACCCTCGGCAGTGAAAGTGTGGAGGCCTAACCACTGGACCGCCAGGGAATTAATTCCCTGAAAATCTTACTTCTTCTTTTTTATTCCCCTAACAGTTCTGCAAATCTTACTTCTGTAGGGTGCTTCTGTCCCCTCCTTGTCCCCTCCTTTCAAATGGGGAACTTTCTGCAAGCTCATCTCTCCTCTTCCTCAAACCAGATGGTGTGTGGTAAATGAAGTAAAAAAGCAAAAGAAGAGAGATCCTTTGCTTTGTGGAAACTTCTAGGGGCCTGGATCTCAAGGTCACTTTTGGCAGGTGATTAGCAACCCCTCAGGTCCCTCCAACACTCAGGAGAGGAGGAAGCCATTGAGGCAAGGCTCTCCTGGGCAGCCATCCACAGCAGAAGACAGCACTTCAGCAGTCCCTCACATTGCCCTAGAAAGACCCTCCTTGTCGATAAAAGGGCCCAAATAACAGTTTGGAAGACACAGTCAGGGTGGCCAGCAATTAATGCTGGGAGAGAAGGGGTGTATTGTGTGGCTTTAGTGCCAGAGAGAGCCAGGCAGGATTCTGTGCCTCTCAGGGTGGCAGTTCTCATCTAGAAATGGGGACAATGTTATGAGACTTAAACGAGTGGATGCATGTCATGTAAGCACAGCAATTTCATTTATCAGGCAGTCACCCCTCTCCTTCTGGGGAAACAGCAGCTCCTGGAGTGGGCAGCTGATAGGATTCTTTCCTAGCCCAGGGGGCTGCTGTGAGGAGACTTCTGTTCCCCAGGGGTCTGGACAAGGGGCACAGCAATGCCGCCTTCCACAATGAGAATACTCTGAAGTTGATCCAAAGCATCTCACAGAGACTACATATTTCCAAAAACTACCCCCTGGTGAAGGAGTTCAGATTCAAAATCACACTTAATTTTGAGATGCAGAGGTATAAATAGACACAGGGCAGCCCGCATTTGATGGCATCCTTACAGAGCTTTGCCGTCCCGTGCAGAACGTTGGGAGAATGTATCAGCCAGCCTGAAATCCAGAAGACAACCAGACAAAGGTAGGGAATACAGGTGGCCAAAGGGAGGTGGCTAGAGGTTGGAGGTGGTCAAGAGGTTGAAGGTGATCTGGGCTATGTTGGTTTGGTGTCTCCCTTTGTCCCTAAGCAGTTTTTATTTTTCAGTTATGGAGACAAAGATCAAACAGAGGCTGAGCTCACTCTAAGTGGAAATTCAGATGAGTCAGGTGATGGCATCTGTTCTAGAGGTGTCACTGAATCAATTTAAGGGCAGTTGAGTTTAACCAAGCATGCCTGGCTTCCCATATGTGGTGGTTTTAAACTATGTCAGCAAATTATTTGACATTCCTCCCTTTAAAATGTAGAACTGGGGAGTTCCCTGGCTGTTCAGTGGTTAGGACTCTGCGTGTTCACTGCTGAGGGCCTGGGTTCAATACCTGGTGGGGGAACTAAGATCTCACAAGCCAAGCGGCGCAGCCAAAAAAAAAAGGAATTGAATTCTCCTCCACTTGAATGCAGGGCAGACTTAGTGATGTGCTTCCAATGAATAGAAGGTGGTAGAAGTGACAGTTTATGACTTCTGAGACTAGGACGTAAAAGGTATTGTGACTTCCCCCTTGAAATCCCCCTCTTCAGTGGGAAGCCGGCTGCCATGTTATGAGGACAGTGAAGCAGCCTGTGGAGAGGCCTGTATGGAGAGAAACTGAGGCCCTTACTAACAAACAGAACCAACTTGCCATCCATTTGTGTGAGTAACCTTGGAAGTGGATTCACCAGCCCCAGTCATCTGAAGCCTGAAGCCCTGACCAACACCTTGACTCAACCTTATGAGAGACTCCAAGTCATAACTGACCAGCTAAGCTGCTCCTGAATTACTGACCAACAGGAGATAATAAATGTTTATTATTGTTTTAAACTACTAAGTTTTGGGGTAATTTATTACGTAGCACTGGAAAATTAATACTCTGTAGAATCCAAACCACTGATCTCTTTGGTGCATATACATTTAGGATTGTCCTGTTTGCTTGGTGGATTGACCCTTTTATCATTATGTAGTGTCCCTCTATGCCCTTGGTAATTTTCTTTATTCTGAAATTGACTTTGTCTGGTATTTACATAGTTTCTCCTGCTATCTTTTTTTTTTTTTTGCGTTACGTGGGCTTCTCACTGTTGTGGCCTCTCCCGTCGCGGAGCACAGGCTCCAGGCGCGCAGACTCAGCGGCCATGGCTCACGGGCCCAGCCGCTTGCGGCATGTGGGATCTTCCCGGACCAGGGCACGAACCCGTGTCCCCTGAATTGGCAGGCGGACTCTCAACCACTACGCCACCAGGGGAGCCCTAGGTGGTGTTTTAATTTTTACTTCAACTGTCAAACATAATTTTAAAAATCAAGAGGAGAAGGAAAATCCATGGTATTTTCCAAGATTTTTGCTCTCACCATGTTCTTCCTTCCTGATGTTCCAAGATTCCTTCTTTTACCATTTCCTTTATGTTTAGAGAACTTCCTTTAGTTATACTTTATGGTAGGTCTGCTGGTGACATGTTCTTTTAGTTTTCCTTCATCTCAGAATGTCTTGATTTCTCCTTTATTCTTTGTTTTGTTTTGTTTTTGTTTTGCGGTACGCGGGCCTCTCACTGTTGTGGCCTCTCCATTGCGGAGCACAGGCTCCGGACGCGCAGGCTCAGCGGCCATGGCTCACAGTCCCAGCTGCTCTGCAGCATGTGGGATCTTCCCGGACTGGGGCACGAACCCGTGTCCCCTGCATCGGCAGGCAGACTCTCAACCACTGCGCCACCAGGGAAGCCCCGACAATTCTTTTCATTTAGCACTTGAAGAATCTTTATGTCACCTCCTCTGTCCTCTATAGTTTCTGATGAGAAATTTGCTGTCATTCTAATTGTTTGTCCTTTATAGTAATGCATTGTTTCTCTCTGACTCTTATAAGTGTTCAGAAGTTTGACCATGATGTGTATTGGCATGGATTACTCTGGATTTATCTTGTTGGGGTTTTGTTTAGCTTCTTGAATCTGTAAGTTTTGCCAAATTTGAGAAATTTTCAGTCATTATATCTTTGAAGACTTTTTCAGTTCCACCCTCTTTCTCTTCTTTTGAGACTCTATTTTCTTCTTTCATCATCTAGGGATTTGGAGGAGACACTAATGTTAGATCATTTATAATAATCCTACATGTCCCTGAGGCTCTGTTCACTTTTTTCCCCAGACCATTTTCTCTCTATTGTTCAGGTTGATTTGTCTTGTTCTACCTTCACTTTCACTGATTCTCTACTCAGTTCTCTCCATTCTGCTGTTGAGCCCATTCATTGAGTTTTAAAAAACTTTAGTTACTATATTTTCCACTTCTAAAATTTCCACTTGTTCTTCTTTATATCCTCTATTCATTTTCTGAGACTTTCTATTTCTTCATTTGTTTCATGTGTTCATAATTGCTCACTGAAACATTTTTATGATGGTTTCTTTAAAATCTTTGTCAGATAATTCTAACATATATGTCCTCTTGATGTTAGCATCTGTTGATTACCTTTTATCACTCAAGTTTGAGATCTTCCTCGTTCTTGGTATGATGACTGAGTTTTCAACTGAAGCCTGGAATTTGAGATACTATGTTATGAGACTCTGGATCTTATTTAAATCTTGTGTTTTAGCAGGCCTCCTCTGACACGGCTCCAGTAGGTGAAGGGGGATGCTGCCTGCTTACTTCTAGGTGGAAGTCCAGATTATTCACTTGGCCTCCTTTTATACCTGGGGCTGGGCTGGAGCTCCTTGTTACTGCTGAGCAGGGATGGGAGTTCAGGCTCCCACAAGCCTTCCACTCATATCCTCCTGGCTTGAAGAGATGCCTTGTTACTTCCAGGTGGTGGTGAAATTTCAGACTCCCCATGTAGTCTCCACTGACACCCCAGGGAGAGGGAGGGCTCATTACACTGCCCAGTGGGGATGAGAGTCCCTGCTCCTCACTTGGCCTTCTCTGACATTTGATGGGGGTGTTAGGGGCACCATGTTACAGCCTGGCAAGGGAGGAAATGTAGGCTTCTCCACTTGGCTTTTGCTGCCAGGGCTGGGGCTACAGCTGCTCATTTGTTTATGATGTTTGGCTGGAGTAGGTTTGTTATTGTTTACAAGTCTTCTGTCTTGCCAGGCTGTCCCTTTTCTGGTCCTTTGGCTGGAGACAGCAGACTTTTCTTGAGGTGCTTTTGTGTGTGACTGTCAGTGTTTGGGGGCAGCCAGCTTCTCCAATATCCAGTCTGGATATACAGGCAAAAAGGAAAATTGGAACTCAATGCTCTGTCATTCATTTGACCCTGAGGTCCTTAGCCAGTCTGCCTTTCTTCTCTCCACCTTTCTGAGTCTCTTATGTTTGCTTTACACATAATATCCATGGTTTCAGTTGTACTTAGTGGGAAGACTATGGAGAAGTATATCTACTCCATCTTCCTAGAAGTGGAATTCTTCAGATCTCACTTTGGGTAATTTTCTAACACATTAGGTTTCTGACAAAGCTGAGTGACATACCTGATTAATTCTATGATTAAAGCAAACATCCCTGACTCATGAGCACTAGAAACTCTTTTGCCAACATCACAGCCTGCCTCGTGTCATTATTAATGATGTGCGTTAATAATGTCTTCTCTGATTCATCTTTGTTCCCCATCTTCATCTCTCAGGGTTCAGCACAGTGTCTGGAACAAGATGTTCAAGCTTTAATAGCAATAATTACTATCTATTAATTGCATATTATATGCTGGGTACTTAAATATTTTTTATTTGTCAGAACAACTCTGCAGGTAGATATTATTATTCCTACTTTACAAAAGCCAGCTGTGAGGCTCAGAGAGGTTAAGGGAAGGAATCCAGCCTGAGGGGATTGAATAGCCAGTCAAACCACACAGATATGGTAGAGGTGTGAAGGCAGGCTTGCCCCAATTCACTGCTGTTACTCTTTATGCCTTGCCATCCTTCTTTGATTGTCTACAACAACTATGCCAGCTGCCTGAGTGGGCCAGAGACTGGGGTCCCCACACCATTGCTTCTAAAAAAAGATGTAGTCTGGACATGTTATCTGCAGATCTGCAATTGAAGACTTTACTGCCAGAAGAGGAAATCATACAGGAGGCAAAGGGGTGTATTCTAGAATGTCTAGTAATCCTAGAGAAGCAGTTACAATTTAAGAGTGCAAGTTCTGGAGGCAGAATTCCTGAGTTCAAATTCTGGCCAGACCACTAAACTCACTGTTTAGCCTTGGACAAATTACTAGATTGCTCTGTGTCTCAGTTTGCTCATCAGTAAAATGGGGGCAATAATAATGGTACTTACATCAAAGGGTGATTATGAAGATTAAATGAATTGTTACACACCCAGCGCTCAGAACAGTGCCTGGCACATAGGGAGCACCCAGCAAATGTTGGCAATATATATTAAAAAAAGAATATTAAAAGATTAATAAAAAACAGCTCTGCAAACAAGAGCATCCAGTCAAGTGAGGGCCTTAGGGGTCAGAGAGGCCGTAACTAACTCAGCCTGAATGCAGGGAGGGGCAATGGGGACTTCCCTGCAGAGGGGACACCTGGCCTGAGTCTCAGAGTGTGGGAACTAGCCAGGTGGGAGGGCAGAGGCACCAATGGAGCTGAGACCCAGAGGCTGGAGAGCCTGAGCCTGGGATAAGGAGTCTTGCAAGAGGGAGAAGGAGGGGAGACCTGCTCCAGTGGGAGAGACAAGTCTTTTCAGCTTCTAGGGCCTTAGCCACTTCCCACCCCCACCAAGAGCAGGAACTCTGCCCCCAGGCCTGGAGGAGATGCAGACTTCTCCTCAGGGCAGCTGAATGGCCCTCAGGGATTTTCATGGTCCCTGAGACTTCCAGCCAGCTGGAGATCTCATTTCCACAAGCATCAACATTGCTCTTTTTCCACTGTTAATAAAAGATGTGTTCCGGTGACACCTGAGTTGGAGTGAGGTTCTGTTAGACTGACAGATGGAAGGAGGAAGAACTCGGCTCTGGGGGAGCAGGGAGAAGAGACTCAGAAAAAGGGAGGTGGGAAGGCAGACAGCCTGCTGCTTGAAGCTGTAGCTACTGCCCAAACTGTCGCCACCATTCACCTGTGATGACTTAAATTTAAATAAATTAAAATAAAACAGAAATTCAGTTTCTCAATTGCACTGACTACTTTTCAAGCGCTCACTAGTTTCATGTGACTGAAGGCTACTCTATTAGCGCAGATTTAGAACATTTCCATCATCCCAGAAAGTTCTGTTGGTCAGCACTGGCCTGGAGGCACCGCAGGGAGGCATTTCTTCCTGCAGCTGAGTTGTAGACAACGTAATAATTTGCAAAACAGTGGAGTAAGCTCTGTTTACCAGGCTCCTTCCTAGTCAGGGTTTGCACAGCCAGCATCTTTGCTGTGCCTCCGAGACACAGTGAGGCTGAACGTCAAAATATGTCTGCTAGGGCTTCCCTGGTGGTGCAGTGGTTGAGAGTCCGCCTGCCGATGCAGGGGACACGGGTTCGTGCCCCAGTCTGGGAAGATCCCACATGCCGCGGAGCGGCTGGGCCCGTGAGCCATGGCCGCTGAGCCTGCGCGTCCGGAGCCTGTGCTCCACAACGGGAGAGGCCACAACAGTGAGAGGCCTGCGTACAGCAAAAAAAAAAAAAAAAAAAAATGTCTGCCAACCTGTTCTATGTGATAAGGGGCGAGGCATTTGACTTGAGCAATGAGGAAAATCAGGTGTGAGAGGAACCAGGGAAAATGGCTTCTTACACAGAGGGAAGGAGGGAGTCATTCCAGTCTTGTGGCAGAAAGACCGAGGTGGGACTTGGGGGAAGATGGTAACACTGAATGGGATTTTTTCAGGAAAAACGTCCTGCCCTTCTCTCAAAACTTCAGCAGAGAGTCAAGAGCCATAAAATGCATGGTGGGCTGGCTCGTCATATGGAAACCAGGGAAATAGCCGAGTTGCAAATAGGAGTCAGGGGCGTGGGCACCAGGCCACGCAATATTCATGGAACCTCACTGCAAGCTTGGCCCTGTGTTAGGCATTTGGACACAAGTGTAGCTAAGACAGCCCCTCCGCCTGCTCTCCACACTGTAAGGGTGAGTGTGTGACAAGGGGAGAGATTCTAGTGCTTAGGGAACACAAAAGAGGTCTGAACTTGTTGAGATGGGGGTCATGGAAAGTCCCCCTCACCCCCAAGGAAGGCGTGTCTTTTTGGTTGTGAGGGAGACGCGGAAGCCACCAGATGGGGCGCGGGACAGAGAGGTGACCTGAAAATGGAGGGGGGTGCGTAGCCGGAGGGCCACGATCCTCCTTGGCTTCCGCCAGGCCCCGCTCGGTGCTGGCCAACAGCAGGGCCCGATGGCCAGTTGCGTGCTGGGGATGACGTGACCAAAGCAGGGTGGGAGGGTGAACCCCCCTTCTTGTTGAGCCCCCTTGGAGTGGAGAGGAGGAAGGGACTCCTGCGCTCATCAGAGGAGCTGAGCCTTCTGGACGGGGAGGGCCCTGGTCGACCACCACTGCTCACCTGAGCCCCGCCAGCTTCCTCGCCATGGGCCAGGGCTTGGTCCGCATGGTGGCGATGAGCTTCTTCTTGTCTTCCACCTGCTCCAGAATCCGGGCCAGTTCCTCCTCAGACAGAGACTCCCCACCAGAGGTGCTGGAGGCCAAGGAGGATGACCTGGAGCAGAGGCGGGGTGGAGCAGAGGGGAGTGAGGAGGAGGCCGGGGTCCTCAGGGGCACTGTGGGATGTGAGGGGCCCACCCAAGATGCCCCCAGCTCCCGCCCACACAGGCCTACCCCGCTCAGAGCCCTCCGCGACTCCCCCCACCTGGCAGAGGAGGCCACTTCTCCTCCTGGAGCCCAGGGCCCCTCGTGGTCTGCCTCCTCAAGCTCCATGCCCCTGAGTCCCCCCCACGCTGCACACCCTCGCTCGTGCAGGGCCGCCCAGTGGGAATATAATGTGAACCATGTATCGTAACGTTAAGTTTTCTAGTAGCTATATTAATATGATAAACGGACATGGACATATTAATTTTAATAATACATTTCATTTAACCCAGTATATGAAAAATTTATAATTTATAATTACAGTAATGTAATCGGTGTAAAAATTATTAATGAGACATTCTACATTCTTTTTGTACTGTCTTCAAAACCCAGGGTTCATCTTGTACTCACCACGGATGTCAATTCAGGCACAAAATTTTCATTGAACATATTTAATCTGTACTTGGATTTCATAAAATTTAGTTGAAAAAGTAGATTTACATATCCAAATTTTTAGACATACTTAAAAGTTTCCTTGTAAATGAATAAAGTAACATAATATCATTTTCCTTTGGTGTTCACATCTGCACTGACAAAATTAGTTTGTCTTTTTTTTTTTTTTTTCCAGAAGAAATGCTTTGGCTTCAAAGTTAAATCAACTTCAAAACTACATCTTGGGCTTCCCTGGTGGCGCAGTGGTTGAGAGTCCGCCTGCCGATGCAGGGGACACGGGTTCGTGCCCCGGTCCGGGAAGATCCCACGTGCCGCGGAGCGGCTGGGCCCGTGAGCCATGGCCGCTGAGCCTGTGCTCCGCAACGGGAGAGGCCACAACAGTGAGAGGCCCGCGTACCGCAAAAAAAACACAAAAAACAAAACTACATCTGTTTGTCCAAGTTCAGTAAATTTTTTAACTCAGTGGTATTAACATCAGATTAAAATTAAATTGAATTAAAAATGCAGTTCCTCAGTCACACCAGCCACATTTCAAATGCCTAGCATGTGGCTAGTGGCTATTGTATGGGACAGCACAACTGCAGAGACCTTCCAGCTGGAGGGTGTGATGACCCTCACCAGCTCACAGACAAGACTGTGTGCTCATCTGCCACAAAATCCAAGTTCTTGTCTGTGCTACTCACAGCCTCCTTCACTCATAAAAACACTGACTCTCAGCTGAGATGGCAGCAGCTGACAGGGGGTGAGGGAGGGGCTGGAGAAGTGTTCTGCCTGTGCAGCCTTTTTAGCACGTTTGATAAATGGAAATATCAGGATGTGGGCTTGGGTTACCACGGGTTTTAGAGACCAGTTTGCCTCTGTGAGTTTAGCTTCTGATCAACTCCTAAGGAGCAAGGAGAGGTCACAGGAATAAGGTGGAGAAGCGGGGGGACCCTAGCTCTTAAATGCTGGAAAGCCTAGAGCACAGGGACATTTTGCCTTATCTCACCCCCCCGCCCCCCAGGATATCTGCCTTTGAGTCTTTGCATAAGTTGTTCCCTCAGTTTGGGTGGTGGTAGGAGGGTGGGACATTCAGTCATTGCTTGTTCAAATTCCACCCGGGCTTTAAAGTCTTAACGAAATATTTACCTTCCTCGTGGAGGAACCGCAGCCTCCCAGCAACATGCTCTTTATCAAATCCTTTCTTGCATACATATTGCCTTCTGCTTTTTGTTGTGATAGCTGATGCCCATGTCCTACCTCCCCTGCTAGACTGTCAGTTTCTGAGCAACAGGACTGGATATTTTTCATCTCTATGCCCTGCCATGACACTCAGCTGAAAATGGCACAAATGGGTCCTTGTCTGCATCCCTTACTTTGCATCTGCCACCCAGACAGGATGGGACCGCCTCCTTCTAAAGTTCCGGACACTCTGGGGCCCATCAATGATGCATTCAAGTTCTCTCTAAGTTGCTAAGGACACCATGCACCCTTTACCCTGTTAGCTCAGGTCTACGGACAACCAGACAGTAGACAAAAGCCCTAACTGAGCCAGGGATGGCTGGCAGGGGTGACAGAAGAAATCAGTGGCCCTTGCTGTGGGCCTTAATTTCCTCTGTAAAGTTGGAGATGTACAGTGGAACACCTGAGTGAGGGTGTGGGCAAGGAAGGTTTATTAGAAACCATTGGAAGGAGCATCAGCTCTTTGCCATAGTCCTGGTATCTCTGTTTCCAAAGCCTCCCAGCCCATTATCAATGGGGATTCTTAAAACATCCTGAGAAGTGATGCAAAGTAAAGTGGAAGAGGGAGGCAAAGAGAGGGAGATGTCCCATCAAAATTGGTAGCAAAAAATGAAACTAAAATCCCAACTTGCTGATTCCATAAACTGGCTCTATCCACTAACCCCCGTATGCAGATGCTAATGGAACAAAGGAAACACAGCAAGTAAACCAAACCCCCAAATCCTAGAATTTCAGAGCTGGTAGAACTTTTGAAGTTCTTCTAGATCAAAGCCACATTTCACAGAAGAGGACACAGGTCACCTTAGGAAATGGTGTGCTTAAGCCCTGGAATGACTCCTAAATCCTATTTTGTTAATTTCTCTCAGCTCCTCATCAAGAGCTGTGGTGAGTCACCAGCTGAAATTGAGAATTGGGATCTTTTCTCACCCTGCTGCCATATCACCTCCCCACTCAGAGCTCCACTTGCACCTGTGCTCCAGGAGGGCTTTGAGTCGAGAGTGCGCAGTGGCCCCTCAACCTGGGATGGCTGTGACCCTCATCCCGGTTCCACCCCCAACCGCGAAGAGCTTGGCAGGGGCAAAGGCAGGGACTAAGTAAAGAGAGCAGGGGCCGCCCGTTTATGGGAGAGAATGAGGGGGGAAGACGACACCTGGCCCTTATCAAGGGAGGAAGCAGGGCTGGAAGGAGAGGGAGAGCGCGGACTGAAGCGCGCCTGAAGCCCGGTCACAACACACCTGTGTTTCTTCAGCTGCTTCCACATCTCCTCCTTCCTCGGCACCTCCTTTTCCTTCTTTGGAGGTGCTCGGTGCTCCCTGAGGGAAGCTCTCCCGTCCCTCTTCCTCCTTCCTCCGCAGGTCTTCTCTGCCGAGCCTCGCTCCGGTTCCCCCAGCTGCTCTCTGCGTCCCCTGCGCTCTGCCTGCTTCCTCCGGGGAGACCCCGACCCCGGGCTGCCCCCGGCCCGCTCCTTCTGTTCAGGCGGGGCTCGGCGCCTGCCTGGCGCGTTCTCGGCTTTGTGAGTCCGCTTCCTCGAGGGTCTCCTCCCGGACCTGTCACCTGCAGGGGCAGGGAATGAACAGTTCTGGCCTCACAGGCCTCGACCCCAGGAAAGTGTCCCCAGCTGTGAGAAATCAGATGTACAAGATGCTTCCTGGACCTTATTGGTTCCAAAAGCCACCTCTTTCAGACAGAGCCTCTGGTCTCGGCTGAGAGCTAATGTCTCCCTCCTCTGACCGGCTGGCACTCCCACACTCTCACCTAAACCTCAGCTAGAGACCCAGACACATGACTTCCTCTGCTTGGGGGTGCAGTCCCTTGGGTCAGAGCTCAGTCCTCTCCTGACGCCCAGGACCAAGGCCAAGCGTAAGCCTCTGTTTGGTAAGGCTGGAAGACTGAGACGCAGAGGGCCTGCTGGCTCCGTTCTCCAAGGGCTGTCCCCTCATGTGCCCCACCTGGCATGAGGGAAGGGACGGGGGGTGGTGGTGGTGGTGAGAGCAGCGGAGTCGGTTCCGATCCTGTGTCTCAGCGCTGCTCCCACGTTGTTGCTGTTATTTTAAACCATGACTTTATAGCACTGGCAAATGGCCTGGCTGAGCAGAATCTACTCTCAAGTGTGAACTTTCCCCAACAGCTTGCCCAACACCTAGTGTAAGCACAGCTATCCCAGCTGGGCAGTTACACATTAAATGCAGGAAAAATTGTAATGAGGTTCTGGTATTAATAAGCAACCTCTCCACCACTTACTAGCAGGGTGTCTTTGAGCCAGTCACTTAACCTCTCTGAGTCTCAGCTCATCTCTAACATGGGAATGTTACTACTCCATCAGCTTGTTAATGAACATGACACAATGACTGACTTCTGAGAACGGATGTCATTACCCTGATATTCTTATCCGGAAATAAGATCTTTTTTTTTTTGCGTATGCGGGCCTCTCACTGCTGTGGGCTCTCCCGTTGTGGAGCACAGGCTCCGGACGCGCAGGCTCAGCGGCCATGGCTCACGGGCCCAGCCGCTCCACAGCATGTGGGATCTTCCCGGACCGGGGCACGAACCCGTGTCCCCTGCATCGGCAGGCGGACTCTCAACCACTGAGCCATCAGGGAAGCCCGGTCAAGATCTTTTTACTTGTATAAAGAACACAGGTTTGGAGCTAGGCCAGTCTGCCCGAAAATATCAGTTCTATCATTTACTTATCTCTGTGACCACAGATAAATTACTTAACTTTTCTGCACCTCAGGTTCCTCACCTGTAAAACGGCTCTAGTAGCCACTACATAGTTAGGTTAGGTTAAAACAGGAATAGTTAGGTTAATTTAAAACAGGAATAAAGGGTCTGACTCATGAGAGGTACTCAACAAAGGTCCTCCTCCTTCCCTCCCACCTCCAGCCTGCCTTGCCATCTTTGTGCTCTAAGTGGGCATCACCTGGAACCTGATCTGTCTGCAGAGCACAGGTTCTCACTTTTCACAGTGGCTCCCCATCCAGGCTTTTCTGCCACCACTAGGCAGATTTTCCCAACAGAGCTGTGAGAGCCCCAACTTTGGGCAGGGCAGGGCAGAGTAGAGTTTCATCACCCAACATCCCCACCAACAGTCCCATCAGTGATGGAGTCCAGGACAAGGAGTCCCAGGTTGTCAAATTCTTGCCTCTGTCCACCCCTTTTCCAGCCTCTCAAGGTTGTGCATGCAATGCAGCAGCCACAGAGAGTTTTCCTCGCTGCTCCCTGACCCTTGAGCTTTACATTCTGAGAAGCAAGCCACCCCGTGAAACAGCAACCAAAGCTGGTCGCTGGTGGATTTGGGTAGAGTAAGCTGGGGATTCAGAGTCTGGATATGTGGGCCTGAAACCTTGTTCTGCTGGTTATTACCCCGGTAACACTGGGCAGGTTTCTTGTTCTCTCTGAGTCAGTTTTCTCGTGGGTGTGCTGTGGGTGGTCTACCCAGATCTCCATTGTCTGGCCGTGGCATTGTCCCTTAGCTGCTATGCATGTTGGCTCTTACCATTCACAGCTTCTCCCTTCCCAAGGGACCCGTGGTTGATGGAAACCATCTTGGGAAATGTCTGGGAGTTTACACCCCTCCCCTCTCCTCAAGTCAGCTGACAGCCAATTGCTAACTGATATGGGGTATAAAAAGTCCAGTCCTCTGGCCTCCAGGCAGAGCAAGTCTGTGGTTCATTCACTCTCCAGAGCTCTCTGTGGGATCAGGCAGAGGCTAGACCCCAGCTGAACACACAGCTTTGCTCAGCTCCTTCCCTTGATCTGTCCTGATTCCCTTACTCCTTGTCTCCTGAGAGCTGCCCTCAATAAATCACATGCACAAGAATCCCCATCTCAGGCTCTGCTTCCAGGGGACCTGATTTATCTATAGGCATCTATCTCAAAGTGTGGTAGGTAAATCCAACTGAGATAATATCTATACAAGTGTGATGTAAGGGGAGCATGCTGGGTTTAGCAAACAGAATTTGCTCTGTGGTTCAAAGATAAACTATCCAGAGTTCTCCTCTTGGATCTCAAACTAGGATACTGGTAGAATCCAAGAAGCACAGTGGTGGGCTTCACCCAGACCTGAGGAAGATATTCTGGAGGAAGAAACTTCTAAGCTAAGACCTAGAGTGAAAATAGAGTGTGTGTGTGCAGCGAGTGGGTATAGGGCAGGGTTAGGTAGTGAGTGGGTAGGAAGGATGCCAGAAAAGTTTTACGCAGAGGTGACATGGTCAGTTTTGTGCTTTTATAAAGGCCTCATTCAGTATTCAAACCCCAATGGAGGGAGTTTCTTGATAAAGATACTTCAAGAAACTGTAATCATAAAGGATACTGGAAAAAGAATTGTTCTGCCTTGGCTAAGAAGATAGAGAAAATAGATAAAAAATGAAATGATTGGACTTCTGGGTTTCACTCCAATGTGTAAAGAGCTCCATCCTACTAACAAGAAAAAAGCTGAACAAACTGAAAAACAATTCTTTTTAGATCCATCAGAAAATTGAGTTTGTAGGGCAAGCTACTGTCCGCAAACTGGAGAGGCAGAGAATCATAGCTTACCTTGAGCAGAAGCCCTCCATGGGAGCCAGTGCTTATAGTGCTTAAAGGGAGAGTATTCAGGACTTACTTTAATTAGGTATGGTAAGATACTCAGACATGGAAATGACTGTCATGGAGGAAGAGGTTTTTGGACTTACAGATCCCAAGCAACACCGTGTCACATAGGGCCACATGAGGAAGCACAATGTTCAGTCAGTAGCAAGGCAGAGAGGAAAAATGTGGGCATGAGCCTTTATTATGGTTTCTAAGGAAAGGAAGGGGTGAGGCAGGGTAAGCAGGTTTAGGATTGGCTAATTTGAATAATTTCAGTGGGCCCTGGAGCATAGGGGCATTCCCTAGTTGTTCTGATACCAGGCCCTGGGGTGAATAGGGCAGGTGGATAGAGGCCCAGAGTATGAGCTTGATAAAGATTGAGGTTATAAACTTGGGTTGGTTGGTTTGCATACGAAAGGAAAGCTTGCAGATGAGTTGTTTGCTATCTCTAAGAATTAGCTAAAACTGGGAGGGCTGTCCTTCCAGGGTCAACAAAGCCTCAAGGTGCCAAAGGATCAGAATATAGAAGATAAAAAGCATGGCTATTACTGGTAGGAATACAAACTGTAATTGATGAAATGCTGGAGGCTTATTGTGTGCTAGCTTGAGAGTTAAAAACTATGGGGCTCAGTCTTTGGAGGAGGGGGCACACTTTCGTGAATTTTACCTCCTGGGAGCACTAGCAGGTTCTCACTGTGAAGACTGGAGGAAAATCCATGGTGCTTCCAGCAGGGGGAGGGGAAAGTACTCATTTTAAAATATGAAAAGTAACCCAGATTGTCCTGTTCTCTTTAACAAAGGCCTGCTGTGAGATAATAGATATATCTATTGGTCTGTGTCCCCAGTTCCAGGCACAGAGGTCCTAAAATCTTTGTAAAATCCTAAGAGCACTAGGAACATCTATTCTTCTAATGAGGTGATTCTGATGGGCTCCTGAATGGCTGGATGGGGACTGGTCACCAGAAAGACCAACCCATGATTAGAAGCTTGCAATTGTCAGCCCTGCCCCACCCCCAACCTCAAGATGGGGGAGAGGGGCTAGAAATGAAGTTAAGAATTGATGACGCCTATGTGAGGAAGTCTCTATAAAATCCCAATAACAGTGGGTTGGGAGAGCTTCTTGTTGGGTAAACACATCCACATACTGGGAGGCTGACACACTCCAACTCCCAGACCTTCCCTCATGTATCTCTTCATCTGCTATTACTCTGTATCCTTTATTATATCCTTTAATAAACTGGTAAATGTAAATAAATATTTCTCTTAGTTCTGTGAGCCACTCTAGCAAATTAATTGAACCCAAGGAGGGGGTCTTTGGGACCTTGGATCTATAGCTGGTTGGTCAGAAGGACCTGGGCTTGTGATTGGTATCTGAACTGGGGGTAGGTTTCAATCTTGGGGAAATAAGCCTGTGGGGTCTGAGTAAGTAGTGTCAGAATTGACTTATACTGTGGGACACCCAGCTAGTGTCACACTGTTGTAAGGGAAAACTTCCATACATTTGGTGGCAAGAAATATCAGAAGTGAAGTGTTCTGTGTGAGTAGTAAAGGAGACACATAGGGAAGAAACTCACAGTAGGGAAGAAACTCACAGTAGGGAAGAATTGGGTTTTTCCCTATGTGGGAAAGAAAAAAAACAGAGTGTTTCCTTTACACCTATGCTCCAGGGAAATTATTTTACCAGAGTGAGCGTAACTGACCAGAGTTTACCAGCTTTATTGACCTGGAGGAATGGAAATACCCCCACTCCAGCCACCTTTAGACTTCTTGTGTCACCAAAGGCTGGGGGGAGAAGGCTGAGAAGCTCTTGTGAAGGTCACAGCCTAGAGGCACAGGCTCACTAAAGATTGAAATCTAGTCATAGGATCATAGCATTTCCCTTGCCCCATACTTCACCACCACATAAACAAGACTCCAGTATAATGACAGGGGATGACAACAGAAAAAACTGCAAGGCTCAGACTCAAAAAAAAAAAAAAAAAAAAGAAGTTCCTAGGGAAACTCAAAACAACAGGAGAGACAAGAACAAGGACACTAAAGGAAATTGAGTCCTCTGACACCTACAGCTACAGTGAACAATGAACATGGCCTAACAGACAGACAAACATAAAACAACATACTAAAGGCCTATTTACCTCAGTTCTGTTAACCCAGTACATCATGTTTCTCTCAGCAAACAATTACAAGGCATACTAAGAGATAAAAAACACAGTTTGAAGAGACAGAGCAAACATCAGAACCAGACTTGGATATGGCAGAGGTTCTGGAATTATCAGACCAAGAATTTAAAATAACTATGATTAATATGCTAACAGATCTAATGGAAAAGGTGGACAACATACATACAAAAACAGATGGGTAGTGTAAGCAGAGAGATTGAAACTCTAGAGAAGAATTGAAAGGAAATGATAGAAACCAAAAACACTGTAACAGAAATGAAGAATGCCTTTGACGGGCTCGTTAGTAGACTGATCATAGTCAAGTAAAGAATCAGGAGAGTGGAAGATATGTCAATAGAAACTTCCCAAACTGAAAAGCAAATAGAAAAAAGGATAAAAAGATAGAACAAAACATCCAAAGAACTGTGAGACAATTACAAAATGTGTAACATAGAGTAATGGGGATACCAGAAGGAGAAGAAAGAGAGAAAGGAATAGAAGAAATATTTGAAGTAATAATGGTTGAAAATTGTCTAAAATCAATGACAGCCACCAAACCACAGATCCAGGAAGCTCAGAGAACACCAACAAGGACAAATGTCAAAAAATCTCCACCTAGTATATTGTATTAAAATTACAAAGAATCAAAGACAGAGAAAAAATCTTGAAAGAAGCCAGAAGGGGGAAGAAAAAAACTCATTTTACCTCTAGAGAAACAAGGATAAGAATTATATGATTTCTCTTCAAAAACCACACAAGCAAGAAGAGAGTGAAGTGGAATATTTTAAAGTGCTGAAAGGAAAAAAAAAAAAAAAAAACACCCCATGGTCTAGAACTTTGTATCCAGCAAAATTATTCTTCAAACATAAAGGAGAAATAAAGACTTTCTGAGACAAACAAAAATTGACCAGACTTGCCTTGAAAGAAATGATAAGTTCAAAAAAGAAATGGTAAGTTCTTCAGAGAGAAGGAAAATGATGTAGGTCAGAAACTTGGATATACGTAAAGAAAGAGCATTCAAGAATGAACAAACAAATGACGTATAAAATCTTTTATGTTTCTTACTTTTAATCTAACAGATAAGAGTTTTAATATAATAGCAACAATATATTAGATGACTATAGCTAATGGATAAGTGAAATGAATGACAGCAATGTTAAAAGGATGGGAAGGAGGAATTGGGAAGACTCTGTTATAAAGTACCTGCACTACCCATGAAGAGGTATAGTGTTACTTGAAAGTGGACTTGGCTTAGTTGTTAATGTATACTGCAAACTCTAGTGCTAAAAAAAGTGAAAAATGTAGTATTTAGTATAATATGCTAAAAAAAGAGAGAAATTGGAATCATATAAAATGCTCAATCAAAACACAGAACAAGAGTGGAAGACAAGAATAGGAACAAAAAACAAGGGCAGTGAATAGAATCAGCAAAAAATATGGTAAATATTAATCCAACTATATCAATAATCACTTTAAATGTCAATAGTCTAAATGAAGCAATTAAAGACAGAGATTGTCAAAGTGGATAAAAAAAGACAACTATATGTTGTCTACAAGAAATCTACTTTAAACATAAAGACACATATAAACTAGAAGTAAAGGGATGGAGAAAAAAATATCATGCTAACACTGAACAAAAGAAAGCTAGAGTAACTGTACTAATTTCAGACAAACAGATTTCAAAGCAAGGAAAATTACCTGGGATAAAGTAGGGTATTACATAATGATAAAGAGGTCATTTCTCCAAGAAGACAAAATAATCTCTCATATGTTTGCACCTAACAACAGAGCACCAAAATATGTGAAGCAAAATCTGATAAAACTGCAAGGATAAATGGACAAATCCACTACTATAGTTGGAGACTTCAACACACCTCTATCAGTAATTGAAAGATACAGTAGGCAGAAAATCAGTAAGGACATAATTGAACTGAACAGCACCATCAATCAACTGGATCTAATTGACATTTATAAAACACTTCATCCAACAACAGCAGAACATACATTCTTCTTGAGCTCACGTGGAACATTCACCGAGATAGACAACATTCTGGCCCATAAACATATGTTAACAAATTTAAAAGAATAGAAATTATTCAAAGTATGAGGTCAGATCACAATGGAATTAAACTAGAAATCTGTAACAGAAAAATAACTGGAAAATACCAAAATATTTGAAGATGGAACACATTTTTAAATAACACATGGGACAAAGAAGAAGTCTCAAGAGAAATTTTAAAATACTTTGAATTAAATTTAAATGAAAATAAAACTTATCAAAATTTGTGGATGCAGCAAAAGGAGTGCTTAGAGAGAAATTGTAGTACTGAATACATACATTAGAAGACACTTAAAAATCTATAATCTAAGCTTCCACCTTGTGAAACTAGAATAGAAGAGCAAATTAAATCCAAACTAAGCAGAAGAAAAGAAATAATGAAAATTAGAACAAGACATCAATGAAAATTAAAACAGGAAAGCAATGGAGAAAATATGAAACCAAAAGCGTTTTTTTTTTTTTTTTTTTTTTTTTTTTAAAGAGCAGTAATATTGATAAACCTCTAGTCTGGAAAACCAAGGAGAAAAGTGAGAAAACACAAATTTCTAATATCAGAAATGAAAGAGTAGTTATCACTATTATCACATGGACTTTAAAAGGGTAGTAAAGGAATATTATGAAAAACTTGATGCTTATAAATCTGACAGCTTGGATGAAATAGACAAATTCCTAGAAAGACACAATTTACCAAAACTCATACAAGAAAAAATAGGTAATTTGAATAGGCCTATATCTATTTAAGAAATTGAATCAACAATTAATCTTAAACAAACAAACAAACAAAAAGAACCCAAGCCAAAAACCAACCAAACAAACCCAAAACCAGGCCCAAATGGTTTCACTAGTGAATTCCACCAAATGTTTAAAGAAAAAATATAATTTCTTTACAATCTCTTCCATAAAATTTCTATTAAGGAATACTTCCCAACTCATTTTATGAAGCTTGCATTACCCTAATACCAAAACTGTACAAAAATATTACACAGAAGGAAAATTACAGATCAATATCCCTCATGAACATAGATGTCAACATCCTCAATAAAACATTAGCAAATTGAGAGTTCCCTGGTGGCCTAGTAGTTAGGATTCCAGGCTTTCACTGCCATGGCCAGGGTTCAATCCATGGTCAGGGAACTGAGATCCCATGAGCTGCATGGCATGGCAAAAGAAACAAAACAAAACAAAACAAAAATATATATATGAAGAATAACATACCACAACCAAGTGGGATTTATTCCAGGTATGCAAGACTGATTCAATATTAGAAAATCAATTAATATAATCCATCATACCAACATGATAATGACAAAATATAATATGATCATATCAATAGATTCAGAAAAAGCATTTGAAAAAATACAACACCTATTCATAATAAAACCTCTCGGCAAACTAAAAGTAGATGGGAACTTCCTCAACCTGATAAAGAATTTTTACAAAAAACCTACAGCTAATATCACAGTTAATGGTGAGAAACTATATACTTTCCCCCTGAGATTGGGAACAAGATGTGGATGTTCCCTCTTATGTATTCAACATTTTACTGGAAGTCCCAGCTAATGCAATAAAACAAGAAAAAGAAATAAAAGGTATACTGATTGGAAAGGAAGAAATAAAACTGTCTTTATTTACAGATTATATTATTATCTATGTAGAAAATCTCAATGAATCCACAAAAAACCTTCCTAGAACTAAAAAGTGATTATAGCAAGGCTGCAGAATGCAAAGCAAATGTGCCGGGGCGGGTGGTGTGGGGGCGAGTCAAGATGGTTGTGTGGGAAGACGTGGAGTTTGCATCTCCCCACAACTAGGGTGCCTGCTGGATGCTGGTGGGGGACCTTGATGCCCAGGAAGATGGGAGGAACCCCCAAGCAACCAGCTCATTTGCTCTGAGGGAAGCTGGCCACCATGTTGTGAGAATGCTCAAACAACTCTAGGAGGACGTCGATGTGGGGAGGAACTGAGGCCTCCTGCCATTGGCCAGCATCATCTTGCCAACAGCCATGTGACTGGAGCAGATACTCCAGCCCTAGCCAAGCCTTCAGATGAGACTGCAGCTCCAGCCACAATCTCACCCAGTCCCTCTTGAGAGATCAGGGGTCAGAACCACATCACTAACCATCCTCAGATTTCTGACCCACAGAAACTGTATGTGATGATAAATATTTATTGCTGCTTTAAAAAAAGAATTTAATGTGCCAAAGTCCTATATACCAGCAATGAGAAAATTGGAATTGAAATTAAAAACAAAACATCATTTACGGTAGTACCAAAAAATGAAAACTTATGTATAAATCTAACAAACTATATAAGGTCTATATGAGGAAAACTACAAAACTCTGATGAAAGAAATCAAATATCTGAATAAATGGAGAGCTATTTTATGTTCATGGATAAGAAGCCTCAATATTACTGAGATGTCAGCTCTTCCCAATTTCATCAATAGATTCAACACAGTCCCAATCAAAATATCAATGAGTCATTTTGTGAATTTTGATACATTTATTCTAAAGTTTATATGGAATAGCAAAAGATCCAGAATAGCCAACATAAGAGAAGAACAAGGTTGAAGGACGGACACTACCCAACTTCAAGACTTACTATAAAGCTACAGTAACAAGGCAGTGTGATATCAGTGAAAGAATAGACAAATAGATCAATGGACCAGAATAGAGAGCCCAGGAATAGACTCACACAAATATAGCCAACTGATCTTTGACAAAGGAGGAAAGGCAATTCCCAAAATGGTACTGGAACAACTGAACATCACATCATATGTCAAGAAAAAAAAATCTAGACACAGACCTTATACCTTTCACAAAAATAAACTCAAAATGAATCATAGATCTAAATGTAAAATGCAAAACTATAAAACTCCTAGTAGGTAACATAAGAGAAAATCTAAGTGATCTTGAGTTTTGAAAGACTTTTTAGATAAAACACCTAAAGCGTGATCTGTGAAAGAAAAATTTGATAAGTTGGACTTTATTAAAATTTAAAAGTTCTGCTCTGCAAAAGACACTGTTAAGGGGCTTCCCTGGTGGCGCAGTGGTTGAGAGTCCACCTGCCGATGCAGGGGTCACGGGTTCGTGCCCCGGTCTGGGAAGATCCCACATGCCGCGGAGCGGCTGGGCCCGTGAGCCGTGGCCGCTGAGCCTGCGCGTCCGGAGCCTGTGCTCCGCAACAGGAGAGGCCACAGCAGTGAGAAGCCCGCGTACCGCAAAAAAAAAAAAAAAAAAAAGACACTGTTAAGAAGAAAATGAAAATACAAGCCATATGCTGGAAGAAAATATTTGTAAAACACATATTCAACAAAGAATTTGTACACAAATATACAAAGAACTATTAAAACTCAACAGTAAGAAAAACTCAATAAAAAAAGTGGACAAAATACCTGAACAGATACTTAACCAAAGAAAATATACAGATGGGAGATAAGCATATGAAAAAAATGTTATCACATGTCATCAGGGAACTGCGAATTAAAACAAGAAGATACTACTACACAGCTACCAGAATGACTAAAATTCAGTAGACTAACAGCACCAATTGCTGGTGAGGATGTAGAACGGCCACAACTATCATTTATTTCTAATAGGAATACAAAATGGTACAGCCACTTTGGAAGACAGTTTGGCAGTTTATTAAAATGCTCAACGTAGGTTTACCCTATGATGCAGCAATTGTACTCCTAGATGTTTACCCAAATGAATTGAAAACTTAGGTCCACACAAAATACCTAAAAATGTTTATATCAGCTTTATATTTGCCAAAAATTGGAAGCAACCAAGATGTCCTTCAATGGGTGACTGCATAAACAAACTGTGATACATACAGACAGTGGAATATTACTCAGTGTTAAAATGAAATGAGTTATCAAGCCATGAAAAAACGTGGCGGAACTGAGACCTCCCTGGCGGTCCAGTGGTTAAGACTCCACGCTTCCACTCCAGGGGGCGTGGGTTTGGTCCCTGGTGGGGGATCTGTCCCGCATGCAATGCAGCGTGGCCAAGAAAACCCACAAAAACATGGAGGAACCTTCAATTCATATTCCTATCATATTCCTAACTGAAAGAAGACAGATTGAAAAGGCTACATACTGTATGATTGCAACCATATGACATTCTGGAAAAGGCAACACTATGGCGATGATAAAAGATCAGTGGTTGCCAGGAGGGCAGGGGAAAGAGGAGGGACATTTTTAAGGCACATCATTCTGTATGATACTGTAATGGTGGATTTGTTAAAACCCATAGATTGTTTTATACTTCAATTTAAAAAAAAGGAAAAAAACCCATAGAATGTACAACACAAGGAGTGAACCCTAACGTAAACTGTAGACTTTAGTTGATAATAATGCATCAATATTGGTTCATCAATTGTAACAAATATAACACACTAATGCAAGATGTTAATAATAGGGAAAGCTGGGGTGAGAGGAGGAAGGAAGATTATATATGGGAACTCTGTATATTCTGTGCAATTTTCCTGTAAATCTAAAGTTATTCTAAAAGATAAAATCTATTAAAAAATGAAATCATTGATCAATGAGATGCTCCAAGGGACATCTAAAGGAGAAGTTTCTCTAAAGATTAAAGGAGCTCATTTGATTTGTTTATAAGATATCAATGTGTTTATATAAATTAAATATTCCAAAAAATCGTAGAAATTTGGTAAAAATTTGGCAAATGAACTAGTTTATTATGTCTGGTTTAATAAAAAGAAACATGCCTTCTTTGATTTTTCAGCATTAAATACAACACAAGATTATACTTTTATTCTACTTAGGTATCCTAAACTTATATAGGTTCATTGATTAAATATGCTAGTGATACTTCTACTTAAAGTTTAAGATTATGAAATACATAAATTTGTGCTTAATTAAATTGATTCATCATTCTGAACATTTGATTTCAATAGATTTATGTTTTATAGTATTCCAGCTACAAGATTAATTTCCAAGATTTATAGGTATCTTGAAACTTTGGACTGATACTAAATTGAGCTAATGGTATTCATTGGATGCCTAGATCATTTCTAAGTAAGATGAAATTCTGAAACATTGATTACTAAGCAAGATTTTAAGTTTGTATCCTTTTGCTTCTTTTTAAAAAATATGCTACCTAGAAGTAATATCTTTGTGTCTGTAAATGAACATGTACATTTCTGTCCCTTTGAAAAATTATGTGTGGGGTGTGTTTGTTTGCAGAAAGTTGTGTTATGTGTACTCATGAGTTCTGCTAGTCTAAAGTGCTGATGTGTGACAGCTGACAATTATCCATCTTCCCAGCTTATTCTGTGAGATAGAAGTTCCTTCAGTTAACGGTTATAATTCAGTGAGACTCTACTATGATTAGTCTTGACAGAAAGGCACAACTTTGTATGCAAAGTGAAAAATGTGTTTTTGTTAAGGGAGAAGGAATAGGTTTGCCCTAAAATGAAATGACAGGCTGTTGCAGAGTGAATGGAGCATGGTGAAGGACAAAACCTGAATGGATATAGAAAATAGCAGAAGGTTCATGGAAAGGGAATTTTACTAGCCTTGGATTATAGGTGAGTAAATAATGAGTCTGAGAAGCTGTGAAACCTGTTAAAATCCTAACAAAATCTGCTCAGTTTTGATGGGCTTGTTTCTGTTTATTTTTATAGTTTACTGTTAGTTGCCTTCATTTATGATATAAAGCACCCCCCCATCCTTTATCTGACTATATAGCAAAGATTCTGAGTCTTCCCACAATAATTCTTTGTGTTGGCTTTATTATGGCTTTGATTATTTAGGAAAACAAAGCTTCCTCACTTATGAAGTGCTAAGGTTCTTGGTAGGTGATCATGTTACCCTCTAAGTATATTTTTCAAAGTTTTTTTTGTCACTCTCAAATGAGTAGCCAAATATTGTTTCTAAGGCATCCATGATCCTATCTTGTGTTCAAATCTGAGAGCTTTTTTTTTTTTTTTGGCAGTGCTGCATGGCTTGCCGGATCTCAGTTCCCCAACCAGGGATTGAACCCGGGCCACCGCAGTGAAAGCGCCAAGTCCTAACCACCGGATCGCCAGGGAATTCCCATCAAATCTGAAAAATTTTGATTTCATTTTTGTTTCTAAGATTGACTCGTAAGTGTAAAATGAAGTAAAATAACTTTCAGAATATCTTTTGTATCTAAAACTTTCTTTGTGATTTCCTAGAGGGCCCTGGGAAGTCACAAAGATTTGTTTTTCCATCTCTTAAAAAAGAAAGGTGCCAGAAGCAGTTAGGGTTATTTGATATGTTACTGTTGGAGTTTCATGGGAAGTGGTGTCAAATCAGAAGAGATGCTTAGCCTTTTCTAGGTTAAACTGGTATAGGTCAAATGTTAAATATTTCAGCAATTGTATGCTCTATGGGTTGCTCCTAGAGATTTTTCAATGCCTTTGTTGCCAGGATTGGTTTCTATTTATCAGAGTCCTGATGATGATTTTCTCATGTTAGGCAATGCTATAATTATCAGTCATAATTCAGTTATCATTTAAAATGTTTATTTGATAACAATCTTTTAAAATTTGAATCTAGTATTTTTAAGGCCAGTGCTGTTCAACTGGAGATGAACATCAGACTTACCTATGGAGTTTTATTAACATATGCATACTTAGGACCTACTCCAGATCTACCGAATCTCTTTACTTGATATAGTCTTGATATATTTTTCTTACATGCTTAGTATGTTTTGGTATATTATGTATATGTCTTTTTAAAATTGTTTTATACCTCAAGATATCTTTATCTGTTTAACCATCTTTATAAATCTGATATAATGTTCATTGTCTATAAAGACATGCTTAACTATTATAGACATTCTGTTCAAAACTTTTAGATTGCCTTAATTGTGTTTGTTTTGTGTGCTACAGAAACAACTAAATTTCCTTGTCAATTTCATTACCGTTATGAAATATTTCACTTTTGACAGCTATCAGTAATAAGTTAACCACAGCCATTTGAAGTTCCTGTTACCTACAGAGACTATTTGTTTTACCCCAAAGCTTCCTTGAAACCTCAGCTGTAGGCCAGAGTTTTTGTCTTCATCAAAGGACTGTCTCAGAACCCTGACTGGAAGGACTCTGTCAGGTACTGTTAACAACTAGCAAAGCAGTGAAATGCTTAAGTAGGTTGGTTCTTGAATTCATGTCCTTCAACTAAAGAGACATAAACTATCCTCAAATTACTGGAAGATTGTCCCTAATGGTGACCTCAGGCTGAAGGTTCTTAGGAGCCACCCTGAAGCAGCAGCCTTCGAATGTACACAGCTGAGCCCAAGATCCACAGAACAAGACCACAGATTGTTAGTTTACGATCTGTATTCCTCTGTTTTCTATTCTTTTACCTATCTTCTATCCTCTCACTCACTTAAGGCTACTTTTAACTGTGTTACTTATAATCCCTGTTTCTAATATTGCTGTTTGCATCCTTAATCACTCCTTGGAATGACTAATTCCCAGCTACAATTCACCCATGAACTGGCGAAAAGGAGCCTTGGGAGCCAACCAGCTTCCCTTGGTCCCAGTTCCTTGTAAGAAATCAGTTGGCCAAAAGCAGGTCACTGGGTGGCCCTCAATGACTGGTATTGAATCTGGCACAGAAACCTGCTGGCTACTACCCACAAATTGGACAGGAACTTATTACGTTGGTATACTAATACTGACTCTCAAGATTGCCTTTGACATTACCCAGGCTCCATTTTGGCCCATTGGTTTGTCCTCTAGGAAAAAGAGATCAGCTTATAGTTTCATTGAAAAAGGAGAAAAACTGGCCCTGATTCCAGAACTGAAACCCTAACTACTCTAGGGGAATTCTGGATTTCTTTCTTCTCTCCTCAGTACTCTTCATTTTATACTTTACAAGAGGCCCAGATAGTAGGGTGAACCTTATGATTGAGAGGAAAAAGCAGCAGGACTCAGGCAATGCCACGAAGGCCGTAGAATGTATCTCCTTAGAGGTTAGAACAGAGCTGCTTTAGATATAGTATTGACCTCTCAAGGGTAATATGAGCTGTTTCAGGGGAAGAATATTGTACTCACATTCCTGCAGACCTCTCAGAGATCTTTAACATTACTAAAAAGATCCAGGTAGTAAATGAAGATATCATAAAACTGGGTTATATGTCTAATGACCCCATATGTGGACACATCAGTTTGGGCATGAGATCTGTGTTCTTGTTCAGTCTGGGCACTCTTGGCTCCTGGCTGAAAAGTGGGCTATATAAACTCTGGTCATAATCCTCTTAGTATTTTTCTGCATTCCCGTGTTCAGATGTGTGATCTCCAGAGTTTTGAATTCTATTACACAGCTGCTGTGTGTCAAATGATCCAGCAAAGGGTCATCCCTCAAAAAGAACTGGAAAACCTGATACACAGGTTGAAAGGACCACCAGCAGAACAACTTTTCAGCAGACAATTGACATGCAATTATGACACCTCAAACAGCAGTGAAGATCCGAATTGATACTCTCAGATATTGATGGTCAGTCCTTCAGCTCAGGATGAAGAATGACCAGAAAGACAAACTGAGAACTGAAGCCATTTCCCCACATTCAGCCTGGACATGGAGAAGCCCAACTACACATTAGTGTCTATATGAAGATGATGTTGTGCTATGCCTCTATCTTCGTTAGCATGACTTTATTTTTCCAGGAAACTCCTGACCAGCAAATGGCTTGATTGCTCATTACAGAATTTTCCCAAAGACCCATCAGCTCTGCAGTGGAAAGCATAACAGACTCTAATTTGCTTCCTAAGATTTTTTTTCAATGCTTTGCTTCAAAATCCTGGCCTTGCTGTTTATTGTGGATTGTTATATTGTGATTCTTACCCAATCCTAATCAAGCTGTCACTTTGGAAGTCCTATCCTAAATCAAACGTTCATTTCTTAATAAATTCTGACTTACCTTCCCCTCTCTGAGATATTGTCAAGACTTTGCTTGCTGTAAGCAATAAATCGGCTTTGTCTTATCAACAGGCCTGTTGGTGATATTTAGGGAGCCAGCTCTTGACAATAACTTAGATGAACGTATTTTTTTTTTAAAGAAGGAATGAAAGGTGGACTAAATAAAAAAAGATCTTGGAACTACAGAGGGAGAGTGATGAATTATGGTTGGGATGGTTGGAAATGCTTCACCAAGAACTGATGTTTCCTCTGAGTCTTAAAGGATGAACATGAGTTTGACAAGAGAAGAAAGGGGTTGAGATAGAGAGGGGTAGTGGTGATAGTGAGGTGGGGGGATTCTGGGCAAAGTAAACGGGGGCTTGAAGGACTCCAGTGAAAATGCCAAGAGGTCTGGGGCATGGGTGACCAGGGCAGAGTTGAGTCTCGGGTGTGGTTGGTGCTGGGGCAGGGAGCATGGAGAGAGGAAGTTGCCCAGAGAGCAGTACATACCCTTGGGGAGCAGGGGGAAATCTGGAGGGAGAGAGTGTAATACTGGAGCATCGACCAGATGTGATCTGCATCAAAGGATGATGCTAGCAGCATTGAAGAGGCTGTTGAGGGTGGGGACAGTGGTTCCCAGTCACTGTGGGGCAGACCCCATGAGCATGTTTGCTGTGGTTGCTTCACTTGTTGTGAAGGCAAGAAGAGGCATCAAGCAAGGGTCTGACTCCACCATTAACAATCTCCATGTCTTTGGAACTTGGTTTCCAATTGCTGCAATGACTGCAGGGTCTGATGAGACACCTGGTGTAAGTACACTGAAAAGTACTGAGTGCTAGTTACAGACTCAAAGACAGGTGAGCGCATGTGTGGCAGGGTAGGTTTTCTTTACCCACTCCTACCCTAATGTCTTCTCCTTCTCACTTTCTATGGGAAGAGTGTTTTGGTAAGACAATGTAACAACAAATTATTTAAGTGTGATAGTAACTCATCCAAGTTAAGAAGCTGTTCAGTATTAGCCATGAAAGATGGGTTTGTCCTACAGATGCTCTTTCCCATGGTCTGAAAGGCTTTGGCCAGAAACAAATCTACTTCCTCCAAAGACATGGGAGCAAGTGTGAAAAAGTGTGTGCCACCACAGCTGTGATCCCAGGGAAGAGCTCTAGAACTGAGCTAGGCTCTCAGAGAGGGCAGAGGAACAGAAAGGGTGGGCAAGGGATTAAGGAGAAGGGTCTCATGGTCATCAAAGACCAGTTCCATATTGCTTGACAAGACTGAGTAAGAAAGTCAATATACGTTTGTATCCTCTTCTGAACTGTGTATCCTCAGTCAGCTAAGAAACAGTTTTCTCTTTGGTAATGAACTGTACCAGGCATTCTTCCAAGCACCGTAGATGTAACTTGGTGGTTTACATATTTTTTCCAAGCTGTAATTCCTGTTGTAATCTCATTTCCCAACTGAATGGAATTCATGTGGAATGTGGAAAGCAAGCCAGAATTTGTCTTTCAATCTTCCCCAACCTCTTTTACACAGAAAGCAAGCTGCTTTTTTAGTTTTTCTTTCATAGTCAGTTTTCAATAGACTCCACGTAATGCATAATTTAGGAGCCAGGAAGGCAGCTGTCACATTAGGAAGACTTCCAAGCCCCGAATGCACTCGTTTACACTTAAAGGCTTCCTCACGTTTATGCACCTGACTCAAGTCAGAAAATTCAGAGCAAAAAATAGGCTGAAAGGAAAATAGAGAAGCTGGAAGACACAGTGGGTCTGGCTCACCCTCCAACTCTTAACAGTTAAGTATGTTCACTAAATGATACAGGAGGAGGGAGAATTCTGATCCTCCTTTTCAACTAATAGAATAAAAAATTGTAATTATTTTGAGAAACAAACTTTGTATTCTCAGACATTTTTTTCCTTCTTGTAGAACATAAGCTGAAGGTATAGGATTTAGGTCCCTCAGAGGTGACTCCACAGGAGATTTAAAATGGAAATCTTTATGTAATTGTGTTCCAGTTCATTTAACAGATTCCCATTATTGAACTTCACTGCGTCCCTTGACCATTTGGGTCCCTGAAGTTAAAATTTTGAATCACTTCCTCTTTTCTATGCAGAAGGGAAGATGGCAAGGGCGGGGAGGGGTGTGTACGTGGCATATTTCAGTAGAAAAAGGTTTGTGTTTTAGGCAAAATAACTTTCCATTTCAGTCCTGCTCAAGGACCATTCACCCACAGGTGACCCCCACAAGGCCCACCCCTTCAGGGGTGGTGGAGGGGGAGTCAGGATGGGTGCAGACGGGACAGCAGCTGGAAGACAGCAGGGAAATGGAATGTAGAGGACCAGACCCGAGCATCCTACACACAGTGTCATCAAGGGAGCTGACCCTCCTCGAGGACAGGTCCAGCCCCACTGAGCACCATGCACTTTCTCACACTCACTCCCAAGACTCTGGAGAGATGTGAGGACTGGATGCAGAGGCAGGTGGGGTGGGGAGGAGGGAGAGTGGCCATGGGGCAGCTCTGGGCATAGGAAGGAGTGTTGAGATGTCAGTGGTGTCTCCATGGCTCCTCCCGCCTGCCCAAGAGCCCTGGCTCCCCTGCACATCTTGCTCTTGGGTGCCCCCCCACCCCCCGCATCACGGGGCTGCTTCACCAAGGGCTCAGGACCCTGGCAGTGGGGGAGCAGTAGGTGCAAGAGGAAGGGCCAGGCAGAGGAGGCAGATGGGGTGGATCCTGGGGCCAGCTCCTCCACGTACCGTGTGCCAGCATGGGGCCAGGACTAGCCCCTCTCAGAATGAGGTAAGAGGATCTCTCCCAGCACCCCCACCCCCACCAAGAAGTCCGTCACCTCCTGAGATTCTGCTTCCTCACCTATAAGCAGGGCCCTGCGTGGGATGCAAGGAGGAGAGAAGGGCACCATAACCACATGTCTCCTGACCTGAAGTGCAGGATGCCCGACCCGTTCATGTGGCTCCTGCCCTCCTGGCAGTGGAGAATCTTCCCCCGTTACTTCTGCTGTCTCTTCAGCTCCTTGTGGAGCAGGTCGCCCCCTCCAGGTGAAGCCTTCACTGGCTCACAGAGGAGCTGCGTCTGCATTCCCGATGGGGAGGTGACCCACCACTGCTGGTATTTTGTGGAGGGTAAGAGTGTGCCCTCTGCAGTCAGGCGGCCTGCGTGTGAGCTCTGACTCCCCCTCCTAGCAGCTGCCTGGGACGGAGGCCCGGCCTCCCAGGCTGGTGAGTGTTCACTGCTCCCTGAGGCTCAGCTCAGCGTCACTAACTCTGGGCCTCTCCCCTGACTCCTGTGGCCGAGCAGCACCCAGCCTCCTCCCCAGTTATTGGGAGGCTCCTTACGGTGAAAGGGAGGGAGGGAGGGAAGCAGGAGCATGGAAGAGAAGGCTGGTGGCTGGCTGGGCCTTGGGGCTCCCCAGGACACCTCACCCCATCTCACCTGTGCCGGGAGAGCTGCTCTTCGCCCGCCCCCTCGCGCCACCTCCTCCTGTAAGAGATACAACAGGGATGACCCACTGACCTCTGGAAAGTCCCCTTCCCTGCACTGCCCCATCTCACTGTGGGGACCCTCAGAGGGTTTACAGCACCTCAGAGGGAACCAGGCTCCAGCTATCTAACTCAACAAGCTCCAGAGTTCCCAGTCCTGACATTTCTTTGACACCCTGGAAAATCATGAGGTCAGAATATCTCCACAACCCCAGACAGACAGATAGACAGAGAAATCTGTGGAAGGGATTGCTAAGGAAAGGTGGCTCTAACCAAGACAGGGGCGGCTGAAAGAGCCCCGCGGGCTCTGATGGCTTCTGTCGCTCAGTGTTAACGCAGGCACAGGACAGGTCGTTTTTAATCCCCCCAACAGCCCTGCAACGGGGCCATGGCTGCCTTCATTTCATAGATGAGGCAGGGAGAGCTTGGATAACCAGACTGAGGCTGCTCAGCCAGCAAGCGGCAGGCCCTGCACTCGAACCTGTGTCCCTGTGCCTCAAAGGCGCTGTCTGCTTCCCCATCCCCTGCTGCCCAGGAAACCTGGGAGTGGGCAGAGATGAGGATAAACTCACCTTCCTCCCCAAGGTCCTTTAGCTGGCAGCTCATGGTCTGCAGGGCTCGCTTGGCGCCCAGGCTGGCTCACAAGGCTCGCTCATCCACGCACACCGTCGGCCCAGGGTGTTTTGAGGCCCTCATGGTGGCCGGCCTCCTTTCCTGGCAGCCAGTGCTCCTTGGCTGTTTGAGATTGAATGTGGAGGCGGGTGAAGTTTGGGAGAGAGGCAGGGCAGGAGGCGGTGAGTTCCCAGCCCTTCAATCTAGCTGCACACTCCTCCGCTCAGGTTTCCCGGCAAAGGGGCGGTGTGGCCTCACGTTTCAGGCATCACTTACACACGGAGGGGCCCTGGAGGGGCCAGAAGCTGCTGGCTCATGTCCCGGCAATGCTGTCACTTGCACTCCAGCCAGGGGAGGTGTGAGGATCATCCCAGGGTTTTTTCCTTCTATCTTGAGTCACTGGTTGGGACAGGCACCAGGGAAATTCTAGGATGTTTGTGAAAGTTATCATCAGGGCTTCTATTTAAAATACAGATTCCCAGGGCTACCACTGGGCATTCACATGAGTCCTGGTCTGAATCCTGATACAGGAGTCCTGAGCCCACTTTGATGAACTGTTCCTGCTCCCACTATACCTGCTCACTCGCCAGCTCTTCCCACTGCTGCCTGGTTTCAGAAAAGGCAGATTTGGCTGCATTGAAAACCATGACCAGGCTTTCAGAGGAACGGTCTGAAAGGTAATCACAGCCCTCAGCATCCCCTGTTCTTAACCTGGGTTCCCTGGCACTCTGAGCATCATGGATGGAATTTTGTGGGTCTGTGAACAGGAATGGGGGAAAACATTACGTCTTCATGTTTTCTAGCCTTTAACTGAAATTTAGCATTTCCCTCAAAAAATGTGTGATTTTGTCCCCAGTAGGAGTCACGGACATTTTCTTTTCTTTTTTTAATTGAAATATAGTTGATGTACAATATTATATGTTACAGGTGCACAATACACTGATTCACAATTTTAAAGGTTATGCTCCACTTATAGTTATTGTAAAATATTGGCTATATTCCCTGTGTTGTACAATATTTCCTTGTAGCTCATTTTATATACAGTAGTTTGTACTGCTTAATCTCCTACCCTTATATTGCCCCTCCCCACTTCCCTTTCCACACTGGTAACCACTAATTTGTTCTCTATATCTGTGAGTCTGTTTCTTTTTCTGTTATATTCACATTTGTTGTGTTTTTTAGATTCCACATATAAGCGATATCATATATCTGACTTATATATATTTCTGTTTGACTTATTTCACTTAGCATCCTTCCAAGTCCATACATGTTGCTGCAAATGGCAAAATTTCATTTGTTTTATGGCTGAGTAGTATTCTGTTGTATATATATATACCACATCTTCTTTATCCATTCATCTGTTGTTGGACACTTAGGTTACTTTCATATCTTGGCAGTTGTAAATAATGCTGTGATGGACATTGGGGTGCATGTACCTTTTTGAATTAGTGTTTTTGTTTCTTTAAGATAAATACCCAGGAGTGGAATTGCTGGGTCATATGGTAGTTTTATTTTTAGTTTTTTGAGAAACCTCCATACTGTTTTCCACAGTGGCTGCACCAATTTACATTCTCACCAACAGTGTATGAGGGTTCCCTTTTTTCCACATCCTTGCCAACGTTTGTTGTTTGTATTCTTTTGATGATACCCATTTTGACAGGTGTGAAGTGATATCTCATGGTGATTTGATTTGCATTTCCCTGAGGATTAGTGATGCTGAGCATCTTTTCATGTGCCTGTTGGCCATCTGCATGTCCTCTTTGAAAACATGTCTGTTCAGGTCTTCTGTCCATTTTTTAATCGAGTTATTTGTTTTGTTGTTGTTGTTGAGTTGTATGAGCAGTTTATATATTTTGGGTATTAACCCCTTATCAGTCATATCATTTGGAAATATTTTCTCCCATTCTGTAGTTTGTCTTTTCATTTTGTTGATGGTTTCCTTTGCTGTGCAAAGGTTTTAAGCTTAATTAGGTCCCATTTGTTTAGTTGTTTTTTTTTTTTCTTATTTCCTCTGCTTTAAGAGACAGATCTAAAAAAATATTGCTATGATTTATGTCAGAGTGTTCTGCCTATGTTTTCCACTAGGAGTTTTATGGTTTCTGGTCTTATATTTAGATCTTTAATCCATTTTGAGTTTATTTTTGCATGTGGTGTTAGAGAAAGTTCTAATTTCATTCTTTTACATGTAGCTGTCCAGTTTTCCCAGCACCACTCTGAGAAATAAAATATTGCCTGCCATATCAATAAACAAAGGATGTCACAGTCATCAGTGATTGTAGTCCTCCAACGCTGAGCTCGTGAGTCCTGAGGGAACTCAGGAAAGAAACAAAGAATACCTGCCATCTAGCAGCCATCAGACTGCAGCCACTCCCAACAGTGAGCCTGAGGGAACTCAGGATGAGAAAACCCAGGATACTGGCCCCAGATAGCTGAGGTGCATATCAAAGGAATGATTTCAGTGAGCCCAGACTCTTGCATCTTCCCTTACATAGAAAAGCACTAAATTCCTTCACTTGAGATATCTGGTTTTCTTTAATTAACAATAATCTTTTGATGCTCAGACTACCTGACCTTTGTTGCAAAACTCCTATATATTCTGGCACACCCCCCTCCCCCACCCCACCTCCTCGGAGCAATTTTCTCAGGGTTACTTGAGATGCTGCCTCCGGGCTTGAAGTCCTCATTATGTCTGCCGCATAAAACATAACTTTTAGTCTACGGCCATACCACCCTGAATGCATCCGATCTCGCCTGATCTTGGAAGCTAAGCAGGGTCGGGCCTGGTTAGTACTTGGATGGGAAACAGGGCAGAGAGCCAGGCTTTTTCTCCTGAGGACACTTTAAGATAACAGTCATGACAGGAACAGAGAGGAGCTAAACCCTGTTTGAGTAAAGGATCAAGAGGTCACATATTTCCCATCCTTGGGGCAAGGGAGACATTGCACATGTGCAGGAAGGCTCCTCAGGGGTTAAGAAGGAGGGGACACCACCCCAGAATAGGTGATACCAAGGCCGTCCCATAGGCCTCTAGGCTGTAATCCATCTTGGAAAAAAGTTGTGCACACATGTTGGGGAGGGTCCTAGGGCAGGGCAGGTGTGGAAACAGAAACCAGATAATTGGCCAAAGGTAAACAAAGATCCAGAAGAACTGCCCTGTATGAATGACTTAATCGCCTCTTTACTGCGCTCCTCCTCGTTAGGGAGGACGACGCCCACACCCTTTCTTTGCAGGTGTGCATCTCTGCCTTTCTTCTGTCTTAACTAAACAGTTTCTCTGTGTGCTCTCCCACTTGTGCTGTATCTCTAATAATAAACTTTATACCTGTTTTTACAGTTTTTGCCTCCTTGAGAAATGCATTTTTCAGTGCAGGCAAGGGCCAGGGGAATTTTTCTTCTAGCCTCTAGCCCCTGGTGGACTAGTGGCTAGGATTCCTGGTTTTCATCCAGGCTGCCCAGGTCCAATTCCTGGGCAGGGGACTAAGATCTCACTTCAAGCCACCACTCATTGCTGTCTCTCCAAGATCACTTACACATGTTATTTATCCTTCCTGAGCCTCTGTTTCCTCATCTGAAAAATGGGGATAAGAAGACCCCTTCTGGGACTTGTGAGGGATAAATGGATGAAGGCAGGTAAAGGAGCTTGCACAGGCCAAAGAACTCCAGTAGATGGAGAGCGCGTCCCACTGCCCACACATGGGAGGTGCCTGCTTCATGCTCTGGGCCCTACTGGGCCTTGTTTACCTCCCCTCACTCCATGTTCTCTATCCATGCCCCTCTGTGCCCTCGGCAACTGTGCAAAGAGGGCTTATCTCTTCCTTGTTATAGGAAGATCCCAAGGCCAGTGCCAGGTTAGCCAAGAAACTGCTCACCTGTCAGCAGGGAAGCACTTGGACTCAACCCAAGCCAGAGTCCAAGAACAGCTCTTGCAAAAATCTGCAGCCGATCCCAGTCAGAGTGGCTTCTCCACTTTGAAGTGATGTTTCTTAGGCTGTGGGTAGCATTCTTCCCAAGCAGGGGAGAACCTTGTTAGAGCAGGTGGAGCCACACCAGGGAGTCTCGGCGTCACCTGCAGTCCACCTCCTGCTGCTTCCGCTGCATGGGCTTCATGTCCCACCATATTGATTTCTCCTTGTCTTCCTCCTGCTAGAGGACAGAGGAGTTCTTGTGGGCATGAGTCCAATACCTCCAGGGTTGGGGAGCTCACTCCCTCTTTAAGCTGCTCTTTTCACTCACACGCACACTGGCTTTGGGGAGAGTTCATTCTGGTGCCTATTTCTGAAAGCTTCACAGACACAGAAGGCTCATCATCGGAAGCACCCAGAGTGCTCCTTCCCAGGTGGTCAGCCACACCCACAAGTTTTGGTCATTTGCATCCATCCAAACCAGTCCCTGAAGCTGAATCCAGCCTCTGTACCCTGATGCTAAATTAAATCTCGGAGACAGAATTTTGGGTGAAGTAGGAAAGAATAGCTTTATTGCTTTGCCAGGCAAAGGGGGCCACAGCGGGCTAATGCCCTCAAAACTGCGTGTCCCCACTTGGAGAGGGTAGTGAGAAATTTTATAGTAATGGTTCAAAGAGGGCGTGATCAGCTCGTGGACATTATTCTGATTGGCTGGTGGTGAGGTAAGTGAGAGTCAGCATCATCAACCTTCTGGTTCCAACCCTTCTGGGGTCTACGTGGATGTGGGCAGCACACCTTTGTTAACCGTTAACGTCTCTCACCTGGTGGGGGTGTCAGTATCTGGGAAACAGCTCACAGATATTGTGTGTCTCCCCTGATGGGGCACCAGGACCCTGTCCCAAGGCTGCACTGTTGTTTCTCTTGACTGTTTTTTCCTCCCTGGTCTCACATCCCCTCCCTTCCCTAATTAACAACTGTTTGAATCTGCTCGTTGGAACTCAGGGAAGGTCATGGAGACTGAATGAAGCCTCTTTCCTGTAATCAAAGAAGTGGGGGACACAGAAGGGCTTTGTGCCCAGGAGCCCCACAGGCCCTGCTCGGTGTCACCCACAACCCACTTGCCACAACTCTTTGATTGCACTGGCCACACTTGGCGACTTGAATCTCTCTCCCTCCCTTATGTTCCCGCAAGTGTGAGGCAGCCCTTGACCCTCCACAATGCTAGAAAAAAGGAGGTACCCCGTCTTGTTTGTGGGGAGGGATCAGGGGACCCCCCAGGAAGTGGCATGCTGAATTGGGTTTTAAATGTGAGGAAAGTATCTTGGGCTGAGGTGACAGCAAGGACAGGGCAAGAAGTCTGCCACCTGTCCTTCAGTGGTGTTGCTGGGTAAGTGTGAGGTGAGGCCAGGAGGAAGGTGAGTCTGATGGGCAGGCTGGGCAGACTGTGGAGGAGACTGGCAATCATATTTCAAGGATACAGCACCCTGAAGGGCTTTGATCAAGGACACAAGCCTCTCAGACAGAGGGTTAGAAGCAGGTGAGTCATATAACCTCTGACGCTGTGTCACTTAATTCTAAAAGTTTTGCCATCCTTGAGGAAATGCAGCCATTGGATATGCAGTGTCTGAAAACAATATGCGACTCCAGCCACCAGCAGGAGAGAATAGGCATCCTGCCTGGTGGTCTCTGGTAGTTGCAGGGCAGGTGGGGCAGCCATGGCTGTGGAAGATGTTTCCAGGTTTCTGGCTTGGGTATTATAGTTACACTGCTGTCCACATTCTTTATACTCCTTTCCTGTGGAGATTCTGAGTCCACTTGGTATGGTCAGTATTTTGCCAGATGTCTGATTCTGGCTTATATTCTCCTTGCATCTTTGCCACTTCTCCAGGACGGTGGGTACACGAGGACTCAGGCACACAACTCCACTGGCCTAGGTTGCAGGTTTCTTCAGAGGATGAGGAGGTGGTGTACCTGATACCATCCCAAGAAGCCCTGTAAGAAGACAAGCTCTGCTCCTTACCTGGGGAGACGCAGCAAGGCAGAGGTCAACACTCCAACCACGGGAAGGAACTGCACCCCGAATCGTCACGTGGAGGCTGGTGTCTGAGGAGATCCTTCGAGCCTCTGGGAGGATTCCTTCTCTCTTTTGCCCTTGAGTTTTGCCTCAAGAGTTGCCTTTTCTTTGTGGTGATTTCACCACGACTATAAGGTGAAATCTCTTGATTTCACATATTTGCAAGTTTTAAGAAAAGCAACCTACTTTGAGGACAGTGAGACCAAATCAGGGGGTGCAAAAACACATCTTTTAACTTTTCATAAAATATTCTTTTTCTTTTTTTTCATTCGCTCAACACAGGATCTAGCTAATTAATACTTGAGTTACATTTATCGGACATTCAACCCAACATAAATAAACATTGCTCTGAAGAGTAATAATGTTGGAGTGGTATTTTATCACGATGGTGAATATTTCTATTGCTAAGGTTAAGGGTGGTAAGCTCTGTAGTAATTCTCTTTCATGGGTGTGGCTCGATCTGAGAAAACAAAATCCTAAAATCCAACAAAATGACAACAAAATGACGTGCGATTTCAACAACAGTCACAGGCATCCAAATCTGATGGTCCTTTTGTCTCAAAACCCCTCATTAATGGGGAAACTTCTTGGATCACCTTGTTAATTTAGCTCCCCAATTAAAAAAACATACCTCTATATAATTAGCTATGGGTATCTGCTTACAGACATCCAGTGTCCCTCACAGGATGTTGTAAACCAGCACAGTGGAGAGGATCCAGTGACAGGAGGGAACGTCCTCCCTGGATAAGGTGAGCTGGCCGGTGGCCGGATGCTTACCTTCCAGCTTCTAAGGTGCACCAAAGAGCTCCCTGTGGGGAAGTTTGTGGTGCAGGGTAGCAGCGGGACCATAGAGATCTGGACAGCAGCCATGTTTCCCTGCAAGCTCAGGGGCATGTATTAAGAACAGGCTGATTCTAAGGCTCCTTTGGGCAGGTTCTTTGTTCCTCAACTTTCCTAGATCAGTGCTGAGGGTCGCGCAGAGCCCTGAAAGTGTTCGCAAAGATCTGCTGTGTTGTGTCTGCCATTCTGGGCTCTTAGTCAGGAAGGGAGACCCACACCCAGGTATTTGGGACCTCAGGGAGCACTACTCCCAGGGAGAGGATGATTCTGGCCAGATAGAAGCCGAGCAGATCAAGAGACCTGGCTGGGCATGACCCATGGCCCACGAAGAATACTGCAGCCAGGCGGTGGACGGGGCCATGGGCTTCATGTGCCTGCTTCTTTCCCCTCCACCCCAGGAATCAGTCAGGCAGATAGCTGGGAGCCAGAACTCCGAGGCCCTGTTACTTCTGCCCGTAGGGGATAAGGACAATTAATAAGTGGAATGCTCCTCACAAGCAAGCCATTTACAGATGTCACCTGAATCAGACAGGTGACAAATCCCTCTTCAGTCCCCATTATATATATATAGGACATAAACAGGATACTCCATTTCTTCATCTGTTTGGTGGAGGTAATTCTGCTACGAGTCCTATAAGGGTGCTTTGGGGATAGAGGGAGTAATGTGGCTATAACAGGAACACCCTGAAGCCCTGAAGAGTTCAGAGGGGTCCCCTCGCTCACAGCCCCACTTTTAGCAGAGCACAGACTGGGGGCCCTTTCCTCTGCTCCTTGATGCACCTGCTGCAGTGCTCTTTACCACGGCGGCAGAGAGGTCAAATTCGCTCCGCTGCTGCCCACCTCTGGCCTGTGCTGTGCTCCCTCGGGGCCATGTGGCTCTGGGAGCAGGGTGGCTTCTCCTGCATCCCCCAGAGCAGCACTAAACCCAGGACACAGTGTGCAATCGCCTGTCATCAGCAGCTTGCGGATAACCAGGTGTGGTTGTAGCAGAGCCCTGGGCAGGAAATCCCAAACAGGGACAACTTAACAGCTTGAAGCTCCTTGGCTGCTTGTGCCCTGCCCCGCTCCCCCAAGTTTTTGAATGCTGCCTGCCATGTTGTTTCTAGAGTTCAATCTTCCTGGCACGATGCCTCTCATCTGATAAACTAGACTGTCAAGTTGATCATGCACAGAGCGGGGTGGAGAAAAAGACCTTTACTGAGCTGTATATTCCCCATGGTTTAAGATCCCTGGGGAACTCCCAGCCATGTGGTTGGAATGCTGCTTGGTGAGCATGGACCATGGGAAGGAACCAGAAAGGGTGCAGGGGGCTTCACTCGTTGAGATGCATGTATCTGTCAGGGATACTACCTACCTGCCTCAGTGATTTGGGTAAACTCTCATGAGTCCTCACTCTTTTGATGTTTGTTTTTATTGTGTGGGGGTTCTTGGCTATCTGTTTATATTTAACCTTGAGGTACTGAAAAGCCATGTGGAAGCTTTCTGCCCATGGACAAGCCTTGCTGATGGGGAGCCTCACTTTAGGATAGGGTTTCTCAACCCGAGCATTATTGACATTTAGGACCAGATAATTCATTTTGTGGGAGCTGTCCTGTGACTTGAAGATGTTAAGCAGGTCCCTGGCCCCTATCCATTAGATACCCATTAACCCCCAGCCCCCTCCTCAGGTGAGACGACCAACAGGGTCTCCAGATACTGCCAAGTGTCCCCTGGGGGCAAAAATGCCATGGGGTTGAGAATCACTCTTTAGGCTGATGAGGCAGGGATAAGAAACACCCACTCAGCGTTTGTGTGCCTTTTCTTTCCCAGAGAGAAGTCTTCCCATCTCCCGCCTGAGGAAAACAACCTTGGCCGCCAGTGTGTGCGAAGCTGAGGAAGAGGAGGCCGAGAGTCCCACTCTTCAGTATGTGGGTTTTTACTCAGTTCTCCTGTCTTCTGTGTGCCTCATCTTGCCCTCAGTACAGAGCTGCTCATTTTGTCAGCCTCTCCAGAGTCAATGCTGAATCTTCTTCAGGAGTCGGGGAGAGGAACTGGGGTCTAAGGTTCTAACTTTTTGTTTGTTTGTTTGTTTTTTAATATCAGCTTTATCAAAAAATAACAGCTTTACCAAAAAATGCACCCGTTTAAAGTGTACAATTCAGTGGTTTTTAGTACATTCACACATTTGTTTCTGGTTTTCGGAGGTGACTGCTTCATTAAGTTTTTCTAATTTGGTGCTGACTGTGATTATAGTTTACACTTGCTCTGTGGTAACCCTTTCCTGGTGAAAGTTCTGTGAGCCACGTGTGCCCCAAGTCCAGAAGGAGGGAGGGAGCAGAGCCAGTTTGCACAAAGGTTGAGCCTTGTTTGGGGTTTCGTCTCCCCTTTGTTCAGGAACACGGCCCACTCCCACCCCTTGGCACCTTGCAGAGGGCTCACCGCCAGGTGGTCCCCTCCTGGCTGTTTGGTCGGGCTTGTAAAAGTTGGGACAGGGAGGCCACCAAGGCAAAAAGTGGGGACAGGGTCGGTGGCCATTGGCACTTAGCCTCTGGGGGTGGGGTTGGGGGAGGGTGGCATAGATCTTAGTCTCTGGAGCTGAAGGTCAGGACTTAGACCTTGGGTCAAAAGTTCCAAATTCAGGTTCTGGGGTGAACAATTCGGGAGTCCTGAGGGAACAGAGGGACCCTAGCCGCTGGAGGGAGAGCGGGGACTAAGCATAGGGAGTGGTTACCGGGGGTCCAGGTGGACTTTGGGACGGAGACTCAGTGTCTAAATCGGGACCGGGGGACTTGGCCTCTGGGACCAGCTGTGCGCAGGATGTTCCCTAAAAGGCCCTGAGAGCTCCGCGGACTCCCCGGGAGGTTCCCAGGTCAAACCCGGCGCTCTCCATCCTTAGAACAGGGGCCAGGAAGGGACCAGGTTTGGGAGGCCGCTACTCCGTGGCCCTGGGGGAAGCCGGGGGAGGGGCTGAAAGGCCTCGCATTCTCCGCAAAGGGCCCTCGGCTCCCCCTGCGGTTCCGGCAGCTCTCCCACCCCAGCGGACCGGAGAAATTGCGCCTGGGTCCTGGCGGAGGTCGGACGCCCCCTGCCGGCCAATCCGGGACTTGGCCTTTGCGGCAACCCCGGGACAGGCTGGGGCCAGAACCAGAAAGAGCCTCTGCAGGGGCAAAGCGAGCCTTAGTGGGCCTTGGCGCCGGGAGACTCTACCAGTGTTTGTTATATGTGCAAACAAATTCGAAATCACGCGTTCCTTGCCAAGGTAAGAATTAGAACAACTTTACATAAATCTAAGCAGTATAATTAAAAGAGGCTCAGATCTTTGATCTCAAAAGTAACTTCTTGTGAATTAGAGCATATACAAATGTAACCAAGCAGTTTAGTTAAAATGAAAACCAAGCTATATTGATTTCTTATAGTGAGCTAGAAGCACATTAGCTCAGAAATGCAAATTAGCTCAGAAACATTTCAAACTACAAGATCTTATTGCAAGTTAGAGCAAATTAAGATACATCTAAGAAGTATTCCTAAACCTAACCGGGCATGGGAAATTAGAACAAATTGCGTTTGTGTGAAGTCAAACTTAAAAGCACTCATTTAAAATAAAATGTATGATCTTTATAAAGTCCTATATAAATTTTTTTATGTGCAAATAAGCTCAGAAACACACCGTCACCTCAAAAGTACTATCTTTGTGCAAATTAGAGCAAATTAAGTAGGTTAAGTGAAAACAGTGTTAATCACACACTTATATGTAAAGTAAATCAAAAGTGCATTATGTTGTTAGTGAAAATAAAGATGAAACCAAACTATTTGTACAAATAAGCAGTATGTTTGCAAACAAACAGTATGTTTGTTAACAAGCTAAGAATCAGACATTCCCCTCTAAGGAAACTTCTAATGGTTAGAGAGAGCAAATAAGAATGAGTTAGGACCAATTTAGATAAATCTAAGCAGTATTAGGGAATATGTCATTATTCTTTAATTTACCTTGTGAGGAATTAGAATAAATATAGTCAATACTAAGCATTTTAGGTGAAATCAAGCTCAAAATCACGCATTCATTTCAAATGAAACTTCTTATTCCTCCTTAGAGATATCCATATGTAACAGTTGATATTAAAACAAATACCGACTCAAGTGTTCCCAAAAGGACCTTCTTAGGGTAACTTAAGAGTGTATTTAAGAGTTTATGTGAAAAAAAAAAAAAAAGAGTTTATGTGAAATCAAGCTCAAAATCATTCATTCATTTCAAACAGCTTCAGAAGTACTTTGTAAATTTTACATATGCAAACAAGCTCAGAAAACACATTCATCTCAAAATTTTCCGCTTTCCTCAATCGCTAGGGGAGCTCCTCAGGCCTGGCACAAAGACCCCTCTTTTCCTCATGACAGACCGAAGCTGATTTGACTGGGACCACCAGTAACTATGTCCCTACTTCCCCCTCCAGAGGCTGAGTCCATATTTCGGCTCCAAAAACGAAGTCCTAATCTCCAATTTCAGAGGCTAAGACCCCACTCCTCACACCAGAAGCTAAAGACCCCACTTCTCCAACCAGAGGCTAAGTTTCCACCACACACCCCACTGGCTAGGTCCACAAGACCCCTTACAGAGGCTGATGGGTCCCAGTTTTGGCTGCAGCAGTCACCTGGTGCCACAGAGACTACATCCTGCTTCCCTCACCAGAGTCTAAGTCTCTGCTTCTCGATCCAAAAGCTAAGTCTTCAGAGCTCTCCTCAAAGGTTAGGTCCACACTCCCCTCTCTAGAGGCTGAGTCTGGATTTTGGCTCCATAGGCAGTACCTACCTCTCACATGAGAGGCCGTGCCCCTGCTTTCTTTCCAGAGGATGAGAACCCACTGCTGGCTCCAGAGCCTAAGTCCCAATCCCTCTTCCAGAGGCTGAGTCTCCATTTCAGATCCAGAGTCTAAGTGCCAACTTGTGCTGCCAGTGATTCCCCTATATTTTGCTTCAGAGGTTACATATGTCCCCCTAGCCAGAGCCAACCGACAATCTTCCCAGCTGGGTCTCCTGCTGGGTCCCCTTCTCCTTAAAGTGAGTTAGAGTGTATTTAGTCAAAATTAAGCAGCATATTAATAAAAACAAGCTGAAACTCAGACACTGTTCTCAAGAGAAACTGTAACTTCTTAAGGAGTTAGAGTGTAGCTGGTCTAAATTAGCCAGTGTAGGGACTTCCCTGGTGGGTAAGGCTCCATGCTCACAATGCAGGGGGCCCAGGTTCAATCCCAGGTTGGGGAACTAGATCCCGCATGCATGCTGCAACTAAGAAGTCTGCATGCCGCAACTAAGATCCCATGTGCCACAACTAGGACCTGGCACAGCCAAAATAAATGAATAAATAAATATTTTTTAAAAAATTAAAAAAATAAATTAGCTAGTTCATGTGCAATCAAGCTCAAAATCACTCATCCATTATAATTGAAATTTATAAGCTTCATAAGTGATATATAAATTATATATATATATATAAACTAGCTCAGAAATACATATATGACACAAACACAATCTCAAATTACATTAGAGTAATGTGCATCTAAGCAGTATTAGTGAAACCTAGTTCAGAGGCAGACTTAGTCTTCAAAAGTACTTAACTTATAATGGTAAGTTAGTGGAAATATAGATGAAACTGTGCAACCAAGCAGTATATTTGTATACAAGCAAAGAACCAGATATTCCTCTCTTCTGAAGTGTGAAATGGTGAGATAGTGCAAATATAAATGATTTACAGCCAAATTACATGAATCTAAGCAAGTTTTAGAGGAAATAAGCTCACAGTTACATGTTGTTCTCTTATTTTCCTTGTTTTTGTTACTTACAACAAATTAGAAAGAATGTAAGCAGCTTAAGTGACAACAATGTCAGAATCGTACATTCATATCTAAGATAACTTCCTATGGTGATTTAGATAAAAATCTGTCTGAAACTAAGTAGATCGTTGAAAACAGGCAGAAAAACCACACCTTCAACTAAGGTTCAGGTTCAGGAACATGTGAAATGAAATATCTCATTATGAGTTAGAGCATGTTTAGATGAAACTAAGCTCTTTATGTCAAACAAGCTCAGAATCTATCATTCTTCCTGTATTAGTCTGAGTTCTCCAGAGAAACAGAACCAATAGTGTGTGTGTATGTGTTTGTGTGTGTGTGTATTTGTATAGATGGAGGTTTATTGTAAGAAATAGGCTCACACAATTATGGAGGCTGGCAAGTCCAAAACCTGCAGTGTGGGCCGGCTGGCTAGAGACCCAGAAGAGCCAATGGTGCAGTTCCAGTCTGAAGGCAGTCTGCTGGAGATTTTCCTCTTGCTCTGGGAGGCCGGGCCTTCCACTGATTGGATGAGGCCCACCCACATTATGGAAGGCAATCTGCTTACTCAAAGTTCACTAAGTTAAATGTTAATCTCATACAAAAACACCCTCCAAGTTGACACATAAAATTAACTACCACACTTCCCAAAGCTAACTTTTTATAGGGAGAGCAAATCAAGACATTTTATATGAAGTCAAGTTCAATACCACTCGTACATTACAAATGAAGCTTCCTATTTATCGTTAGGACTATGCAAGTTCAGATGTACTCTTCTCAATGGTATCCGATTAGGGTGAGTTAGAGCACAGTTAGTTGAAAGTACAAATGAAATCAAGCTTCATTCAGCCTGGTAGCCTGGTTTTTGCAGGATTTAATATCTGAACTTAGACTTGGACATTGGACTTCTGCATTGTGCCCTTACCTTTGATCTGGAACTAAGCCTTAGAAGTCTTAGAAGGCTGATACTGTAAGCAGCTTTTGCAGGAAAGAGATCTTTACGGGAAAGAGCTTTCTGCAGGAGGCCCTTTTTGTCTTGTCACTTTAGCAAAGTTATATTGTAAGTAACCGTAAACCAGGCACTGCATGCTCTACTCACCTCTGGCCCAAGCACACCTTTCAAACCTTTTGATCACAAAACGCCTTGCCTAAACTGTTGGTTCTTTCCATAGATCAAAGAAGTAGAAATGAAGAATAAGTAATTAACAGATGACCAGATCTCTTCCCTAGCTTCCCCTTCAGCAATCTTGCAAACAAACTGTTTGAACAAGATATCATCTAAAGAAAGCACGAGGAATTGACAAGTCTGCATGTAGTGGGAGATGGTGACAGTTTGATCCCCTATCTCAATGATTAACTGAGATTATTTCCTCTTTTCCCTTTTAAAACTTTCACGGCCAAGCAGAATCTTTGAAGGTGGTTTTGGGATGAGTCCACCTTCTCCCCACATTGCCAGCTTTCTGATTAAAAGCCATGTTTTCTGTTTCTACAAACACTTGCCTCTAGGGTATTGATTTTCGAGTGGTAAGCCCTGGCCCTGAGTTTAGTAATAATGTCTGGAAGGTGAAGAGAAATGAGAGGGTGGAAGAAGAGATGGTGTTGGAGAAAATTAAGAATAAAATTGCCTGCCAACCCAGATAGTTCTCTCCGTAAATGTAGAAAAGAAAGAAAAGTTTTATTATTGAATAAGTGTTAAACCAGACTGTGAAATGCATCATAGGCAATCTTCTGAGATTGCAAAGAGAGAAATCCCAATTTTTATATAGTTGAGTGGTTACAACCCATTACAAACATGTTCTTAAGGTTAATGGTAATTTGTCCTCTTATAAGAGGATTTGACAACTTTGTTTACTGTACATTTTTTTTCACAGTTCATACTAAATTCACCTGGTAATTGGGGGTAGCCACCTGTGCCGATGAGGTAGGAGATAGATGGGTCCCTGGGCTGAGCAGCTGGAATTTGTCAAGTGGAATAAATTGGAGCTTTGTTTTCCCTAGACACTCCAAGGACAAAGTTAGTGGCAGGAGCTGAGCTCTGCTAGAGTAAAGAGATAAGACAACCACTCTCAGGTCAAGGAAACCTCACCAACTGTACATGTGCAGGAAGGCTCCTTGGGGGTCAAAAATGGAGGGGGTGTCATCCCATAATAGGTGTTGTCAGACCGCCCACTAGCCTTTGTGCTGGAATCCATCTTGGCAAAAGGAGGCACACACATATTTGGGGAAGGTCCTAGGGCAGGTCAGATGTGGGAAAAGAAGCAAGATAATTGGCCAGAGGAAAACAAAGACCCAGAAGAACTGCCCTGTATAAATGACTCAATCACCTCTTTACTGCACTCCTCCTCATTAAGGAGGATGCCCACACCCTTTCTCTTCGGGTGTGTACTTCTGCCTTGCTTCTGTCTTAAATAAATAAACTGTTTTCTGTGATCTCTCCCATGTGTTGTGCTTCTTTTTTTTTTTTTTAATAAATTTATTTATTTTTGGCTGTGTTGGGTCTTTGTTGCTTCGTGCGGGCTTTCTCTAGTTGTGGTGAGTGGGGGCTACTCTTCATTGCGGTGCGTAGGGTCTAGGTGCATGAGCTTCAGTAGTTGTGGCACGTGGGCTCAGTAGTTGTGGCTTGAGGGCTCTAGGGCGCAGGCTCAGTAGTGTGGTGCACAGGCTTAGTTGCTCCCTGGCATGTGGGGTCTTCCCGGACCAGGGCTCGAACCGGTGTCCCCTGCATTGACAGGCAGATTCTTAACCACTGTGCCACCAGGGAAGTCCTGTGCTGTGCTTCTAATAATAAACTTTGTACCTGTTTTTACAGTTTTTGCCTCCTTGAAACATTCTTGTTACAATGGGTCAAGAGCCAGGGCAACTTTGCATCTTGCCTCTAGCCCCTGGTGGACTAGCAACTAGGACTCCAGGTTTTCATCCAAGCTACTCAGGTTCAATTCCTGGGCAGGGAAATAAGATCCTGCTTCAAGACATTGCTCACTGCTGTCCCTCTGAGAACACTAATTACTTTTATTTGAAAGAAAAAAAAAAAACAACTTCTAACTCTATGACAAGGAGGTAGTTATAGTTTTGAGCTAGGCATTGAAGCTAAATTCCCACATGATGGGAACATAGGGCAATATCTTCCTTAATGGTTTATTTCAGAGATGGCTGCCAGGCCTTTAAGAAAAACAACATACTTCTTAGCCTTTAAAAAGATTTACATACATATCAAAGGGGCACATGATTTACAAATAGGTTTCTCAAGGAAATGATAACAGTGAAAGCTAATTTTCAGTTACCATTACAATTTAAACGCTCTTCCTATGAATTGAACTTGGTCTGCTTTGCCGAATCCCAATTGGCGTGTTGCCAGTTGAAGGTACCAGCTTAGCCCTTAAAGAGGATCTTTGGTAAAAAGCCGAAGAGCCAGACTCCAGCCTGAGTGAGGCTTCTGAGGCAGGCGACAGATGGGCCCCAGGCTGAGCAGCTGGAATCCTTCCCCTGTGGACAGACACTCCAAGATAAAGATAATGGCAGAAGCAAGGAGAAGCTGAGTTCTGCTTGGATAAAAGATAAAGAGAACATGTATTTCTCATTCTTGAGGTCAAGGAGACCTCTCAAACTACACATGCACAGAAAGGTTCCTCAGCAGTCAGAGAATGGAGGGGGTGCCAGACCATAATATGTTCTTCTTTCCAGAAACCCTAGGGCTGTACTCTATTTTGGCTAAAAGACACAACGGCCCAAAGTGGGGGGCCCTGAGTCAGATCAAATGTGGACTCAGAGCCAAGCAAAGCAAGACGATGGGCCAGAGGAAACCCAGAAGAAATGCCCCACGTAAGTGATTTAAACTACCCCAAAGGTGCTACTCTTTCTCTGAGCCTGCCCCTGTGTGTCTACCCACATGTACTTTTTTTCCTCCTAATAAACACTTTACTTGTTTCATTACTTTCCATCTCTTTGCTGAAATCCACTTCTACAAAGCAGACGATCCAGGGCCTTGTCACTAGCCACTGGCCCTCGTGGTCCAGCAGTTAGGATTCCGTGCTCTCAATGCCACGGCGCGCAGCTTCAATCTCTGGTCTGGGAACTGAGACGCTGCTTCAAACCACCACAGGCCGAGGCCACCCGAGATCACTTCCATCCTCTAGGAACTGGATGTGAGCTTGTCACTAACCCTGAGAACCCTGACGAGGGGAAAGTGACTACACGGCAAGGAGAGCGCCGGAGTTGAGTGTAAGGGATCAACAGAGACTTTGGGAGTCCGCTTTACCTCCGCAGTCCGTTTTCCAACCGCCAACTCCCCCGCCCCCCACAAGTAAAATGGCAATGAACACAGGGGTGAGCGAACAGCACAGAGCCAAACTTAGATGGTGCTCGCGGAAGGTGGCATGCATATTTTAGCGCCTAAGCCCAGGGAATTTAGCCTGGTCACGATAGGAAAAATCCACCTGAGATGCTCGCAACCGGAAGCCGGACCCTCCACAAGCCAACCGGAACTGCCTTCGCCGGGTGACCCTGAGCGCCGAGGGTGTGGACCTGGAAGCCGTCACGGAAGCGGCCGCAGAGGCTTCTGGGGAATCTTTCAAGCGAACAGGCAGAGGGAACAGAGATTTCATTCGGGAACCACTACCTGTTTATGCATGGGTATTTTATAAACAGAGACGGGTAGGCTGTCACTACATAGCCACTGTCGTGGTAAATTAACCGCGCGGTCCACAAGCGGCTCCTGGGACGGCCAGCGGGAAGGGAGTCCGCGAGGATTCTGGGAACTGTAGTTCTGGTGTAGTTGAGCGGCCGAGGGCGGGGTGAGCGGTCGGGTCCTCTTTGGAGAGCGAGGCCTGCCGGGCCCGTGGCCCCACGGTGTCCCTCCCCTGCTGCAGTAGGGTGGGGATAGGCCGGGCAGGGCCTAGGGTTGGGAGTTGGGGAGGAGTGCGGCTGCTGGGGGAGTGCGGCGGCCCAGGCCGGCGGGTTCGGGCGGTTTCGTGCTTGGAGGAGGGGGCGCGGCTCGAGGTGCGCGTTTGTGGCGGGGAAATGGGGTGACTCCTCTAGCTGCGAATCCCTGAATTGCGGGGCGTTACGCGGAACTTCACTCCTCGGCTGGGGCGAGAGACCTGGAACTCAAATTTCTTTCTTGGAAACGGGGTGGGTATATTCTGGGCCAAACAATTTACGAGTAGGGGGCAGCTCCAGTGCGCATCCCCGGCGTTTATTTGGGGTGTAGGGGTGTGTTCAGCCAGGGCCAAATAGACATCCCTTGTGATGGGGGCTGGGGGCGCGGCTTGGGCCATGTGTCCCTGGGTGTTGTTTGGCCTGGGAGCACTTACGTGCGTCCCGCATCCCTGAACGGTTGTGGGAACCCAGGACTGATCGTGAATGTCAAGTTTTGTTTTTGATGGGGCTGAATATGACCCAATGGTGATTGGGCGGAGGTGGGGTGGAGGAGAGAGCATCTCAGGCCCTGCTCTGCGTTGGCTTGTTGGCGGTGGGTGGAGGTGAGTTCGACGTGGGCAAAATATCCGTAAGGGGTGGTGGAGTGTCTTGGCTCTGGAGTTCCTTGGGTTTTTAGAAAATGGGGAGGTTTGGGGCCTGAGGCAGACATCCTACAGTGATGGTGCACTGCACCGCTGGGGCCTGCATCTAGGCAGTTTTTTGAGTGCAGGCAGGTCTGCTTCTCTGGGATCTCTTGTCCCACGGTTTGTCCTCATCCCGGGGCCCACTCTGCTTTATGACAAAGATCCCAGATTTGGTTGTAATGTAAGTGGCTTGTTTGGCTAATTCTCCCTCTCTTAGAATGCTTTTCCCTCATGTGTTGGGGTTCAGACCTCTAGTTTGGGACTTACCCAGATTAGGTAGTGTGGGGACCTCTGAGGGCTGCTGGCCAACTGTCCAAATCACTTCTGGGATCTGGTGAAACCCAGGTATCAGGACTTTAATTTTGGGGTAAGGTCAAATTTTAAACCCACGCAGTAGAATAGTACAGTAAACTCACATGGACGTATCACCAGATTCAACATTCATTAATTCACAGACAATCCTGTTTCATATACATCTCCTCAACTTGTCTTTGGATATGCTTTGAGAACTGTCACACCCGGTAGGGGTTGACCATCACTGACATTACAACTCATCCAACGGGCTAAGGCCATGGCACTCCACAGCTAGAGATCAAATCTAGGCACTTTCTAGCTCTGTCACTTCAGTTTATTAGAAGACCTAACTCCGGGCCTTTGGGAGACAAAAGTTGTACAGTGCCTGGAATTGTCTGTGGTGTATAGTAAGAGTTTAGTAAGTGTTAATTATTATTAGTAACAAAGGATGATTTTCCTATTTAATAGCATATCAGGACAGGCTGTATTTTGATGCCCACATATGACTGTGTCCCCAGGAAGCTGTCTACATTCTTCTTTGACAGATCTGAGGCTGTTTTTGTTTTTTAAAGAAGAGGAGCACCCCTTATTTTAAGCTTGGGGATTTTTAGCTTGGTATCTGGGGGCCAAGAGACAGTCCTGAAGCTCACACTGCCTGTTTCATCCTCAGGTTCACCTTCTCACATCCCTGCCTGCCCAGAGAGGACTGTATAGAGAACAAGAGGACTTCTTGCAGGTGGATACCACTCACCTTCCATGTTTCTGCAGTGTCTTCTGTTCTCCAGACCTTGGGCAAATTTCCTTTGCTCATCCTGACGTTTTGTGCCCTGCAGTGTTCCATTTGAGGCTCAGAGGACCTGCTTGTTTCTGTAGGATACCAGGGCTGATTTAAGGGCAAAGGCCTTTAACAGGGAATATTACCCCAGACAAGTGCTCTCATTCAGGTTACCACCGTCCTTGCCCTAGCAACATTTCATCCTGGCTGCTGGATTCCCAAGACTGTGTCAGCTGTTGTAAAATAAAAAATGATGGTAACTACCACTTATTGGGAGTTGTTCTGTGCCAGGCACTGGGCTTTACAATCTCTGTAATATTTTATTCCCTCAGCACTGACTTATTTGAACAAACCTACGCTCACATATGATTCCTCTCTTTGTTACATGTGACGGATAAGAGTTGCACTGTTAATTTCTACAACACATCTTTGGAGCATGTAACTGCTGCCAGAGGGCTTTCTTCTAAGTTAAAACATAAGAACAAAATTACATAATTAATGCCTTTTTTTTTTGGTGGTTAACTTTTCACATAGAAACTACAAATCCATCGTCCAGCATCAACAATAATCAATTCATGTTCAAGGTTGTTTCATATACCACCCCTGCCTCCCACCTTTTTTTGCAGAATTATTTTAAAGCTAATTCTAGACATCATATCATTTCACTTATAAATGTTTCATTATGTGTCCTTAACTGAGAAGGACTTAAATTTACCCTTTTTAAAAAAACTGAGGTATAATTTATATACAACCAACTACAGAGATCTGAAGTATATGTTTCAATGGATTTTGACAGACATGTACTCCCGTGTAACCGTCACCTCCAACAACTGGAATTTGTGTTCTGTTTCAGAATTCTTTGCCTACACCAAAGTCATGATGGTATTCTCCTATGATTTTTTTTCCTAGAAGCTTAAAGTTTTAGCTTTTACATTTATGTTTATGATCCATTTTGATGTATTTTTTTTGTGTATGGTTTGAGGTTTTGAGGTTTGACATAGTACTTGTTTATAGCACCATTTGTTGAATCGACTCTCCTTTTACCATTGTATTGCTTTGGTGCCTTTGTTGAAAATCATTGACTGTGTAAGTGTGGGTTTATTTCTGGACAGTCTCTTCTGTTAATTTAATCAACATCACACTGTCTTGATAGCTTCAGCTTTATACTAAGTCTGTTGTTTTTATATTTTTAAAAAAATTTTTAAATTTATTTTTAGCTGCGTTGGGTCTGTGTTGCTGCGCACGGGCTTTCTGTAGTTTGCAGTGAGCAGGGACTACTATTTGTTGTGGCGTGCGGGCTTCTCATTGCAGTGGCTTCTCCTGTTGCGGAGCATGGGCTCTAGGCACATGGCCTTCAGTAGTTGTGGCGCATGGGCTCTAGGGTGCGTGGCCTTCAGTAGTTGTGGCACGTGGGCTCAGCAGTTGTGGCTTGTGGGCTCTAGAGCGCAGGCTCAGAAGTTGTGGTGCATGGGCTTAGTTGCTCCGGGGCATGTGGGATCTTCCCGGACCAGGGATCAAACCCCTGTCCTTGCATTGGCAGGTGGATTCTTAACTACTGCGCCACCAGGGAAGTCCCTATACTAAGTCTTGAAACCATTTATCATAAGTCTTCTTTTACAGGGTTATTCTAGCTATTCAAGGTCCTTTTCATTTCCAAATATTTTTTTGAATCAGCTAGATGTTTTCAACAAAAATAAGTCTTGTGGGATTTTGATTGGAATTGTGTTGAATCTGTAGATCAGTTTGGTTAGAACCGACGTCTCAAGAGCACTGAGTTTTCCAGCCCACAAACTAAGTATATCTCTCTATTTATTTAGGTCTTTAATTTCTCAAAGTAACATTTTGTAGTTCTCAGTGTAGAATGTTTGCACATCTCTTCAAATTCATTCCTATACATTTTATGTTCTTGAATTTTTGGAAATGTTTTTAAAATGTAACTCTCCAGTTGTTTCTGACTAGTATTTAAAAATACAATTGATGTTTGTATGTTGACCCCTCATGTCCAGCCACCTTGCTAAATTTAAATTAACTTACTACTTCTAGTTTTTCTTTTATTGAGGTATAGTTGATTTATAATATTATATAGGTTTCAGGTGTACAACATAGTTATCCACAATTTTTAAAAATTATACTCCATTACAGTTATTATAAAATATTGGCTATATTCCCTGGAGGGTATTATGCTTAGTAAAATAAGTCAGACAGAGAAAGACAAATACTGTGTGATCTTACTTATATGTGGAATTTTAAAAAGCTGAACTCAGGGAAGCAGAGAGTACAGTGGTGATTGCCAGGGGCTGCAGATAGGGGAAATGAGGAGATGTTGGGTACAAACTTTCTCTCTCTGACTTATTTCGTTAAGCATAGTACCCTCCAGGTCCATCCATGTTGTTGCAAATGGCAAAATTTCATTCTTTTTATGGCTGAGTAATATTCCATTGTAGTACATGTATACCACATCTTTATCTGTTCATCTGTTGATGGACATTTAGGTTGTTTCCATATCTTGGCTGTTGTAAATAATGCTTCTGTAAACATTGGGGTGCATGTATCTTTTCAAATTAGTGTCTTTGTTTTCTTTAGGTATATACCCGGAGTGGAATTGCTGGATCATATAATACTTCTATTTTTAGTGTTTTGAGGAACCTCCATGCTGTTTTCCACAGTGGGCGCACCAATTTACATTCCCATCAACTGTTCTCACCAACACTTGTTATTTGTGTTTTTTTTGATGATGGCCATTCTGATAGGTGTGAGGTGGTATCTCACTGTAGTTTTAATTTGCATTTCTCTGATGGTTAGTGATGTTGAGCATCTTTTCATGTGCCTGTTGGCCATCTTCATGTCCTCTTTGGAAAAATGTCTATTCACATCTTCTGCTCATTTTTTTTATATTTTATTTTATTTTATCTTCCAAAAAGTGGATATTTTTAATGTATTCGATTAGCAAAGATTAAAAAGTTAGATAATTCCTAGTGTTGGTAAAAAGTTGGAAAGCAGAATTGTATATTCATTGGTGGCAATGCTTCTTATCCAGTCCATGTTCTGTGTATACTGAAAATTTGAGGTCTCTAGGTGCCATACTGTGTATCAGTCTTCACTAAACATCTTCCCTTTTTTTAAAATTAATTTTTATCGGACTGTAGTTGCTTTACAATGTTGTATTAGTTTCTGCTGTACAGCAAAGTGAATCAGTTACACGTATACATATATCCACTCTTTTTCAGATTTCCTTCCCATCTGGGTCACCACAGAGCATTGAGTAGAGTTCCCTGTGCTATACAGCAGGTTCTCAAATTAGTGATCTATTTTATGCATAGTAGTCTATACATGTCAATCTCAATCTCCCAATTCAACCTACCTTCCCTTCCCCCGTTGGTAACCGTAAGTTTGTTCTCTACATCTTTGACTCTATTTCTGCTTTGCAAATAAGTTCATCTCTATCATTTTTCTACAGTCCACATATAAGTGATATTGTACGATATTTGTTTTTCTCTTTCTGACTTCACTCTGTATGACAGTCTCTCGGTCCATCCATGTCTCTGCAGATTTCTGCCCTTTTTTCTTTTTTTTAATTAATTAATTAATTTTTGGCTACGTTGGGTCTTCGTTGCTGTGTGTGGGCTTTTTCTAGTTGTGGAGAGTGGGGCCTACTCTTCGTTGCGGTGTGTGGGCTTCTCATTGTGGTGGCTTCTCTTTTTGCAGAGCACGGGCTCTAGGTGCACGGGCTTCAATAGTTGTGGCATGCAGTCTCGGTAGTTGTGGCTCGCGGGCTTAGTTGCTACCTGGCATGGGGGATCTTCCCAGACCAGGGCTTGAACCCGCGTCCATTGCATTGCCAGGCAGACTCTTAACAAATGCGTCACCGGGGAAGTCCCCCCATTTTTTAATTGAGTTGTTTTTTTGATATTGAGTTGTATGAGCTGCGATTTTTTGATATTGAGTTGTATGAGCTGCTACAACTTCTAGTTTTTATTTGGACTTTTGGATTCTAGGATACAGTCATGACTGCAAACAAAGATAGGTTTATTTCCCATAGATAATCATTTTTATTATTTTTCTATATATACCTCCAGTATTTAAAAAAATTTTTTTTGAAGTCCAGTTGATTTACAATGTTGTGTTAATTTCTGCTGTACAGTAAAGTGATTCAGTTATACGTATATCTGTTCTTTTTCATATTCTTTTCCATTATGGTTTATCACAGGATTTTGAATATAGTTCCCATGCTATACAGTAGGACCTTGTTGTTTATCCAGCAGTATTTTTTATGAAAAGACAATCAAAGATTAAACACACATATTAAACCCTGCTCCCCACCCCCCACCTTTCCTAAAGGGGTCCTTGTTAAACTGAACCTTTTAATTGATATGTAATAAAATATACCCACCACTTCCTTACTGGCTTTTGGATTTTATGTGTGTTTTTTTTTGGCCATGCCCTGTGGCTTGCGGGATCTTAGTTCCCCCATCAGGGATTGAACGTGCACCCGCTGCTGTGGAAGTGTGGAGTCTTAACCACTGGACTGTCAGGGAAGTACCTCCTTGTTTTTTTTTTTTTCTTTTAGAGTAGGTTTACCTTTCCTCTGTTCTCAGAACATGAGAGATGGTGGAATAATGCGGTGCTTACAAGTGGCACTGTCACTTTCAGTCACATTTCCTTGTCCAGGGCAAGTCATGAGACCAAGCCTGACGTCAGGGGCAGAGAATTACACAGAGAAACAAATAATTGGGAATGTTGATGATATCTACCACAAAGGGCCTACAGGCTAGAAAGGAATGAGGTAAAAAAAAAAGCAAGGAACCTTGTGGACTGAGACTCTATGTGTATTGTGTGAGAGGACAGGATCCCTGCTGAAGAGGCACAGGCATAGGGCCCACAATAAGGGTCCCAGCAATGTCAAATTGCTTCTCTGTCCCACAGGTCCCGGCTGCATGGCAACAAGTTGGGCTTTTATAAGTAAGTTTTGGAGGAATCACACCAGGCAGCAGAAATTGATCTTGAGATGAAATCATTTCTACCAGGCCTCCTGGCAGAATTTCAAGGCGAACACGGGGCTGACTCTGGGGCCATGATGTTGCCTGATCCTTCTGCCTGGAGAGAGCAGGACTGGGAGGAGATGTTGCCTTTGGAGAACAGGGAAGTTGCGGAAACTGTGAAGACACCGACTCAGAATCACAAGGCAAAAGGTGAGTGCTGTTGAGGGTCCAGAGAGGTGAAGAGGGGGAGCAGGGCTCCAGGTTTATGCGAATGCCTTGTGATCACAGGCAAGTGGCGACTTCCTCTTCACAAGTCACGGAGGAGCTGCTCTGGGAGCACCATGGGAGCCCCAGTTTCTCATAGCTTCTTTTTCCTTCTCTAGGTTTGCCTTCTCACAAGACTGACTGGCTTCAAGAAAAGGAGGGAAAAGTCCAAAATACTGGTGAGTTGGGGTTACATTTATTTAAAGTCTCTCAAAATTGCTCTTAAGGACATGTGGCAAGTAGCGAAACATTTATTCAAGAAAATCTACTAAATCAGCAAGAGTCTGTGGCATTTGTCCCACAACCTGCTCCCTCCTGGTCACCCTTCAGCTCAGTGTAATGGAAGCTGTACTCCAAATGGGTACAGCTAAGAAGATGGGACTTTCTTCCCCCAGTTCACAGTCTTTTTCCCTGGGAGGGGCAAGCTACCAGCAATTCTTATTCCCCCCAGCTCAGTGTGGCAGGCAAGTATGGCCAAGAAGTCTGGCATTTTCTATCTCTATTTGTATGATGACCCTATTTGTATGATGGAAGCTCTGTCTCAGGCACAGGTGGTCAAGAATCAGGAGGGACCTTATTGCCTTTTCCCCATCTTGCTCATAGGGCAGACAGAGATCCTGTGCTAGGAGAAGCATGCTGAGAAGAAAAGGAGCTGCCACCCCTGCCCAGTGCCCCACTGTTAGAGCAGGAGTGTCACACTGAGCGAAGTGGTCTGCCAGTCCTGTGCCACCTCTGAGTAGTGGTGCAGAGGTCCTGCCCTGGTGGGAGGCAGGCCATAGGAACAGAGAGCTCTACAGCGCTCCCTAAGGGGACTGGCTTTGTGTGGAACTGAGCAGGGAAGTTGAAGTCTTAGGGTGTTGTTGAAAACAGTGGAGATTTTGGTGGTGAGCAATTAAGAGGAAACTGAGAAGCCTGTGATAGCAACAAGGGAAATGGCAGATCACCTGGAAGTTTAACAGAGAAAGCAGGGAAAGAAATTGCTGAGAGGAGCTCTCCTACGGGTCGGAGTAAGTCTCAAATACTGGCCTCAAAATTACCCCTGCAAAAGGATCTGACTTTAATTGGATCAGACTATGGAGCCATTTATACTCCAGGACATTGTTGAAAACAGTAGAGCAATCAGCAGCCAATAGTGGAGGCTAACAGTCGGGTGTGATACCAATAGAGGCAGACCTGCTGGAAGCTTAACGGGGAAGTCAAGGAGAGACACAAAGAGAGCCCTCTGTCAGGAGGGGGAAGGTCTGGGTGACTGTGTGTTTGCTCAAGGCTGCACCCTCTGAGGAGCCACTGCTTCAGGGAAATAACCTTCATCGAACTAATCCAGACAGGTCTCAAAACAAATGAACAAGCAGACAGCCACAATCTAGGAAGATGGCAGGGTTGGTATCCAGAGTTGCTACAATATTTTACCTAAAATGTCCAATATTCAAAGAAAAATTATATGGATAAGGGGAGGGAGAAGGAGGGAAAGGGAAAGAAAGAATATATGAATTTAAGAATGAGAGAAAGCCTAAATAAATTTTCCGGTCTGTAAAATGAAAACAACTTTTCAGTTCTGTGAGTTAAATTATAATCTCACTGGATTGTAAATTCATCTTCCCCTATTGGTTATGAGTTGTTCATTCATTGATACACTATAGACACAAAGTTATACTCCTAGAGAATGTCCAGTGGGGTTGGGGCTAGGAAGCAAAGTAAGCTAAATGCCCTGCTTTCATTCCAGGAAGCTTATTGAAGTCTAGGCAGAACTTGGAGATATTGTGGGTTTGGTTCCAGACCACCATGGTACAGTGAATATCACAGTAAAGTGAGACACGTGAAATTTTTGGTTTCTCAGTGAATATAAAAGTTATGTTTACACTATACTGTAGTCTATTATGTGTTCAATAGCATTATGTGTGAAAAAACAATATACATACCTTAATTAAAAAATACTTTATTGGACCCTGGAGGTCCAGTGGTTAAGACTTCGCCTTCCATTGCAGGGGGTACAGGTTCGATCCCTGGTCAAGGAGCTAAGATCCCACATGCCTCACAGCCAAAAAACCAAAAACATAAAACAGAAGCATTATTGTAACAAATTCAATAAAGACTTTAAAAATGGTCCACATCCAAAAAATCTTTAAAAAACACTTTATTGCTAAAAAATGCTAACCATCCTCTGAGCCTTCAGCAAGTTGCAGTAGTAACATCAAAGATCATTCATCACAGATCACTGTAACAAATATAATAATAATAAAAACATTTGAAATGTGAGAATTACCAAAATCTGACACAGAGACACGTGGTGAGCAAATGCTGTTGGAAAAATGGCGCCAATAGACTTGTTTGACTTGGGGTTGCCACGAACCTTCAATGGTAGAAAACTTGATGTCTATGAAGGGCAATAAAGCAAAGTGCAGTAAAATGAGGTACACCTGTACTGCTCTACGTGATGAGTGAAGCATTGAGGGCTTTATTTTAAAAAGGTTAAAATACCAGGCAAAGACAGATTTTGCAGATCCCATTTAGTATAACCCGAACTCTTCAAAAATGCTTATTCCGGGCTCCATCTGTTCACTCCTGCTTTTCTCTGTGGTTGACGTTTTCTTTCATTTTCTCCTCTAAATCGTCTCTATTCCCTAATGCCCAGCACAAGCCTTGTGTACATGATGCTTTTTTTCTTCTCCAGTGCATGCCCTACTCTTCATCTCAGAATTCCTCCATTCCTCAGGGTCATTGAGCACTGCTTTAGGTTTTCAAATTGATTCACAAATCATTTCTCCAAAGAAATCAAAAGCGTCCGAGGGCCAAGAATGAGTTTTATGCATCAGTTATGTGCTCCTCAGATTTTAACACAAAGCCGTAGTAATAATGCCCAGAAGAACTTGATACAGAGAACCATGTACTCTGAAAAGAATTAGATCAACTTCTTGCATATCCAGACTCTCCGGGGCCACCAGCTATGTTCCTCATAGTGGGAGGACTGATGGGGACTTGCTGTATGTCCCTTAATTTATTGCTTGTTTATAGGTACCAGTTACATTCAGGGATGTGGCTGTGGTCTTCACAGAGGCAGAATGGAAGAGACTGAGCTCTGAGCAGAGGGACCTATACAGAGAAGTGTTGCTGGAGAATTATAGGAATCTGCTCTCATTGGTGAGGCAGTGTTCTTTCCTTCATTAATTCAGTGGAGATTTACTGACCACCTCCCATATGGCAGAAAATGTTCTAGACACTTAGAACATGTTAGTGAATGAAGTGGTAATCTCTGCCCATGGGGAATTACTTTCTACTGTAGGGAGACAGCTAACAAAAAACTTCATATTCAGGGACATTATTATTATTTAAAAATTTTTGCATATGTTTAATTTTCTTTTTTATTGAGGTATAGTTGATTTACAATATTACATAAGTTTCAGGTGTACAACGTAGTGATTCACAATTTTTAAAGGGTATACTCCATTTTTGTTATTACATATATAGGGATATTATAATATGGTATGTTAGAAGGTGATAAGCACTACGTAGTAAAAAATAATAATAAAATAGAACCGGATAAAGGAGTATTAAGTGTGAGAGTGTGGCTGGCTGAATTTTGAAACTGGGTATTTGAAATCACCAAGAAGGTAACATTTGACCAAAGGGAGTTAGAACTCTAGGTATCTAGGATAAGAGCATTTCAGGTGGAGGGCCTCATCGGTGCTAAGGCCCTAAGGAATTGGGGTGCCTGCTGGGTATAAGGAACTACAGTGGAGGCACAGTATGCAAGGGGAGAGCAGTGAGAAATGCCTTCTAAGACAGAAGTTAACATTAAATATCAAAGTTTGTATGGCTTTTGAGTTTCATAAGCCATATTTTTTTCATTTATTTAAAAACTGACATCGATTCTTTAAATCTAGGTTGATAAATACTTTTGATTGTGACATTTCTCTGGATCAGGGGTTGGCCAACTTTTTCTGTAAAGGGCCAGAAAGTAACTATTTTAGGTTTTGTGGGTGATATGGTTTCTGTAACCACTCTCAACTCTGCCCTTGTAGGGCTAAAGTAGCCATAGACAACAGGTAAATAAATGAGTATAGCTGTGTTCTAGTAAGACTTTTGTGGACACTGAATTTTGGATTTCATGTAATTTTAATGTATCATGAAGTATTATTGTTCTTTTGATTTTTTTCCAACTCTTTAAAAATTTAAAAGTCATTCTTAGCTTGTAGACTGTGCAGAAATAGAGGGCCAGATTTAGCTTGTGGGCCATAGTTTTCCCACCCCTTGTTCTAAATCAGTGCTGTCCAGTAGAAATATAATGTGAGCCATGTGGGTAATTTTAAATTTCCTAGTAACCACATTTAAAAAAGTAGAAGTAAATGGATGAAATTAATTTTAATAATATCTTATTTAACCCAATATATCAAAATATTTTCATGTCAACATATAATCAATATAAAAATTAATTAGATATTTTACTCTTTATTTTTGTACTAAGTGTTCAAAATCTGGTTGTTATTTTATACTTAGAACACATTTTCGCTCAGACCAGCCACATTTGAAGTGCTCAGGAAGCATACAGCTGGTGGCTACCATATTGGATAGCGTGGTTCTAGATATTCCTGTAGTTCTAGATAAATCAGGTAGAGAAAAATCACATTTTTGGAGACACAAACTAGTTTTAGGCAGGAGTTTCTTCAGGTGTTTCCTTAAATGGCATAGCTATTTCCCTGATATGGATTAATCAGGTTTACTTTTTTCATTTTCATCTTCTTTGACATGTTTTGATCTGATTTCATCTCGTTTGAGCTCCATCTAATTAAGTGTGGATTCATCTGTTTCAGTCTGGTTCTGTGTGTTTTGATTTGGCCTTAGCTAGTCAGTCTAACTAGATTTTGTTTTTATTTTTCTCTTGTCATATTATCTTCCTTCTCTGTGTTAATATGTTTAACGGGTTCCAAGGAAAATATCAAAATGACCTTGTTCAGATTAGTCTTGATATTGAATGCCTGGATCCCACTTGCATTTCTTGAAGTTGTGTCCTTTGTCTTGCTCAGCACCACAATATCCTGCAGTTCTCCTGCCTCTTACGTCTCTTGTGGGCTTTTCTCTTACTTTTTTCTTTTCTTTGGACTGTAAGGGTCCATAGGACTAGTGTCACATTCTCTTTTTTTCTATGTCAGTATTCACACCCTTGAACAGTTTGTGAACTTCACCGATTTTACCCATCACCTATTATAATGAATCCATTTTCTTTGTCACTGTCTCACCTGTGCTTTATCTTCATATTTCTATTTGGTTACAAGACAGCACAAGTTTATTCTCAAACTTATTTGAGATAATTGAGATAAATTGAGATCATACTATTTTTCCTCCTAAACCAGTCTCTCTTTCTCTAGTTCTTCACATGTTCATGTTATGATGTCTCTTCTTCAAAGGTACTCCCTGAAATAATCTTTAAAGCTTTCATAGGGGAAATATTTCAGTTAGTTTAGGCTAGGTAATGCTGTGATAACAAACAACCCCAAACTTTGCAAATGTTCATTTCTTACTTAATATTTACTGTCTACAGTTCAGGTATACAGCTCTATTGGTTCAGCTCTACTGGCTCTGGGATCTAGGCAAAAGGAACAGCCTCTATCTGGGTCATGGGATTCTTAAGGAAGAGGGAAAACAGCAATGATAGAACCATACTGTGCCTCTTAAAACTTGTTTGGAAGAAGCACTAACTTTTCACTAACCTTTGTTGGCCAAAGCAAATCCCATAGCCACGTCTGATGTCACTATAATGGGATTAGTTTGGGCACAAGGTACCAGAATCCTGAAATCATGGAGCATGTCTTTCTGTCCACTGCTGAATCCACAATACTTTAGTAGAGAACCTAGTACTTAGAAATTTTTAGTATTTGTTTGTGGGTGGACAACTGGAAATTCAGATTTATTTCATATACAGTCTCTTTAACCACTGTTTCATATACTGTTTCCTACATTTGAAAGCCTTCAGACCTAGTGACTTTTTTTGTATATCAGTCTTCTATTTTGTAATAGAAAAGACATGAAAGAGGTTTCCACATAGGTCATAGAGACTGTTACCTCCAAGTAGAACAGAGTTGTGGACAGTCTATATCAATGTGATATAGACTTAGATGATTTAGTCAGAGGAAAAGTCTAAGGGTAGTTGAGGCTACTTGCAGAGCAAAAAGGTTCCTAGTCTGACTGACATATAGAAGATGCTTTTGTTATGGATTTTCTGGATTGCAATAGAAAATGGAATGTGTAGAAGTGGAATGTAAAGGAATTATTGGTGGGAAACAAATTGTGTTGTATGTATATTGTCAATTACAGTTGTGGCAGTAAGACACTTTCTGTCCTAAGACAAGGCAGAACGGCCCAGCAGCCCTACTTAGGGCTTCTCTAACTGAAAACCTTCTCTCTCCAGCAGAACCAAAGCCAGAGATCTACCCCTGTTCTTCCTGCCTTCTGGCCTTTTTCTGTCAGCGGTTCCTCAGCTAACACACGCTGCAGATCTTCCCGGGTGTGTGTGTAGAAAATCACTTCCACCTGGGGGATTCTGGCCTGGGGCATCGGGGGCAGCAGTATTCTGCTCACAGCTGCTGGAGTAAAAACACAGAAGGCCAAGAGAAAGAAGGTGACTCCAGACTCTGGTGCTCGAGGACAGAGGAGAGACGGCCCTTACGTGCATTGCCCAGCCCACCCTGAGAACAGTCAGCAAGTCCTGGAGAAGGCAGCGCAGTGGTAGAAATAGAGCCCAGCGCAGCCCAAAGGGTAAACCCTTTGCAAGCAGACAAAGAAATGAAGGAATTAGAAACCTCAAGCTCTGGAGCAGTCAGCTGTCAAGAACGTGAACTAGACTGTAGCCCCAAATCAAACTGCATTACAAACCAGACCATCCTCTTAGGGGAGAAGCCCTGTGTCTGCAGGGAGTGTGGGCGAGGCTTTAAAGATAAGTCGAACCTCATCAGACACCATTGGACACACTCAATGGAGAAGGCTTATGTGTATAGTGAGTGTGGCCGAAGTTTCAGCCAGGTGTCAACCCTTGTTAATTACCGGAGGACACACACAGTGAAGAAGCCTTACATGTGCAAGGAGTGTGGGCGGGGCTTTAGCCAGAAATCACTCCTCCTTGTGCACCAGAGGACACACTCAGGGGAGAAGTATTATGTTTGCAGGGAGTGTGGGCGAGGCTTTAGCAACAAGTCAAGTCTCATAAGACACCAGAGGACACACTGAGAGGAGAAGTCTTGTGTATGCAGGGGTCCTGGGCAGGACTTTAGCAATTAGTCGAACCTCTTCTTACGCCAGAGAGACATGCGGGGAGTAGTCTGTATGTGTGTGTGGGGTGTGAGTGAAGCTTCAGAGATGTGTTGACCCTCATCAGGCAGTGAGGCACATTCAGGGCAGGAGCCTTATGCGTGCAGAGTGTGGGTAGCTGTCAACCCTCAGTGCTCAAAGAGGACGCACTTAGGTGGGAAGTATTGTGTGTGTAGGGACTGTGGGGAAGCTTTAGCAATAAGTCAGCATTTATGGAACATCCAGTGGCCGACTCAGGAGAAGCGTCATGTGTTCAGGGAGTGCTGACAGGCATTGGGAAAAGAACCGACAGGAGGGCTCCAGATGGCTCACTCAGGGAGGAGCTGTGTGTTTGCAGGGAGTGTGGGCAAGGCTCTTGTGATCAGTCAGCTTTCTTCACACACTGTAGGGAGAATCCTTATATGGGGATACTGTGGGGCTGCTCCAGCCAACTGCTGCTGATAGCTGCAGAGATGAATTCCTCACTAGAATTGCTCTCAGCCACAGGGAGCTGCACTTCCCAAGGGATGCCTCCTGGCCAACGACTGATTGATACGGGGAGACAACCCTAGCCGGACTCTGCTGGGACAACTCCACAGGGTCATCCCAGATCCCAGGGTCCCCATGAAACTGAATGATCTCAAACACATTGCAGGTCAGCTTCTTCCTCTGCCCAGTCCTGTCCTCATTCCCCGATAAGCCACTCAATTCTCTGCCTCATTGTCTCTCCAGGGAATCCACCTTAAGATAGCATAAGCACACAAGGAGTGTGGACGAGGCTTTGGCTAAAAGTCGCTCCTCAACAAACCCCAGAGTATACAGAATAGAAGCTCTGTGTGTGCGGGGAGAATGGGTAAGGACACCTCAGGATGCATCAGAGAACAGCTTTTGAGGGAGAAGCTTTACAAGGCAGGGAGGGAGACTGGGAAGATTTAGCAGTAAGTTACACCTGGTGCAGCCGAGGACACTCAGGGAGTCCTATGTGGGTGGGGTTGTGGGCGGAGCCTTATTCTGACACCCCTCCTCACAGATCACTACCTCACTCACCTCCTGGGGGGGTTTCAGAAGTCTTGACCCCCACCCGTCCCCATACTCTTTTTGAGAGTGAAGATGGCAGTAACAATAAACATGTTTTTTCCACTCTTTGTAATCAGATGGAATAAAAAAGTAGAAGGCTTTATTTAAGTAAGAATAATCAATTTGTTTTACTTTCAAACACCAATTTTTCCCCATGTTTTCATGTCTTTCTGTTCTCATAAATTGTTCAATAAGCTCAGGCTATGTACCTTAGTCACTCATCTGTCTGGAAAGGAATTAAATTTCACAACCTGGATTTCTGCATGAATTCAACCCTTGAGAAAAAATAAGTCCCAATCAACCTAGTAGATTTATTGGAGGATCTGATTCGTTGCATGGGGAGGAAGATGTAGGTTCTGGAGACATGCCCACTGAAGCAAGGGAATTTCCCGGGTCTCTGGGGGCTGGGTTGCCTCTTCTGACTGATCACTCCCTTTGGCTTCTGTGAAAGCTCCCTTCCCTGACTTCTTTCTCTTCCTTCTAGTCTCTATTCAGGTCTCTGCTGTATCCTTCTCTACCACTGAAGCATTGTTTTTCCTTCCAGATTCCAGAGTCAGGTCCTTTAACCACGCCCAAACTGTTTTCCAGTCATGAATCATTGTTTTGGGTCTCTTAGCTACTTTGGTATCAGATCATAAGTCTAAAGACCCCTGGGGAATTCCCTGGTGGTCCAGTGGTTAGGACTCTGTGTTTTCACTGCTGAGGGCTGGGGTTCAATTCCTGGGCCCTAATCCTGCAAGCCACGTGGGGCAGCCAAAAAAAACAAAACAAAAAAACCCCTAAACACAGCTCCAATGCCACGTCCCCTCATCCCTCCAATCCTAGGGTCTAGTCCTGCTAATGACACCCACATCATCCCTCCACTAACTGGTCCAAGATAACCTGGTCATACCCCTGCCCTTGTTTTTCAGCCCAAGGACCTGGCCTTTAATCACACCCTTTCCTAGTCTTCCTCCCTCAGAGCCCAAATTGCCCAGATTTTTGACAACTCTGCATGCCCTGGCTCTGACTTCTATGTCCTAAGCCAGAACTCTTTACTGGAGAGGGTTGGCCTCAGCTCTAGCAAATTTGTTTGTTCAGTTGGAGTTTGCCAGATCCACAAAATGGATATCAGGCTTTGAAAATCAGAAAAAGCACAGGCTGATTTTGTTGCACTATCAAAGAGGGGGGCAGTAAAAGAGAGCCCAAAGGCCATGAAGTCAGCTTTCCAGTGGGTCCTGAGTCAGCTCTGGTTGAGAGGATGTGAGTGCCAGGAGCGTGGGTCCCCACCCTTTGCCACATTTCCCGTCATGTTTCTTTGCTGGAACTGCCCCTATAACATCAACAATTTGCTTTGGGTCAGAACTGGAAGCCACAGAAGGAAAAGTGTTTATGGGTATGCAGTCTCTAGGGTCTGAAGAGGGATAGGCCCTCTATGTTCCAGATGACCCCAAGACCCCTCCCTGTGTCCTGCCATTGGGAGAGAAACATGTGAACAAACCAGCACCTTCCTTTGGGAAGGAAAGGTGGGAGGAAAGAAAATGATGCAGATTCTTTTTAACTGAAGTCCCTTATAACCTGTAGTGACCTCAGACGTGTTCCAGGGGAAGGACTGTCAGTCCTAGCCCAGCAAAGGGAGAGGGGTATGGGGTTATCTTTCCAAGCCTGGAAAGGGGCTTCCCCAGACTGCTGCTACTCTGTCCTTTATCTCTAGGAAGGGCCACTGGAACCAGCTCCTGTATTCCATCCCAGCAGGAAGCAGAACCGGGGTGTGTGAGGTGAGCTCTCCCTCCAAAGAAAGGAAGGTACACATCCCCACTCCCTAGGATTTTCCTTTCTGCCCCCAGGGAGGAGCTCAGACGTACAATAAGAGCTTATTTCCGACAGGAGGTCAGTGGCCTCAAACTCAGAGGCCTGCAGTGTCCAGGCAGGTCCTATACTAATGAGGGGGTCAAGCCTCAATTGGGTGGGGGTGCTTTGGGAAACTGGGGAACTCAAACTCAAGTTGCTTCCTACATCCTTCCTGGTCTCCTCACTTGACCCCACTCTAGAAAGCCTTGAGCACCTCGTTTGGGCCTTTTCATTTAATGATCCAAATGTCCTGCCCCTTTTTGAGCCATGACCTTGACTTCAGAACCCTCCAGCATTCTTCCCCGTGTTCAGTTTTAGAACTGTCTTTTTCATGTTGAGTTTTGCTTAGTTTTCTGAAAAACATGGCAGTAGATTATGAAAAATGAACATCAGTTTTGATATGGGAACATCTGACCCAATAACACAATGGTGTGGAAACTCCGTAATCTGACAAAAGAACGTGTAAAAATGCGATGATTTGGCGGCACCTTGTGTGATGAATCCATGTGAGGGCCACCTGTGGGTCACAGAGAGGATCTGGGTTGGGGGGACTTTAAAGATGGCTGGCAATCTGACAGCCCCTGGCTCTGAAATTAGGTACAGTGGGTTAGATTTAAAGTGACCTAATTTATACACACAAGCTCTAATCTGACTTTTAAATATCTGTACATATATTTCTCATATATTCAAAGTAAGCATGTATAAATTTTTTATCAATTTTTTTCTAAAAGAAAACAGATAGTAAAGGATTCTTGGCAAAACATGAGATTTTCTCATTGCATAATCTTTCTCCTAGTGGAAATACCATGTTATCCTTTATTTCCTCCTAATTAAGCACGACATATATAAAGGATAAAAATCCATATTCTTATATAAAGATTATTTTTATCTAGCTCTGTACCCTATTCATTAATTTTAACTTCATTATCATTTTGGAGAATAGCCAAAAACTCAACTGCCATTTTTTTTTAAAAAAATTTTAATTATTATTATTTTTTAAATAAATTTATTTTATTTATTTATTTTTGGCTGCGTTAGGTCTTTGTTGCACAGGCTTTCTCTAGTTGTGGCGAGTGGAGGCTACTCTTCGTTGCGGTGCACGGGCTTCTCACTGCAGTGGCTTCTCTTGTGGAGCATGGGTTCTAGGCGCACGAGCTTCAGTAGTTGTGGCTCGCAGGCTCTAGAACGCAGGCTCAGTAGTTGTGGCATACGGGCTTAGTTGCTCCACAGCATGTGGGATCTTTCCAGACCAGGGCTCGAACCCGTGTCCCCTGCATTGGCAGGCGGATTCTTAACCACTGCGCCATCAGGGAATCCCCTCAACTGCCCTTCAAAGAGAAGTTTAGGACAGGTTGAAATATGACATTCTAGAATCCTAAAAAAAATGAAACCAGATTTCTAGAGTTCCAGCCATCAGTGCTCTAAAAAGGATAAAAGCATTCCTTCTCTGTCTGAGTGTTGAGGCAACAGCTGAGGATTGGAAGATCTCACAAAGCCAGATTACACACAGGGACAGGCTTGTCTGCTTCTAATGTAGACCACAGTGTGGGGCCCAGCTTACCTTGCTTACTAGGTTCTAAGGCAGAGCTGGTTTTACAGAATCCTTGCTGCTACTAGTCATCAGTTCCCCTTTTCCCTACTTCCTACTTCTTCTGGGAACTAGAAAGCTATTTTTTTGTCTGGTGGGGGGCAGAGAGCTTAATTTTATGAAGTTTAATGCTACTTATCATAGTTTTTGTCTGAGCTGCCTCTCTTTTGTGTATTATAATAACCTTGGGTAAAAGCGGCAGGACCCCGACCTTCCCCTAGGTCTAATAAACACTGCCACTAACAGAGGCTTCCTTGTCTTTTGATAGAGGGGTTCAACTTGTAAAAATCTTAGAGTAAGTAAATTTTGCAATATTGGAGGTGTGCCTAATAAAATTGTGAAAACATTTGAGATCAGATTTTCTGCTTAATATATTGGTACAGGAATTATTTGGGTGTTGAAGACCTGGAAGAGATGATGTGGGGAATCTGAGAGAAAACTTAAGAGAAAGGTATGATGAATAGCACTGAGACCAGGGTAAATCTGGGAGGTCAGAAGTGTTGCACTTGTCCAGGCAAAATTTACAGGACAACTATGGTAATAGTTTTGTGGACTGAAAGAGAAGATAGGCTTTGTAGGGTTTGTCTTCAAAGCACTTGGTGATCACCTGGATGTAGAATTTAAAAGCACCCCCGCAAACACAGCTTTCCAACAGTAGAAACATTTGCAAAAGATAAAAAGTGCTCATCACTCCAAGAATCGAAGCAGAAAGCCAACGTCTTATCTATGTTTATCATGAGAGTAGTTCCTTCTTTAGAGGCTACCATCGTTTCCCTCTGAGGCCTGCATTCTGCTGACCTGTATGGTAGAATATGTTTGGGTGTATGTGGAGTGGTGTCACTTAATCAATATATTGTCTTAGCTCCAAATTCACCTTTTGTTGCCTGATCTGTGAAAATGGATCTGGGCCCTTTATATATTTTTCCTTTGTCAGCTGTCATGAGGTACATCAGTAGTGGGCTGTTCTGGAACAACATTGCTGGAGGAAGGGGTCCTCTCTCCTGGTGTAGGTGGCTCTTCCACCAGGCTCCTGGAGAGTACCCTTTTCCCCTGCTTCTCGGCCAGTGCACTTTTGTCTCATGCTAAATGCCTGCAGGGACACAGCTTTCTCAACCGATTGGCCACCCTGTGTTTTCTCCAGCTCTCCACCCAGGTGATGGTGGCTCAGGAGCCCCAACAGCACAGGCCTGTGCTCCAGCCCAGATTGCTGCTCCTGTACCTTCTCTTCAGCACCATGGGGACACACCCTGGGGCCACCTTGGACCTTCATCCTGTGCAGAGGCTCAGAGCCTCCCAAGCCTGATTGTTGCTCCCCAGACCCTCTCCTTAGCTCCACATGCATGTGCACCAGGGTTCCAGCAGCCACCCATAGCTGCCCCAGCCTAAGCTGTGCACCTAAGTGCACTAGGCTTTTGCAGCTTTTCAGCCTCCATTTCTAGCAGCACCTATAGCAGTACCTTGACCTCTTTTGCTCACCCACCCATCAGTCTTGGCTGACTTGGCCCCAGAGGTTTGTTTGCTGCGGCCCTTCAGACACAGATACTGTATGGTCCAGGCTTTGTGTCAACATCAACACCCTGACTGTCTGTGCATGTTGGGCTCCCTTTGTGTACCTGCCAACCAGCCTTGGCTTGCCTGTGCTCCACAGGGATATTCCTACTTGCCTGGCGACTGCAGACCAGCTCTGGCCTGTGCAAAGTTCTGGCCCTTCCTACCAACTTCTCCACCATCCAGTGGGCTGAAACCACACCTTCTCTAGCGAGGGCTGAACCCAAACCTTGCGGAGGGAAACAACCTTCTAGGTTTATCCTTCTTTAGGTACTCTCCCTTAGCTGAGGGTTTTCTTTTAATATTTACAGTTACTTTTCTATCATTGCAAAGTAATTCTTCCTGCTAAATTTCCCATTTAAGTTACTGTGTGGTTTCTGTCTCCTCACTGGACTCACGTTGATACAGATGTGAATGTGTACAGTTTTTATATGAGGGCAAAGACGCAAACTTCTGACTGCAGTTATTCAGTGAACCCAGAGATAAACCAAAGAAATAATGCACGTCAAAATTACTATTAATACTAGCTGGGGCAATGGCCCTGAACCCAGACACAAACTTAATGGTCTAAACCAGGGGATGGCAAAATGCAGCCTGAAGGCCAAATCTGGCCTGCCACCTGTTTTTTTAAGGCCTGCAAGCTAAGAATGCTTCTTACATTTTAAATCATTGGAAAGAATCAAAAGAAGAATAATATTTTGTGACACATATTTGTGTTCATAAATAAAGTTTTATCATAGCACAGCCACACATTGTTACATATTGTCTATAGCTGCTTTCATACTACAATGGTTGGGTTGAGTAATTGCATTAGAGACCATATGGCCCAAAACCCTAAAATACTATCTGACTCCTAACAGAAAATGTTTGCAAATCCCTGATCTAGACTGAAACTTGGGAATACTTTACCAAACAAAGGCCAAATGAATAGCTTGTTTAACCCCCAGCTCTGGAATTCATGGCCCCCTTTTCCTGATCTGTGGAAATTGACAAGCTGATTCTAAAATTAATATGGAATTTTCAAGGGATGCAGAATGCCAAAACAATCCTGAAAAAGAAAAACAAATTAGGAGGACTCACATTTTCTGATTTCAAAACTTACTACAAAGCAATGGTACTGACATAAGGAAAGACATATAGATCAAAGGAATAGAATTGAGAGATAAGAAATAAAATCATGTGTCTGTGGTCCACTGATTTCCTCAAGGTGCCAAGACCATTCAGTGGGGGAAAGAATAGTCTTTTCAACAAATGGTGCTGGGACAACTGTACATCTTCTTGCCAAAGAATAAAGTTTGGCTCTTGCCTTATGTCATGTACAAAAAATAACTGAAAATGTATCAAAGATCTAAATGTAAGAATGAAAACTGTCGAACTATTATGAGAAAACATAGGGTTAAATCTTACCAAATCTTGGATTTGGTAAAAGATTGTTAGATATGGCACCAAAAGCCTGAGCAACGAAAGAAAAAAGATAAATTGGACTTCATCAAAATTAAAAACTATTGTGCAGGACACTGTAAAGTGAAAAGACAACTCACAGAATGAGAGCAAATATTTATAAATCATATATCTGATAAGGGACTTATATCTAGAATACATAAAGAACTCTCACAACTCAATAATAAAAGACAATGCAAGGATGATACACAGATGGCCAATAAGTACATGAAAAGATGCTGGACATCATTAGTCATCAGGGTAATAATGCAAATCAAAACTTTGAGATAGATACCACTTCACACACACTAGGATAGCTTGAATCTGAAAGTCACATAGTAACAAACATTGGTGAAGACATGGAGAAATCAGAACTCGCATACACTGCTGGTGGGAATGTAAAATGGTGCAGCCCCTTTGGAAAACAGTCTGGCAGTTCCTCAAATGATTAAAGTTACCATGCGACCCAGCAATATGACCCATATGACCCATTCCTAGGTATACATGCAAGAGAAATGAAAGCATATAATCACATGAAAGCATACATGCATGTTTATAGCAGCCTCGTTCATAATAGCCAAAGGTGGAAACAACCCAAATGTCTGTCAGCTGATGAATGGATAAACAAAAGTGGTCTATCCATACAATGGAATATTATTCAGCCATAAAAAGAAGTGAAGTACTGATACATGCCACAGCGTGGATGACCCTTGAGAACATTATGTTACGTGAAAGAAGGCAGTTACAAAAGATCACATATTACATGATTCCCTTTATATGAAATGTTTGGAATGTCCTTCACTTGACTGAGGTCTCTGCTCACATGCCACTCCTCAGAGGCTTTCTCTGACCATCTAGCCAAACTTGCAACCCATCACTCTCAGTTCCCCTACCCTACTTTATTTATTTTTTCATGTCACTCTAATGTTACCTTGTATACTTATTTGTTTGGTTTATTGTCTGCCTTTCTTACTAGAACATAAATTCCTTCAGGGAAGGGACTTTGTATCTCAGTAACAGTGCATAGCCTTAGTAGGTGCTAAATAAGTAATTTTTAAGTGTGTGCATAAGTGATAATGTTAGGAGGCAGGGTAACTTTGGAGCCACTGAGGAGACAAATGGCACCATATTCCTATTCTGACTGTCGACTCTGCCACCTTGGACAAGATAATCCATCTCTTTGATCCTCCATCTCTTCATCTACGGGTTGACAGAAACAGGGTGACAGAATGTGCATTTTAGGTCTGGTGTGAGGATTAAAAAGCCCTGAGGTGGAAGATATCCTTGCTGGATTTGAGGAACAGGAAGGAGACTAGTGTGGCTGGAAGATGATGAATGAGGGGAATGTTGAGGGAGATGAAGTTAGATGCAGAGAGAGAGATTCAGGGCTGGATTTTATTCCAACGTGTGCTGGGAAGTTATTGGGAGGTGGAGAGCAGGGTGATGACATCATCTGATATAATCTCAGTACATTATAGAAGGATCCCTCTGGCTGCTGTGAGAGCAAGAGAGGAAGCAAAGAGACCAGTTACGGCTTTGTTCAGTGATCCAAGACAGAGATGATGGTGCTTAGGACTAGCATAGTAGAAGTGGAGCAGGTGACTACAATCTGATTCAAGACATTTTGAATCAGGGATAAGGAATTCCTCAAAGAGAGGAGTCAAGGATGCTGCCAAGTTTTGGTTTTTTTTTTAAAATTAATTATTTTTTGGCTGCCCTGGATTTTCGTTGCTGTGTGTTGGCTTTCTCTAGTTGCAGTGAGCAGGGGCTACCCTTTTGTTGCAGTGCGCAGGCTTCTCACTGCGGTGGCTTCTCTTGTTGCGGAGCACGGGCTCTAGGCATGTGGGCTTCAGTAGTTGTGGCACATGGGCTCGGTAGTTGTGGCTCCCAGGCTCTAGAGTGCAGGCTCAGTAGTGTGGCTCCCGGGCTCTAGAGCACAGGCTCAGTAGTTGTGGCGCACGGGCTTAGTTGCTCCGTGGCATGTGGGATCTTCCCGGACCAGGGCTCAAACCCATGTCCCCTGCGTTGGCAGGCGGATTCTTAACCACTGTGTCACCAGGGAAGCCCTGTTGTTTTGTTTTTTAAACCAAGAAACTTCTGAGATGGGGAACACTGGTAAGAAGTGGTTTTAGGAAGAAGAGTGAATAGAAGCAAGAATTCAGTTTTCAACGTATTAAATTTAGTATACCTATTAGACATCCATGTCTATGGATACTAAAGGCCAAGAGTTAAATGAAGAGCCCAGGGTCAGAGGAATAAATTTTTTTTTTTTGTTTTTTTTTGCGGTACGCGGGCCTCTCACTGTTGTGGCCTCTCCCGTTGCGGAGCACAGGCTCCGGACGCGCAGGCTCAGCGGCCATGGCTCACGGGCCCAGCCGCTCCGCGGCATATGGGATCTTCCCAGACCAGGGCACGAACCTGTGTCTCCTGCATCGGTAGGCGGACTCTCAACCACTGCGCCACCAGGGAAGTCCTAGAGGGATAAATTTGAAAAACCCGATCATATAGGTAGCATTCAAAAGTCATGGGACTGGATGGGATTGATAAATTCATTCATCAGATATTTATTAAGCCCTTGTTTTGTGCTAAGCAGTGTTCTTCTAGGCACTACAGCAATGAACAATACACAAAGAAAAATCTATACCCTTCGAACTTACATTCTAATGGGGAGGGATAATAAAATAACATATATGGTATGTTAGCAATCAATGTTAAGGAGAAAAATAAAACAGGGATGGGTGGGAAGATTGCAGTTTTAAACAGGACGACAAGGAAAGTCCTCAGTGGGAAAATATTTGAGCTTAAGTCGTGAAGGTGAGGGCGTGAGCCGTGCACATACCTGGACGACTAGCATTCTAGGCAGAGGCAACAGCAAATGCAAAGGAGCTGAAGCAGGTCGACTAAGTTCACGGAAAAGCAGGGACACTGGCTGTAGAGGACAGAGCTGGGGTAGAGTGGTGGGAGATGAGGACCGAGAGTTAATGGGCTGGGGCGCGGGGGGTTGGGTGGTGAGGGCGAAGAGGAGCAGCTCTCGTACCGACAGAAACTAGGAAGGTGTCCAACAGAGAAGATCCTAAGCCTCTGCGATTCAGTTTAACGCTAGCACCGCCCCCAACCCCGCCGAAGCCCCGCCCCATTCTAAGCTCACGGCTCAGCACCTCGGCCGGAACTCAAGGGACTGGCTCCGGGACCGGAAGCAGCCTTCTACCTTACCCCATTTTGCCCGCGGTCGCGTTTCCGGTAGCGGCGGCGGGAAGCGAGCTAGTGGCGGGTTTCTAGGCCTCTGCGGAGGCGAATCCGGCGGGAATCGGAGCCATCAGAACCGCCACCATGGTGAGGAGGCACAGGCTGGCGGCGCGGGAGCTCCCGAGTCTGTTGTGGAGTGGGGAGCGCGACTAACCGCGAAGGAGGCCGTGGGTTGGCCGCTCCGGGCGGTGAAGGCCCCGGCCGCCGCGGCCCCTCAGTCGGGACAGGGAAGACCCGGACCTTGGTCGCTCGGCGGGGTGGGGGAGGGGAAGGCTGGAAATGAGGGTCCGAGGCCAGGGTCGCTCGGTGCAGGAGAGGTTAGAACTGCGTTGCGGTCCTCCACGCCGCTGTGACCATAGTGCTTGGGATCCCGTAGGCGCTGAGTAAACTTTGCAGCATGAGTGTGTGTGTGTCTGGGGTGTCGGAGCAGGTACTAGCGCCGCAGGGTTACTGGGAAGACCCGGTGAGAGACTCAGACTTGTGAAGGCGGGTGAGGGTCCGAGAAGGAGTTGCGGAAAGAGGTGGAAGGGCTTGTGTCTGAAACTAGAGTCTTGGTTCTAGTAGATGGGGAGGAGTGAACGGAGGATGAACGAGTGGAGGAAAAGTTCAACTCGTTTGTTCAGCATATATGTATGTTTGAGTATGTCTGACTTTTCAGGCCCTAGGGCTGCACAATGAAATGTTTACTTCACCGAGTTCACTCTCTATTTGGGGACATGGATAGTATAATTCGGAATGGTAATTCAGCATTAAGTAAAAGTAACGGTGGGGGGCGGGGTAAGAAGGCTTTCTGGAGCAGAGTCCTGAAAGATTGTCAGGCGTTTTCCCAGCGAAAATGGGAGGGAATAGTGTAGATCCGGAGGATTGCCAGAACAAAGCATGAAGGGTAGCACCATTGAAAGTTCCTGGAGGGGAAAAGGAAGAATGAGGTGGGAGGAATTGGCAGGAGTCTGGTTATTAATGGCTTTACACGCTACTTAATTTTGTTGGTGATGAGGGATGCCACTGAAGGATTTTAACCAGCAAAATGACATGAACTTAGTTGTGTTTAGAAAGATAACTCTGTTCGGTAGCTGTTATATATTGGGTGAATTGGAAGCAGGGAAACCTAGTAGGGTATTGTTTGGAGAATTGGTTAGAAGAGTAGGCACTGGATTCAGGCTGACTAACATCCAACACAGCTTAACCTCTTACAGCCTCAGTGGCCTCATCTGTAAAATCTGATGTTAAAGATTAAGTGAGAGAATAGTGTTTATGGCAGTGCCTGCCAGTGAGCACCCAGTAAGAATTAGCTGTACAAGACAGATGGACCAATAAATGTTACCATAAATGTTCAGACCATGTGGTTAGAAGCTGTGATTACAGTTGGGTTAAAATGGTCATCTGAAAGAGACTGAACCACATAACTTGGGTCTCAGGGTGGCAGGAGTCGAGATTCCAATCCATGCATTTGTAGGTTCAGAGCACCTGTGCTCGTCCAAGCTCACAGAGATCAATAGTAAGCACAGTGCCTGGTACTTAGAAGGCCCTTGCATGAGTTAGGATTGGCCTATACCAGTCAGAATGATAGGAGGCTGATGAAACAAAGCAAATGCCAGGTCCTTTATTTCTAGAGAGAAATGTAACTGCCAAGGGCACTTGACATTCTCATTGTGAGGTCTATATAGTCTCTCTATTTTACCAAAACTACATTGGAAGCCAGGCTATAAAGCAGAATAGGTTGTTGGGTTAATTAAGGAGTATGTCAGGTTATATATTCTCATTATGTGTTCAAACTCATTAGCACTCTGAGCACCAGAAAGTTTTTCTCTCCTAAAGGTAGTCTTGGAGACACACTAACAAATTATTGATTTGGGGGATTCCATTCTCGCTTCCAAGCTGATCAGCTCCTTTCTGATAACAAGCTCTTCATTGATTGGATTCTTAGTGCCAGTCCCATTCCAGCTCTTTTACCCAGTCTTTTTAATGAGATGTTGGTGTTCGACAGCACCTATAATCTACACAATGGCAGATGGCTAATCTCTGATATACTCGGGTTTCATTAGTTTGGAGCCACCTTACCCTCTCACCCCTGAAACATACACAGCATAGACAAAGTCAATTGTAATACGAGAAAGATGATTTTAAGGGAAGGAAGAATAACAGCTCAGGATTGAAAACAGGGTGATGTGAGAGAATTCCCAGGAAAGGTCTGTGGCTGGAAGACAGAGCTGAGACTACTGAGAAAGACAGACATGGAAAAGAAGGCTGCAGCAGAAGTTTTAAGGAAGGACCAGGGCTATGTGGGTCTAAAAGAGCTGAGTCCCATTCTTCCTGATTTCTCCTTGCAGACCGTGGGCAAGAGCAGCAAGATGCTGCAGCACATCGACTACAGGATGAGGTGCATCCTGCAAGATGGCCGTATCTTCATTGGCACCTTTAAAGCTTTTGACAAGCATATGAATTTGATCCTCTGTGACTGTGATGAGTTCAGGAAGATCAAGTGAGGAGTGGGCTGTGGGGGGAGGGATTGGGTGGATGGGGAGTGGTTTGGGTGGGCGGGCCAAGTGACAGGCGGTGATGTAGCTAGCTAGTTCCTCTTGGTTTACTTTCCTGTTTTACAGGGCAGATTAAAATGGGGATATTGGACACTAAGACATCTCTTTCCTTAGTCTTGCTCTCTACTTCTAGCAGAGTACAAATTGTAAGGAGGGCTGCTAGGCTTTTTGTTTCTCTGACTTTGCGTGCCCCTGAGTACTGGGGTAAAGGGCTCTCATGTTCTCCCCACAGGTGTGTAAGGGGGGAGAGCTTGATTTTCTGGCCTCATTGCCTATTTGTAAAGCTGTAGCCTAAAGGGCTCTCCCAGTGCAGCCTGGTCTGAAACTGCTTTAAGAAGCCTCTGACCCTCTTCAGGGTAAGTGCTCAGCTCCCCTTGTGGGTTTGGGGCCAGTGATTTTTTGTTGGCATTTATAGAAACAATTGGAGAATACAATTCCATAAGTTATTAGGTAATTCCCTTGTCTTAGGACTCACAGATCTTAAGCTTCTAGGCTATTAAAAGATGTGGTCTTGCATTTCATCCTATTTTACATTCAAGGCATCTTGAGGCCCAGAGAAGTTACATGACTTCCATGATCATCCAGCTCTCTTTTGTCACGTGCAGCGTCCATAGTATGTTGCCAGTGGCTGTGAATTCCCTTTGATTCTCTTTGGGACAGTTGTTTTCTTTGTGGCATGAGGTCAAGAAATACAGCACAGAAAATGTGGTAGAGATGGCCGAGTGCCAGGTACACATTAGACAGTGACCAACAGATCAGTGTAGAACTATTCCAAATTGTTCTCTTCTGTATTTTTAAATGAAACTAACTTTATTCTGATAATTAAAAAGTGTCTATTAGAAAATATTTATGAAAAGTACATAAAAGTATGTGAGAAAAAACTTAAAATACCCAGAAAGGGTTTTTTTTTTTAAATTGTGAAAGGGCAATACATGCTTTTATTAAATAAGAAGATATAGGTAAGTCAAAAAAAGGAAAAAATGGCACCCACAGAAAACTACTGTTAATATAATATAAAATATCACTAAAATGAAACCTTTAAGTTATTTTAAAAAATTAGGGTATTTTGTATTTATTTTTAGGATATTGGCTGTGGCTTTCCTTTCCTTTCCCCATCTTCTTGCGGTTATTTTTCCTGGTTTACATTCATTTATATTTTGTTCATACTTCTCTGGTTGTTGCTGTTTGGAGATTTCTGTTTTTTGTTCTTTGAGGACAAAGGTGTAATTTCTATGTAGTTAACTCTTAACCTTTTCCTTTATAACTTCTATTTCTAATGTGAGGTGAGGGGTGGAGTTACAGGCCTGTGGGGTTGAATTGGTACTAGAAGGATACTGCATGTAAGTGGAATGAGTGGGATTCAGTTGACTGAGGAATTGTTTCGGCTGCCTTCTGGCACTGGTGAGGCATTAAGCTAGAGGGAGGAAAAGGGTAATAGCAAAGAAGAGATGATTGAGGAAAGGCTTTCACAGTGGCTACATGAGTGAGCCAGGGCTGGGCTTTCTTGACTCTTACCCTGTCTTGGTTTGTACATCCTATTGGCACGGGAGACAACCACCTAAGGGGTTACAAGTTCAGCCTGTGAAGACTGTCCAGAGGAGCTGTCTTAGGGAAAGTTTATGTACCATTTGTCAGTAGATATAGTGTAAAACAAATCTTGGAGTGTCCTTAGGTAGGTGAACTTGAACTTTACCCTTTTTCTAATGCTTGCTTTTTTGTTCCTTCTCCTAAACCTGTCTTTAGACCAAAGAACTCAAAACAAGCGGAGAGAGAAGAAAAGCGAGTCCTTGGTCTGGTGCTACTTCGAGGGGAGAACCTGGTCTCAATGACAGTAGAGGGACCACCTCCCAAAGATGTAAGTCAGCAGAGAGCCAGTGCAAGGCCAGGAACCTTGTGCAAGGGAGGCCCCACCTGAGCCAGGCTCTGTGTGGGGTTCTCTCTTTCATTGCAGTACTCACAGGCATCCTCTGGTTTCTGTCCCCCATTTACAGATAATAAACCAGAATCTTAAAGAGGTTACCTTGCAAGTAAGAAGTAGGGAACTAGAATTTGAGTGTTTCTAACTTGAAAGCCCTCCCTTCTTCTTTAGTTGGTGGACATAGTGAGTCAACAGAAGAGGCATCTAAGGCCATCCGGGTCAATTCTTAATGTGATGACAGTTTAGTGACCGTAAAAAGTCATAACTCCAAACAGTAGAATACATATGTACTTCTTGTACAGTTATAGAATAATAGTTAATGTTTATTAAGCATCTGCTATGTGCCAAGCTCTGTGGTACCTTCAGTATTTGATTTAATCCTTATAACAGTCTTTTGAGATAAATGATTCCCACTTTATAGATAATACAGACTGAGGTTTAGTAACTTGCACAAGGTGTCACAGCTAGAAAGCGGTGATACTGGCATTTGATTCCAGGCAGTCTTGGTTCATTAACATCAGCCTACCTTTAGAGATGGAAGAGGCTTTAGAGGATCTAACCAAATTTTTTTCCCCTTTTTCATTTTAATATATTGTTTGTTAAAGGAATAATCCTCTTACCTTGTTTTAATTTTTGTCCACATGTTTTTTTTTTTTTTTACTTAACATGTAATAGGTATGTAATATATCATTCTGCTTTTTCGCTTAATATTGTAAACATTTTTCCAGTTGCTGTACACTTTTAAAAAGTCATGGGCTTCCCTGGTGGCGCAGTGGTTGAGAGTCCGCCTGCCAGTGCAGGGGACACGGGTTCATGTCCTGGTCCAGGAAGATCCCACATGCCGCGGAGCGGCTGGGCCCGTGAGCCATGGCCTCTGGGCCTGCGCGTCCGGAGCCTGTGCTCCTCAACGGGAGGGGCCGCAACAATGAGAGAGGCCTGTGTACCGAAAAAAAAAAAATCTCTAGGCCACAAGCATTTTAACATGTATCTTTATTTTTCAGACTGGCATTGCACGAGTGCCACTTGCTGGAGCTGCTGGGGGCCCAGGGATTGGCAGAGCTGCTGGCAGAGGAATCCCAGCTGGTGTTCCCATGCCCCAGGCCCCTGCAGGACTTGCTGGGCCGGTCCGTGGGGTTGGTGGGCCATCCCAACAGGTGAGGAGTTGGGGAAGGGGTACCAACGTCTGGTGGTTAAAATATAGGATAGAGTGAGGGTCCACAGTTTGGGAAGAGTCCAGAGTGATCAATCAACTTATGATTGTCAGGCTCTCAGTATTTCACTGTGCTTCACATATGGTCCCAGAGTCAAGCAAAAAGGAAAACTTGCTATTACAAAATAATGTTGATACTATTAAAGATGCAGGGGATTTCCCTGGTGGTCCAGTGGTTAGGACTCTGCGCTTCCACTGCAAGGGGGCATGGGTTCAATCCCAGGTCGTGGAACTAAGATCCCACATGCTGCGAGGTGTGGCCAAAAAATGGGCAAAAAAAGTAAAGAGGTGTATAAAAAGTATTTTGGCCAACTGAATTGGAACAAAGTGTTTCCATGACAGCATTTGAATTCTTGACCCTTGAACAATGCAGGGGTTAGGAATGCCAACTGTTTAGCTGAAAATCTGCATATAACTTTACAGTTGGCGCTCTGTATCCAAGGATTCGACCAAGATTGTGTGTAGTACTGTAGTATGTATTGAGAAAAATCTGCGGATAAGGAGACCCTGGCACTTAAATCCATGTTCAAGGTCAGCTGTACTACAGCTCTTGCAACCTATTATCAGTCTTACTTGAAAATGCAAGTGCCTTATCTAATTTGGATTGGGCATACTTAACTTAGGCCTAGAAAATGGGAATTGAGCATTCAAGCTTGATCTTCTCTGACAGATAGTTTTATTTTTTATTTACTTATATATTTATTATTATTTTTAAAAATTTACTTATTTACTTTTGGCTGCGTTGGGTCTTCATTGCTGCGCGCAGGCTTTCTCTAGTTGCGGCGAGCGGGAACTACTCTTTGTTGTGGTGTGCGGGCTTCTCACTGCGGTGGCTTCTCTTGTTGCGGAGCACGGGCTCTAGGTGCACGGGCTTCAGTAGTTGTGGTGCATGGGCTCTAGAGTGCAGGCTCAGTAGCTGTGCATGGGCTTAGTTGCTCCACGGCATGTGTGGGATCTCCCCAGACCAGGGATCGAACCCATGTGCCCTGCGTTGGCAGGTGGATTCTTAACCACTGCACCACCAGGGAAGTCCCTGGCACATAGTTTTAAATAGGAAGTCTGATGCCACGAGTTGTAGCTTAGGGGATTTGGTGTCTGCTGTTTCTTTACCAAGTTGGGGAGGAGAGTGGGACACCACATTGCACTGTACTGTTCTGCCTAACTTCTCTCCTGTGTCCTCTTAGGTGATGACCCCACAAGGAAGAGGCACTGTTGCAGCAGCTGCAGCTGCTGCCACAGCCAGTATTGCAGGGGCCCCAACCCAGTACCCACCCGGCCGTGCGGGTCCTCCCCCACCTATGGGCCGAGGGGCACCCCCTCCAGGTGAGAAGCCCATGAGGAGAACCTTGCTAATTGATAGAAGATGCCTTAGCTGGATTTATGATGAGACATAACCTTGACTGAAACTGATGATGAGTTTGTGTAATTAAGCAGGATTACTCTGAGATCCAGCTTGGCTGACTGACTGTGGAACTATCTGGGCAAGAGCCTCACTTCTTTGGCTCAAGTCCTGGTTTGCTAGGAGGGGCTGGGAGGGTGGAATGGTCCTTCTGTCTCAAAACTTGGTGGACAGTTTTGTATGTTTCCTGCTACCTTTTCAAGACAGACACTTGAGCTATATTCTTGGGGCTTTTCTCTTGCAGGCATGATGGGCCCACCTCCTGGTATGAGGCCTCCCATGGGTCCTCCAATGGGGATTCCCCCTGGACGAGGCACTCCAATGGGCATGCCCCCACCAGGCATGCGGCCCCCTCCCCCAGGGATGCGAGGTAAGTGCCTTCAGCAGTTGCGTTGACTTCCTTCTCTAGAGCCATGTTGGGATGGGCAATGGAGGGAAGATTGGATTTTGACCATACCTTTGGGCTTTTAGGCCTTAAGCCTCGGGAAGTGAACTCTTAGAGGACAGTTTTGTCCAGAAAGGAAAGAGGGAACAAGCATTTCTTAAATTGACCTTACCTCCCTCTTAGAACAGTGAGAGCAGCCCTGTACACAGGGCTCAGTGTCCAGGGCAGTATTCTCAGGTCACTGTAAAATAATGCATTTTGTTGCATGACCAACAAAGGTCTTATGCCCTTTGGTTTGGGAGTGTCTAGTAATTAAGGAGGGGCTCTGTGCTTTGCTACACTATTATGTGTATCTGTTTAATTCCAGTTTGAGAAATGCTGAAGTAGATCAGCTCTCTCATTTTATAGATGAGGAAACAGGCCCAGAGAGCTCAGTGTCCAGACCAGTGTTCTTTCCACCAAGCCATAGTGGCCTCTAAGTTAACCCACGGCCAAACCTGCTGACCACTGTGTCTCTAATTCGGGTTTTCCATTTATGAGCTTTATAAGCATAAGGAGCCCAGTTAGCCCCAGAGGAGTCCCCCTCTGATCATTTGATAACTGCAGGGTGTGGGAGGCTGGGGTAGGGTGGGGATTCAAGTTGCAGATCAGGCACTGACTAAACTTCTTACTCTTACTTCAGGCCTTCTTTGACCTTGGCCACAGAGTTATGGAAGTAGCTCCACAGAGGCGTGGGCCCGATTCCCCAGGGCCACGTTACCACACCTGTTTGTTTGTTAAGCCGTTGTTCGCGGAGTCTCACCGGATTGTCTGGTTTCCCTTACAGGGCCCCCTCCCCCGGGAATGCGCCCACCAAGGCCCTAGACTCATCTTGGCCCTCCTCAGCTCCCTGCCTGTTTCCCGTAAGGCTGTACATAGTCCTTTTACTTCCTTGTGGCCTGTGACACTAGTTTATAATAAACTCTTAAGAGAATATTATAAATGCACCTGGTATGTTTGTTTATTTTCAGAAAAACCTTTGATATGCTGGGTGCTTAATACGAAGCGTTGCCTTGAAAAAATTTAGCCCTAATTGTAGCTGCTTCCCTTGTAAAATACTATATTCATGTATAGAGATGCACAGCCTCATCCAAGAGAATTACAAAATTGAACTACAAGAAGACATTTCACTTGTCAAACTGGCAAAGATCATTTTGTTGATATAAACATTCGTACCCTGTTGTGATTGGTATGTCCTCTTTGGAAGGCACTAATCTAGATAACTTCTTGAGCAGTACTTTATTTTATTTTTTAGAAACTAAATGTTACAGTTTATTCCATCTTCATGATTAAAGGCATTACAGGGCAGGGTGGGTAAGCAAGGCAGATAAAGCAACCCCCCCCCAACATTTAACCAGATGCCTCATTTTGGTGTTTTTATCATATACAGGTTGACTTAATTCATTGACTTAAGTTGAAAGGTGGCAACAACAAATCTTTGCCATTTAGGATCTTCCTCCTTAGCTACTACAAGGATCTTAATTCCTGAACTACACCATGAGCTCTGAAATGGTGTTCACCACACTGTTCTTGAAGTTTTCACATCTTAACATAAGATCTGACACCTCTTGTTAAGGTAGGCAACTGTTAAAAGCTGTCTTTCTCTTGGCTCACCCAGTCCATCAGCAATCTTAACAATTAAGTTACTATATAAAAATAAAACTGTGCTCCCAAGCATTGATTTTCTAGAGCGTTAGCTCCCTGAGAGAAAAGAGAGATCCTAACCAGTTGCTTCCATGAACAGTAACCCCAGTACAGTGTATGGAATGTCCTTCGAAGCATAGCCCAAGAGGTTAGGCAACCTTGGTCATCCTGACGAGCTTATCAGCATTTATATACAAGATATATTTGAAACTGATCCCAGGGCTTCCCTGGTGGCACAGTGGTTGAGAGGCCACCTGCCGATGCAGGGGACATGGGTTCGTGCCCTGGTCCGGGAAGATCCCACATGCCACGGAGCGGCTGGGTCCATGAGCCATGGCCGCTGAGCCTGCGCGTCTGGAGCCTGTGCTCCGCAACGGGAGAGGCCACAACAGTGAGAGGCCTGTGTACCGCAAAACAAACAAACAACAACAAAAACCTGATCCCAGACCAAATATTGCAACCATAATCCCAAATAATCCCATTATTTAGTGTGCTGAGATGCCAAAGCCAGAAATCTCAGAGTGATGGTTCATCATTTTCTACAAGTGAGAGGAAAATACCAAGGAGGAAAGGAAACTCCTCCCTCCTAAATTTATCAAATCCATGCTATCTTCACAGCTTTAATTGACACGATCCAGAGTCCTCAATTTCCCGATATGAGGAGTCCATTTTCAAGGTGACTGTCAAGGTCAAGAAGAACTTTCAGTCTTTTCTTTGCCATGCCCATGAACCTCCAGTCCTTCAATAGGAATCTCCTCCTTTATTGCTTTCTGAACTCACTGCTGAGTGCTTGAAGAGGTCGGTGCATGGGTCCCCATTGAGGAACTTCTCGGCAAACCAGCAATTGAAGCACTGGTCACACTTGTGCTTCGTGTCAGTGCAAGCCTCCCTTACGCTGTTCATGGTGTCAGCATCCACAGCAGTTGAGCAGTACTTGAGATTATCATATTTTTCTACAACAAAGTATGAAGGAAATACTAAAAATGGAAATTAATCCTATTGGAAGAGGAACAGTTTTGGTATAACTTTCTCCTGGGGTCATATGCATACATGTAGTCTAATCCAATTTTTGATTTGTGGGGTATCCATGACTTCTTTCACCCAAAGTCTGTCTTTAGTTGATAGATCACTAAGCAGTACTCTAGTAGTTCATCAGGCTTAAAGGATACAGAAATAAAGTGGATACTTTAAAAATTACTGCCTTGCAGGGGGACCATTCTAAATGCAAAGGAGACCTTAATGAAAAAGAAGAGACTAGTGTAGTATGGAGGTGTATCTCCAGGGATATTAAGGTGGTTCACCATAAAAATCAAATATGCCAAGCTAATATGACAAGAAGAAAGCCATATAATCTTCTCAGTAGATGCAGAAGACATTTGGTAAAATTCTAATGCTCGTTAGGAATAGAAGGGAAATTTATAAACATGATACAGGGATTTATGAAAAAAACACAGCAAGCATAATAGTGAAAGGCTGAAAACTACCTTTAAGATCAGGAATAAGACAAGGGTGTCCACTTTCACCACTGCTATTCACAATTATACTGGAAGGTATAGCAGAGCAATTAAGGAAGAAAAAAGCCAGATTGGGAAGGAAGAAGTAAAACTTCACAGATAAAATCCTATATATAGAAAATCCCAAAGAATCCATAAGAAAGCTCCTAGAGCTGATAAGTAAATTCAGCAAAATTGCAGGGTATGAGATTGCACACAAATCAACTGTATTTCTATACACCAGCAACAATCTGAAAAAAATTTTTTAATTCCGTTTACAACAGCAGCCAAAAGAATAAAATACTTGGGAATCAATTTAAACAAGGTGGTGAAAGATTTGTACACTGAAAGTTACAGGGACTTCCCTGGTGGTACAGTGGTTAAGAGTCTGCCTGCCAGTGCAGGGGACATGGGTTTGAGCCCTGGTCTGGGAAGATCCCACATGCCGTGGAGCAACTAAGCCTGTGTGCCACAACTACTGAGCTTGTGCTCTAGAGCCCACAAGCCATAACTACTGAAGCCCGTGCTCTGCAACAAGAGAAGCCACCTCAATGAGAAGTCTGTGCACTGCAATGAAGAGTAGCCCCTGGTCACTGCAACTAGAGAAAGCCCATGCGCAGCAACAAAGGCCAAACAACACAGCCAAAAATAGATAATAAATTTATGAAAAAAATAAAATTACAAACATCCTGAAAGAAAACCTAAATAAATGGTAAAACATACCGTGTTCATAGTTTGGAAGACAATTTTGTTAAAATGGCAGTATTTCCCAAAGTGCTCTATAGATTAAATGCAATCCCTATCAAAATTCCAATGGCTCTTTTTTTTTTGGCAGAAGTGGAGAAGCTCATCCTCAAATTCTTTGAAGGTTCAAGGGGTCCTGAATGGCAAGAACAATCTTGATGTCTCACACTTCCTGATTTCAAAACTTAGGACAAAGCTTGAGTAATCAAAACTGGTATGGCATAAGGATAGACATAGACCAATGGAATGGAATTGGGAGTCCAGAAATAAGCCCTTGTATATGTGGCCACAAAAGTGCCACGACCTCTCACTGGGAAAAGGATAGTCTGTTCCACAAGTGGTGCTAAGACAACTGGAAAACCACATACAAAAGAATGAAGTTGGACACCCAGCTCACTTCATATATCACTCATTAACTCAAAATGGATCAACAATCTATAAGAACTAAAACTATAAATTACCAGAAGAAAATAAGTAAGTCTTGATGGGCTTGGGTTTGGTGATAGGTTCTTAGATTTGACACCAAAAGCACAAGAAACAAAAAAAATGGACTTCATCAAAATTAGAAATTGCATCAAAGGACATTATCAAGAGTGTGAAAAGGTAACTTACAGAATGGGAGAAAATATTTACAAATCATATATCTGATTTGGGTTTAATATTCAGACTATATAAAGAATTTTTACAACTCAGCAATAGAAAGGTAAACAGCCCAATTAAAATGTCAGCAAAGGAATTGAATACACAGTTCTTCAAAGAAGATATGGATGACACATGAAAAACTGTTCAACATCATTGGTCATTAAATTCAAATCAAACCCACAATGAGATACCACTTCAACCCACTAGGATGGTTTAATGGGGAAAAAAGTTGGCAAGGATGCACAGGAATTGTGCATTGCTGGTGAGAATGTAAAATGTTGCAGCCACTGTGTAAAATGGTTTGGCAGTTCCTCAAAAAGATAAACAGAATTACCATATGAGCCAACAATCCTACTCCTAAGTATATATCCAAGAGAAATGAAAATATATGTCTACACAGAAACTTGTACACGAATGTTTATAGCAGTGTTCATAACAAGCAAAAGGTGGAAACAACCCAACTGTCCATCAGTGCATGAATGGATAGATAAATTGTGGCCTATAAATTCAATGGAATATTATTCAGCCATAAAAGGAATGAAGTATTGATACCAGCTACTACTTGGATGAACCTTGAAAATATTCTGCTAAGTAAAAGAAACCAGACACAAAAGGGCACATATGATTGCTTTTTTTTTAATTGAAGTATAGTTGATATACAATATATAAGTTACAGGTGTACAATATAGTGATTCACAGTTTTTAAAGGTTATACTGCATTTATAGTTATTTTTTAAAAATAGCTCTTTATTAGAGTATAATTGCTTCATAATACTGTGTTAGTTTCTGTTGTACAACAAAGTGAGTCAGTCATATGCATACATATATCCCCATATCCCCTCCCTCTTGAGCCTCCCTCCCACCCTCCCTATCCCATGTCTCTAGGTTGTCGCAAAGCACTGAGCTGATCTCCTTGTGCTATGCTGCTGCTTCCCACTAGTTAACTATTTTACATTCGGTAGTGTATATATGTTGATGCTACTCTCACTTCGCCACAGCTTCTCCCTCCCCTGCTGTGTCCTCAAGTCCATTCTCCATGTCTACGTCTTTATTCCTGCCCTGCTGTTAGGTTCATCAGTACCTTTTTTTTTAGATTCCATATACATGTGTTAGCATACAGTATTTGTTTTTCTCTTTCTGACTTACTTCACTCTGTATGACAGGCTCTAGGTCCATCCACCTCCCTACAAATAACTCAATTTCGTTTCTTTTTATGGCTGAGTAATATTCCATTGTATATATGTGCCACATCTTCTTTATCCATTCATCTGTTGATGGACATTTAGGTTGCTACCACGTCCTGGCTATTGTAAATAGTGCTGCAATGAACATTGTGGTACATGTCTCTTTTTGAATTATGGTTTTCTCAGGGTGTATGACCAGTAGTGGGATTGCTGGGTCATATGGTAGTTCTATTTTTAGTTTTTTAAGGAACCTCCATACTGTTCTCCATAGTGGTTGTATCAATGTACATACCCACCAACAGTGCAGGAGGGTTCCTTTTTCATCATACCCTTTGCAGCATTTATTGTTTCTAGATTTTTTGATAACAGCCATTCTGACCAGTGTGAAGTGATACCTCATTGTAGTTTTGATTTACATTTCTCTAATAATTAGTGATGTTGAGCATCTATTCATATGCCTCTTGGACATCTGTATGTCGTCTTTGGTGAAATGTCTATTGAGGTCTTCTGCCCACTTTTTAATTGAATTGTTTGTTTTTTTGATATTGAGCTCCATGAGCTGTATGTATATTTTGGAGATTAATCCTTTGTCCGTTGTTTCTTTTGCAAATATTTTCTCCCATTCTGAGGGTTGTCTTTTCATCTTGTTTATGGTTTCCTTTGCTGTGCAAAAGCTTTTAAATTTCATTAGGTCCTGTTTGTTTATTTTTGTTTTTATTTCCATTACTCTAGGAGGTGGGTGAAAAAAGATCTTGCTGTGGTTTATGTAAAGGAGTGCTTTTCCTATGTTTTCCTCTAAGAGTTTTATAGTGTCTCGTCTTACATTTAGGTCTTTGGAGTTTATTTTTGTGTATGGTGTTAGTGTTCTAATTTCTTTTTTTTACATGTAGCTGTTCAGTTTTCCCAGCACCACTTATTGAAGAGGCTGTCTTTCCTCCGTTGTATGTTTTTGCCTCCTCTGTCATAAATTAGGTGACCATATGTGCGTGGGTTTATCTCGGGGCTTTCTATCCTGTAGCATTGATCTATATTTTTGTTTTTGTGCCAGTACCATACTGTCTTGATTACTGTAGCTTTGCAGTATAGTTTGAAGTCGGGGAGCCTGATTTCTCCAGCTCCGTTTTTCTTTCTCAAGATTGCTTTGGCTATTCGGGGTCTTTTTTGTTTCCATACGAATTGTAAAATTTTTTGTTCTAATTCTGTGAAGAATGCCATTGGTAGTTTGATAGGGATTGCATTGAATGTGCAGATTGCTTTGGGTAGTATTGTCATTTTCACAATATTGATTCTTACAATCCAAGAACATGGTATATTTCTCCATCTGTTTATGTCATCTTTGATTTCTTTCATCAGTGTTTTATAGTTTTCCGATAATAAATCTTTTGTCTCCTTAGATAGGTTTATTCCTAGGTATTTTATTCTTTTTGTTGCGATGGTAAATGGGATTGTTTCCTTAATTTCTCTTTCTGATTTTTCATTGTTAGTGTATAGGAATGCCAGAGATTTCTGTGTATTAATTTTGTATCCTGCAACCTTACCAAATTCATTGATTAGTTTTAGTAGTTTTCTGGTAGCATCTTCAGGATTTTCTATGTATAGTATCATGTCAGAGGCAAACAGTGACAGTTTTACCTCTTCTTTTCCAATTTGTATTCCTTTTATCTCTTTTTCTTCTCTGATTGCCATGGCTAGGGCTTCCAAAACTATGTTGAATAAGAGTGGCGAGAGTGGACATCCTTGTCTTGTTCCTGATCATAGTGGAAATGCTTTCAGTTTTTCACCATTGAGTATGATGTTTGCTGTGGGTTTGTCATATATGGGCTTTATTATGTTGAAGTAGGTTCCCTCTATGCCAATTTTCTGGAGAGTTTTTAACCATAAATTGGTGTTGAATTTTGTCAAAAGCTTTTTCTGCATCTATTAAGATGATCATATGGTGTTTATTCCTTAATTTGTTGATATGGTGTATCACATTGATTGATTTGTGTATATTGAAGAATCCTTGCATTCCTGGGATAAATCCCACTTGATCATGGTGTATGATCCTTTTAATATGTTGTTGGATTCTGTTTGCTAGTATTTTGTTCAGGACTTTTGCATCTATGTTCATCAGTGATACTGGTCTATAATTTTCTTTTTTTGTGACATCTTTTTCTGGTTTTGGTATCAGGGTGATGGTGGCTTCGTAGAATAAATTTGGGGGTGTTCCTCCCTCTGCAATTTTTTGAAAGAGTTTAAGAAGGATTGGTGCTAGCTCTTCTCTAAATGTTTGATAGAATTAACCTGTGAAGCCATCTGGTCCTGGACTTTTGCTTCCTGGAAGATTTTTAATTACAGTTTCAATTTCATTACTTGTGATAGGTCTGTTTATATTTTCTAATTCTTCCTGGTTCAGTCTTGGAAAATTGTACCTTTCCAAGAATTTGTCCATTTCTTATTGATTGTCCATTTTATTGGCATATAGTTGTTTGTAGTAGTTTCTTATAATCCTTTGTATTTCTGTAGTATTAGTTGTGATTTTTCCTTTTTCATTTCTAATTTTATTGATTTGCATCCTCTCTCTTTTATTCTTAATGAGTCTGGCTAAGGGTTTATCTATTTTGTTTATCTTCTTAAAGAACCAGCTTTTAGTTTTATTGATCTTTGCTATTGTTTTCTTTGTTTCTATTTTGTTTATTTCTGCTTTGATCTTTATGATTTCTTTCCTTCTACTGACTTTGCGTTTTCTTTGTCTTCTTTCTCTAGTTGCTTTAGGTGTAGGGTTAGATTGTTTATTTGAGATTTTTCTTGTTTCTTGAGGTGAGATTGAATTGCTATAAACTTCCCTCTTAGAACTGCTTTTGCTGCATCCCATAGGTTTTGGATCATTGTATTTTCATTGTCATTTGTTTCTATGTATTTTTAAATTTCTTCTTTGATTTCTTCAGTGATCTCTTGGTTATTTAGTAGGGCACTGTTTAGCCTCCATGTATTTGTGTTTTTTACATTTTTTTTCTTGTAATGATTTCCAATCCCTTAGCATTGTTGTCAGAAAAGATGCTTGATACAATTTCAATTTTCTTAAATTTTCCGAGGCTTGCTTTGTGACCCGAGATGTGATCTATCCTGGAGAATGTTCCTTGTGCACTTGAGAAGAAAGTGTATTCTGCCACTTTCGGGTGGAATGTTCTATAAATATCAATTAAATCTGTCTGGTCAATTGTGTCATTTGAAGATTGTGTTTCCTTATTTATTTTCTGTTTGGATGATCTGTCCATTAGTGTAAGTGGGGGGTTAACGTCCCCTATTGTTATTGTGTTACTGTTGATTTCCCCTTTCATGGTTGTTAGCATTTGCCTTATGTATTGAGGTGCTCCTATGTTGGGTGCATAAACACTTATAATTGTTATATCTTCTTGGATTGATCCCTTGATCATTACGTAATGTCCTTATCTCCTGTAACAGTCTTTATTTTAAAGTCTATTTTATCTGATACGAGCATTGCTACTCCAGCTTTCTTTTGATTTCCATTTGCGTGGAATGTTTTTCCATCCCTTCACTTTCAGTCTGTATGTGTCCCTAGGTCTGAAGTGGGTCTCTTATAGACAGCATATGTATGGGTCTTGCTTTTGTGTCCATTCAGCCAGTCTGTGTCTTTTGGTTGGGGCATTTAATCCATTTACATTCTAGGTTATTATTGATTTGTATGTTCCTATTACCATTTTCTTAATTGTTTTGGGTTTGTGTTTGTGGGTGTTTTTCTTCTCTTGTGTTTCCCGCCTAGAGAAGTTTCTTTAGCATTGGTTGTAAAGCTGGTTTGGTGGTGCTGAATTCTCTTAGCTTTTGCTTGTCTGAAAAGCTTTTGATTTCTCTGTCGAATCTGAATGAGATCCTTGCCAGGTAGAGTAATCTTGGTTGTAGGTTTTTCTCTTTCATTACTTTAAGTATATCCTGCCACTCCCTTCTGGCCTGCAGAGTTTCTGCTGATAAATCAGCTGATAACCTTATGGGGATTCCTTTGTATGTTATTTTTTGCTTTTCCCTTGATGCTTTTAATATTTTTTCTTTGAATTTAATTTTTAGTAGTTTGATTAATATGTGTCTTGGTGTGTTTCTTCTTGGATTTATCCTGTATGGGACTCTCTGTGCTTCCTGGACTTGGGTGGCTATTTCCTTTCCCATGTTAGGGAAGTTTTCCACTATAATCTCTGCAAATATTTTCTCAGACCCTTTCTTTTTCTCTTCTTCTTCTTCTGGGACCTCTATAATTCGAATGGTGGTGTGTTTAGTGTTGTCCCAGAGGTCTCTGAGATTGTCTTCAATCCTTCTCATTCTTTTTTCTTTATTCTGCTCCTTGGCAGTTATTTCCACCATTTTGTCTTCCAGTTCACTTATTCGTTCTTCTGCCTCAGTTATTCTGTTATTGATTCCTTCTAGTGTATTTTTCATTTCAGTTATTGTGTTGTTCATCTGTTTATTTGTTTTTCAGTTTTTCCAGATCTTTGTTAAATATTTGTTGTATTTTCTCAATCTATGCCTCCATTCTATTTCCGAGATTCTGTATTATCATTACTCTGAATTATTTTTCAGGTAGATTGCCTATTTCCTCTTCATTTATTTGGTCTTGTAGGTTTTTACCTTGCTGCTTCATCTGTGACATATTTTTTTGCTGTCTTTTTTTTTATGAGTGGGATTGTGTCTTACTGGTTGTTTGACCTGAGGCTTCCAGCACTGCTGTTTGTAGGATGTTGGGTACAGCTGGGTCTTGGTGCTGAGATGAGAACCTCTGGGAGACCTCACACTGATGAATATTCCCTGGCGTCTGAGGTTCTCTGTTAGTCCAGTGGCTTGGAGTTGGTGCTCCCACTGCGGGAAATTTGACCTGACCCCCAGCTCGTGAACCAAGATCACGCAAGCTGTGCTGGGTGGCCAAAAGAAAAAAAAAGGAGAAAAATAACAAAGTAAAAATAAGATTAGGCTAGGAAACTAACAGCTATGTTAGAAAAATAAAAATAAAGATATAGATGAAACAACAATCAGGAGGTAAATCAGAACCACAATAGTAGAAAAGAGGAGGAGAAAAAAAATGGTGGAAAAGGCCTTGGCTGTGGAGCACAAGGCCTATGCTTAGTACCTACAGGGCTGAAAAAGGTTGGAGGTTTGTGGAGGGTGGGGCTTAGGCTCAACAGAACAGAATAAGCCCAGGTGTGCCCCCCACCTCTGGTCTCAGAAGGGCAGGCAGGGGGCCCCACCTTGGAGCCCAGCAGGCTTCCTGGGCTCGAGTGGGCAGTGAAAATGCCCTCGCTCCTCTCCTGCTCCTCCCATCCTGGAGGGCCCCTGTCGCCTGCCTCTCCTGACTTCCCCGGCCTCCCTCCTATGCCCCAGGACCTACAAGGCCCGTAGGGGGCTTTGGAGGGTGGGGGACTGCCCTGGGAGCTCAGCAGGTTACCCGTGCCCAGTGGGTGGGGCAAAAGCCCTCTGCTCCTTTCCTGCTCCTCTGGTCATGGAGGGCCCCTCCCGTCTGCCTCTCCTGTTCTGTCCCAGCCTCCTTTCTACACTCCCAGGACCAACCCAGCCTGGAGGGGACCTCTGAGGGCATAGGACCCAGCCCAAGAGCAGGGCAGGCTTCCCTGGCCGATTGGGCAGGGGAAACGCTGGGCCCGCTTCCCCCCGATCCAAGCCCCCCAGGGTCCCTCCAGGCATGGGAACCCCTCCACCCTCTCAGCCACCCCTCAGGGGTGCCGGTTCCTGTCTGGCCTCCACTTCTCTTTCTGCCTCAGTCACCCGCCGGTCCTACTGGTTCACCCTAGCTGTGGGGAGACATGAACTCTGTGTCTTCCCAGACCACCATCTTGATTCCTCCCTATAGTTATTATAAAACAAAATATTTGTTATATTCCCTGTGTTGTACAATATATCCTTGTATCTTATTTTATACCTAATACTTTGTACCTCTTAATTCCTTACCACTTTATTGCCCCTCTCCACTTCCCTCTCCCTACTCATAACCACTAGTTTGTTCTCTGTTAGTGAGTCTGTTTCTTTTTTTTATATTCACTAGTTTGTTGTATTTTTTAGATTCCACATACAAGTGATATCATACAGTATTTGTCTTTGTCTGTGTGACTTATTTCACTTAGCATAATGTCTTCCAAGTCCATCCATGTTGTTGCAAATGGCAAAATCTCCTTTTTCTATGGCTGAGTAGTATTCCATTATTTATACATATATATGTTATATATAACATATATTGTATGTATGTTATATGTAATGTATATACTATATACATTCCACATCTTTTTTTTTTTTTTTTGGCTGCATTGGGTCTTTGTTGCTGTGCACGGACTTTCTCTAGTTGTGGCAAGCAGGGGCTACTCTTTGTTGTAGCACACAGGCTTCTCATTGTGGTGGCTTCTCTCTTGTTGCAGAGCATGGGCTCTAGGCATGCGGGCTTCAGTAGTTGCAGTACGCAGGCTCAGTAGTTGTGGCATGCAGGCCCTAGAGCACGTGGGCTTCAGTAGTTGCAGCGCATGGGCTCAGTAGTTGTGGCAAGTGGGCTCAGTAGTTGCAGCACACAGGCTCTAGGGTGCGCAGGCTTCAGTAGTTGTGGCATGTGGCATGTGGGCTCTAGAGCACAGGCTCAGTAGTTGTGGCACAAGGGCCTTAGTTGCTCCACGGCATGTGGGATCTTCCCAGGCCAGGGATTGAACCTGTGTCCCCTGCATTGGCAGGCGGATTCTTAACCATTGTGCCACCAGGGAAATCCCATACCACATCTTTATCCATTCATCTGTTGATGGACATTTAGGTTGCTTCTGTATATGATTCTTTTATATGAATAGGTAAAACCATAGAGACAGAAAGCAGATTAGAGGTTACCAAGGGATGCGGATGGAATGGGGGAAATGTAGAGTGGTTACTTAATGGGTACGTGGTGTTTTTATGTGGTGATGAAAAGGGTTTTGAAACTAGAGAGAGCTTACCAGCTCTCTATGCACAGTGCACAACATTGTGAATATACTAAATACTATTGAGTTGTAATGGTCAAAGTAAAGTGGTTAATTTTATGTTAGGTGAATTTCACCTCATAAAAAGGAGAAAATAAAGTTTCTTCACGGAAAGAGTTTACTAAGGCTTTTTGTTGTGGGAAGGTTATTCCCGCGGAGGAAGACTGAGGAGTAGGGACATCAGGGAGGTGAATTTGGCAGTGGCTTTTGGCAGAAGAGTCAATGGTTGGCTCAGACAGTGTCGCAAGAACCTATACCCTGAGCAGCATGAACCGCAAAGCAGGGCTGGTTTGCCTCTCACTTACCTGCCAGGCGTGACACAGAAGGGCTTTGTACTCCTAGCCTGAGCTGAAAGACGGGGACTCTTACTTCTATCACACAAATAAGCATAGTCAACTAAGGAAAAATAGAGTCACACACTGCCTAGTGATCAGTAAGTAAAAACCCTGGATGCTCAAAACTGTTCTTGAAAGTCGACTAAAACCTTCTTGAAGTATATATGGTCCATGTGGTTCTGTGTATACAATCTTACATAGAATAATCTTTGGCACACCTGCTTTTGAGAACCATTGACTAAACTAAGAGAACAAAAGGAGAAGTCTGCAATTAGATACTGGGGCATTCTGACCATTGTATCTTGAAGAGAACTCCTAAGTCCCTGGAGGTAAAGGGGTTGGGTGGAGAATTCTAATGTGCATTGACCTGCTTACAGACTTTACTCCTTTCCAGTTTTCACATTAAGACTCTATAACGGGGTCCCCAACCCCCAGTCCACGGACCAGCACCGGTACAGGTCCACGGCATGTTAGGAAGTGGGCCACACAGCAGGAGGTGAGCGGCGGGTGAGTAAGCAAAGCTTCATCTGTATTTACAGCCGCTACCCATTGCTCGCATTACCGCCTGAGCTCCACCTCCTGTCAGATCAGTGGCGGCATTAGATTCTCATAGGAGTGGGAACCATACTGTGAACCGCGCACGCGAGGGATCTAGGTTGCGTGCTCCTTACGAGAATCTCATGCCTGATGATCTGAGGTGGGGCTGAGGTGGTGATGCTAGCACTGGGGAGCGGCTGCAAATACAGATTATCATTAGCAGAGAGGTTTGACTGCACAGAGGCCATAATAAATCAATTGCTTGCAGACTAATATCAAAACCCTATCAGTGAGTGGCAAGTGATAAGTAAGCTGCATCTTACGGAGTCGACTGGACATAAGCAGAACGCTTTGGGTGTCACTGTCGCCCATCACCCCCAGACGGGACCATCTAGTTGCAGGAAAACAAGCTCAGCGCTGCCACTGATTCTGCATTATATAATTATTTCATTATATATCACAATGTAATAATAATAGAAATAAAGTACACAATAAATGTAACGCGGTTGAATCATCCTGAAACCATTCCCTCCCCCGCCCCCCCCCCCCAGTCCGTGGAAAAGTTGTTTTCCACAAAACTGGTCCCTGCTGCCAAAAAGTTGGGGACCTCTGCTCTATAACATTAGTTCAGTTAGTGAATTGGTCTGTGGCTGTGAGAACTAAATGAGATAATAAAGGCATTAGGTTTGCTGCTGGATTTAAATCTAAATTGTGCTTGGTCAGAGCCACATGTGTACTATTTCATAGGTCTTGTATTCTACTCATTTCTTTAAAAAATATTTTATTATATAAATGCTCATAAAGAATGACTATAGAAAGAAATTACTCGAGTCCCAAAATTCCATATATTCATTGTTAGTCTTGTCTCCTTTGTTGGGTTTTGTGAGCTTACTATGTACTCAGCTTTCTATTTATTTTAACATCAAAACACATTCTGAATCTTTGCAAACATTAGAATGCCTTTAGTATCTCACTATTTACTTAGCCAGTTTTCTGTAGTTGGACATTAAGATTAGTTTTTTCATTAACAAATAATGTGATGACCATATTTTTGCATAAGGATTATTCTATATTTGGATAATTTAAAAAGGAATCTCTGAGTCAAAGGATGTCAGTGTTTTAATTAACTTAACACTTGAGTCGATTTACTCTGTTATAAAACAGGCACAGCTACACTTTTCACAACATGCTCCTTAGAACTGATGATTATCATTCAGAAGAAAAACAGTTTTCTAGTTTGACAGCTGAAAAATGATATATCATTGTTTTAAAAATTTTAAAGTAGGGATGTATTTTTAAGTTATTTCCTCTTTTATGTATTGTCTTCAAAATAAACTTCTGTGATAGACATTTTTCCATGTTATTACATAAATCTTCATAATGATGACCGAATGTACGTTTAGTGAGTGTAACATAACGTGGTCATTCTTCCTATTTGGGAAATTCATAGTATCTCTGATTTTCTATGACTTCAAATCAGGCAGTAATGAATATTTTATGTAGAAATATTTTTTCTTTGGATTTTCTAACTTTTTAGGAGCAATATTCATGATTCAAAGGCAGGCAATAGAAAGAAAGAAACTCTCACCAAATGAATCCAGGTGTATGCATAAAAGATCTCTGGAAAGCTATGTATGAGGAATTGGCCAGTTCAGTTGCCTGTGGGGAAAGGACCCTAGTTCAAGAGGAAAAGGAATGGATGGGAGAGTTTCCACTCTATTCCATTTAGAACTTTAAAAATATTGAACCGTGTGAGTGCACTACCTAGTTAAAAAAATTAAGTACATTTAAAAAATCAAAAATGGTAAAATAATGAATGTACTTAAGAAATAAATCCACCAGGAGGCAGCATTTCTCTGTCAGGAGGAAGGAACCGCAGCAAATGTGTGGGCTCAGTCTTATTCAGGGATGCTCGGATTGTGGGTTGGATTTTTTCTTCCTAACCTTCTGTATTTTCTAATTTTCTACAAACACCTATACAGAAATAAAATACACTTTAAGGAAAGAAGGAGGTGTCAAGCCCTGCCCCTCTTTAGCTGTAGGGACATACCTTTGTCCATGTTTATAAATTCCTAAAAGTAAGGTTACAAAGTGGGGGGGGCTACATTTAAAATGTTGATAGATCTACCAGGTAGCCTTCCAGTGGTATCACCCTACACCACTTATAATGGTGTATGCAGGTGCCAACACAGTGTATTGTTACAGTGTTAGAGCTTGTTCAATTTAATTTTAATTTAAGTTAAAAATATCTCCTTGTTTTAATTAGTATATATTTAGCTATAAGGGACACTAGTTATGTTTTCATATATTTAAAAGCAATTTACATTTATTTTTCTGTGAACTACTTCCTTCACCCTACCGAGGGCTGGGAATTTGTCCATGTTTTTTTCCCACTGCTGTGTGCACTGAACACATGTTGTTGAATAAATGAATGATGAGTAACTTTTCTGAGCTCACATTCCTCATCTATAAAATGGGGATGTGTCTTCTTGTTGCTTCATGGGGCGCAGGATTGAGCCTTCCGCCAAGTTCAGTTTGGATATCTGAGACTGATGACCCTATAAATGCACCACAAGTGTTTGAAAGGATTTATTATAGCCATAATGAAGCTTTCTGGGGAGAGCAGGGCAGGGTCCCAAGCAGGCCTGAAAATGGCTTGAAAGAGTCAGGTGGGGCGACTGTCCCATTTCGCTGTGCTTGCTGGGGTGGGGGGCTGTGGAAAGGTCCTATAGAAGGGCCAAGGCATGTATGGCTTGGACATCCCACTGGTGCCAAGAGAGAGCACCCACAGCTTTCTTAAGAGCTTGAAAGCTGTCAGCAGTCAAAGAGCAAAAAAAAGTGGGCTCTGGTGTTACAGAATGAAGAACCTCATCTCACTGAAGATTAAATGAGGTAATATACACAGTAAGGTTGCTGCAGAGGAAGTGGTTAATGAATGTTTGCTATTTTTATTGTTATTCTTGAGTCTTTCAATTCTAGGTTTTTGTTTTGTTTTGTTTTTGCGGTACGCGGGCCTCTCACTGTTGTGGCCTCTCCCGTTGCGGAGCACAGGCTCTGGATGCGCAGGCTCAGCGGCCATGGCTCACGGGCCCAGCCGCTCTGCGGCATGGGGGATCTTCCCGGACTGGGGCACGAACCCGTGTCCCCTGCATCGGCAGGCGGACTCTCAACCACTGCGCCACCAGGGAAGCCCTCAATTCTAGTTTTGTTTTTTCTTTTGAGTATAACCTTAGAATTTTTTTTTTCTGGAGTGAGATCTATAGTTACAGAGTTTGTTTACTCTTACGTATCACATGGCTTACTTGTCTTTGTTTCATCCCACTGAACCAGGTACAGGGCTTTGCATGAAATCAAAGAAAGGGCATGCCCGTTTCCAGAATCCTCATATTGAGGGCCATGCACAGTGCTGGGTGCTTCATATAGGTCATGTCAGGGAATGCTAGTTGACACGAATGAAAGAGAATATTCCTGGGGTATGGGCTGGGGAGGCTGATGGATAAAGCTGAATATGTGCATATCCACTCTTAGATATATACCCAACAGAAATGCTGACATATGCTCACAAGAAGACACGTACAGGAAGAGCATATAGTGATTCTCTTCATAATAACTGTACAAATATCCATCAACAGTACAACAAATAAATTGTAGTATATCCACACATTGGAATATTGCACTTCAAGGAGTAGGAAAGATACACACAATAACACAAATATGGATGAATCTTCTATAAAAATGTCAAGTGACAGAAGCCAAGACCAATCACAAAATACATACTGTGTTATTCCACTCATATGAAAGGCAAAAACTAATCTCTGCTTCCACAATCTAGGAGAATGGTTACATTTAGAGGGGGCACAAAGGGAGATTCTAGGTTGCTTGGTAATGTTCTATTTTTTGATTTGGGTGCTGGGTGGGTTTAGTTTGTGAAAATTCAGCAAGCTGCACATATGAATGCATTTCTGTGTGTATGTTAAGATCCTACAAAAAATTTAAAAAAATCCTTATTGGGGAAAATCTGAAAGGAAACTTGTCATGTTAACTGTAGTAGTGTCTCAGTGATGAGATTCTGGCAGGTATTTTTCCCTTCTTTTCCTGTATGTTCCTAATTTACAACAATTTATTCAAAATTTTTAATTGAATGCCTACTATGTACTAGGCACTGTTCAATTCAGCTCTGCTGGATATAAAAAAGTGAACAAAATAGAATTCTCTGTACTTGATGAGCTAACATCCTAACTAAAAGGGGAAGATGGACAATAAATAATAAACATGCAAATAAATAATTGCTTTGGAGAAAGGAAATCAGGACGAGGGAGATGGTGAGTGCTACGAGTATGGTGCTATTTAATTAGGTTGGTCAGAAAAGGCCTACTGATAAAGAGCAATTTGAGCAGAAATCTGTTGGATGTAAGGGAGCAAGTCATGCAGAAAATGTTGGGGATTGAGAAGGATTCTAGGTGGAGGGCACAGCAACTGCAAAGTCACTGAAGTGGGAATGTATTTTTCAGAGACTATCAAGAAAGTCACAGGCCACTTATCAATTGACTGCATCTCAAGTCCTTTTTGACAGCTAGCATGATTTTAAGGTTTGTCAGTGGAGGGTGCTGGAGAGACGTTGCAGGAGAAGAGGGCTTTCTGTTCTGGTTCTGCTGTGCTCTCAGCCCACTTCTGCAGGGAAGATGGCTTCTTTAGCACTGCCACCTGCAGTGCACATTGGCCATCAGCACCCAGCGACCAGCAGCTTCCCCTGGCACCTGTCTTGGGTGGTGCTGTACAGAATGCCTCTGGGGAGATACCTCACCATGAATAGCTTTCCCTGGCCATTGCTAGAGGGCAGATCCCCAGCAGCTTCCACTAGTGAGGACCACGGTGACTCCTCTGCCATCTGTAGAGCCACAGCATGCCCTCTCCAGCTAAGCCTGATCTCAATCTCGTTTGGGGCTGGGGGGTGGGCTCTTTTTGGGCTCTCTCAGGTCTAGGGTTAGAAGCTGCTCCTTAAATATGAAACCCCTGTATTTTTTGGTGTTCTCCAACCCCTGATTACTCCACCCCCCTGTTATGGTCAATAACTCTTTGTATTAAACTTTCCCCATGCACATTACTGATGGTTTCTGTCTCATGAATAGACCCTGACTGACACAGTCAGCCTGGCTCTAAAGGAGTGGGCGAGTAAGAGGATGGAGGGGATGAAGTTAGAGAGCAGCTAGGGGCCCTGAAGGACACTTGTTTTCACTCAGTGGGAGGGGATCGGAGCAAAGGAATGACAGGACATGACAGATTTTGGAAAGTTCCATCTGGTTGCTTAGAGGAGAAGGGACAACTCATTGTTTTGACTTGCATTTCTCTAATAATTAGTGATGTTGAACATCTTTTCATTTATCTGTTAGCCATCTATATGCCTTTTATTCAGGTATTCTGCCCATTAAAAATTTCTTTTTAGTATTGAGTTGTATGAACTGTTCACATATCTTGGATATTAACTCCATGTCAGTCATATCATTTGAAAATATTTTCTCCCATTCCATTGGTTGTCTTTTTGTTTTGTTGAAACCATCAACAAAACAAAAATCAAAAAGCTTTTAAAAGCAAAGGCTTTTAAGTGTACTAATGTCCCATTAGTTTATTTTTGTTTTTATTACTTTTGCCTTAGGAGACAGTTCCAAAAAATGTTGCTATGATTTTGTGTCAAAGGGTGTCCTGCCTATGTTCTCTTCTAGGAGTTTTATGGTTTCAAGTCTTACATTTACTCTTTAAACCACTTTGAATTTATTTTTGTATATGATGTAAGGAAATGTTGTAATCACATTGTTTTACATGTAACTGTCCAGTTTTCCCAGAACCACTTATTGAAGAGAAAGTCTTTTCTCCATTATATATTATTGCCTCCTTTATTGTAGATTAATTGACCATAGGTACATGGGTTTATTTCTGGGCTCTATTTTGTTCCATTGATCTATGTGTCTGGTTTAGTGCCAGTACTATGCTGTTTTGATTATGGTAGCTTTGTAGTATAGTATGAACTCTGGGAAAGTGATATTCCAGCTTTGTTCTTTTTCTCAAGATTGCTTTGGCAATTCGGGTTATTTTTTTGTGGTTCCATATGAATTTTAGGATTATTTGTTCTAGTTCTATGAAAAATTTCATGGTATTTTGATAAGGATTGCATTAAATCTGTAGATTGCTTTGTGTAGCATGGCCATTTTAACAATATTAATTGTTAAATTAATATTGTTTGAATCTAAGGGCATGGGATATCCTCCCATTTCTTTGTATCATCTTCAATGTCTTTCATTAGTGTTTTATAGTTTTTAGAGTATAGGTCTTTCACCTCCTTGGCTAAATTTATTGCTAGGTATTTTATTCTTTTTGATGCAATTTTAAATGAAAATTTATAAAACTTTCTGATAGTTCATTATTAGTATATAGAAACAACAGATTTCTGTATATTAATCTTGTATCCTGCTACTTTGCTGAATTAATGTATTAGTTCTAATAGTTTTTGAGTGGAGACTTTAAGGCTTTCTATATAAAGTATTGTGTAATCTGCAAATAGTGACAGTTTTACTTCCTCCATTCCAATTTGGATGCCTTTTATTTCTTTTTTTGTCTGATTTCTCTGGCTAGGACTTCCAATATTATGTTAAACAGAAGTGGTGAGAGTGGGCATCCTTATCTTTTACTAAATTTAGGGGAAAGGCTTTCAGCTTTTACCATTGAGTATGATACTGGCTGTGGGCTTGTCATAAATGGCCTTTATTATGTTGAGATATGTTCCCTCTATGCCCACTTTGATGAGAGTTTTTATCAGGAATGAGTGTTGAATTTTGTCAAATGCTTTTTCTGTATCTATTGAGATGATCATGTGATTTTTATCCTTCCTTTTGTTAATGTGGTGTATCACATTGATTGATTTGTGAATTTTTAAAAATAAATTTATTTATTTATTTATTTATGGCTGCATTGGGTCTTCATTGCTGTGTGTGGGCTTTCTCTAGTTGTGGTGAGTGGGAGTTACTCTTTGTTGCAGTGGGCGGGCTTCTCATTGCAGTGGCTTCTCCTGTTGTGGAGCATTGGCTCTAGGCACACGGGCTTCAGTAGTTGTGGCATGCAGGCTCAGTAGTTGTGGCTCACAGGCTCTAGAGCACAGGTTCGGTAGTTGTGGCACCCAGGCTTAGTTGCTTTGTGACATGTGGGATCCTCCCTGACCAGGGCTCAAACCCGTGTCCCTTGCATTGGCAGGCAGACTCTCAACTACTGTGCCACAAGGGAAGCCCAATTTGTGAATGTTGAACCATCCTTGTGTTCCTGGAATAAAACCAACTTGATCATTATGTATCATCCTTTTTATATTTTGTTGGATTTTATTTGCTAATATTTTGTTGAGGATTTATGCATCAATATTCATCCAAGATGTTGGCTTCTAATTTTTTTTTTTAATAGTGTCTTTGGTATCAGGGTAATGGTGGTGTTGTAGAATGATTTTGGGATTGTTCTGTCCTCTTCAATTTTTTGGAATAGTTTAAGAAGGATAGGTATAAGTTCTTCTTTATATGTTTGGTAAAATTTCCCTGTGAGGGGCTTCCCTGATGGTGCAGTGGTTAAGAATCCGCCTGCCAATGCAGGGGACATGGATTCAAGCCCTGGTCTGGGAAGATCCCACATGCCGCAGAGCAACTAGGTCTGTGTGCCACAACTGCTGAGCCTGTGCTCTAGAGCCCGTGAGCTACAACTACTGAAGCCCACATGTCTAGAGCCCATCCTCCACAACAGGAGAAGTCACTGCAATGAGAAGCCCGTGAACCACAATGAAGAGTGACCCCTGCTCACCACAACTAGAGAAGGCCCACGCACAGCAATGAAGACCCAATGCAGCCAAAAAAAAAAAAAAAAAAAAATTCCCTGTGAAGCCTTAAGTCCTGGACTTTTGTTTGCTGGGAGGTTTAAAAGTTTTTATTTATTTTTTAATTACAAATTCAATTTTACTACTAGTGAGTGGTTTGTTCAAATTGTTTGTTTATTCTTGATTCAGTCTTGTCAGGTTGTATGTTTCTAGAAATTTGTCCATTTCTTCTAGGTTGTCCAATTTGTTGGCATACAACTGTTTGTAGTATATTCTCTTATGATTTTTTGTATCTCTGTGATATTGGTTGTTATTTGTCCTCTTTCATTCTTATTTTATTTACTTGAGTCCTCTCTCTTTTCTTCTTGGTGAACCTGGCTAAATGTTTATCAATTTTATCTTTAAAAAAGAACAGGGGGCTTCCCTGGTGGTGCAGTGGTTGAGGGCCTGCCTGCCAATGCAGGGGACACGGGTTCGAGTCCTGGCCTGGGAGGATCCCACATGCCGCGGAGCAACTGGGCCCATGAGCCACAGCTGCTGAGCCTGCACGTCTGAAGCCTGTGCTCTGCAACGAGAGGCCGCGATAGTGAGAGGCCCATGCACTGTGATGAAGAGTGGCCCCTGCTCGCCGCAACTAGAGAAAGCCCTCGCGCAGAAACGAGACCCAACACAGCCAAAAATAAATAAATTAAAAAAAAAAAAGAACAGATCTTGGTTTCACTGATCTTTTCTATTTTTTTGATCTCGATTTTATCGATTTCCATTCTGATCTTTATATTTCCTTCCTTCTGCTGATGTTGGGCTTTGTTCATTTTCTAATTCTTTTAGGTGGTAGGTTATGTTGTTTGAGATTTTTCTTGTTTTGTGAGGAAGACTTGTATCACTGTGAACTCCCCTCTTAGAACTGATTTTGTTGCATCCCATAGATTTTGGAGTGTTGTGTTTCCATTTGTCTTGAGGTATTTTTCTGATTTCCCCTTTGATCTCTTCATTGACCTATTGGATTTTTTTTTTTTTTTTGGCAGTACGCGGGCCTCTCACTGTTGTGGCCTCTCCCGTTGTGGAGCACAGGCTCTGGACGCCCGGGCTCAGCGGCCATGGCTCACAGGCCCAGCCGCTCCGCAGCATGTGGGATCTTTCCAGACCGGGGCACGAACCCATGTCCCCTGTATCGACAGGCAGACTCTCAACCACTGCGCCACCAGGGAAGCCCGACCTATTGGATTTTTAGTAGCATGTTGTTTAGTCTTCACGTGTTTGTTCTTTTCCCATTTTTCTCTCTGTAGTTGATTTATAGTTTCATACCATTGTGATTGGGAAAAAAATGCTTGATATAATTTCTATCCCTTTAAATTTGTTGAGACTTTTTTGTGGCCCAGCATGTGATCTATCCTGGAGAACGTTCCATATGCACTTGAAAAGAATGCATATTTTGCTGCTTTTTGATGTAATGTCCTGTAGTTATCTATTAAATCCAGCTGGTCTATTGTATCATTTAAGACCAATCTTGCCTTTTTGATTTTCTGTCTGGATGATCTGTCCATTGATGTAAGTGGGATATTAAAGTCCCCTACTATTATTGTATTATTGTTAGTTTCTTCCTTAATGTCTGTTTGTATTTGCTTTACATATTTAGGTGCTCCTGTATTGGATGCATATATGTTAAGGGGTGTAATATCCTTTTCTTGTATTGATTCCTTTATTATTACCTAATGATTTTCTTGGTCTTTTGTTATAGCCTTTGTTTTAAAGTCGGTTTTGTCTGATATGAGTATTGCCACCCTTCTTATCATTTCCATGAAATATTTTTTTTCATCCCCTTACTTTCAGTCGTGTGTGTGTGTGTCTTTGGCCCTGAAGTGAGTCTCTTGTAGGCATGATATTGAAGGGCCTTGTCTTTTTTTTTTTTAATCCAATCAGCAACCGTATCTTTTTTTTTTTTTTTTGCGGTGTGCGGGCCTCTCACTGTTGTGGCCTCTCCCGTTGCGGAGCACAGGCTCCAGACGCTCAGGCTCAGCGGCCATGGTGCACGGGCCAAGCCGCTCCACGGCATGCAGGATCCTCCCAGACCGGGGCACGAACCCTTGTCCCCTGCATCAGCAGGCGGACTCTCAACCACTGCGCCACCAGGGAAGCCCAGCAACCGTATCTTTTGAGTGCAGCATTTAGTCCACTAACATTTAAAACAGTTATTGGTGGGTCTGTACTTTTTGCCATTTTATTACTTGTTTTCAAGTTGTTTTTGTAGTTCTTTGTTCGTTTCTTCTTCTTTTTGTTCTTCCAAACAAAGACGATTTTCTTTGGTAGTATGCTTGTGTTCCTTTGTTTTCGGTTTTTGTGTATCTATCATAGGTATTATTTTTTCTTTTGTATTTTTGAATTTTATTTTATTTATGTTTTTATACAGCAGATTCTTATTAGTCATCAATTTTATACACATCACTGTATACATGTCAATCCCAATCACCCAATTCATCACACCCCCACCCCTACCCACCTGCTGCTTTCCCCCCTTCGTGTCCATATGTTTGTTCTGTACATCTGTGTCTCAATTTCTGCCCTGCAAACCAGTTTATCTGTACCATTCTTCTAGGTTCCACATATATATGATAATATATGATATTTGTTTTTCTCTACTTCACTCTGTAGGACAGTCTCTATATCCATCCATGTCTCAACAAATGACCCAGTTTCATTCCATTTTATGGCTGAGAAATATTCCATTGTATATATGTACCACACCTTCTTTATCCATTCATCTGTCGATGGGCACTTAGGTTGCTTCCATGACCTGGCTATTGTAAATAGTGCTGCAATGAACATTGGGGTGCATGAGCCTTTTTGAATTATGATTTTCTCTGGGTATATGCCCAGTAGTGGGGTTGCTGGATCACATGGTAATTCTATTTTTAGCTTTTTAAGGAACCTCCATAGAGGCTGTATCAACTTACATTCCCACCAACAGTGCAAGAGGGTTCCCTTTCCTCCACACCCTTTCCAGCATTTGTTGTTTGTAGATTTTCTGATGATGCCCATTTTACCTGGTGTGAGATGATACCTCATTGTAGTTTTGATTTGCATTTCTCTAATAATTAGTGATGTTGAGCAGCTTTTCATGTGCTTCGTGGCCATCTGTATGTCTTCTTTGGAGAAATGTCTATTTAGGTCTTCTGCCCATTTCTGGATTGGGTTGTTTGTTTTTCAATATTGATCTGCATGAGCTGTTTATATATTTTGGAGATTAATCCTTTGTCCATTGATTTGTTTGCAAATATTTTCTCCCATTCTGAAGGTTGTCTTTTCGTCTTTTTTATGGTTTCCTTTGCGGTGTAAAAGCTTTTAAGTTTCATTAGATCATATTTGTTTATTTTTGTTTTTATTTCCATCACTCTAAGAGGTGGATCAAAAAAGATCTTGCTGTGATTTATGTCAAAGAGTGTTCTTCGTATGTTTTCCTCTAAGAGTTTTATAGTATCCGGTCTTACATTTAGGTCTCTAATCCATTTTGAGTTTATTTTTGCGTATGGTGTTAAGGAGTGTTCTAATTTCATTCTTTTACATGTAGCTGTCCAGTTTTCCCAGCACCACTTATTGAAGAGACTGTCTTTTCTCCATTGTATATCCTTGTCTCCTTTATCATAGATTAGTTGACCATAGGTACGTGGGTTTACCTCTGGGCTCTCTATCTTGTTCCATTGGTCTATGTTTCTGTTTTTGTACCAGTACCATATTGTCTTGATTGCTGTAGCTTTGTAGTATAATCTAAAGTCAGGGAGTGTGATTCCTCCAGCTCCGTTTTTTCCCCTCAAGACTGCTTTGGCTATTCGGGGTCTTTTGTGTCTCCATACAAATGTTAAGATTTTTTGTTCTAGTTCCGTAAAAAATGCCATTGGTAATTTGATAGGGCTCGCATTCAATCTGTAGATTGCTTTCAGTAGTATAGTCATTTTTCACAATATTGATTCTTCCAATCCAAGAACATGGTATATCTCTCCATCTGTTGGTATCATCTTTAATTTCTTTCATCAGTGTCTTATAGTTTTCTGCATACAGGTTTTTGTCTCCTTAGGTAGGTTTATTCCTAGGTATTTTAGTCTTTTTGTTGCAATGGTAAATGGGAGTGTTTCCTTAATTTCTCTTTCAGATATTTCATCATTAATGTAAAGGAATGCAAGAGATTTCTGTGCATTAATTTTGTATCCTGCAACTTTACCAAATTCATTGATTAGCTCTAGTAGTTTTCTGGTGGCATCTTTAGGATTCTCTATGTATAGTATCGTGTCATCTGCAAGCAGTGACAGTTTTACTTCTTCTTTTCCAATCTGTATTTCTTTTTCTTCTCTGATTGCCGTGGCTAGGACTTCCAAAACTATGTTGAATAATAGTGGTGAGAGTGGACATCCTTGTCTTGTTCCTGATCTTAGAGGAAATGCTTTCAGTTTTTCACCATTGAGAATGATGTTTGCTGTGGGTTTGTCGTATATGGCCTTTATTATGTTGAGGTAGGTTCCCTCTATGCCCACTTTCTGGAGATTTTATCATAAATGTGTGTTGAGTTTTGTCAAAAGCTTTTTCTGCATCTATTGAGATGATCATATGGTTTTTCTTCTTCAATTTGTTAATATGGTGTATCACATTGATTGATTTGCATATATTGAAGAATCCTTGCATCCCACTTCATCATGGTGTATGATCCTTTTAATGGGTTGTTGGATACTGCTTGCTAGTATTTTGTTGAGGATTTTTGCATCTATATTCATCAGTGATATTGGTCTCTAATATTCTTTTTTTGTAATATCTTTGTCTGGTTTTGGTATCAGGGTGATGGTGGCCTCATAGAATGAGTTTGGGAGTGTTCCCTCCTCTGCAATATTTTGGAAGAGTTTGAGAATGTTGGGTGTTAGCTCTCTTCTAAATGATTGATAGAATTCACCTGTGAAGCCATCTGGTTCTGGACTTTTGCTTGTTGGAAGATTTTAAATCAGAGTTTCAATTTAATTACTTGTGATTTGTCTGTTCATATTTTCTATTTGTTCCTGATTCAGTCTTGGAAGGTTATACCTTTCTAAGAATTTGTCCATTTCTTCCAGGTTGTCCATTTTATTGGCATAGAGTTGCTTGTAGTAGTCTCTAGGATGCTTTGTATTTCTGCAGTGTCTGTTGTAACTTCTCCATTTTCATTTCTAATTTTATTGATTTGAGTCCTCTCCCTCTTTTTCTTGATGAGTCTTGCTAAAGATTTATCAATTTTGTTTATCTTCTCAAAGAACCAGCTTTTTGTTTTATTGATCTTTGCTATTGTTTTCTTTGTTTCTATTTCATTTATTTTTACTCTGATCTTTATGATTCCTTTCCTTCTGCTCACTTTGGGTTTTGTTTGTTCTTTCTCTAGTTCCTTTAGGTGTAAAGTTAGATTGTTTAGTTGAGATTTTTCTTGTTTCTTGAGGTAGGCTTGTATAGCTATAAACTTCCCTCTTAGAACTGCTTTTGCTGCATCCCATAGGTTTTGGATCATCGTGTTTTCATTGTCATTTGTCTCCAGGTATTTTTTGATTTCCTTTTTGATTTCTTCAGTGATCTCTTGGTTATTTAGTAACGTATTGTTTAGCCTCCATGTGTTAGTGTTTTTTACATTTTATTCGCTGTAATTCATTTCTAATTTCATAGCGTTGTGGTCAGAAAAGATGTTTGGTATGATTTCAATATTCTTAAATTTACTGAGGCTTGATTTGTCACCCAAGATGTGATCTATCCTGGAGAATGTTCTGTGCACACTTGAGAAGAAAGTGTAATCTGCTGTTTTTGGATGGAATGTCCTATAAATATCAGTTAAATCCATCTGGTCTATTGTGTCATTTAAAGCTTGTGTTTCCTTATTTATTTTCATTTTGGATGATCTGTCCATTGGTGTAAGTGAGGTGTTAAAGTCCCCCACTATTATTGCATTACTGTCAATTTCCTCTTTTATAGCTGTTAGCAGTTGCCTTATGTATTGAGGTGTCCCTATGTTCGGTGCATATATATTTATAATTGTTATATCTTCTTCTTGGATTGATCCCTTGATCATTATGTAGTGTCCTTCCTTATCTCTTGTAACATTCTTTATTTTAAAGTCTATTTCATCTGATATGAGTATAGCTATTCCAGCTTTCTGTTGATTTCCATTGGCATGGAATATCTTTTTCCATCCCCTCACTTTCAGTCTGTATGTATCCCTAGGTCTGAAGTGGGTCTCTCTTTTTTTTTTTTTTTGCAGTACGTGGACCTCTTACTGCTGTGGCCTCTCCCATCACGGAGCACAGGCTCCGGACATGCAGGCTCAGTGGCCATGGCCCATGGGCCCAGCCGCTCCACGGCATGTGGGATCCTCCTGGACCGGGGCACGAACCCGCGCCCCTTGCTTCGGCAGGCCGACCCCCAACCACTGTGCCACCAGGGAAGCCCTGAAGTGGGTCTCTTGTAGACAGCATATATATGGGTCTTGTGTTTGTATCCATTCAGCAAGACTGTGTTTTGGTTGAAGCATTTAATCCATTGATATGTATGTTCCTATGACAATTTTCTTAATTGTTTTGGGTTTGTCTTTGTAGGTCCTTTTCTTCTCTTGTGTTTCCCACTTAGAGAATATCCTTTAGCATTTGTTGTAGAGCTGGTTTGGTGGTGCTAAATTCTCTTAGCTTTTGCTTGTCTGTCAAGATTTTGATTTCTCCATCTAATCTAAATGAGATCCTTGCTGGGTAGAGTAATCTTGGTTGTAGGTCCTTCCCTTTCAGCACTTTAAGTATATCATGCCACTCCCTTCTGGCTTGTAGAGTTTCTGCTGAGAAATCAGCTGTTAACCTTGTGGGAGTTCCCTTGTATATTATTTGTCATTTTTCCCATGCTGCTTTCAATAATATTTCTTTGTCCTTAAAATTTGCCAATTTGGGGCTTCTCTGGTGGTGCAGTGGTTGAGAGTCCGCCTGCTGATGCAGGGGACGTGGGTTCGTGCCCCAGTCTGGGAAGATCCCACATGCCGTGGAGCGGCTGGGCCCGTGAGCCATGGCCGCTGAGCTTGTGCGTCCGGAGCCTGTGCTCTGCAACGGGAGAGGTCACAGCAGTGAGAGGCCCGTGCACTGCAAAAAAAAAAAAAAAAAAAAAAAAAAAAAAAATTTGCCAATTTGATTACTATGTATCTTGGCGTGTTTCTCCTTGGGTTTATCCTGTTTGGGACTCTCTAGGCTTCCTGGACTTGGGTGGCTGTTTCCTTTCCCATGTTAAGGAAGTTTTTGACTATAATCTCTTCAAATATTTTCTCTGGTCCTTTCTCTCTCTCTTCTCCTTCTGGGACCCCTATGATGTGAATGTTGTTGCACTTAATGTTGTCCCAGAGGTCTCTTAGGCTGTCTTCATTTCTTTGCTTCTTTTTTCTTTATTCTGTTATGCAGCAGTGAATTCCACTGTTCTGTCTTCCAGGTCACTTATCCGTTCTTCTGCATTAGTTATTCTGCTTTTGATTCATTCTAGTGTAGTTTTCATTTCAGTTCTTGTATTGTTCATCTCTGTTTGTTTGTTCTTTAATTCTTCTAGTTCTTTGTTAAACATTTCTGCATTTTCTCAATCTTTGCCTCCATTCTTTGTCTGCGGTCCTGGATCATCTTCACTATCATTATTCTGAATTCTTTTTCTGGAAGGTTGCCTATCTCCTCTTCATTTAGTTCTTTTTCTGGGGTTTTATCTTGTCCCTTCATCTGGTACCTATCCCTCTGCCTTTTCATCTTGTCTATCTTTCTTTGAATGTGGTTTTTGTTCCACAGGCTGCAGGATTGTAGTTATTCTTGCTTCTGCTGTCTGCCCTCTCTCTATTGTAGGTTTTGATTTCCGGCTTCCATGGTGTTAATATATGTTGATCCATAATTATATCTACTTGTTTTAAACTGGTAGTCATTTAAGTTCAAACACATTCTAAAAGATCACCTTTTTTACTTCCCTCCCCACATTTTCTGCTTTAGTTGTCATATTTTACATTTTCATGTTTATCCCTGTTTATTGCAGATATAGTGGGTTTTATAAAAAGCAATTTTTGTCTTTTAATCTATGTACTGGCTTATTTAAGTGACCTTCAATCCTTACTATATATTTGCCTTTTCTATTGGGATTTTCCCTTTCCTACAGATTCTTATTTCTTTTCCATTTAGAGAAGACCCTTGAATTCTTTTTGTTCTTGCTTGTCTGAGAAGTTCTGTATTTTTCCTTCTATTCTAGATGATAATCTTGCTGGGTAGAGTATTCTAGATTGCAGATTTTCCCCTTTTAGCCCTGACAGTATATCTTGCCACTCCCTTCTGGATACAAAGTTTCTGCAGAGAAACCAGGTGATAGCTTTATAGGGATTAACTTGTATATGACTCTGTTTTTTCTTGCTGCCTTTAGAATACTCTCCTTATCTTTAACTTTTGCCATTTTAATTATGATATGACTTTGTGTGGGTCTGTTTGGGTTCATCTTGCTTGGGAAACTCTGTACTTCCTTTACCTGGATATCTGTTTCCTTCTTCAGTTTGGGAAGTTTTCATTCATAATTTCTTCACATACATTTTTGAAGATATATGATTTTTACTCTTCAATTTGTTAATGTGGTATATCACATTGATTTATTTATGAATATTGAACCACCTTTGCATCACTGGGATAAATCCCACTTGATCATGATGTATGATCCTTTTAATGTATTGTTGAATTCAGTTTGCTGATGTTTTGTTGAGGAATTTTTGTGTCTATGTTCATCAGGGTATTGAGCTGTCATTTTCTTTTTTTTTGTGGTGTCTTTCTCTGATTTTGGTATCAGGGTGATGCTGCCCTCATAGAATGGGTTTGGAAGCATTCTTTCCTGTCCAATTTTTGGGAATAGTTTGAGAAGTATAGGTTTTAACTGTTTTGTTAATGTTTAGTAGAAATTACCTGTTAAGCCATGTGGTCCTGGACTTCTGTTTTGGGGAGTTTTTTGATTACTGATTCAGTTTCATTACTGGTAATCAGTCTGTTCATAATTTTAATTTTTTCCTGTTTTGGTCTTGGGGGACAGTACATTTATATGAATCTATCCATTTCTTCTAGGGTATCCATTTTATTGGCATATTATTGTTTTGTAGTAATCTGTTATGATCTTTTGAATTTTTGTGATGTCATTTGTAACTTCTCTTTCATTTCTGATTTTATTTATTTGGGCCCTTTCTCTTTGTTTTTTGATGAGTCTGGCTAAATGTTTATCAATTTAGTTTATCTTTTCAAAGATCTAGCTCTTAGTTTCATTAATATTTTTTCTATTTTTAAGTCTTTATTTCACTTGTTTCTGCTCTGATCTTTAAGATTTGTTTCCTTTTACTAATGTTGGATTTTGCTCATTCTTCTTTCTCTAATTCCTGTAGGTATAAGGTTAGATTGTTTATTTGAGACTTTTCTTGTTTCTTGAGGTAGGCTTGTACTGCTATAAACTTCTCTCTTATAACTGCTTTTACAGTGTCCCATAGATTTTGGACCATTTTACTTCCATTTTCACTTACATCAAGGTATATTTTGATTTCTTCTTCACTTTCTCCAGTGACCATTGGTGTTTAGTAGCATATTATTTAGCCTCCATGTGTTCATATTTTTTGCAGTTTTTTTCTTGTAGTTGATTTCTAGTTTCATATTGTTGTGGTTAGAAAAGATGCTTGATATTTCAATATTCTTAAATTTATTGAGACTTGTTTGTGGCCTAGCATGTGATCTATCTTGGAGAATGTTCCATATGCACTTGAAAAGAAAGTTGTATTCTGTTGCTTTTGGATGAAAAAAAAATATGTATACATACATTACCTATATCTATATCCACATCCATCTCTATCTATATCTCTATCTATCTGATCTGTCATTTAAGGCCAGTGTTTTCTTATTGATTTTCTGTCTGGATGATCTGTCAATTGATGTGAATGGGGTGTTAAAGTCCCCTACTATTATTCTGTTACTTTCAATCTCCCTTTATGTTTGTTAGTATTTGCTTTATGGATTTAGGTGTTCCTATGTTGGGTACATGTCTCTTTACAATTGTTGTATCTTCTTGTTGCATCAATATCTTGTTGGATAAATCACTTTATCATTATGTAATGTCTTTCTTTGTCTCTTGTTATAGTCTTTATTTTAAAGTCTATTTTGCCTGACGTGAGTATTGCTATCCCAGCTTTCTTTTCATTTCCATTTGCATGGGATACATTTTTTCCATACCCTCATTTTCAGTCTGTCTGTCTTTAGATCTGCAGTGAGTCTCTTGTAGGCAGTCTTGTTTTGCTTTTAGCCATTCAGCCACTCTACGTTTGTTGATTGAAAGCATTGAGTCCATTTACATTTTAAGTAATTATTGATAGGTATGTTTTTATTGCCATGTTGTTCATTTTTTTGTTTGTTTTTGTAGCTCTTTTTTGTTCCTTTCTTCTTCTTTCACCCTCTTCCCTTGTGATTTGATGACTATCTTTAGTGTTATGTTTGGAATCTTATATCTTTTTTGTGTGTATCTGTTATAGGTTTTCGGTTTGTGGTTACCATGAGGTTCATATTTAACAACATGTATACAAATATACATACATATATGTAATTATTTTAAGTTGATGGTCTTTTCAGTTTGAATGCATTCTTACAACCTTGCATTTTTATTCCTCCCCACATTTAATGTTTTTTAATTTACTTATTTATTTGGCTGTGTCACATCTTTATTGCAGCATGTGGGCTCTTCTTTACAGCATATGGGCTTCTCTCTAGTTGTGGCGTGTGGGCTCCAGAGCATGCGGGCTCAGTAGTTGTGGCATGCAGACTCTCTAGTTGTGGCATGTGGGCTGTAGAGCAGGTGGACTTAGTTGCCCCATGGCATGTGGGATCCTAGTTCCCCAACCAGGGATCAAACTCATGTCCCCTGCATTGGAAGGCAGATTTTAAACCACTGGACCACCAGGGAAGTCCCAAATGTTTTTGATATCATATTTTACATCTTTTTGTTTTGTGTATCTCTTAACTGCCTATTGTGGATATAGATGATTTCACCAACTTTGTCTTTTAACCTTCCTACTAACTTGATCTACTACATTTACTGTATGTTTGCCTTTACCAATGAGATTTTTCCTTTTGTAATTTTTATATTTCTAGATTTGGTGTTTTCTTTTCTGCTTAGAGAAGTCCCTTTAACATTTCTTGTGAAGCTGATGTAGTGTTGCTGAACTCTTTTAGCTTTGCTTGTCTGTAAAACTATTAAAGTCTGAATGATAGACTTCCTGGGTAGAGTATTCATGATTATAGGTTTCTTCCTTTCATCATTTAGAATATATAGTGCCACTACTTCTGGCCTTCAAAGTTCTGCTGAAAGGTCAGCTGATAGTCTTATGAGAGTTCTCTTGTACATAACTAGTTGCTTTTCTCTTGCTTCTTTTAAGATTCTCCTTCTATCTATATTAATTGCTATTAATTAGTTGTTATTTTAATTATAATATGTCTCAGTATGAACCTCTTTGGGTTCACTTTGTTTGGGACTCTGTACTTCCTGGACCTAGATGTCTGTTTCATTTCCCAGGCTAGGGAAGTTTTAAGCTATTATTTCTTCAAATAGGTTCTCTGCTCTCTTCTCCTTCTGGGACCTCTATAATGTGAATTTTCTCATGCTTGATGTTGTCCCAGAGGTCTCTTAAACTATCCTCATTTTTTTTAAACCATCCTCATTTTCAAAAATTCTTTTTTCTGTTCAACTTGGGTGACTTCCACTACTCTGTCTTCCAGTTCACTGATCTGTTTCTCTATATCATCTAATCTACTGTTGATTCCTTCTAGTGTATTTTTTTTATCACAGTCTTCACCTCTGATTTTCTTCTTTATATTTTTTAACTCTGTTAAACTTCTCACTGTGTTCATTCATTATTCCCCAATATTCATTGAGCATCTTTATGATCTTACCTTGAACTCTTTATCAGGTAGACTGCTTATCTCCACTTTACTTAGTTCTTCTTCTGGGGTTTTGTCTTGCTCCTTCCTTTGGAACATATTCCTCTGTTTTCTCATTTTGTCTAATTCTCTGTGTTTATTTCTATGTATTGGAGAGGTCATTTATGCTTCTTGATCTTGGAGAAGTGGCCTTATGTAGGAGACATCCTATGTGGCCCAGAAGCACACTCCCCTATGGTCACCAGAGCTATATGCTCTAGAGGTGCCCCCTATGTGGGCTGTGTGGGCCCTTCTCTTGTGGCAGGGTCAACTACTATGGGTATGCTGGTAGGTGGGGCTGACCCTCAGGTCAGTTGGCTGCCAGGCCCTGCTTCATGTGGTGGCTGCCAGCTCCCTGGTGGGCAGAGCTGGGTCCCAGCATGGCTGATCGTGTGGCTCTGCTGTGTGTGGGATATCACTGGACTGGTTCTGGCCAATGGGTTGGCGAGTAAGAACCCAGCATTAATAAGCTAGAGGGAGTTCTCCAAAATGACATCTGTCAACACTAGTGTCCTCGTAGTAGAACAAACTCTCAAAAATGGCTGCCACCAGCATATTGCTTTCATGTTACTCACCTGAGCTGGGACTCAGAGTGTGAGATTTTGCATGCACACTTTAAGAGTGTCTTGTTCCTACAGCCCTGGCTCTCCCATACTCAAGCCCCACTGGCCTTAAAATCTAGATGTTCTGGGAGCTCATCTTTCTGGTGCAGGACCCCCAGACTGGGGAGCTTGATGTGGGGCTTGGACCCCTTCTACTTGGGGAGAACCTGTGGAATTGTGGTTATCCTTCTGTCTGTGCGTTACCTACCCAGGGGTGTGGGTCTTGACTATACTGCATCTCCACCCCTTCCTTCTCTTCTTATTGTGGTTCCTTCTTTGTGTCTTTAGTTGTAGAAAATCCTTTCTGCTATTTTCAGGTCTTTCTCAGAGAGAGTAAATAGTTGTAATTTTGGTGTGCTCATGGGACAAGGTGAGCTCAAGTTCTTCCTACTCCATCATCTTGGCCACACTGAATAATTCCAAGGTTTTTGATCTGAAAAGCTGGAAGGAGGGAGATTCCAATTACAGTGGGAGGGGATAGGAGTCATGGATTCAGTTTTGGATGTGTTACATTAGACACAACAAACTGAGAAGCACATTTACCAAGCCTTAATATGAATGATGGGAATTCATGGCATGTTAGCTCCTCTCCCACTACCCACTGCCCACAGCTCTGTAGTCCTATGAGGACTGCAGCTCTGCTAATAAAGGGGACAGACTTTATTGGAAAAGAGTACAGAAAATTACTTGCCAGGGTGGTTGTAAAAATCAACAGCGATATCAGTGTCAAATAATTAGAGAAGGACAACATCACATCTAGCCTAAGGTCTCTAATGGTTGGAGCAACACATAGGTAGACCAGCCAGAAATTTAACAAGGGAGATCTAGGAAGGAAACAGCCAGAGTGGGTCTTGATAAAATCTTTACTTATACCTGGTGGTCTGGAATGCTGTGCTCATGTTCAAGGCTGTGAGCACCTAAGGAGAGACCAGAGAGGACACCAGCCAGCTTACTCCTTCCTTGCTGAATGTGAGGTGTTGTAAACATAGAACATAAAAGGTCGAACCTACTTGTAAGTTGCTTGAATGTATTCCCCAAACCACCCACAGATCCATCAGCAAAGGATGGATGCCTTACTGGATAAAGGTGCTTTAAGCACAACCTCTGACTAATCCTATGCTGCCCAAGGGTGACCTCTAGGAAGTCAGGCTTAAAAGTAAAAACAAGAATTAAAAAAAAAACCCAAGTAGAGATACTAGCCACCACACAATGTGAGGGAAATAGACTCCATGGAATTAATCCAGGCAAACAAATCCAGGACACAAAGAAACAAGTAAACAATACTAACAACCATCCCTTCCGGGGGGGATCAGAATTCAGAGTTTCAGTGACATATAAAATGTCCAATCTTCAACAAGAAATTATAAGACATGCAACACATACACACACACACACACACACACCCAGGAAAGTGTAACTTCCACAGAGAAAAAAAGCAGTCAATACACATAATCTCTGAGGGGGCCCAGATGTTAGAGTTAGCAGAACAAGACTTCAAAGCAGCTGTTATCATTATGTTGGCCTAACAGGTCTATAGAACACCCAACAGCAACAGAATACACATTCTTCTCAAACACACACTGAACATTCTCAAGGATAGACTAAATGTCAGACAACAAAAGAAGCCTCAATCAACTATTTTTTACATTAAACTTCTTATTTTCAGATAACTATAGATTCACATGCATCTGTAAGAAACAATATGGAGAGATTCCACAGACACTTTACCTAGTTTCACCCAGTGGTAACATCTTGCAAAACATCTTGTACAGTATTACAACCAGGATATTGACAATGATACAGTCAAGAGAGAGAACATTCCATTACAAGGACCCTTGTTGTGCCCTTTTATACCCACACTCACTATTTCTCCTTCAACTACCTCCTTAACATCTGGCAACCACTAATCTGTTCTCTATTTCTATAATTTTGTCATTTCAAGAATGTTGTATACTGTTGGCTCTCTGCATCTACGGGTTCCACATTCATGGATTCAACCAACTGTGTATTGAAATTCTGCGACTAGTTGAATTCATGGATGAAGAACCACTGGATGAAGACAGCTGACTATACGATGTCATTTTTATATAAGAGACTTGAGCATCCTTGGATTCTGGTACCTAAGAAGGGTCCTGGAACCAATCCCCCATAGATACTGAGGGATGATTGTACATGGGATTGTACAGAAGGTGACATTTTAGAATTGGCTTTTTTTACTTGGCATAATTCTAGGAGATTCCTCCAGGTGTTGCATGTGTCAACAGTCTGTTCCTTTTTATTGCTGAGTAGTATTCCACAGTATGGATTACTCACCAGTTGAAGGACATCTAGGTTGTTTTCAATTTGTGGTTACTACAAATCAAGCTGCTATAAACATCTATGTACAGGTTTTTTTGTGACCACAGGTTTCGTTTCCTGGAATAAGTGCCAGGAGTACAATTTTTGGGTTATATGTTGGTTGTGTGTGTGTGTGTGTGTGTGTGTTTTACTGCCAAACTCTTTTCCAGAGTAGCTGTAACATTTACATATATACCAGCAATGTAAGAGTTATCATGTTTCTCAGTATCCTTCCCAGCATTTGGCATTGTCACTATTGTTTTTTAAGCCTTTTTGTTGATATATAGTGCTATCTCACTGTGTTTTCGTTTGCATTTCCCTAATGTTTAATAACATTAACATCTTCTCATGTGCTTGCCATCTGTATCCTCTTCAATGAAAAGTTTATATATTTTGCACATTTCCTTAATTAGATTGCTCTTTTTTTTACTGTTGAATTCTGAGAATTCTTTATGTATATATTCTGAATACTAGTTCTTTGTCAGATATGTGGTTTGCAAACATTTTCTCCCAGTTTGTAGCTTGTTTTTTCATCCTCTTAACAGGATCTTTTGCAGAGCAAACGTTTGAATTTTGATGAAGTCTAATTTATCAATTTTCCTTGCTGGGATTTTGATAGGAATTGCATTAGACCTGTGTATCATTTTGGGTAGAACTGACTTTTTAACTATGTTGGGTCTTCCAATCTATGAACATGGTATGTCTCTCCATTTATTTAGATATTCTTTGATTTCTTTCACCAGCATTTTGTCATTTTCAGCATATAAATACATGTGTTTTGTTAAATTTACATCTAAGTTTTTTTTTTTACCATTGTGAATATGTTTTAAATTTTGGTTTGGATTATTCATTGATAGTACATAGAAATGCATTTGATTAAGGAATTGGCTCACACAACTATGGAGGCTGACAAATCTGATATCTACATCCTATTGGTTCTATTTTTCTGGAGAACCCTGACAAATACAAGCACCACCACTACCACAATCATCCCTTTGTCTTTTTTGCTTCGATTCAAAAAGAGTCATAAATTGAGGGAAGGGGACTGACTACAGAGAGGCATGTAAAAATTTGGTGGAGATAAAGAAAAAGAGTCTTAAAACCCACTCTGCCAGACCAATAAATAGAATGTCAAGGATCTTTCTGAGGGACAGCCTTTTAGGCATACAGAAACTGCAAAGATGACACAAATGAGAAGCTATTGAAGTGGTCAGAGTCAAGGTACTGGCCTCTGAATCCCCCTTGTTGGTTGATATCTAGGAATTGTAGGTCAGGGCCACTGACCTATGTCAAGAAGAAGGTATTGAGCTGCAAGTCACTTTGGGTACATTGGCTTTCGCTTTGTCCCTTGGATTCATCATGCTTTTTTCCACCTCACTGCTTTATGAGTCAGGGTTCTTGGTTGCAAGCAAAAGAAACTGACTTTTGTTGGCTTAAGCAAAAGGGGATGGAGTAGAAATTAGAGAGGATGCTAACAGACAGACCAGACAGAGGGCAATACGGGGTTCCATGAGTCTCCAGAGAGTTAGGAAGCAGGCAGCAGGAAGCAGTATGGCAGATCATGTATTTCCAAAAATATCTACAGCAGTATTTCCAGCCCTACAAGCTCTTCCAGAATCTTTCCACTTTTTATTATGGATTGGGTCTACTTCCCCTCCCTTTGAACTTCTCTGATGAACAGAGCATGTGGCAGAGGTGACACTGGTGACTCCCAATCTTAGATCATAAAGGCAACATGGCTTCCATCTGACTCTGTCTCTTGAGATGCTCCCCCTTGCAATCCAGCCATCATGTTGTAAGGAAGCCCAGGCCATGTGGAGAGGTAGTAGGTAGGTGTTCCAGCCCACAGCCCAGCTTAGGACTCAGCCAACAGCCAGCATCGACCACCAGAAGTATGAGTAAACAAGCCTTCAGATTATCCCAGACTTAGCCTTTGAGCTGTAAAACCTTAGCTTCACTAAGTTGAGCAGAGATGAGTTATCTCTACCTAGCCCTGCCTGAATTGCAGATTCATGAGCAAAATAATTATGGTCATTATTTTAAGCCTTAAGGTATGGGTTGGTTTGTCACACAGTGACTGGTAACAGGAACATACAGCAACTATGTCATAGCAGAAATCACCTGGTTAGGACACTGCCCAGGGCTCTACCACCATTAAATAAATTAATATGTGCAAAGCCCTTGAAACAGTTTCTGGCATATAAGGAACTCTCCAGGAAACACACTAATTTGGCTTTTAATCATTATTTTATTGTCATTATTGAAATTTCAGCTTAAACGTCACTTCCTCAGAAAGTCTTTCTCTGATGCCACAATCTAACTCCCCACCATTTGGGGAGAGGTGGCCTTCCGTTTTATTTTCTTTTTGTCATGTGTCACTAAATTGAATTAACTTATTTATTTACGAATTTGCTTGTTTACTTGTATTTCTCATTTTACTTTTTATACCTTTAAAAATGTATTGAATACCTCTGTATACCACATGGAAGGTAATCCCCATGAGTGCAGGGAACTTGGAATCTGACTGCTCTGTCCTTGCATTGAACAGATCGCAGGTGTGGTGGACATGCAGATGTGCTGTCCAGACTTTCCTTCAGTGAAGGGCTTGTTGCTCCAACTGCTAGAAGTGCTTCCCGCAGATGACCCTCAGCTGTCGGCCACTTCAGGGATGGCCTTGGCTGTAGAGTCGCCAAAAGTCACGCCCCTTCTGAGGCGAATTGGTGACAGATGGAAGCATAGAAAGGCCCAGCCATCTCAGCTAAGCCTGGAACAACTCTAACAGGTCATTCTAGCTTCAGAGCTGCCCGTGGGTGTGCGCCCAGGCTGTCACTGGACCTGCATCATGGGCCGACTTCTCCTCCGGCCCCTTCCTCCTTCTTCCTCCACTTCCCTTCCTTGGGGGTTGATCCCAAGGTCACCCCTCAGTCAATACCCTGCACCCTAAGCTCCATCTCAGATTCAGCTTCCTGAGAAGCTCAGCCTGCGACAGCCAAGCTTAAGGAAGACAGGGAGTTGGTGTTCGCAGGGAGAGTGAGGTGTCTGGGGCTCCCACAAGGGGAGACCATCTTGGATGACATATGGAGCCTCCCTGCTGACAGGAGTGTGCTTTATACTAAGAGCAGGAGATGACCTCCTGCTCTGGTATCAGGTGCTTAGCAGAGCTCCTTCCACTCTTGGCAAATGCGTAAGAGAAGTGAATGCACAGGGGTGGAGAGAGGGCCCTGGTCAGCTGCCAGGCCTTTATATTTACTCCTGGAGAGATGGGCTGTGAGTGCAGACTCTCACAGCATGACACAGATGTGAGGATCCAGTGGTTCACCATGCTTCTCAAATATTTCTGCCCAAGTACCTCAAAGGGAAAGGAAGGTGAGTTCAGATCCCTGGTGCAAGAAGACAGGTCATGTTTGCCCAGTGACATCAAATATCCTGGAGGGGTGTGTGGGCCCCCATTTGAGAAACTCAGATCTGCATGAGAAATCCAAGGCATAGAGCTCAATCTGGCTGGGGTCTGATTGAGATCAGGACTTGGAATGAGACTGGATCAGGGCTCAGGGTGGGGTCAGAGCTCAGTCCGGTACCAGAGTTCTGTTTGGGACCAGGGTTCAACCTGGGTTCAGGGCTCAATCAGATATCAGGATTGAAGCTCAGTCTGGGGCCAGGAATGTCTGGGGCTGGGTCAGGGCTTGATCTAGGGCCAGTCAAGTCACGGGTTAGCTGTGGTAGGAGCCAGGACTTAGTGTGAGGTCAAGGTATAGGATTTATTCTAGCATCATGGTCATGACTAAGTCTAGGCAGTCATGGATAGTGATGGCTCTATCTAAGGTCATGAGCACAAGCTGGAACCTCATCTGAGTTTCCTTGTGGGGTTTGCTCAGGGCTTGGCCTCAGTTCAAGTCTGGGCTTGATCCTAGGCTTGGTATACCCTGGCATCAGGACTCAGTCCTGGAGCAAGCAGCTGAACCAACATGTTGTTCTGCAGCAGGGTCAGCAAAGCCCAACCTGTGGGCCAAACCTGGCATGTTGCCTGTTTTTGTAAATAAAGTTTTATTGCAACACATCCACACTCATTTGTCTACCCCTAGTCTATGGCTGCTTGCACACCATGACAGCAGAGTGGAGTAGTTGGAACAGAGACCATATGGTCTGCAAAGCCCCAGATATTTACTATCTGGTCCTTGACAGTAAAAGCTAGCCAACTGCTGTTCTAAAGGCTTCTCTGGCATGTGAAAGCCAGATTATGACCTAACTCAGTGTCAAGAGCTTCCCTGAAGGCAGCATTTAAGAGACCAAGGGGACTTAAAGGAAGCAGGGGGGGGGGCCTGAGTCTCAGGTTGCTGGTGTCGTTCTGGGTCCCCATGGCCAGCTGACTCTAAGGTTTTGCAGTCTTAAACTATGTGTTCTGCCTTCCTCCATGAAGGGCACTATCAAGGTGTTGCCCTATCAACTGACAGGTAATCCCTACCTGCACATTTTTCTTTGCAGCTTCAAAAGTAGCATTTCCATCCACAGTCCCCCTTGGGCTATCTTCGCTCAACGTCCCCACCTATCCCAGTCCTGACCAGGGTATTCTCACTGGCTGCTGCAGTGGCTTCTGCTTTCAGCTGGAGCTAGAAGGACCTGTGAGGCCAGTTTGGTCCCAGTGAAGTGCTACCTCAGCCCAGCTGAGAGGTGTGAGGGCAAGGGGGCTGAACTGGAGCTGCAGCTACCCGGCAGGTGACCCCATCACCTTCAGCTACTTTCCCTTATTCAAATACACACACTCTGACAGGCCATACAAGCTTCAGAGCTGCCCGTGGGGTGCACCCAGGCTTCACTGGGCCTGAATCATGGGCCGATTTCTCCTCTGGTTCCTTCCTCCTTCTTCCTCCCCCTCCCTTCCATGGGGGTTGATCCCAATGTCATCCCTCAGTCAACACCCTGCACCCTAAGCTCCATCTCAGACTCAGCTTCCTTGGAAACTCAGCCTATGACAGCCGAGCTTAAGGAAGACGGGCAGTTGGTGTTTGTGGGGAGAGTGAGGTGTCTGGGGCCCCCCCAAGGGGAGACCATCTCGGTCTCCCTCCTGACAGGTGTGTCCTTTGTACTAAGAGTGGGAGATGGCCTCCTGTTGACTTCAGCCCCCAAGGCTCCTTCCTGTTGCTCAAATTTGAGGAAATGGCTGCCTGCTCTGAACCTCCAGCTGCCCTTTTTATACAGGATCAGCAACCAAAACCTTTGGATGGTTTGGAGAGGAGTCCTGGAGCTGAGGGCCTGACTCATTAAATGCATCCACTCATCTGGATTCTCCAAGCTGTCCCCATGCTGTGTAGAATCATCACAGAAATGTCTTCATTAAGGCTTAGGTCACAAAGGTCATGCAAAAGTCTGTGTGTTTGCCTGACCCCCTTCATGAATTGTTCTCACCTGAGTCATGACCAGGAGACGTCTCACTGCAGATGTGCCTGTTTTGTTGTCATTCAGATTATTTAAATTGCATGCTTAGTTATAATTCCTTGGCTATCTAGAGCATTTCGGAGCTGATTTCTATGTCTGATGCAGTTATCTTCAGGGCCTGATGGTCTCCACTCTTGTCCTCATCCTAGTAGTCTCTGTTCTGCCTTGATGCTAAGAGAGTGATTGTGTGTAGGGTAAGCTGCTGGGGATGTTTTTCAAAGGCAACACTGTTCTGGTTCCAAAGAAGTAAATGAACATTGGGTGTAGCTGGGTTGGTTGTACGAGATCCCTGATGACCATAGCTAGATCAGATTTGGGGCTCTATCCCCAAACTCAGCTGGGCTTGATGGTCCTTCCTCTTTCTTCAGCTTCTTTCAGGCAGCAGTAACCACTCCCTTCCCCACGCGTTCCCCCTCCCCATCTCCAGTTGCTGGGCCTGTGTCTTCATTGAGGGAAATTCTCCCATCACTTTAAACCCAATGCTTTTCAGGAACATGACTTTGGGGTAAAACTTTGCTGATGTAAATGGCATGCACAAGGGCCCCAGCTCTGTCTCTAGCTTACCTCGTGGCCATAGGCTAGACTGTCCCCTCTGTGTAAGACAGGAGTGTTGAGGGATATTTAGGTGTCAGTGCCAAAACTTTTGGGTTCTCTGTCAGAGCTTGGAGAATATTCTTGATCTTGCTGTGGTCAGAGCATTGAAGAGTTGAGAGACAAGCAAGGATAGTGCAGGGGTCAGCCAGGGTGACGGTGAACTGGCTGGCAGGAGGTGGCACAGCCGGGTGGGCCAAGGTTACTGTGACTCTCAGTCCATTAGTCCATCAGCAATGAGGGTGATGAGATGAAGGTGGTAGTGGCTCCTTATATCATCCATCATTGTCCAAAAGTTTAAGGGTTACTGAGTCTAACACCTCATTTTACATATAGGGACACTGAGGCCCAGGAGGGGAAGGACTTGCCCAAGTTCACAGAGTAGGGCAGAAGCTGAATCAGGACTGGAACCCAGACCTCCTGGCTCCCATATGGGAAGGGTAGAGAGGTGGACAGGAGGAGAACAGGGGACATCTCCTCCACTCTTGGCCCCCCATGGCCCATAATTTGGCTGTGGCCACGTGGATGATCACAAAGACCTTGATGTCTGGGAAGTGGGAGCTGACAAGGTCCACCTGCAGCTGCCGTGGGCCACTCTTGGAGGGGATGATGTTGAATTGGACTGAGGCCCTCTCTTGGGGCTGCAGGCTGGGCACACTGGGGAGATGGGAGAAAGGCAGACCTTCAGCTCTGTCTCCTTCCTGAACCTGGTCTGCCAGTCCACGGCTCTCCAGAGCACTTAGGATCAAGGTCACACCTTGTGGCTTGACATTCAAGCCTTTCAATATGCTTCAGCTTAGTTATCCCTTCTACCACTTCTTGCTTCTTTCAACCAGTCAGGCTAGTCTCCTCCCTGTGCCCTGAACATACCTTACACTTCCCCTCCTCTGGGCTTTTGTCTGGTCTGTTCGTCCTACCTAGAGTGCCCTTCCCATTCCAATTACATCTGAGGCCCAGATTAGTTTTTCTTCTTCCAGGAGACCTTCCCTGACTATGACTATACCAGCCATGGAGACCTCTGACTGGGAAGTTCTCCATCCTTCTTGATCCCTGAAAATCTCCTCAATTCATCACTTAAGCCCCAGCTTAAATACCAGCTCCATTGGGGCTTTCCCCTGGTCCCACCCAATCCCAACTCAAGGGCTATCTCTGAGCTTTTGGACCTTGAGGGTCCATCCCTTTGTACAAATCACACTGTTTTCATTTGAAGAGCCATATATTGCTGAGAGTCCTTCTTCAGGCAGAACCGCATCTGTTCATCTTGGTGTTCCCAACAGTTGACAGGTGGGTCAGAGCACAGGCCAATATGATGAAGGACCAGATGAGTGTGAGTGAGTGAATGAATGAATAAATGAGTGAATGATTGAGAATAAGTAAATAAATGAGTACACTGATAAATAGAATATGTGTGAATGAATGCATACATGAATGAATGAGTGAATGAATAGGTAAATGAGTGAGCAAATTAAAGAAAGAATGAGTGGATGAATGAACCAGTCAAAACTGAGCTGAGTAGATAAATACATGAATGAATGAGTGAAAACATGAAAAAAAGTGTGAATGAATGAGTGAAGGAGAGAGTAAATGAATAAGAGTGAGTGAATGAATAAGTAAATGGATAAATGAAAGAAAATATGAATGTGAATGAGTGGACAAGTTATATGACCAAATAAGTTAATTATTAAATAAAGAAATGAATAAATGAAGAAAGGCTGATGTGTCTAGGCAGTGGGCTGGTTCCTGGGGATCCAGAATCTCTCCCTCCTCCCCCTGCTGGCAGTGTCTTTATGGCCCATTTTATAAGGAAGGGCTATAAGCAGCCCTCCCACCCCAGGCTGACACTTACTCGATGCTGAGCTGTCCCTGGAGAAGGCCACTGCCCTCCACCATCAGCATACAGTCCTGCACTCTCTCCGAGAGGGGGTTGACCACCATCACTTCCACCCCCACCGCGGCTGGGCCAAGCACCTGGAGGGGCAGTACCCATAAGTCAACTCCCATCCTCCCCATTCTCCCAGGAAACCCATGATCTTGGCTGGGTCAGAGGATGGGGAGTTAAACTTGTCTACCCCTTGCTTCCACCTACCCCATTACTGAGATCTATCATTATATCCATACTCCTGCATCCACACCACTTATTCCAACCTTTGAGAGCTGAAGCCAGAGCTAAAAGTACAAACCCCCAGCCTCTGATGCCCTCCCCCAGCTCTGACGGAGGCCTGCCAGGAACAGCTTACAGGAGTCACCTTAATAATGATGAAGTCCTCCAGAGTAATGTCCTTCTCCACCAGGAGCTTCTCTCCCTTGGTGACAAGGTACATGGCAGCCAAAAGCATCTTCTTGTCCTCTGTCAGGTCTTCCTTATATTGAGAGTAAGATATTGCAATTGGGATCTTTTTCTCTGGAAGGGAAAGCAGAGGTGGGAACTGGGAGTCTGATGTTCTTTTTCAAAGAACCTAGAAAAGGAAGGGAAGGCTAAATTCATAGTTATACCCTCTATGATCCTTGCAACCAATCTGAGATAGTAATTACTATCATCAGTTCACAGATTAAGAAAGCTAAGGCTCAGAGAAGGTAATTTCTTGTCCAGTGTCACATAGCAAGTAAATCAAGGCTCCAAGATAAGGTCGGATTCAAATTCAGGCCAGTCAGCTATGATGACAGCAGACTGTCTCTCTAAGAGCTTCTGGAGATGTGTTTAAAATCCCCCCAATCATTCCAAAAGGAAATCTCTCACTCCATCAACAATTTATCCCATCAGGAATTCACTCACTGCTTAATGAGCACCTACTATGTGCTAGTGCAGAGAAGAGGGAGGCCAAAGGCCTACCTCAAGCTTCCAACTCAGTGAGGAGGCCAACTTCCTCACAGCTTCTCCAAATCCTCTCTCCCCATTAAGGCGCAGTTCCAGTCAGGCTCACCAACTGTGGAAAGGCTTCACTGATGCCCTTACTCAATCATCTTGTGCCCTTTGCCTACTGAGCTCCTGTGGTTCTGGCCATTTCCATCTCTCTCTCATCAGCCACAAACAACCTGCCTATGCAGTCCCTTCTTTTTTTTTAAAAAAAAATTTATTTATTTACTTGTATATACATTTTTATTTTTGGCTGCTTTGGGTCTTTGTTGCTGCATGCGAGCTTTCTCTAGTTGTGGCAAGCGGGGCTACTCTTCATTGTGATGTGCAAGCTTCTCACTGTGGTGGCTTCTCTTGTTCCAGAGCACGGGCTCTAGGTGTGTTGGCTTCAATAGTTGCAGCATGGGGGCCCTAGAGCGCGTGGGCTTCAGTAGTTGTGGCACACAGGCTTAGTTGCTCTGCAGCATGTGGGATCTTCTCGGACCAGAGCTCAAACCCATGTCCCCTGCATTGGCAGGCAGATTCTTAACCACTGCACCACCAGGGAAGTCGCATGCAGTCTCTTCTTTTGAGCATGGGTCACCACAGGCCATAGGTGATTGTTAGTCACATATATATATTTGACCACTATACATTTTTTTCTTTTAGGTACAACATGTCATTTCCAGTTTGCCCAGGTTCTACCATCCCCTACTGCCTTATCGCTACTGCTTCCTTTATTTCTGTTTCCTTCCTGCCTCCAAAGGCATCTGAGTTTTCAATCTGTGGGAAAGATCCTTAAAGGATTCAAACTCTCTGTTCTCCAAGAGCTTTGCATATAGTCGATGCTTCTTGAATGCCCATAGCTGATCCATGTGTCAAAGTTCTACCATGTTTTTATGGGTTCCCTTAGTCCAGCAGGCCATTACTAGGAGAACCCTTACTACAGTACTAGTAATAATTAATCATTTTAAAAGCTGACTTTTACTGAGGGATTAAAGTGTCTGGGGCACTTGGAAGCACATTCATGGATTAACTCATTTAATCCTTACAACAATCCCATGAGCAAGTGTTATTATCCCCAGCTTATAATAATACCAACAATACTGACAATCACTACCATAAATTTAATGTTCATTAGTGGTAGGAATTATACCAAATATTTTATATATGTTATATCATTTACTCCTTGCATGGTGGGAGATGAGTGGTTCTCAAAGTGTGGTCCTGGGACCAGTAGCATCAGCATCTCCTGGGAACTTATTAGAAGTGCAAATTTTAAGGCTCCAGAGTGAAGAACCACCAGATGCTCCCAATTATGCACATGGACAGAGCTTTGGACATTAGTTCAGACCACGGGAGAAGGGAGGAGAAAGACTACTCCTTACAATATTCAGAACAGAGCTCCTTGAAGTTCTGTAGGTCATGGACTCCACCAACAATCTAATAAAAACTGAGACCCTTTTCTTAGAATAAATGTTCTCAACAGCACCATCAACCACTAGATATAACTGAAAACTATAGACTACTTCATCCAACAAGAGCAGAATACACATTCTTCTCAAGCTCATATGGAATATTTCCCAAGAAAGACCGCATTCTGGGCCATGAATAACACATTAACAAATTTAAAAGAATAAAAATTATACAATGTATGCTCTCAGACCACAAGAGAATTAATCTAGATATCAGTAACAGAAAGATAACTGGAAGACTCCAAAATATTTGGCGATTAAACCACACACTTGTAAATAACACTTAGGCTAAAGAAGATATCTTGAAAGAAATTTAAAAATATTTTGAACTAAATGAAAATATAACTTAAAATTTGTGGGATGCAGCAAAGCAGTGCTTAGGTAGAAATGTATAGCACTGAATGCATATATTAGAAAAGAAGAAAGATCTAAAAGCAATAAATCTTAAATTTCCATCTTAAGAAACTAGAAAAAGAACAAATTAAATCCAAAGTAAGCAAAAGGAGAGAAATAAAATTTAGAAAAAAGCTAGATGAGAAATCAATAAAATTGAAAACAAGAAATCTAAAGAGAAAGTCACCAAAACCAAAAGCTGTTTTTTTTTTCAAGATCAATAAAACTGATAAGCCTCCAGCCAGGCTAAATAAGAAAAAAAGAGAGAAGACACAAATTCCTAATATCAGAAATGAAAGAGGGACATCACTATAGATCCCATGGACATTAAAAGGATAATAAAGGAATATTTTGAACAACCTTATGCCCACAAATTTTATAACCTAGATGAAATGTACCAATTCCTTGAAGACAAAATCTGCTAAAAGTCACAGAATAAGAAACACACAATCAGAACAGGTCTATATCTATTAAAGAAATCAATAGTAAATCAAAGAATCAATAGTGAATAACCTTTCAAAACAGAAAACACTGTGCCCAGATGAGTTCAGTGGTGAATTCTACCAAGCATTTAAGGAAGAAATGACATCAATTCTCTACAATCTCTTCCAGAAGACGGAAGTAGAGGGAATACTTCCTAAACCATTTCGTGAGGGCAGCATAACTCTAATACCAAAACCAGACAAAGACATTACAGGAAAAGGAAATTACATACCGATATCGCTCATGAACATTGATGCAAAAATCCTCAACAAAATATTAGCAAATTTAATCCAACAATGTATAAAAAGAATTCTATACCTCGATCAAGTGGGATTTATTCAGGTATACGAGGTTGCCTCAAAATTCAAAAATCAATTAATGTAACCCATTACATCAATAAGCTAAAGAAGAAAAGTCACATGATCATATCAGTAGATGCAGAAAAAGCATTTGACAAAATCCAATACCTATTCATGATTAAAATTCTCAGCAAACTAGGAATAGCTGAGGAATTTCCTCAACTTGACAAAGAACATCTACAAAAAACTGATAGCTAACAACATACTTAACAGTGAGAAACTCAAAGCTTTCCCACTAAGAACAGGAAAAAGGCAAGGATGTCTCCCTCACCACTCCTTTTCAACACTGGACTGGAAGTCCCAGCTAAGGCAAAAAGACAAAAAAGGAAGTAAAAGGTATACATATTTGGAAGGAAGAAATAAAACTGTCTTTGTTCACAGATGACATGATTATCTATGTAGAAAATCTGAAAGAATCAATAATAAAAAACTCCTGGAAGTAATCATACTAATTACTAATTATAGCAAAGTCACAGGATATAAAGTTAATTTACAAAATTCAATCACTTTTTAAAATATACCAGAACTAAACAAGTGGAATTTGAAATTTAAAATACCATTTATATTAGCACCCCCACAGTGAACAACTCAGGCATTAATCTAACAAAATATGTAGAAGATATGTATATACATGAGAAAAACTATAAAAAACTCTGATGAAAGAAATAAAAAAGTAACTAAATTAACGCAGAGATATTCCATGTTCATGGATAGGAAGACTTGATATTGTCAAGATGTCAGTTCTTCCCAACTTGATCTATAGTCAAGGCAATTCCATCAGAATCCCAGAAAGTTATTTAATGGATATCAACAAATTGATTCTAAACTGATTTATGAAGAGAGGCAAAAGACCCAGAAGAGCCAACAAGCCAACACAATATTAAAGGAAAAGAACATCAGAGGATTAACACTCCCTGACTTTGACTTACTATAAAACTACAGTAATCAAAAGAGTGTAGTATTGATGAAAGAATAGACAAATCAGTGGAACAAAATAGAGCCCAGAAGTAGATCCACACAAATATAGTCAACTGATCTTTGATAAAGGAGCAATGGAGAAAAGATTGTCCTTTTAATAAGTGGTGCTGGAACAACTGGATATCCACACTAAAAAAAAGATTCTAGACACATATGTTATACCCTTTACAAAAATGAAATTAAAATGGATCATAAGCCTAAATGTAAAGTGTGAAACTATAAAACATCTAGACAATAACATAGGAGAAAACTTAGATAATATTGGGTATGATGATGACTGAATTTTTAGGTACAATACCAAAGGTATGATCCGTGAAATAAAAAATTGATAAATTGCACTTTATTAAAATTAAAAACTTCTGCTCTGTGAAAGAACTGTCAAGAGAATGAGCAGGTGAGCCACAAACTGGGAGAAAATATTTGCAAAAGACACATCTGATAAAAGACAATTATACAAAATATACAAAGAACCCTTAAAATTCAACAATAAGAAAATGAACAACATGATTAAAAAATGGGCAAAAGATCTATACAGACACCTCACCAAAGAAGATGTACAGATGCATATGAAAAGATGCTCACATCATACATCATTATGAAATTTCAAATTAAAACGAGATACAACCACATACCTATTAGAATTACAAGAATCCAAAACACTGACAACACAAAATGTTGGAGAGGATGTGGAGCAACAGGAACTCTCATTCATTGATGGTGGGAATGCAAAGTGTTACAGCCATTTTGGGATACTTTGACAGTTTCTTAGAAAACTAAACATATTCTTATCACACCATTAGCAATCATGCTGCTTAGTATTTACCCATATAAATTGAAAACATGTTCACAAAAAAACCTGTACATGGATGTTTATACCAGCTTTATTCATAATTGCCAACACTTGGAAGCAATTAAGGTATTCTTCAGTAGGTGAATGAATCAATCAACTGTGGTATATCCATATAAAGGAATACTATTCAGTGATAACAAAAAATGAGCTATCAAGCTATGAAAAAATCATGAAGAATCTTAAGTACTTATTTCTAAGTGAAAGACACCAATCTGAAAAGGCTACACACTGTATGATTTCAACTCTATGATATTTAGGGAAAGGCAAAACTTTGGCGACAGTAAAAGGATCAGTGGTTGCTAGGGGTTTGAGATGAGGGAGGGAGAAGTGAATAGGTGAAGAACAGGGAATTTTAGGGCAGTGAAACTATTCTGTATGATACTCTAATGATGGATACATGTCATACATTTGTCAAAACCCACAGAATGTACAATACGGAGTGAACCCTAATGTAGACTATGGACTTTAGTTAAGAATAACATGTACCAGTATTAGCTTGTCAACTGTAACAAATGCACTAATGCAAGATGCTAATAATAGGGAAATATGGGAGGTGGTGAGGGGTATATGGGAACACTCTGGACTTTCTGCTCATTTTTTCTGAAACCAAAACTGCTAAAAAAAAGCCTATTAATTTAAAAAATTATACATTTTAATAAATTATTTATATTTAATAGCTATACAATTTGTCTTAGTAATTCCATTTTTGTGAATGTATTCTAACAAAACAGTCCAAAATCTAGATCAAAAAAGGGGAATTTTTTTCACCAAGATGTTTACTTTAGTGCTTTTTAGAAATAGCAATAGCTGATAACTACCCAAAAGAAGGGAAAAGATGAAATAAATCACCATATATTTGTTTACAGATTATACATCCATTCAAATGATGTGAATGAAGAGCTTATAAAAATATTTAAATTATAATGTAATATGAAAGGAGCAGGGCACTAATGAGTGTTTGTGATATCATTAGAACTGTTTTTCTTTTTTCTTTTTTTGGCAGGCTTTTACAAACTGCCAACAAACACATGAAAGAATGCTCAACATCATTAATCATTAGAGAAACGCAAATCAAATCTACAATGAGATATCATCTCACACCAGTCAGAATGGCCATCATCAAAAAATCTAGAAACAATAAGTGCTGGAGAGGGTGTGGAGAAAAGGGAACACTCTTGCACTGCTGGTGGGAATGTGAATTGGTTCAGCCACTATGGAGAACAGTATGGAGGTTCCTTAAAAAACTACAAATAGAACTACCATATGACCCAGCAATCCCACTACTGGGCATATACCCTGAGAAAACCATAATTCAAAAAGGGTCATGTACCAAAGTGTTCATTGCAGCTCTATTTACAATAGCCCGGAGATGGAAACAACCTAAATGCCCATCTTCAGATGAATGGATAAAGAAGATGTGGCACATATATACAATGGAATATTACTCAGCCATAAAAAGAAACGAAATTGAGCTGTTTGTAATGAGGTGGATAGACCTAGAGTCTGTCATACAGAGTGAAGTAAGTCAGAAAGAGAAAGACAAATACCAGATGCTAACACATATATATGGAATTTAAGAAAAAAAAATGTCGAAGAACCTAGGGGTAAGACAGGAATAAAGGCACAGACCTACTAGAGAACGGACTTGAGGATATGGGGAGGGGGAAGGGTGAACTGTGACAAAGCGAGAGAGAGAGGCATGGACATATATACACTACCAAATGTAAGGTAGATAGCTAGTGGGAAGCAGCCGCATAGCACAGGGAGATCAGCTCGGTGCTTTGTGACCGCTTGGAGGGGTGGGATAGGGAGAGTGGGAGGGAGGCAGACGCAAGAGGGAAGAGATATGGGAACATATGTATATGTATAACTGATTCACTTTGTTATAAAGCAGAAACTAACACACCATTGTAAAGCAATTATACCCCAAAAAAGATGTTAAAAAAAACCTAATTCATTGATTAATCAACTCCTTAATATTTGTTTGATAATTTCTGAGTGCTAGAAAATGCGTGCAAATTTTGCATTCTATTCCATAATAACTTCGTGTTAATATAAATAGTGCATTAATTTATATAACATGGAATGATACAGCACCATATATCCAAGACAATAGGAAGCCCAGTTTGAGAAGCATACACAAATATATTTTGATGTTCCTAATATCTTAAACATTATATAGAATGTGTATGTGTGTGTGTGTATTTACTGTGTCTATGTCTCTATCTGTGTGTATATTTGACTGAAAGCAAATTGATTATAGATTTTGGTGACCATACATAGAACCAAACATTTTAACAGATTCTTTTCTTTTGTTTAATTTTCCTTTTTTAATTAAAAAAAAGGAAATTTTACTGGACTTATATTCTGTAATATCTTTTATTTTAATAAAAATATAAAGACCCTATTTTGGAACCAAAAAAAATTATTTATTTTGCTGCACTGGATCTTAGTTGCGACACATGGGATCTTTGTTGCCACGTGCAGGATCTTTAATTGTGGCATGTGGAATCTTTAGTTGCAGCATGCAAACTCTTGGTTGTGGCATGTGGGATCTAGTTCCCTGACCAGGGCTCAAACCCGGGCCCCCTGCATTGGGAGCACAGAGTCTTAGTCACTGGACCACCAGGGAAGCCCCAGAACTGTTTTTCAAAAAGCAACAGGCATTAAAAATTTGGAAGGAAAACGTTAACAATTTGTAGGTGGGTGGCAGGATCATAGGTGATCTTTCCCTTCTGCTCTCTAAATCTTTAATGAATATGTATTATATTTTTTTTGAATTTTATTTTATTTTTTTATACAACAGGTTCTTATTAGTTGTCCATTTTATACATATTAGTGTATATATGTCAATCCCAATCTCGCAATTCATCACACCACAGCCCACACCCCCGTCACTTTCCCCACTTGGCGTCCATACGTTTGTTCTCTACATCTGTGTCTCTATTTCTGCCCTGCAAACTGGTTCATCTGTACCCTTTTTCTCAGTTCCACGTATATGGGTTAATATACGATATTTGTTTTTCTCTTTCTGACTTCACTCTGTGTGACAGTCCCTAGATCCATCCACATCTCTACAAATGACCCAATTTCGTTCCTTTTTATGGATAATATTCCATTGTATATATGTACCACATCTTCATAATCCAATCAGCGGTTGATGGGGATTTAAATTGCTTCCATGACCTGGCTATTGTAAATAGTGGTGCAAATGGACATTGGGGTGCATGTGTCTTTTTGAATTATGGTTTCATCTGGGTATATGCCCAGTAGTGGGATTGCTGGGTCATATGGTAATTCTATTTTTAGTTTTTTAAAGAACCTCCATACAGTTCTCCATAGTGGCTGCATCAATTTACATTCCCACCAACAGTGCAAGAGGATTGCCTTTCCCTACACCATCTCCAGCATTTGTTGTTTGTAGATTATCTGATGATGCCCATTCTAACTAGTGTGACGTGATAATCATTATAGTTTTGATTTACATTTCTCTGATAATTAGTGATGTTGAGCAGCTTTTCATGTGCTTCTTGGCCATCTGTATGTCTTCTTTGGAGAAATGTCTATTTAGGTCTTCAGACCATATTTGGATTGGGTTGTTTGTTTTTTTAATATTCAGCTGCATGAGCTGTTTATATATGTTGGAGATTAGTCCTTTGTCCATTGATTCGTTTGCAAATATTTTCTCCCATTCTGAGAGTTGTCTTTTCGTCTTGTTTGTAGTTTCTGTTGCTTTGTAAAAGTTTTTAAGTTTCATTAGGTCCCATTTGTTTATTTTTGTTTTTATTTCCATTATCCTAGGAGGTGGATCAAAAAAGATTTTGCTGTGATTTATGTCAAAGAGTGTTCTTCCTATGTTTTCCTCTAAGGATTTATAGCGTCCAGTCTTATATTAGGTCTCTGATCAATTTTGAGTTTATTTTTGCGCATCATGTTAGGGAGTGTTCTAATATCATTCTTTTAAATGTAGCTGTCCAGTTTTCCCAGCACCACTATTGAAGAGACTGTCTTTTCTCCATTGTACTTCCTTGCCTCCTTTGTCACAGATTAGTTGACCATAGGTGTGTGGGTTTATCTCTGGGGTTTCTATCCTGTTCCATTGATCTATATTTCTGTTTTTGTGCCAGTACAATATCATCTTGATTACTGTAGCTTTGAAGCATAGTCTGAAGTCAGGGAATCTGATTCCTCCAGCTCCGAATTTTTCCCTCAGGACTGCTTTGGCAATGCGGGGTCTTTTGTGTCTCCGTAGAAATTTTAAGATTTTTTGTTTTAGTTCTGTAAAAAGTGCCATTGGTAATTTGATAGGGATTGCGTTGAATCTGTAGATTGCTTTAGGTAGCATAGTCCTTTTCACAATATTGATTCTTACAATCCAAGAACATGGTATATCTCTCAATCTGTTTGTTTCATCTTTAATTTCTTTCATCAGTGTCTTATAGTTTTCTGCATACAGGTCTTTTGTCTCTCTAGGCAGGTTTATGCCTAGGTATTTTATTCTTTTTGTTGCATTGGTAAATGGGAGTGTTTCCTTAATTTATCTTTCAGATTTTTCATCATTAGTGTACAGGAATGCCAGAGATTTCTGTGCATTAATTTTGTATCCTGCAACTTTACCAAATTCATTGATTAGCTCTAGTAGTTTTCTGGTGGCATCTTTAGGATTCTCTATGTATAGTATCATGTCATTTGCAAACCATGACAGTTTTACTTCTTCTTTTCCAATTTGTATTCCTTTTATTTCATTTTCTTCTCTGGTTGCCATGGCTAGGACTACCAAAACTATGTTGAATAATAGTGGTGAGAGTGGGCATCCTTGTCTTGTTCCTCATCTTAGAGGAAATGCTTTCAGTTTTTCACCATTGAGAATGATGTTTCCTGTGGGTTTGTCATATATGGCCTTTATTATGTTGAGGTAGGTTCCCTCTATGCCCACTTTCTGGAGAGTTTTTATCATAAATGGGTGTTGAATTTTGTCAAAAGCTTTTTCTGCATGTGTTGAGATGATCATATGGTTTTTATTCTTCAGTTTCTTAATATGGTGTATCACATTGATTGATTTGCGTATATTGAAGAATCCTTGCATTCCTGGGATAAACCCCACTTGATCATGGTGTATGATCCTTTCAATGTGTTGTTGGATTCTGTTTGCTAGTATTTTGTTGAGGATTTTTGCATATATATTCATCAGTGATATTGGTCTGTAATTTTCTTTTTTTGTAGTATCTTTGTCTGGTTTTGGTATCAGGGTGATGGTGGCCTCATAGAATGAGTTTGGGAGTGTTCCCTCCTCTGCAATATTTTGGAAGAGTTTGAGAAGGTTGGGTGTTAGCTCTCTTCTAAATGATTGATAGAATTCACCTGTGAAGCCATCTGGTCCTGGACTTTTGCTTGTTGGAAGATTTTTACTCAGAGTTTCAATTTCCTTACTTGTGATTGGTCTGTTCATATTTTCTATTTCTTCCTGGTTCACTCTTGGAAGGTTATACCTTTCTAAGAATTTGTCCATTTCTTCCAGGTTGTCCATTTTATTGGCATAGTGTTGCTTGTAGTAGTCTCTTAGGATGATTTGTATTTCTGCAGTGTCTGTTGTAACTTCTCCATTTTCATTTCTAATTTTATTTATTTCAGTCCTCTGCCTCTTTTTCTTGATGAGTCTGGCTAATGGTTTATCAATTTTGTTTATCTTCTCAAAGAACCAACTTTTAGTTTTATTGATGTTTGCTTTTGTTTCCTTTGTTTGTATTTCATCTATTTCTGCTTTAATCTTTATGATTTCTTTCCTTCTACTAACTTTGGGTTTTGTTTGTTCTTCTTTCTCTAGTTCCTTTAGGTGTAAGGTTAGATTGTTTATTTGAGGTTTTTCTTGTTTCTTGAGGTAGGCTTGTATAGCTATAAACTTCCCTCCTAGAACTGCTTTTGCTGCATTCCATAGGTTTTGGATCATCGTGTTTTCATTGTCATTTGTCTCTAGGTATTTTTTGATTTCTTCAGTGATCTCTTGGTTATTTAGTAACGTATTGTTTAGCCTCCATGTGTTTGTGTTTTTTACCTTTTTCCTCTGTAACTGATTTCTCATCTCATAGCATTGTGGTCAGAAAAGATGTTTGGTATGATTTCAATATTCTTAAATTTACTGAGGCTTGATTTGTCACCCAAGATGTGATCTATCCTGGAGAATGTTCTGTGCGCACTTCAGAAGTAAGTGTAATCTGCTGTTTTTGGATGGAATGTCCTATAAATATCAACTAAATCTATGTGCTCTATTATATCATTTAAAGCTTGTGTTTCCTTATTTTCTGTTTGTATGATCTGTCCATTGGTGTAAGTGAAGTGTTAAAAGTCCCCCACTATTATTGTATAACTGTCGATTTCCTCTTTTATAGCTGTTAGCAGTTGCCTTATGTATTGAGGTGCCCCTATGTTGGGTGCATATATATTTATAATTGTTATATCTTTTTCTTGGATTGATCCCTTGATCATTATGTAGTGTCCTTCCTTGCCTCTTGTCACATTCTTTATTTTAAAGTCTATTTTATCTGGTATGGGTATTGTTACTCCAGCTTTCTTTTGATTTCATTTGCATGGAATATCTTTTTCCATCCCCTCACTTACAGTCTGTATATGTCCCAAGGTCTGAAGTGGGTCTCTTGTACACAGCATATATATGGGTCTTGTTTTTGTAACCATTCAGCGAGCCTGTGTCTTTTAGTTGGAGCATTTAATCCATTCACATTTAAGGTAATTATTGATATGTATGTTCCTATGACCATTTTCTTAATTGTTATGGGTTTGTTTTTGTAGGTCTTTTTCTTCTCTTGTGTTTCTCACTTGGAGAAGTTCCTTTAGCGTTTGTTGTAGAGCTGGTTTGGTGGTGCTGAATTCTCTTAGCTTTTGATTGTCTGTAAAGCTTTTGATTTCTCTGTCGAATCTGAATGAGATCCTTGTTGGGGACAGTAATCTTGGTTGTAGGTTCTTCCCTTTCATCACTTTAAATATATCATGTCACTCCCTTCTGGCTTGTAGAGTTTCTGGTGAGGATTCAGCTGTTCATCTCATGGGAGTTCCCTTGTATGTTACTTGTCATTTTCCCTCGTTTTCAACAATTTTTCTTTGTCTTTAATTTTTGCGAATTTGATTACTATGTGTCTTGGCATGTTTCTCCTGGGTTTTTCCTGCCTGGTACTCTCTGTGCTTCCTGGACTTGAGTGGCTATTTCCTTTCCCATGTTAGGGAAGTGTTTGACTATAATCTCTTCAAATATCTTTTTGGGTCCTTTCTCTCCCTTCTCCTTCTGGGACCCCTATAATGCAAATGTTGTTGCATTTAATGTTGCCTCAGAGGTCTCTTAGGCTGTCTTCATTTGTTTTCATTCTTTTTTCTTTATTCTGCTCCATGGCAGTGTACTCCACCAGTCTGTCTTCCAGGTCACTTATCCGTTCTTCTGCCTCAGTTATTCTGCTATTGTTTCCTTCTAGTGTATTTTTCATTTCAGTTATTGTATTGTTCATCTCTGTTTGTTTGTTCTTTAATTATTCTAGGTATTTGTTATTTAATTCTTCTAGGTCTTTGTTAAACTCTTCTTGCATCTTCTCGATCTTTGCCTCCATTCTTTTTCTGAGGTCCTGGATCATCTTCACTACCATTATTCTGAATTCTTTTTCTGGAAGGTTGCCTATCTCTACCTTATTGAGTTGTTTTTCTGGGGTTTTATCTTCTTCCTTCATCTGGTACATAGCCCTCTGCCTTTTCATCTTGTCTGTCTTTCTGTGAATGTGGGTTTTTTCTCACAGGCTGCAGGATTGTAGTTCTTCTTGCTTCTGCTGTCTGCCCTCTGGTGGATGAGGCTATCTAAGAGGCTTGTGCAAGTTTCCTGATGGGAGGGACTGGTGGTGGATAGAGCTGGGTGTTACTCTTGTGGGCAGAACTCAGGAAAACCTTAATCCGCTTGTCTGCTGATGGGTGGGGCTGGGCTCCTTCCCTGTTGGTTGTTTGGCCGGAGGCAACCCAACACAGGAGACTACCTGGCTCTTTGGTGGGGCTGATGGCGGACTCTGGGAGGGCTTACTCCAAGGAGTACTTCCCAGATGTTCTTCTGCCTGTGTCCTTGTCCTCACGGTGAGCCACAGCCATCCCCTGCCTCTGCAGGATACCCTCCAACACTAGCAGGTAGGTCTGGTTCAGTCTCCTATGGGGTCACTGCTCCTTTCCCTGCGTCCTGATGCGACCACTACTTTGTGTGTGCCCTCCAAGAGTGGAGTCTCTGTTTCCCCTAGTCCTGTCAAAATCCTGCAATCAAATCTCGCTAGCCTTCACCGTCTGATTCTCTAGGATTTCCTCCTCCCATTGCCGGACCCTCAGGTTGGAAAGTCTGATGTTGGGCTCAGAACCTTCACTTCAGTGAGTGGACTTCTGTGGTATAAGCATTCTCCAGCTTGTGTGTCACCCACCCAGCAGTTACGGGATTTGATTTTATTGTGATTGCTCCCCTCCTACTGTCTCACTGTGGCTTCTCCTTTGTCTTTGGATGTGGGGTATGTTTTTTTGGTGAGTTTCAGTGTCTTCCTGTCTATGATTGTTCAGCAGTTAGTTGTGATTCACGTGCTCTCACAAGAAGGAATGAGCGCACGTCCATCTACTCTGCCATCTTGCTCCTGCTTTCCCCTACGTAGCTGTATTACTTTTAATATGAAAAAAACCAGGAGAAAGTGTATGTTAATTAACATTTCCTTGTGAAGTGTTATTTTGTGATTTAGACTGTGTGAAAAATAAGTGACAGAAAAGCAAAAAGTATGTGACACCTCCTTCACATACTTTCACATCCTGTCAAAACACACAAGATTTCACTTAGCTGAAACTGGTTCAGAGGAACAATGTCTTTATTTAATCAAATCCTTCAGAATGTATGTGCTGGTGGGGCAGGGGAGAGAGAAAGACAGGGACAGAGGAAGAATATGGGAGGAAAGGGGAAGGGAGAGGACTGAGGGTGGTTGTGGGTTGTAGCTGATGCCTGCAGAATTCTTGGGACAGGGCGTGGCACATGTAGGCACTTAATAAACATCTCTTACTGGTCCATTCCTCTCACACCAAACACCTGGAGCCAGATGAGCTCTGAAATTTGTTGGATTTTAGAAAGGTAACACAGGGCATATTCCACATACTATGAAATGCTCCCAGCAGGTATTTATTCAGTGTGTGAATATTCATACTAAGTGGGATCACCTGAGCATTATATGTTTGCCACTAGATGATTGTGTACTTTTATTACTATCTTCATTATTCAGCCCCTCTGAACCTCAGTTTTCTCATCTGCAAATGCTCAGAAATATCCCTTTCTTTCCTGGGAATGAATGTAGGGTGCCGTGAAGTCTGCCCCCAACCCCAACTCTCCTGGAAAAGGAGCTGGGCCAACCAGGTCCCACCCAGCTGTGGTGTTCTTATCCTCTTCTGGCCCCAGCTTCACTGCATGGGATTCGTGCAGGATCTCTGCCACCGGCTTGTGGGTGTAAAGTATGGTGACTTGGACCCACTGGACCCAGGATGTGAGGTTAGCCAAGCAAAGGACCAGCCTCAGGTCATGGCCCAGCACGGGCAGCTCCAGCACCTTGAACTTTCCAGTGATGCTGGGCTTATTGGCAGGCTCCAGGAGGTCTTCATGCCAGAGACCATGGCTGCCCACACTGTGGACCTGGGCCCTCCTTCCAGAGGCTTCCACTCTTAACAGCTTCTTCATGGTCTTGCTGTACATCTATCTCTCCTTCTGGGATCCTGCAGGGCATCGGACATCATGAGACAGGCATTCTCTCCTCTGCCACCTGTCCCAGGGCCAGCTCTTCTTATTTTCCCTTTTCTCTAGGTAAAACCACCACTCGATCCCCACTTTAACTTACCATGGCTGTCAGAGGTCTCAAATTGGAAGCTCAAGAGCCATATGCAGACCTCATCCATATGCATTGTGTTTGATTCTGGACTATTTAAATAAAATTTTAATCAGTTGCCAACAACTTCAGGTTAGTAAATTTCACATAACATTATAGATGTGTAGCCCCTCTGACAGCTGAATCTGAAGTCTCATATGATAATGATAGCTGACACTTTTGTAGACTTGCTATATGCCATACACACATATGTACACACACACACACACACACACACACACATATATATATATATATATATATTTTTTTTTTTTCCCCTAGGAGGAAGGTACTATATTATCATCCCCATTTTACAGATAAAGAACCCAAGGCACAGAGAAGTAAAGCAACTTGTAAGGGAGCTGGAATTTGAACCCAGGCAGTCTGGCTCCAACTTCCATGTTCTTAATCATGCTCCCTTCCCACTCTCTACATGGCAGTTATAGTCTAGAGCTGAGTAAGGGGTGCTCTCTCTGGAAGGGAGTGTACTTGCTTGTTCTCCATGGTCTCCACCTGTAATTCTCCCACTGGCCTGCTGCACTCATGGCTTGCCATCTGCAAGCTCCTGAAGACATGTGAATTTAGGAACCCTGATCATCCACTTACCCTGTTGCTAGCACAGACTTCTCTCTCTCTTTTTTGATCTCCAGATCAATACACAACCTGACAACCCCCACCTCACCCACAGGATGTGCCACAGGTGCCTTCAACCCAACCAAGCATGCCATCTTCTGCCTGGCAGTATTCCCCATTTCAGCAAACAGCTCCATCACTCACCCAATATACAAACTGGAAACTGGATGTGTCCTTGACTCTTCCCTCATCTTTACCGCTCACAGCTGATGAGACAGCAAGTTCTGCCAGCATCCTCATTGATCTCTGGAATCTTCCCCCTTCTCCCATCATTCTTTTCCCCTCATATCACTGTACAAAACATCTCACCATCAGATCAATTTGCCACCAGGTGACTGTGGACTTTTTCTTACTATTATCATTACCCAGTCCGTCCCAGTCTCAGTTTCCCATCTATGAAGTGAGGACAAGAGGTGCAAAGGCTAGGCCCCAAGCACAGTGCTCAAGAATGCCCCTCCCTTCCTGAGGACATGGGCTGTATGCCCACTCTAGTCCTTTTTCCACCCTGATCCTTCCAAGATCCAACTCTGATAGTTCTGATTCCCTCCTTGAACCCTGTGCTGTGCTGCTTCTCAAACGTTCTCCCAAGTACCTCTCTACTGTGTGACCTGGGCTTGAAGGGACACATGTGGACCTAAAGGTTCTTTAACATATCATGTTTTATTATTAAAATGTATGTGAATTGTTCATTCTATTCCATAATGTACTCATAATATATTTTTACTAAGAAAATGTTTCATTTCCCTGCCAAAACTTCTAAAGTCAGTTTCTCAGGGAGGGCTTCTCTGGCCACCTGATTTTTTAAAACAGCTTTATTCAGATATACGATAATTCCATAACAAGCAATCCACCAGTTTAAAGGTTACAAGCCAGTGTTTTTTAGTACATTCATAGAGTCGTGCACTCATCACCACAATCTAATTTCAGAACAATTTCTGTCACCCCAAAGAAACTCTGTAACCATTAGCAGTCACTTCCTGTTCCTCCCTGCCCCACCCATAGCCCTAGGCAACTGTTAATTTAATTTCTAACTTGCCTATTTTGGGCATTTCATATAAAGAGAATCATACAATGTGTGGTCCTTTGCGACTGGCTTTTTTTTCACTTAACATAATATTTTTAGGGTTCATTCATGTTGTAGCCTACATCAGTACTTGATTCCTTTTTATTGCTAAATAATACTCCATTGTATGGACAGACCACATTTTATTTATCCACTGACAGATGTTAGGGTTGTTTCCACTCTAGCTATTTTGAATAATGTTGCTATGAAGGTTCATGTACAAGTTTTTGGGTGGATTTTTTTTTTCATTTCTTTTGGGTGTATACCTAGAAGTGCATCTGCTAGGTTGTTATGGTAACTCTGTGTTTAATATTGTGAGGAAGTGTCAAAGTGCTTGCACCATTTTACATTCCCACCAGCAATGTACGAGTGTTCCAATTGCTCCACAATCTCACCAACTCTTATTGTCTGTCTTTTTGCTTATAGCAGTTCTAGTGGATATGAAGTGGTATGCTGTTGTGGTTTTGATTTGCATTTCCCTGATGATTAATGATGCTAAGCACCTTTTCATGTTTATTGGTCATTTGTATATTGTCCTGGGAGAAAGGTCTTTCAAATCCTTTGCCCATTTAAAAATTGGGTTATTTATCTATTTATTACTGAGCTATAAGAATTATTTGTATATTATGGATACAAGTCCCTTATTAGATACATGATTTGCAAATATTTTCTGTTCTGTGGGCTTTTCTTCTTTCTTGATGGTGTCATTTGTAGTACAAGTTTTTAATTTTGATGAAGTCCGATTTATCAATTTTTTCTTCTGTCATTTATGCTCTTGATGTCATATCCAAAAACGTTCTGTTTAACTCAAGCTCATGAAGATTAACTCCTGTTTTCTTCTAAAAGCTTGTAATTTTAGCTCTTCGATATAGGTCAATGATCCATTTGAGTTAATTTTTGTGTACTGTGTGAATGTAGGAGGCCCATTTTATTCTGTGCATGGGGATAATTAGTGGTCCCAGCACCATCTGTTGAAAAGACTGTTCTCATTCTTTCCCCACTGAATTGTCTTGGCACTCTTGTCAAAATCAATTAAACATAATTTTAAGAGTTTATTTCTGGATTCTATTTCATTGATCTATATGTCCATTCTTATGCCAGTATCACACTATCTGGGTTATTGTATATTTATAGTAAGTTTTGAATTTGGGAAGTTTGAACCCTCCAACTTTGTTCTTCTTTTCCAAGATTGTTTTGGCTATTCTGGTTCCCTTGAATTTCCAAGTGAATTTTAGGAACAGCTTGTCAATTTTGGAAAAAACTTAGCTGGAACTTTGATAGAGGTTTCATGGATTCTGTAGGTCAATTTTGGGGCATTGCCACCTTAAAAAAATAAAGTCTTTCAATCCATGAAAATGGGATGTCTTTCCATTTACTGAAGTCTTTAATTTCTTTCAACAATGTTTTGTAGTTTTCAGTGTACTAGACTTGCTCTTTTTTTTGTTAAATTTATTGTTAAGTATTTTATTATTTTTGATGCTATTGTAAATGGATTTGTTTTCTTAATTTTATTTTCAGATTATACATTGCTAGTGTCCTGAAATACAATTAATTTTTAAAAATTGATCTTGTGTTCTACAATTTTTCTGAACTCATTTATTGGCTCTAATAACTTTTAGTGGATTCCTTAGGATTTTATATATACAAGATCATATCATGTGCAAATAGAGATAGTTTTACCTCTTCCTTGCAAATCTGGAAATTCTTCTATTTCTTTACTTTCCCTCCCACCTTACCCTCCTACCTTCCTTCCTTTTCTTTCTTTTACTTTATTTTTTCTTCTTTCTTTTTATTTTTTAAAAAATTATGGTAAAATATACATAATATAAAACTTACCATCTTAACCATTTTTAAGTGTGCACTTCAGTGGCATTAGGTACATTCCTATTGTTGTGCTATCTTCACCATCATCCATTTCCAGAACTCTTTTCATCTTGCAAAACTGAAACTCCGTGTTCATTAAACAATAACTTCCCATCCCTCCTCTCCCAGCCACTGGCATCCACCATTCTACTTCTTGTCTTTAAGAATTTCACTACTCTAGAGACCTCATACAAGTGGAATTGTATGGCATTTGTCCATGTGGGACTGGCTTATTTCATTAGCATCATGCCTTCAAGGCTTCATCCATTTGTAGCATGTGTTAGAATTTCCTTCCTTTTTAAGGTTGAATAATATTCCGTTGTATGTATATACCGCGTTTTGTTTATTCATTCATCTCTTGATGGACACTTGGGTTGTTTCCATGTTTTTTTAGCTATTGTGAATAATGCTGCTATGAACATGGGTGTAATATCTCTTCAAGTCCCTGTTTTCAGTTCTTTTGGATATATATTCAGAAGTGGAATTGCTGGATTATCTGATAATTATATTTTTAATATTATGAAGAACTTCAATACTGTTTTCCACAGTGGCTGCACCATATAAAAATCCCAGCAACAGTGCACATGTTCTAATTTCTCCACATCCTTATCAACACTTGTGCTTTTCTTACTTTCTTCTTCGCTCTCCTCCTCCATCCCTTTATTCCTTTCTTCTTTCCTTCCTTCCTGACTTCTTTCCTTCTGTGATAGTAGCCACCCTAATTGTTATGAGGTGGTATCTCATTGTGGTTTTCATTTTCATTTCCATAATGATCAGTGATGTGAGCATATTTTCATGTGCTTATTGGCCATTTGTATACCCTCTTTGGAGAAATGTCTATTCAATCCTTTGCCCATTTTATTTTTTTTGCGCTGTCGAGTGTTTAGAGTTGTCTATATATTCTGGATATTAACCTCTTTTCAGATACATGACTTGAAAATATTTCCTCCTATTCTACAGGTTTCCTCTGTTGATAATGTCACAAAAGTTTGATGAGGTCCAATTTGTCTTTCTTTTTTTACCTTTGCCTTTGGTATCATGTCCAAGAAATCACTGCCAAATTCAATGTCATGAAGTTTTCTCCTATGTTTCCTGTTAAGAGTTTTATAGTTTTAGGTCTTACATTTAGGTCTTTGATCCACTTTGAGTTAATTTTTGTGTATGGTGTAAGGTAAGGGTCCAAATTCATTCTTTTACATGTTGATATCCAGTTTTCCCAACACTGTTGAAAAGATCTCTATTTTTTTCTTGACTAATTTCCTTGGCTAATACTTCCATCACAATGTTGAACAAAATGGCAATGGTGTACAACATTGTATTTTCCTCATCTTAGGGGGAAAGCATTCAATCTTTTACCATTAGATATGATGTTAACCTGTAGAAGACTTTTATCAGGCTAAGTTCACTTCTATCCTTAATTTGTTGAGAACTTTTTATCATGAAGGTGTGTTGGATTTTGTTAAATATTTTTCTGCATCTATTGAGATGATCACGTGGTTTTTGTCCAGTTTTTCTATTGATATGGTATATTACATTAATTAGTTTTCAATGTTAAACCCATCTTGCATTCCTGTAATAAACCCTTGGTCATGGCATATAATCTTTTTTATGTGTTGTTGGATTCACTTTGCTAGTATTTTTGTTGACAATTTTTGCTTCTATGTTCATAAGGGATATTGATCTCTAGTTTTCTTTTCTTGTGATGTCATTATCTGGTTTTGCTATCAGGATAATACTAACCTCATAGAAAGAATTGGGAAATGTTCCCTCCTATTTTTTTGGGAGGAGTTTGTGAAGAATTGGTATTAATTCTTCTTTTAATGTTTGGTAGAATTCACCAGTGACATCATATGGGCCTGGTCTTTTCTTTGTGGGAAGTTTTAAATTACTACTCCAATCTCTTTACTTATTATAAATCTATTCAGATTTTCTAATTCTTCCTGAGGCAGTTTTGGTAATTCTTAGAGGAATTTGTCCATTTTATCTAAAGTTATCTAATATGTTGGTAAATAGTTGTTCATTCTGTCTCCTAATGAACTGTTTTATTCACAACTCTTCTGACACAAAATGTGTGGGAGTTTTCCACACCAACCAACTCTCCAACTCTCTGGTCACCACCTGGCTGTCCTGCATTTGAATTCAATCCAGACTCTAACTACCTGGAGTTAGTGTCAGATTCCACAGATTTAAAGGCTCAGTCCAAGACTGCCCGCAATTTAGATACCAGTCACAAGTATTGGGTGCCCAAGTTACCTACACTTCTGTTTGACTTGGTTACAAATTGGGGGTTACCATGACTGTGACGGCCCCAGGTTCAGTAATTTGCTAGAGCAGTTCACAGAACAGAAAAACAGTTTAGTTACTATTACCAATTTATATTAAAAGATATAACTTAGGAATAGGCAAATAGAAGAGATAAACAGAAGAAACATAGGGCAAGGTAGAAGGAGCGGGGAGGTAGCATGGAGTTTCCATGCCCTTTTTGGGAGGGTAACCCTCTTAGTTCCTGGATGTGTTCACCAACCTGGTAGCTCTCTGTACCCTGTGTTTAGGGGTTTTTATGACAGTTTAATTATATAGGCATGATTGATTAAATTATTGGCCATTGGCATTTAACTCAATCTCCTGTCCCTTTCCCATCCCCAGAGGTTCAGGTGAAGTGTAAAGTTCTAATCTTCTAAGCATGGTTTTGGCCTTTTTGGTAACCAGCCCCATCCTGAGCTACCTGGGGACCCCCAGCCACCTGTCATCTCATTTCCATACAAAAGACACTCTTATCACTCCAGAGATTTCAAGGGTTTTTAGGAGCCATGTCCAGGAACTGGGGACAAAGACCAATTAGTTATTTTTTTTACCACACCCCTTATAATTTTTTTGTAAGTTTAGTAGTGATGTCCTCTCTGACTTTAGTTATATGAGTCTTCTCTCTGTCTAGCTAAAGATTTGTCAGTTTTGTTGATCTTTAAAAAAAATCAACTTTTGGTTTTATTGATTTTCTTCATTGTTTTTTATTTATTTCTCCTCTAATCTTTCTTATTTCCTCTTTCTGCTTTCTTTGGGTTTTCTTTGCTCTACTTTTTCTAGTTTCTACTTTTTCTAGTTTCTTAAGGTGGAAGGTTAGGTTATTTACTTGAGATCGCTCTTCTTTAATATAGGTATTTACAGCTATAAAGTTCCCTCTAGGTACTGCTTTATCTCGCCTCATAAATTTTGGCATGTTGTGTTTTCATTTACTTTCATCTCAAAATATTTTCTAATTTCACTTGTGATTTCTTCTTTGACCCACTGATTATTTAGGTGTATGTATTGCTTCATTTCCACATATTTGTGCATTCCCCAAATTCCTTTCTGATTTTGATTTCTAATCTTATTCCATTGTGATCAGAGAATATACTTTGTATGATTTCAATCCTTTAAAATTTCTGAGGTTTGTTTTATGGATGAGCATATGGTCAATTCTGGATTATGTTCTATTTGGACTTGCCAGGAATGTGTATTCTGCTGCTACTGGGTGGGCCTTCTATAGATATCTGTTAGTGATCACCTGATTTTAATGACAAATGTTCACTTCCTCCCAATCTGTTCCTAAAATCCTTCTCTGCTTTATTTTCCACCAGAATACTTATCACCATCTGAGATACTATTTATTTTACTTTTTCCTAACTTCTAACTGCCCCACTAGAATGTTAGCCCCTTTAAGGCAAGGGTCATACATGTTTTGTTCTCTGGGCACCTGGCACACAGCAGATGTTCAATAAATATATATCAATACAGAGAAATGTGAAAATGTGCCTCATGTATCTCATAACATAAGCCAGTCTTACAATCAATAAAGCAAGGCCCTCCGACATATGGATCACAGTCCTTAGGCATTCAAAGCCCATTATGTGCTATCAGCCTGCATTCATTCATTCATACGAATCCATATTGAGCATCACTATGTGGTAGATGCTGAAACAGGAGCTGGAGATACAGCAGAAGACAAAATAGTCAGGTTTCCAGCCATACCAGAACTCACAGTCTAGTTGGTGGGGAAAGAATAAAGATTAAAGCAAATATCAGATTGTGATATGTACTTAGAAGGAAGCCAGTAGGGTCCTGAGACCCCTGGTCAGGCAGACTTGGGATGAAGTCAGCAGAACCTTCCCAGGCAGAGAAAGCATCCTGTGCAAAGTCCTTTAGGTATAAAAGAGCCTCCAATGACCCTTTCACACTTGCTATTGCCTGAACAAGCTGTGCCTTCCCCCATGCTGTTCCCTTGGCCATTTTGTACTTTGGCAGGCGGACAGCAACACGCTGTGCTGTGATTGTCTGCTTTCCTGTTCATCTTGCCCACTCTCCTACCTGACACTTGGGGGACCCACTAAATGCAAGAAGGAAGGGCACAGCAGAAAAGTGTAGAAAGAGACAGACAGCAGAGTAACAGAGAGGGAGAGAGAGGGTGGAAGGGGAGTTCCCTGGGGTCTGGTCACTGAGTCTCTGTGGATCAGCCTCTGAGCTCCAGCCCCACAGCCACTGGATGTGCTGGCTGGCCAGGCCCTGATCAACAGGTGCATGGTCTTCCCCGCTCACAGGCTGTAGTGGGCAGAATAGTGTCCCCCTAAATGGTATGTCCAAGTCCTAACCCCTGGTACCTGTGAATATAACCTTATTTGGAAATAGGGCCTTTGCAGATTAATTAAGTATCCTGGGATAAGATCACCCTGGATTTACGGTGGGACCTAAAGTCAATGATTGATGTCATTGTAAGAGAAAGGAAATGGAGATTTGAGACACATAGGAGGAAAGAAGGCCACGTGGAGGCAGAAATTGGAGTGATGCAGCCACAAGCCAAAGAATGCAGGGGCCATCATCAGCTGGAAGAATCAAGGAAAGATTCTCCCCTAGAGCCTTTGGAGGGAGTATGGCCCTGCTAAACCTTGATTTTGAACTTCTGGCCTCTAGAACTATGAGAGAATAACTTTCTGATGGTTTAAGCTGCTACATTTGTGGTAATTTGTTATGGAAGCCCTAAGAAGCTAACAGGCAGGGCCAGAGGCAGATGGCTGAACTGCCAACCTGGCTCCCCTGCAAACCCCTGGCACCAGCCTCTGACTAAAATCTTGCCTCTGTGTTTAGTGCCTCTGTCTGAAGGTTAGCGGGGGAAGCTGCCTTCCTCCACTCTACTCTGAAGCCTGTTGCAGAAAGCCCACCTGAATCTGAGGACGGCCAGTGCGTTTTTTGTACACAGTTTCCTTTGCTTGGAAGGCTGGTTCCTCTTTGCTCAGCATCCAGGCTGACTCAGTGGCAGGGGCAAAGCACATTGTCCCCAAGGACTCTGAATCTGCTCTATCATGTATCCTCCTTCAGTGGACGGAGCAAGCAGACAGGCCCTGCCATTTCATCCACAGAATGGGATGCCCATGGCTTGGATGAACAGCACTGCTTACAGTGAATCTGGAATCAAGATGCATAGGGTCCTCTCCTGGAATGCCTTCCCAACCCTTCATCTCCTGGCTAAATCTACTCCCTTCAGGATCCCTTCCCATAGATGTTCTTCTTGCCCTTTCCTCCCTGGCTGGTTAGCAACCTGTCCTCTGGGCTTCCTCAGCCTTCTGGCCTCCCCAACACAGTACAGCTGATCACCCTGTACTGTCCTGATGCTGTCCGCTCACCAGATGGTGAATCCTCTGGGCACTTCTCTTTCTCCCCTGCCTCTAAATCATGCCTGACACTTAGGGGTGCTTTATTTCTTGAGCACATAAAAGAACCTGGCACGGTACATGGCACATTGTGGGCACTCATGGAAGAGAGGAGCAGTCTAGCAGAGTGGAGAGGCAGAGGCTCTGAGATTACACAGAGGCTCTGGTTAGCATTCCAGCTCTTCTAGGTTTTGGAAACTTGGGGAAGTTACTTAACCTTCCTATGCTTCAACTTGCTTATGTAAGATGGGGTTTTTATGAATATTAAATGAAATAATGTGCAGACATTGCTTATCACCATGCTTAACAATATTTAGATGCTATTATTATTATTAACCTAGATGTAAAATCACTTGCCCCACAGTGGGCAATCAACAGTAGATAATATTATAATTAGATAGCGCAGCCAAGCATAAAGGAATAGCATGGGCTCCGGAGCCAGACTCGCTACTCACTGGCTGTGTCCCTTCACTGAGTCCACTTCCCTCTGTGCACCTCTGCTTTTTCCTCTATCAAATAAATGTTATACCAGCATCTACCTTACAAGCTTGTGGGAACTGCTTTGTAAGCATTTGTTAAATAATAGAATTAAATAACATGTGAATATGGCCAGCCCACAGTGGGACTCAGCAGTGGTGACTACTGTTATTCGCATCTTGTAACAGGATGTTGATTTCTCATGTGGCCATGGCTAAAGCTTAGGATAAGAGACCCCAAAGACCCTGTATTCTAAGTTTTAGAAACTCCCAGCAGATGGGACCAGGCATCAACCTGAAGGACTTATGAGAGAAGTAGTAGTTTGGAAGAGGCCTTACCACCTACCGTCCCTCACTGCCCACCCTGAGACAGTGAAGAAGAGAAGGTCATCAACATCAAGGGCCATGTTCCTAGAGAAGGAACTGGGGGAACGTGTGTGTGTGTGTTGGGGGGTGTTTAAAAGAATCAATGTTAAAGTTTAGGGGTGCCTGCAGGAAGGAGCTGGCCGGTAAAGACTGGCAGAGTGCCTACAGGAAGGGGAAGCTGGCATTTCATCCTTGTGGGAGGTCTGCTTATTGAGCCGTGTGTTCCCTGAGCACAGAGGAGAGAACTGAAGAGAGATGGCAGGTGGGTAACAGCCCATCAAGAACTCTCCCCACCAGGTTTGGAGGTGGTCACAGCATCTAGATGAGTGTGGGGGCCACAGCCTTGCAAACCCCCTCCAGAATCTGGGGACAAAAACTTCCATGCATCAGAGGGAAGCTGTGTGACTGCCAGTGGGGTGGGAGGGGCTCCACTGCAAGAGGGGGCAATGTCTCAAGAAATCAGCAGTGCCTGGGGACAGCACAGGAGTGACTCCCAAGGCAGCAGGCTGTAACGGAGCCACCACCTGTCCTCCCTGAGCTACGGAGTAAGTAGGGCAGCAGCACCCGCCTGCCTTAGGGCACTGAATCCTCGCTCCCTGAAGTCAAAGGCATTTCCATTCTTCTGTCCTCCTCCTTCTTGGCCTAACACACCAGAAGACTTAGACCGGTGTTCTCAACATTGGCTGCACGTTCGAATCGCCTGGGGAGCTTTTATAAGTCCTGATGGCTGGGCCACACCCTCTAGAGACTGCAATTCACTTAGGGTGCAGTCAGGGCTGCTGTGGTAGATTAAAATGGCCATAATACTTTCTTTGCAACTCTTCCTATTAAGATGTAGAGTGTGCTTCCTGCCCCTTCAATCTGGGGTGGTGTTTGTTGCTTGACCAACAGAATGTGGCAAAGGTGACATAGTAAGTTCTGAGTGAGGCCTTGAGAGACCTTGCAGCTTTCATTCTGACCTGCTGAGCACGTTGCTGCCATGTGGACAAGCCGGGGCTAGCTACTGGAGCATGAGAGGCTCCAGTAGCCAGCCCAGCAGTCCCATCTGAGGCCCCAGATAAATTTGAGATACCAGCAGACACCACGTGCGAACCATTGCAGCTGAGCACAGCCCACACAGCTGACCCACAGAATCCTGAGCAAAAAGTAATTGTTGTTCAATCTGTGCCCCAGGTGACTCCAGTGCATTGCAAACCACCACCCTAGAGGGTAAACTGCAGGGGCTGGAGGAAGCCAGAGCTGGTGCCCCTCGATTACAGCAAACTTCTGGGGTCACCGCTCCAGTTCGTGCTCAGAGGAGGGGAGGAGACTAGCTCTGATTCAAGTTTGAACTTGAAGTCTTGATTACCCAAATAACATTCCTTTAACAAGCAGGAGTAGCTGAAAGTGTGTGATCAGATCACAGCACTGCTAAGGGACCTGTTATTTAGGGGGAGGGGAAAAGGGTGACTTTTTATAGCTAGAGGCAGTGACCAGAAAAAATACATGTTTTGTTTTTGTACCCCCGACAAGTACAGGCTCTTCAGTAAACCAGTGACCATTAATTAGTGACCATGGCTTAGCTGCTATATTATTATTATTTTGCGTGGGGCCTATTGTTGTGTATCCTAGGTGTTCAATAAATAATACCTGCTACTAACATCACTATTATTAGTAATTATTGTTATCACATGTGAGCATACCTGATACAGTACCTGGAACATATATGTTAAAGGAAATGTAGCTATTGATATTGTTAGATGTGGAAAATCTACTTGCAAACAGAGGAAGCTGTTAATATAAGCTAAAAGTACTTGGCTCAATCTCAGAGGCAGTACTGAAGGAGGCTATCACCACCACATCACATGGGAAAGGGCCTGGCGCCGGGGCGGCCCGTGGTTGTCCCTCTGCAGCAGCCGGGTCACTGGGGAGGCTGATGGAGGCCGCTATACGCCCTTACCTTCCGGATACTTGTAGAGGCTGGTGATGTCCACGTGGGAGTCGCTGCCCACTGCCTTGGTGCTGAGGCACCTCCCGATCTTCTTAGTACTTAGTGTCTGAGGACACACGCTCCCGGCTTCATTCTCATTCCAGAGCCAGGTGATGTAGTCCACGTTGACCTCCGCAAACACAGAAGGACTGTCGTGGGCCAAGTGCGCGTCGCCCTTGCGGATGGCGGTGACCGAGGCCGGGCCGCACTGGAACACACCTGCGCAGGAGGGATGGGCGTGAGCAGCTCCAGGGGAGCAAAAGCGGGGGTCTGGGACCTGCCCCCCTAAGCCTGTACTTTCACTCTCCTCCCTGGGGGTGGCATCCAGAACCTGCCAACCATTGTAAGCGGGGCCCAGGTCCTGCCGGACAAACCAGCTCTCATTCCAGACATGGAAATTCCTCCCACAGAGAGAAGATGGGGCAGGGTGGCCTCCGGTGAGCAGAGAGGAGCCCTCGGAGAGGGAAAGTTCCTGTTGCCAGCTAGGCCCTGGGCCCTGTTCTGTGGCTGAATTTTTTTTTTTTTTTTTGCGGGACGCGGGCCTCTCACTGTTGTGGCCTCTCCCGTTGCGGAGCACAGGCTCCGGACGCGCAGGCTCAGCGGCCATGGCTCACGGGCCCAGCCGCTCCGCGGCAGGTGGGATCTTCCCGGACCGGGGCACGAGCCCGTGTCCCCTGCATCGGCAGGTGGACTCTCAACCACTGCGCCACCAGGGAAGCCCTGGCTGAATTTTTTGAACCGTTCATCTACTGTAATGATAGAGCACCTAGCATTCATATACCTACAGGCAGACTTTTTTAAATTGCACTTCACTTATTGCACTTTATAGATATTACATTTTTTACAAATTGAGAGTTTATGGCAACCCTTCCTTAAGTAAGTCTATCTGCCCTGTTTTCCCAATAGCACTTGCTCACTTCATGTCTCTCTGTGTCACATTTTGGTAACTCTTGCAATATTTCAAACGTTTTCATTATTATTGTATTTATTATAGTGATCTGTGATGAGTGATAGTTGATGTTACTAGTACAACATGCTGAAGGCTCAAATGATAGTTAGCATTTAGCAATGAAGTATTTAAAAATTAAGGTATGTAGATTGTTTTTTAGACATAATGCTATAGCACGCTTAATAGACTATAGTATAATATAAACATAACTTTTATATGCTCTTTTGGATTAAAAAATTCATGTGACTCACTTTACTGTGATATTTGCTTTATTGAAGTGGTCTGGAACTGAACTGGCACTATCTCCGAGGCCTGCCTGTATGTATAAATATACGTGTGTATATCTATATCTATATATCTATATCTATATATCTAGAACCTGTTGTTCAAGGTCCAGAAATACAACAGCAAATAAGACGGAAGATCCTTGTTCTCGTGCAGCTTACATTCTAACAAAGGAGACAGATAGGGAGACAGGCAAAAGTAAGTAAGCAGATAAATAAAACAATAAAGTAACAATAAATAAACAAATAAATAAAACAATAAAGTAATAATAAATGCTGTGAAGAAAGAGAGGAGCTTTAGTTAGGGAATAACTGCAGGAGACCTACTCTAGGTAAATGACATCTAAGATGAGACTTAAAGTGAAAAGAATTAGCCATAGGAAGAGTGAAGGGAACAGTGTTTCAGACAGAAGGAACAGCATGTGCAAAGGCTCTTGAGACAAGAAAAAACTTAGTGTGTTCAAGGAACAGAAAGTATATCTCTGGGCTACGGCAAGCACGGGGGTAGGTAGGTTTCATATTATGCAGAGTTCTGTAGGCCTTCGTTTAGGCTTTAAGTCTCTTATGTTAAAGATGAGAATATGAGATTAGGAAAAGTGACATCATTTGCACAAGGTCACACAGTAAGGAAGCAGCACAGAGAAACGCTTCTTGGCCTGGGTTGGCGTCTTTACTCTGACCTCCAAACTCTTCTTTGGGAAAATATTGTGAAAAGCATTTGGGGTTGAAAGGGAGAACATGGACAACCTGTATGGCGACAGAGATCCCCAAAACAAAAAGAAGGGTCTGTCTGTTCTGCATAAAGAGAAGAATGCAATTTTTTTTGGAGTTCCTGTATCTACAAGGCTTCCATGAATAACCTTGTCTGAATGTCTGCTTATACATGTGCAAGTTGCCAAGAAAAGCCGACTTTCTAAAGAGCAGGGGAATAGTGAAGAGCACATAGTACAGAAGGAAACACAGCCAGCCTCAGCAGCCCTCTTCTTAAAATGTCCTTCAGCCACGCCCAGGGGAATGAGCCCAGGACTCCTTCCTCCCAAGCTGGTGTCCAGCCTCAGACCATCTCTCTGTCTCTCTTCTCCCCTTTCCTTCTCCTCTTTTTGGTTTTCCAAAAGCCTTGTTTGTAAAGGCAAATATTTGGTCCAGCCATGTGAGGTGGTTAGATAAACAATGGTTTTGCTGTACAATTGAAAGGCAGGACAGGTTTGTAACTTCTCATCCACTCACTAGCTGTGGAGCCTTAGACAAGTTACTTAACCTCTCTGTTTCCTCATCTGCAAAATAGAGATAACAATACTAGCTTGCTTACAAGGTTGTTTGGAGGAATGAATTAGTACACAGGTACACCTTGGAGATATTGTGGATTAGGTTCCAGACCACTACATGTGGATAAAATGTGGATACAGCAATAAAGCAAGTCACACAAACTTTTTTGGTTTCCCAGTGCATATAAAAGTTATGCTTACAGTATGCTGTAATCTATTAAGTATGCAATAACATTACGTCTAATAAAACAATGTACATACTTTAATGAAGCTGTTGGAAAAATGATGCCAATAGACTTGCTTGCCACAAGATTGCCACAAACCTTCAATTTGTAAAAAAATGCAATGTCTGGGGTTTCCCTGGTGGCGCAGTGGTTGAGAGTCCGCCTGCCGATGCAGGGGACGCGGGTTCGTGCCCTGGTCCGGGAGGATCTCACATGCCGCGGAGCGGCTGGGCCCGTGAGCCATGGCCGCTGAGCCTGCGCGTCTGGAGCCTGTGCTCCGCAACGGGAGAGGCCACAACAGTGAGAGGCCCGCGTACCGCAAAAAAAAAAAAAAAAAAAAAAAGAAAGAAATAAAAATGCAATGTCTGTGAAGCACAATAAAAAGAAGAGTAATAAAATGAGGTCAGCCTGCATGTGCAGCACAACTGGGTCTGGCATAGACGAGGTGCTCACTGGGCACGGTGTTACTACTTTTTAAACACTATAAAAAATAAGGGGACCTCCCTGGTGATGCATTGATTAAGAATCCACCTGCAAATGCAGGGGACACAGGTTCGAGCCCTGGTGGAGGAAGATCCCATATGCCATGGAGCAGCTAAGTCCGTGCGCCACAACTATTGAGCCTGCGCTCTACAGCCCGCGAGCCACAACTACTGAGCCCGTGCGCCACAACTACTGAAGCCCGCGCGTCTACAGCCCGTGCTCTGCAAAAAGAGAAGCCACCTCAATGAGAAGCCCGCACACCGCAACGGAGTAGCCCCCGCTCGCCGCAACTAGAGAAAGCCCGCGTGCAGCAACGAAGACCCAACGCAGCCAAAAATAAATAAATAAATAAATAAATAAATAAATAAATAAATAAATAAATAAGAAAAAAAAAAGAAAGGAAACCTCGTATGTACCAATATGGAATTGTTTCATGCAGAGAAAAATGAACAGTTTACATTATGCTGTCGATATTAAGTGAGGGGAAGTGGGGGTGGGTGGGGATTGTGCATATGTGTGCCCCTGTAGCTGCAGAGCTTCTCTCTGATGTTGTGTCCAGAAGGAGGAGGGGGAGGCTGGCAATGGAGAGAGGGAGACTTACACTGTAGCCCATTCTGTACCTTTTGAATATTAAAGCACATGAATGTATCTCCTACTTTAAAAAATCAAATCAAAATGAATTTTGTAAAGCTTCGTGCAAAGAGTTTTGCTTGAGCTGAGAAAGGAGCTTGTTTCCCACCTGAGACACAGCTCAGTGCACAGGCAGCTGACAGACAGCAGGAGCGGGATACAGAGGTGACTCTGCAGGGGCGGGACTTGGCCCCACCTGCAAGTCACAGGTGTCTAGGGGAGGGCTCATAGCCCTGCAGAGCGGAGAGCCAGGGGTACAAGGCTGTCAAATCCTGAGCCCACCTCTTGGCTTCTGAGTCATGTGTCCAAAGACCCCTGTATCTCAGAAGAGGAGTCACCCTGCCAGGGACCACCCCCTCTGCTGGGCACCTGTCACCCCTTCCAGAACTGGCTCAGACTCAGTGGAGCTGAGCTCCATCTGGGAGGGCCTCAGGGTGCCCCTGGGAGCCAGCGGCTGAGGACCCACCACATGCTGTCCTCCATCAAGTCCTCCAGTGTCCACCTGAAGGAGTCCATGTACTTGTCCACACTAAGGTTCCTGCCCGTGTCATGTGCCAAGTTAAATTTGGACACAATCCGTGTCGAAATCCCCAAGCACCCAAGGAGTGAAGAGCAGGATGCTTGCAAGATTCCAGGACAGGCCAGGATCCCAGACTCAGGGAGGAGTGGTGTGGCCTCCCCTAGCAGGCCGCCTGCCTCAGGTCTGGCCACAGCCCCCTCCCTATCTTTGCCAGGGCCGACTCTCGTCTCCACTCTGAGAAACACCTCCATCTCCTGTACATTCTCTCAGGGGACTTCTAGAGTCACCACCACCCCCCCCCCATTTGAATAGATGGGCTCTGAGGCTGGCAGGACCTTGGAAGCCGTATAATAACCCTATAATAGCCATAATAGCCTGTAGGGACTGAGGACCCAGGACCACAAGACTCACTCAAGGGTACTCAGTGGGCTTGAGAGGTGGGACTCCTGTAAAATAAAAGACCAAAAGTCACATAAATGAGGGATCTGGTTTCTCTCTTCATTACCCAGACTTCTATTTCCCCATCACTAATAAAGAAAGATTTTTTTTGTTGGGGGAGGAATGCCTATGCAAATATATGGAAACAAATGCAAACTGAGCTGACTAGGGGTTGGGGAACTTCTTTCCCAGGGTACCTGTACACATGACTCCAGCAAAGACCCAGCACTGGCCGTATCTGACTGGCTTGAACCTGCCCTTGAACGACTTGTGCAGAATGGCCACGCTGCCATGCCAGTGCAGTGGGCTGGTGCTGCCACCGTACTTGCCCTGCCACTGGCCTTGTACCATGCCCTGGTCGTTGTTGCTGTTCACCTGGGTAGAGGAGGCCAAAAATCCACCACCAGGCAGGGCTTCCCTCTTCAGGAACATTGCCATCGTAAAATCATCTCCAACTTTGGGCCACCCATTTATTTGGGGCCACTGCTTGTTTTTAAATTGTCTGAAAATTGGGACCATCTGCTGTTTTAAAATACCTACTTTTTGGTACCATTTATCATTTTCAGTTACCTTCCATTGGGATGCTCTATTGCTGAAAATCGTATTCAGTTTTAGAGCATTTCCTGTTTTAAGTAATCTGTTTTTTTGGGACTGTTGGTGGTAATGATAGTTATAGAGATGCTTAACATTCATTAAATGTTTACCGTGTGCCAGACACTATTCTAAGGGTTTAGCACACATTATATTAATCTATGTTAGTCTATGATGTAGGTTCTATTACTTCCTTTTTTTTTCAGATGAGGAAACTGAGATTCATAGAGGTTAGGGCACTTGCTCAAATCGCACAGCAAGTTAGCAAAAGGGGTTCAGGAGTTCAGGACTTTGACTTGGGAGCCTGTACCGCTATCCTACAGGGTTGTACCACTCTACTGTTCGGGACTGGTCACTGCTTTTGATTCTCTGTGCTCCAACATGTCTCTGAAGTCTTGAGGAATTGAGAGTATCAAATATGAGAAAAACAGCTTTGCCCATTTTTGGAATCACAGTTACCCACCCACTGATCTTAACACCTACTTGCTATAGAGAGAGCTAGTAGGCCCTCTGGCTACCTTCCAAGGAGGAAGCACTGGCATGTAATAGATTAAAGATGGTACTCCTCTCACAGCGAGGTGGTTCTGTGTACCCTTTCCCTGAATCTGGGTTGGCCTGTGACTACTTTGATTAATGACATGGTGGAAGTGATGTTGTGCCTGTTTCCAGGCCCAGGCTTTATGAGACTGGCAGTTTCCACTTAATTTTAGAATAATCGCTTGGGGAGAAGCCAGCTGCCTTATCTGATTACCCTGAGACTGCCATGCTTTGAGGAAGCCCAACCTAGCCATGTGGAAAGGCTGCATGGAGACACAGAGCAATGACTGGCCAGACCCAGCTCTTCCAACCATCCCAGCCCAGGGGCCAGACATGAGAGTGAGCAAGCCACCTGGGCATTCCAGTTCCAGCAGACACAGCATGGAAGAGAACCAAGGAAACATTGACTGTTGGAACAAATGCCCTAGATATATGGTCCCGTCAAACCATCACAGACATCTGCAGCCATTCAGACACACCCAGCTGAAGCAGCTTGGAACAGAGGTGTTCTGTCCTCACGTTGCCCTGACCAAGTCCCTGATTTGCAAAGTTGTCAACATAGTAAATGGCTGTTTTATACCACTGAGTTTTGGGGTGATTTGTTATGCAGCAGTAGAGAATTAAAACAAGAGGTGATGGGAAAAATCTTAGGGTGTGGCCCTGGAGTTGGCCCGGGGACCCACGAGGGAGTGAGCATGCAGGGATAGCTGGGCTCCTTACCATGGCGCTGATGGCTCCAGTGACGTAGATGGGGTCGTAGTGGTGGGACGCTTTGGTGGTGGCTGGGTCATCTTGGTGACTAGGGCTTCGGTCCAGGATGCAGAAGCAGATGTCCAGGATGTCCTCCTCAAACTGTCCCCAGAGAGGCTGCTCTTAGAGGCCAGAGCCACACCTACACTTCAGACCCTCTCACAACCCTCCCCTAGTCAGTCACTGTATTGTGCAGGGAGTTTGCCTACCCCACTGCCCACCCGTCCACCCCCTCCAGGGACACAACAGAGCACACCCAAGTCTCAAAAACCCTCTTTCAAAGAGTCACTGGGAACCAGAAGCTCAGCCTTAATCACCTCCCTTCCCTGTTCAGTAGGCCCATGGCTCCCCACGAACCACAGTAAAGTTCATGATAAACTGGGACTCTGGAGCCACATCGATCCCACTGGTTTACATAATGTTTTCAAATGACTTAGTTGACAACATTTAAAAACTGGGGGATTTTCACATACAAATTAAGATTTCTGGTCTTTGAAAATTGGGAAGGTCTGGGAAACCTGGGCTCACTTTCCTATGTGGCAATAAGAAGTGGATGCTGGGTTTCCCTGGTGGTGCAGTGATTGAGAGTCCGCCTGCCGATGCAGGGGACACGGGTTCGTGCCCTGGTCTGGGAAGATCCCAGATGCTGCGGAGCGGCTGGGCCTGTGAGCCATGGCCACTGAGCCTGCTCATCCGGAGCCTGTGCTCCGCAGCGGGAGAGGCCACAGCAGTGCGAGGCCCGCATACCACACACACACACACACAAAACAAACAAAAAAAACGAAGTGGATGCTGAGATGGGGTTACCCTTAGATGGACCTTAAACTCTCTGGTATATCATCCCTGCCCAGCCCCTGAGCCCCAGATGCTTTCAAACCCCAGCTCCTCAGTCTGACAGTCAAGGCTCTCGACTTGCCCGGAGCCCGGGCAGACAGAGCTCCTCTACAGAACCTCCGCTACTCTCTGGCTCCCCTCCTCCACTGCTCTGTCTGCTCTTCCCTCTGCCTGTCCAGATCCTGCCCGACTTTGGGGGCTCCACCCCAATATCATGAAGCCTTCTGCAATCCCTGAGATGGAGTTTCCCTTCATGACCTTCTGAACTCCCTCTGCTCCCATCTCTACCTTTCCAACCGCCTCCGCCCCCTCCCACAACATCTCACCTTGTATTGTAGCTACTTATCTAAGTCAGGGGCTCTCAAAATGTGGTTCCAGGCCAGCGACGGCAGCAGCACCTGGTAACTTGCTAGAAATACAGACTCTCAGGCCCCACCTCAGACCTAGTGAATCAGCAACTTGGGGAGTTGTGGCCCAGCCACCTGTGTGTTTTAACGAGCCCTCGGTGGCCTTCTGGTGCACACTCAAGATTGAGAGCCCCTGATCTAAGCTATTTATTTGTACCCAATGTACCACCCCTTCCCAAGGACCCAGCACAACTAGTAGTAGAGACTGGAGAAGTGGACTTGGTCTAAGAGTCAGCCCAGCTTGTCCCTCCTGGGAAGAAGAGGGCAGACATAATGGCTCCTGCACTGACTTTTCCCATCTCCCCAGCCCCCCTTCTGTCTCTTATGACTCTCAGTCCCCCTTCTGGCCTGGGTCCCTGGAGACCTTCCTGAAGTTCCAGCCTTGGGCTCAGATGTGCTTCTCCACTCCTCGGAAGATGATCCCGCTGTCATTGAGCATGTATGTACTCCTGTCTCTCTTCCTCTGTGGCCAGAAACACATCATCCTCTGAAAGGCAGTGGTTGGGTCTGGCGTGGGCAGGGAGTCTGGCCTCACTGGCCTGGGGAAAGGGCTACAGCAGGGCTCAGCTGCAGGATGGCGCCTAGAGGCTGCTGGGGCAGGAGAGGTCAAGAGGGGCTTGCTGGCTCCCAGGCTGCCTCCCGGCCAAGCCCTACTCTACCTGGCCGGTCTTTCCCCAGGCAGGGACCACCCCCAACCCAGCCCCAGATGGAAGGAATTTAGAAGTCCTGATGCTTTCGAGTGACCTGATTTAATGACAATGGCAGGTTCATATTTCTTAAACATTAATAAGAATACTGATCCAGGCTACTGCTTACTGACTTACCCCTTAATAAGAATACTTACCCCAGTACTCCTTAAGATGTGCCTTGCATATTACAAACATTAGTTCTATGGTTTCTCACCATAACACTAAGAGGTAGGCACTGTTATTCCCATATTACAGGTGAGGAAACTGAGACTCAGAGGGAAGAAACTTAGCAAAGCTGGGACTAAACCAAGGCTGTCTGGTGGCTGAAACCTGGCTCTTACCCAATCCTAGGCCTCTCCTGCCATTAGGCCCCCTCCTTGCCCACTGGCCTCCATACACCAGAACCCACTAATACCTGCCCCTCTGTCGTGGCAGGTTTGGAACATCTGCTACCAGCTTTCTCTGTCCTGTGCCTGTCTCCTCCTGGGCCCACTCTTGCCAAGCTCTTGGCATTCATCTCCCTGTCCCTAACTTGCCTCCCAGGACTTCCTGAAGGACAGCTTCCAGGAAAACCTCAGCCTTGGACTCAGGAGCTCGTATCTGGGCACCATGGGTTGAAAAGCAGAACAAACTCGCCCAGCTTCCTGTTACTGTGTTTGCAGCGAGAGGAAACCTTGGTGCTCAGCTGGTAGCAGGCAATGACAGCATCTGGAGGGTTGGTGAGGCTGATGGTCATGGTGTTCTCCATATGAGCCTCCTTCACTGCCATCCAGGCATTGCTCTCCTCCAGCTCCGATGTCTGGAACACAGCTTTGGTGCGGAGGGCTTCAGAAGCCTGGGGTCCTGGCAGAGAGGAGAGGGAATCAGGAGACCCAGCCACCCACAGGAAGCTCATCTCTGGAGAAAGGGAAAAGCTACAGACCTGGAAGACCAACCTTCAGGCCCTGAGCTGCTGGGACACTGCTGTGGGGAAGGGCCTGACCAAGATGCAAGAGGGCCAGCTGTAGGGAGGGGTCCACTTTAGCTGTTCTGACTTCCACCCACTTCCTGGATCAAGGAGGAAGTGAAAGCACTCTTTGAAACCAAAGTGTGCCTTCTGTCTGATCAGCAAAGGAAAGCATGGACTCCAAAAATGCCTGATGAACTTCCATACCCTTCCAGAGCTCTGGATTTCTTGGTGTGCCTAGGATTCCAGAGTTGTCATCTCATCTGTCCCACTGCCTGCTGGCAGCACCTTCCAACCATCCCCAGAAAGCTGTCATCAAAAGCCTCCAGGAGCCTGAACAAAGATGGCAGAGTAGAAAGACATGCTCTCACTGCCTCTAGTGAGAACACCAGAATCACAGCTAGCGGCTGGACAATTATCGACAGGAAGACACTGGAAGTCACCAAAAAAGATACCCCACAACCAAAGACAAATGAGAAGCCATAATTTGACGGTAGGAAGGGCACAATCACAACAAAATCTAAGACCATAACTGCTGGGTGGGTGACTCACAGACTGGAGAACACTTATACCACAGAAGTCCACCCACTGGAGTGAAGGTTCTGAGCCCCATGTCAGGCTTACTAACCTGGGGTCTGAAAACAGAAGGAGGAATTCCTAGAGAATCAGACTTTGAAGGGTAGCAGGATTCGACTGCAGGACTTCGACAGGACTGCGTGAAACAGAGACTCCACTCTTGGAGGGAACACACAAAATAGTGTGTGCATCAGGATCCAGGGGAAGGCCAGTGAACCCAGGGGAGACCGAACCAGACCTACCGGCTAGTGTTGGAGGGTCTCCTGCAGAGGCAGGGGATGGCTGTGCCTCACCGTGAGGACAAGGACACTGGCAGCAGAAATTCTGGGAAGTACTCCTTGGCATGAGCCCTCCCAGAGGCTGCCATTAGCCCCATCAAAGAACCCAGGGAGGCTCCAGTGTTGGGTTGCCTCAGGCCAAACAACCAACAAGAGGGAACATCAGCAGTCAAGCGGATTAAAGTTTTACTGAGCTCTGCCCACCAGAGCAACAGTCAGCTCCACCCACCACCAGTCCCTCCCATCAGGAGACCTGCACAAGCCTCTTAGGTAGCCTCATCTACCAGACAACAGACAGCAGAAGCAAGAAGAACTACAATCCTGCAGCCTGTGGAACAAAAACCACATTCACAGAAATATAGACAAGATGAAAAGGCAGAGGGCTATGTACCAGATGAAGTAACAAGATAAAACCCCAGAAAAACAACTCAATGAGATAGAGATAGGCAAACTTCCAGAAAAAGAATTCAGAATAATGATAGTGAAGATGAAACAGGACATTGGAAAAACAATGGAGGCAAAGATGGAGAAGATGCAATAAATGTTTAACAAAGACCTAGAAGAATTAAAGAACAAACAAACAGAGATGAACAATACAGTAACTGAAATGAAAACTACACTAGAAGGAATCAATAGCAGAAAAACTGAGGCAGAAGAACGGACAAGTGACCTGGAAGACAGAATGGAGGAATTCACGGCTGCAGAACAGAATAAAGAAAAAAGAATGAAAAGAAATGAAGACAGCCTAAGAGACCTCTTGAAAAGCATTAAATGCAACAACGTTCGCATTATAGGGGTCCCAGAAGGAGAAGGGAGAGAGAAAGGAGGCGAGAAAATATTTGAAGAGATTATAGTCGAAAATTTCACTAACACGGGAAAGGAAATAGCCACTCAAGTCCAGGAAATGCAGCAAGTCCCAACAGGATAAACCCAAGGAGAAACACGCCGAGACACATAGTAATCAAATTGGCAAAAATTAAAGACAAAGAAAAATTATTGAAAGCAGCAAGGGAAAAATGACAAATAACATGCAAGGGAACTCTCATAAGGTTAACAGCTGATTTCTCAGCAGAAACTCTACAAGCCAGAAAGGAGTGGCAGGTTTACCTAAAGTGATGAAAGGGAAGAACCTACAACCAAGATTACTCTACCCGGCAAGGAACTCATTCAGATTTGATGGAGAAATCAAAAGCTTTACAGACAAGCAAAATCTAAGAGAATTCAGCACCACCAAACCAGCTCTACAACAAATGCTAAAGGATCTTCTCTAAGTGGGAAACACAAGAGAAGAAAAGGACCTACAGAAACAAACCCAAAACAATTAAGAAAATGGTCATAGGAACATACATATTGATGGATTAAATGCTCCAACCAAAACACAGTCTTGCTGAATGGACACAAAAACAAGACCCATATATATGCTGTCTACAAGAGACCCACTTCAGATCTAGGGACACATACAGATCGAAAGAGAGGGGATGGAAGAAGATATTCCATGCAAATGGAAATCAAAAGAAAGCTGGAGTAGCAACACTCATATCAGATAAAATAGACGTTAAAATTAAAAATGTTACAAGAAGCAAGGAAGGACACTACATAATGATCAAGGGGTCAATCGAAGAAGAAGCTATGACAATTATAAATATATATGCACCCAACATAAGAGCACATCAATACATAAGGCAACTGCTAACAGCTATAAAAGAGGAAATTGACAGTAACCCAATAATAGGGGGGGACATTAACATCTCACTTACACCAATGGACAGATTATCCAAAATAAAAAAGGAAACAGAAGCTTTAAATAACACAATAGACCAGATAGATTTAATTGATATTTATAGGACATTCCATCCAAAAACAACAGATTACACTTTCTTCTCAAGTGTGCATGGAACATTCTCCAGGATAGATCATACCTTGGGTCACAAATCAAGCCTCAGTAAATTTAAGAAAATTGAAATCATATCAAGCATCTTTTCTGACCACAACGCTATGAGATTAGAAATAAATTACAGGAAAAAAAAAAACGTAGAAAACACTAACACACAGAAGTTAAACAATATGTCACTAAATAACCAAGAGATCACTGAAGAAGTCAAAAAGGAAATCAAAAAATGCCTACAGACAAATGACAATGAAAACACAATGATCCAAAACCTATGGGATGCAGCAAAAGCAGTTCTAAGAGGGAAGTTTATAGCTATACAAGCCTACCTCAAGAAACAAGAAATATCTCAAATAAACAATCTAACCTTACACCTAAAGGAACTAGAGAAATAAGAACAAATGAAACCCAAAGTTAGCAGAAGGAAAGAAATCATAAAGATCAGAGCAGAAATAAATGAAATAGAAACAAAGAAAACAATAGCAAAGATCAATAAAACTAAAAGCTGGTTCTTTGAGAAGATAAAGAAAATGGATAAACCATTAGCCAGACTCATCAGGAAAAAGAGGACACAAATCAATAAGATTAGAAATGAAAAAGGAGAAGTTACAACAGACACCACAGAAATACAAAGCATCCCAAGAGAGTACTACAAGTAACTGTATGCCAATAAAATGGACAACCTGGAAGAAATGGACAAATTCTTAGAAAGGTATAACCTTCCAAGACTGAACCAGGAAAAAATAGAAAATATGAACAGACCAATCACAAGTAAGGAAATTGAAACTGTGATTAAAAAACTTCCAACAAAAAAAAAGTCCAGGACCAGATGGCTTCACAGGTGAATTCTATCAAACATTTCGAGAAGAGCTAACAGTCAACCTTCTCAAACTCTTCCAAAAAACTGCAGAGGAAGGAACACTCCCAAAGTCATTCTATGAGGCCAGCATCACCCTGATACCAAAACCAGAAAAAGATACTACAACAAAAAGAAAATTACAGACCAAAATCACTGATGTATATAGATGCAAAAACCCTCAAAAAAATACTAGCAAACAGAATCCAACAACCCATTAAAAGGATCATACAGCATGATCAAGTGGGATTTATCCCAGGGAGGCAAGGATTCTTCAATATACGCAAATGAATCAGTGCGATACACCATATTAACAAATTGAAGAATAAAAACCATATGATCATCTCAATAGAAGCAGAAAAAGCTTTTGACAAATTTCAACACCCATTTATGATAAAAACTCTCCAGAAAGTGGGCATAGAGGGAACCTACCTCAACATAATAAAGGGCATATACGACAAACCCACAGCAAACATCGTTCTCAATGGTGAAAAACTGAAAGCATTTCCTCTAAGATCAGGAAAAAAGGCAAGGATGTCCACTCTCACCACTATTTTTCAACATAGTTTTGGAAGTCCTAGCCACAGCAATCAGAGAAGAAAAAGAAATAAAAGGAATACAAATTGGAAAAGAAGAAGTAAAACTGTCACTCTTTGCAGATGACATGATACTATACATAGACAATCCTAAAGATCCCACCAGAAAACTACTGGAGCTAATCAATGAATTTGGTAAAGTTTCAGGGTACAAAATTAATGCACAGAAATCTCTTGCATTCCTATACACTAATGATGAAATATCTTTTTTTTAACATCTTTATTGGAGTATAATTTCTTTACAATGGTGTGTTAGTTTCTGCCCCATAACAAAATGAATCAGTTATACATATACATATGTTCCCATATCTCTTCCCTCTTGCGTCTGCCTCCCTCTCACCCTCCCTATCCCACCCCTCCAGGTGGTCACAAAGCACTGAGCTGATATCCCTGTGCTATGCGGCTGCTTCCAATTAGCTATCTACCTTACGTTTCTTAGTGTATATATGTCCATGCCTCTCTCTCGCCCTGTCACAGCTCACCCTTCCCCCTCCCCATATCCTGAAGTCCGTTCTCTAGTAGGTCTGTGTCTTTTTTCCTGTCTTACCCCTAGGTTCTTCATGACATTTTTTCCCCTTAAATTCCATATATATGTGTTAGCATATGGTATTTGTCTTTTTCTTTCTGACTTACTTCACTCTGTATGACAGACTCTAGGTCTATCCACCTCATTACAAATAGCTCAATTTCGTTTCTTTTTATGGCTGAGTAATATTCCATTGTATATATGTGCCAATTTTCTTTATCCATTCATCCGATGATGGGCACTTAGGTTGTTTCCATTGCCGGGCTATTGTAAATAGAGCTGCAATGAACATTTTGGTACATGACTCTTTTTGAATTATGGTTTTCTCAGGGTATATGCCCAGTAGTGGGATTGTTGGGTCATATGGTAGTTCTATTTGTAGTTTTTTAAGGAACCTCCATACTGTTCTCCATGGTGGCAGAACCAATTCACATTCCCACCAGCAGTGCAAGAGTGTTCCCTTTTCTCCACACCCTCTCCAGCATTTATTGTTTCTAGATTTTTTGATGATGGCCATTCTGACTGGTGTGAGATGATATCTCACTGTAGTCTTGATTTGCATTTCTCTAATGATTAATGATGTTGAGCATTCTTTCATGTGTTTGATGGCAGTCTGTATATCTTCTTTGGAGAAATGTCTATTTAGGTCTTCTGCCCATTTTTGGATTGGGTTGTTTGTTTTTTTGTTATTGAGCTGCATGAGCTGCTTGTAAATTTTGGAGATTAATCCTTTGTCAGTTGTTTCATTTGCAAATATTTTCTCCCATTCTGAGGGTTGTCTTTTGGTCTTATTTATGGTTTCCTTTGCTGTGCAAAAGATTTGAAGTTTCATTAGGTCCCATTTGTTTATTTTTGTTTTTATTGCCATTACTCTAGGAGGTGGGTCAGAAAGGATCTTGCTGTGATTTATGTCATAGAGTGTTCTGCCTATGTTTTCCTCTAAGAGTTTGATAGTTTCTGGCCTTACATTTAGGCCTTTAATCTATTTTGAGCTTATTTTTGTGTATGGTGTTAGGGAGTGATCTAATCTCATACTTTTATATGTACCTGTCCAGTTTTCCCAGCACCACTTATTGAAGAGGCTGTCTTTTCTCCACTGTACATTCCTGCCTCCTTTATCAAAGATAAGGTGTCCATATGTGCGTGGGTTTATCTCTGGCCTTTCTATCCTGTTCCATTGATCTATATTTCTGTTTTTGTGCCAGTACCATACTGTCTTGATTACTGTAGCTTTGTAGTATAGTCTGAAATCAGGGAGCCTGATTCCTCCAGCTCCTTTTTTCGTTCTCAAGATTGCTTTGGCTATTCGGGGTCTTTTGTGTTTCCATACAAATTGCGAAATTTTTTGTTCTAGTTCTGTGAAAAATGCCAGTGGTAGTTTGATAGGGATTGCATTGAATATATAGATTGCTTTGGGTAGTAGAGTCATTTTCACAATGTTGATTCTTCCAATCCAAGAACATGGTATACCTCTTCATCTATTTGTATCATCTTTAATTTCTTTCATCAGTGTCTTATAATTTTCTGCATACAGGTCTTTTGTCTCCTTAGGTAGGTTTATTCCTAGATATTTTATTCTTTTTGTTGCAATGGTAAATGGGAGTGTTTTCTTGATTTCACTTTCAAATTTTTCATCATTAGTATATAGGAATGCCAGAGATTTCTGTGCATTAATTTTGTATCCTGCTATTTTACCAAATTCATTGATTAGCTCTAGTAGTTTTCTGGTAGCATCTTTAGGATTCTCTATGTATAGGATCATGTCATCTGCAAACAGTGACAGCTTTACTTCTTCTTTTCCGATTTGGATTCCTTTTCTTCTCTGATTGCTGTGGCTAAAACTTCCAAAACTATGTTGAATAAGAGTGGTGAGAGTGGGCAAGCTTGTCTTGTTCCTGATCTTAGTGGAAATGCTTTCAGTTTTTCACCATTGAGGATGATGTTGGCTGTGGGCTTGTCATATATGGCCTTTATTATGTTGAGGAAAGTTCCCTCTATGCCTACTTTCTTCAGGGTTTTTATCATAAATGGGTGTTGAATTTTGTCAAAAGCTTTCTCTGCATCTATTGAGATGATCATATGGTTTTTCTCCTTCAATTTGTTAATATGGTTTATCACATTGATAGATTTGCGTATATTGAAGAATCCTTGCATTCCTGGAGTAAACCCCACTTGATCATGTTGTATGATCCTTTTAATGGGCTGTTGGATTCTGTTTGCTAGTATTTTGTTGAGGATTTTTGCATCTATGTTCATGAGTGATATTGGCCTGTAGTTTTCTTTCTTTGTGACATCCTTGTCTGGTTTTGGTATCAAGGTGATGTGGCCTCGTAGAAGGAATTTGGGAGTGTTCCTCCCTCTGCTATATTTTGGAAGAGTTTGAGAAGGATAGGTGTTATCTCTTCTCTAAATGTTTGATAGAATTCGCCTGTGAAACCATCTGGTCCTGGGCTTTTGTTTGTTGGAAGATTTTTAATCACAGTTTCAATTTCAGTGCTTGTGTTTGGTCTGTTCATATTTTCTATTTCTTCCTGATTCAGTCTTGGCAGGTTGTGCATTTCTAAGAATTTGTCCATTTCTTCCAGATTGTCCATTTTATTGGCATAGAGTTGCTTGTAGTAATCTCTCATGATCTTTTTTATTTCTGCCGTGTCAGTTGTTACTTCTCCTTTTTCATTGCTAATTCTATTGATTTGAGTCTTCTCCCTTTTTTTCTTGATGAGTCTGGCTAATGGTTTATCTATTTTGTTTATCTTCTCAAAGAACCAGCTTTTAGTTTTATTGATCTTTGCTATTGTTTACTTCATTTCTTTTTCATTTATTTCTGATCTGATTTTTATGATTTCTTTCCTTCTGCTAGCCCTGGGGTTTTTTTATTCTTTCTCTAATTGCTTGAGGTGCAATGTTAGGTTGTTTATTCGAGATGCTTCCTGCTTCTTAAGGTGGGCTTGTATTGCTATAAACTTCCCCCTTAGAACTGCTTTTGCTGCATCCCATAGGTTTTGGGTCGTTGTGTGTCCATTGTCATTTGTTTCTAGGTATTTTTTTATTTCCTCTTTGATTTCTAAAGTGATCACTTCGTTATAAGTAGTGTATTGTTTAGCCTCCATGTGTTTGCATTTTTTATAGATCTGTTCCTGTAGTTGATATCTAGTCTCATGGTGTTGTGGTCGGAAAAGATACTTGATACAATTTCGATTTTCTTAAATTTACCAAGGCTTGATTTGTGACCCAAGATATGATCTATCCTGGAGAATGTTCCATGAGCACTTGAGAAAAATGTGTATTCTGTTGTTTTTGGATGGAGTGTCCTATAAGTATCAATTAAGTCCATCTTGTTTAATGTATAATTTAAAGCTTGTGTTTCCTTATTTATTTTCATTTTGGATGATCTGTCCATGGGTGAAAGTGGGGTGTTAAAGTCCCCTACTATGAATGTGTTACTGTCAATTTCCCCTTTTATGGTTGTTAGTATTTGCCTTATTATTGAGGTGCTGCTATGTTGGGTGCAAAAATATTTACAATTGTTATATCTTCTTCTTGGATCGATCCCTTCATCATTATGTAGTGTCCTTCTTTGTCTCTTCTAATAATCCTTATTTTAAAGTCTATTTTGTCTGATATGAGAATTGCTACTCCAGCTTTCTTTTGGTTTCCATTTGCATGGAATATCTTTTTCCATCCCCTTACTTTCAGTCTGTATGTGTCTCTAGGTCTGAAGTGGGTCTCTTGTAGACAGCATATATAAGGGTCTTGTTTTTGTATCCATTCAGCCAATCTGTGTCTTTTGGTGGGAGCCTTTAGTCCATTTACATTTAAGGTAATTATCAATATGTATGTTCCTATTCCCATTTTCTAAATTTTTTTGGGTTCGTTATTATAGGTCTTTTCCTTCTCTTGTGTTTCTTGTCTAGAGAAGTTCCTTTAGCATTTGTTGTAAAGCTGGTTTGGTGGTGCTGAACTCTCTCAGCTTTTGCTTGTCTGTAAAGGTTTTAATTTCGCCATCAAATCTGAATGAGATCCTTGCTGGGTAGAGTAATGTTTGTTGCAGGTTTTTCTCCTTCATCACTTTCAGTATGTCCTGCCACTCCCTTCTGGCTTGTAGGGTTTCTGCTGAGAGATCAGCTGTTAACCTTATGGGGATTCCCCTGTGTGTAATTTGTTGTTTTTCCCTTGCAGCTTTTAATATGCTTTCTTTGTATTTAATTTTTGACAGTTTGATTAATATGTGTCTTGGCGTATTTCTCCTTGGATTTATCCTGTATGGGACTCTCTGTGCATCCTGGACTTGATTAACTATTTCCTTTCCCATATTAGGGAAGTTTTCAACTATAATCTCTTCAAATATTTTCTCAGTCCCTTTCTTTTTCTCTTCTTCTTCTGGAACCCCTATAATTCGAATGTTGGTGTGTTTAATGTTGTCCCAGAGGTCTCTGAGACTGTCCTCAGTTCTTTTCATTCTTTTTTCTTTATTCTGCTCTGCAGTAGTTATTTCCACTATTTTATCTTCCAGGTCACTTATCCGTTCTTCTGCCTCAGTTATTCTGCTATTGATCCCATCTAGAGTACTTTTAATTTCATTTGTTGTGTTGTTCTTCAGTGCTTGTTTCATCTTTATTTCTTCTAGGTCCTTGTTAACTGTTTTTTCATTTTGTCCATTCTATTTCCAAGATTTTTGATCATCCTTACTATCATTATTCTGAATTCTTTTTCAGGTAGACTGCCTATTTCCTCTTCATTTGTTAGGTCTGGTGCATTTTTATCTTGCTCCTTTAATTGCTGTGTGTTTTTCTGTCTTCTCATTTTGCTTATCTTACTGTGTTTGGGGTCTCCTTTTTGCAGGCTGCAGGTTCGTAGTTCCCGCTGTTTTTGATGTCTGTCTCCAGTGGCTAAGGTTGGTTCAGTGGGTTGTGTAGGCTTCCTGGTGGAGGGTACTAGTGCCTGTGTTCTGGTGGATGAGGCTGGATCTTGTCTTTCTGGTGGGCAGGTCCACGTCTGGTGGTGTGTTTTGGGGTATCTGTAGACTTATTATGATTTTGGGCAGCCTCTCTGCTAATGGGTGGGGTTGTGTTCCTGTCTTGCTAGTTGTTTGGCATAGGATGTCCAGCACTGTAGCTTGCTGGTCATTGAGTGAAGCTGGGTGCTGGTGTTAAAATGGAGGTCTTTGGGAGATTTTTACCGTTTGATATTATGTGGATCTGGGAGGTCTCTTGTGGACCAGTGTCCTGAAGTTGGCTGTCCCACCTCAGAGGCAGAGCCCTGACTCCTGGCTGGAGCACCAAGAGCCTTTTATCCACACGGCTCAGAATAAAAGGGAGAAAAAGTAGAGAGAAAGAATTAGTAGAAGTAGGAGGAAAGAAAGAAAAAAGGAGGGAAGGAAGGAAGGAAGGAAGAAAGAAAGAAAGAAAGGAAGAAAGAAAGAAAGAAAGAAGAAAGGAGGGAAGGATGGAGGAAGGAAGGAAGGAAGGAGGGAAGGAAGTAAAAAAGAAAGAAAGAAGATACAGTAAAATATAATATAGTAAAGTATAATAAAGTTATTGAATTAAAAAATATTATTTAGAAAAAAAAAGGGACGGATAGAACCTTAGGACAATTGTTGGAAGCAAAGCTATACAGACAAAATCTTACACAGAAGCATACGCATACACCCTCACAAAAAGACGTAAAGGGGAAAAAATCATAAATCTTGCTCTCGAAGCCCACCTCCTCAATTTGGGATGATTCGTTGTCTAAAGGAGGGAAGGAAGGAAGGAAAGAAAGAAAGAAAGAAAGAAAGAAAGAAAGAAAGAAAGAAAGAAAGAAAGAAAGAAAGAAAGAAAGAAAGAAAAAGAAAGAAAGAAGGTAAAGTATAATAAAGTTATTAAAATTAATAATTAAGAAAAAAATTTTAAAAAAAAAGGACGGATAGAACCCTAGGACAAATGGTGGAAGCAAAGCTATACAGACAAGACCTCACACAGAAGCATACACATACACATTCACAAAAAGAGGAAAAGGGGAAAAAAATCATAGATCTTGCTCTCGAAGTCCACCTCCTCAATTTGGGATGACTCGTTGTCTATTCAGGTATTCCACAGATGCAGGGTACATCAAGTTGATTGTGGAGATTTAATCCGCTGTTTCTGAGGCTGCTGGGAGAGATTTCCCTTTCTCTTCTTTGTTCTCACAGCTCACAGGGGCTCAGCTTTGGATTTGGCCCTGCCTCTGCGTGTAGGTCACTGGAGGGCGTCTGTTTTTTGCTCAGACAGGACGGGGTTAAAGGAGCCGCTGTTTCGGGGGCTCTGGCGCACTCAGGCCAGCGGAAGGGAGGGGCACGGCGTGCGGGGCAGGCCTGCGGCGGCAGAGGCCGGCGTGAGGTTGCACCAGCCTGAGGCCCGCCGTGCGTTCTCCCGGGGAAGTTGTCCCTGGATCCCGGGAACCTGGCAGTGGCGGGCTGCACAGGCTCCCCGGAAGAGGGCTGTGGATAGTGACCTGTGTTGCACACAGGCCCCTTGGTGGCGGCAGCAGCAGCCTTAGCGTCTTCCGCCCGTTCCTGGGGTCCGCGCTTTTAGCCGCAGCTCGCGCCCGTCTCTGGAGTTCCTTTAAGCAGCGCTCTTAAACCCCTCTCCTCGCGCACCAGGAAACAAAGAGGGAAGAAAAAGTCTCTTGCTTCTTTGGCAGGTGCAGACTTTTCCCTGGACTCCCTCCCGGCTAGCCGTGGTGCACTAACCCCTTCAGGCTATGTTCAAGCCGCCAACACCGGTCCTCTCCCTGCGCTCCAACCGAAACCCGAGCCTCAGCTCGCAGCCCCGCCCGCCCTGGCGGGTGAGCAGACAAGCCTCTCGGGCTGGTGAGTGCCGGTCGGCACCGATCCTCTGTGCGGGAATCTCCCCGCTTTGCCCTACGCACCCCTGTTGCTGTGCTCTCCTCTGTGGCTCCGAAGCTCCCCCCTCCACCTCCCGCAGTCTATGCCCGCGAAGGGGCTTCCTAGGGTGTGGAAACTTTTCCTCCTTCACAGCTCCCTCCATTGTCCCTATTCTTTTGTCTCTGTTTTTTCTTTTTCCTTTTGCCCTACCCAAGTACGTGGGGAGTTTCTTGCCTTTTGGGAGGTCTGAGGTCTTCTGCCAGCCTTCAGTAGGTGTTCTGTAGGAGTTGTTCCACGTGTAGATGTATTTCTGGTGTATCTGTGGGGAGGAAGGTGATCTCCGCGTCTTACTCTTCCGCCATCTTCCCAGCCTCTTGATGAAATATCTGAAAGAGAAATTAAGGAAACACTCCCATTTACCATTGCAACAAAAAGAATAGAATACCTAGGCATAAACCTTCCTAGGGAGAAGAAAGACCTGTATGCAGAAAACTGTAAGACACTGATGAAAGAAATTAAAGATGATACCAACAGATGGAGAGATATACCATGTTCTTGGATTGGAAGAATCAATATTGTGAAAAGGACTATAATACCCAAACCAATCTACAGATTCAATGCAATCCCTATCAAATTACCAGTGGCATTTTACAGAACTACAACAAAAAATCTTAAAATTTGTATAGAGACACAAAAGACCCCACATAGCCAAAGCAATCTTGAGGGAAAAAAAACAGAGCTGGAGGAATCAGACTCTCTGACTTCAGACTATGGTACAAAGCTACAGTAATCAAGACAATATTGTACTGGCACAAAAACAGAAACATCGATCAGTGGAACAAGATAGAAAGCCCAGAGGTAAACCCATGCACCTATGATCAACTAATCTATGACAAAGGAGACAAGGATATACAATGGAGAAAAGACAGTCTCTTCAATAAGTGGTGCTGGGAAAATTGGACAGCTACATGTAAAAGAATGAAATTAGAACACTCCCTAACACCATACTCAAAAATAAACTCAAAATGGATTAGAGACCTAAATATGAGACCGGACACTACAAAAATCTTAGAGGAAAACATAGGAAGAACACTCTTTGATATAAATCACAGCAAGATATTTTTTGATCCACCTCCTAGGGTAATGGAAATAAAAATAAAAATAAACAAATGGGACCTAATGAAACTTCAAAGCTTTTGAACAGCAAAGGAAACCATCAACAAGATGAAAAGACAACCCTCAGAATGGGAGAAAATATTTGCAAACGAATCCACGGACAAAGGATTAATCTCCAAAATATAAAAAGAGCTCATGCAGCTTGATATTAAAAAAACAAACAACCCAATCCAAAAATGGGCAGAAGACCTAAATAGACTTTTCTCCAAAGAAGACATACAGATGGCCAAAAGCACATGAAAAGCTGCTCAACATCACTAATTATTAGAGAAATGCAAATCAAAACTACAATGAGGTTATCACCTCACACCAGTTAGAATGGGCTTCATCAGAGAATCTACAAACAATAAATGCTGAAGAGGGTGTGGAGAAAAGGGAACCCTCTTGCACTGTTGGTGGGAATGTAAACTGATATAACCACTATGGAGAGCAGTATGGAGGTTCCTTAAAAGACTAAATATAGAATTACCATATGATCCAGCAATCCCAGTACTGGGCATATACCCAAGAAAACGGCATTTCAAAGAGACACATGCACCCCAACGTTCATTGCAGCACTATTTCCAATAGCCAGGTCATGGAAGCAACCTAAATGCCCATCAACAGACGAATGAATAAAGAAGATGTGGTAAATATTAACAATGGAATATTACTCAGCCATAAAATGAACGAAATTTGGTCTTTTGTTGAGACGTGGATGGATCTAAAGACTGTCATACAGAGTGAAGTAAGTCAGAAAGAGAAAAACAAATATCGTATATTAACGCTTATATATGGAACCTATAAAAATGGTATAGATGAACCGGTTGCAGGGCAGAAAGTGAGACAAAGATGTAGAGAACAAACGTGTGGACACCAAGGGGGAAAGCCGCGGTGGGGGGAGTGGAGGTGGTGGTGTGGAGTTGGGAGATTGGGATTGACATGTATACACTGATGTGTATAAAATTGATGACTAATGAGAACCTGCTCTATTAAAAAAGAAAAATGTTGTTTGTACCAGAATGATTACTGTGTGTTGCAGGGAGAGTGGGCTACTTTATAACTTTATGTTGTTTTCCTTAATTCCTTGGAATTTTCTTTGTAAAATAGATGAATTTCTTTTAGGAATTCCAGAAAGCCTTTAGAGAAATATTCTTAAAATTGTTTGCTTTACAAATGTATGTTATTATTTTATTGAGAAATAAGATTAAAATCATCTTTCTGATTTTAAGATAAAAAAATAAAAATCATGAAAAAAATGAATATATGTGTATATATAACTGATTCACTTTGCTGTACACCTGAAACTCACACATTTACATAGTTGTAAATCAACTATACCCCAGTATAAAATAAAAATTAAATTTAGAAAAAAAAATAGAATAGTGGAAATAACTGCCACAGAGCAGACTAAAGGAAAAAGAATTAAAAGAATTGAGGAGAGTCTCAGAGACCTCTGCGACAACAGTAAACACAGCGACATTTGAATTATAGGGGTCCCAGGAGAAGAAGAGAAAAAGAAACGGTCTGAGAAAATATTTGAAGAGATTATAGTCAAAAACTTCCCTAACTTGGGAAAAGAAAGAGTCAAGGCCAGGAAGCACAAAGAGTTCCATACAGGATAAATCCAGAAAGAAACACTCCAATACACATATTAATCAAACTATCAAAAATTAAATACCAAGAAAAAATATTAAAAGCAACAAGGGAAAAGCACCAAATAACATACGAGGGAATCCCCATATGGTTAACAGCTGATCTTTCAGCAGAAACTCTGCAGGCCAGAAAGGAGTGGCAGGACATATTTAAAGTGATGAAAGGGAAGAACCTCCAACCAAGATTATTGTACCCAGCCAGGATCTCATTCAGATTTGATGGAGAAATTAAAACCTTTACAGACAAGCAAAAGCTAAGAGAATTCAGCACCACCAAACCAGCTCTACAACAAATGCTAAAGGAACTTCTCTAGGCAGGAAACACAAAAGGAGAAAAAGACCTACCAAAACAAACTCGAAACTATTAAAAAATGGTAATAGGAGCATACATATCAGTAATTACCTTAAATGTAAATGGATTAAATGCTCCAACGAAAAGACACAGGCAGGCTGAATGGTTACAAAAACAAGACCCATATATATGTGCTGTCTACAAGAGACCCACTTCAGAGCTAGGGACACAAAAAACAAAGTGAGGGGATGGAAAAAGATATTCCATACAAACGGATATCAAAAGAAAGCTGGAGTAGAAATTCTCATATCACACAAAATAGACTTTAAAGTAAAGACTATTACAAGAGACAAAGAAGGACACTACATAATGATGAAGGGATCAATCCAAGAAGAAGATATAACAATTGTAAATATTTATGCACCCAACATAGGAGCACCTCAATACATAAGGCAAATACTAACAGCCATAAAAGGGGAAATCGACAGTAACACAATCATAGTAGGGGACTTTAACACCCCACTTTCACCAATGGACAGATCATCCAAAATGAAAATAAATAAGGAAACACAAGCTTTAAAGGACACATTAGGCAAGATGGACTTAATTGATATTTAGGGGACATTCCATCCAAAAACAACAGAATACACTTTCTTCTGAAGTGTACATGGAACATTCTCCAGGATAGATCATATCTTAGGTCACCAATCAAGCCTCAGTAAATTTAAGAAAATTGAAATTGTATCAAGTATCTATTCCTACCACAACACTATGAGACTGGATATCAATTACAGGAAAAAAACTGTAAAAAATACAAACACATGGAGGGTAAACAATATGTTACTAAGTAATCAAGAGTTAGCACTGTAGAAATCAAAGGGGAAATCAGAAAATACCTAGAAACAAATGACAATAAAAACTTGATGACCCAAAACATATGTGTTGCAGCAAGAGCAGTTCTAAGAGGAAAGTTTATAGCAATACAATCCTACCTCAAGAAATAAGAAAAATCTTAAATAAACAACCTAACCTTACACCTGAAACAATTAGAGAAAGAAGAAGAAGAACACCAACCGCCCAAAAAAAATTAGCAGAAGGAAAGAAATCATAAAGATCAGATAAGAAATAAATGAAAAAGAAACGAAGAAAATAGTAGCAAAGATCAAGAAGACTAAAAGCTGGTTCTTTGAGAAGATAAACAAAGTTGATAAACGATTAGCCAGACTCATCAAGAAAAAAAGGGAGAAGACTCAAATCAACAGAATTAGAAATGAAAAAGAAGTAACAACTGACACTGCAAAATACAAAGGATCATGAGAGACTACTACAAACAACTATATGCCAATAAAATGGACAACCTGGAAGAAATGGACAAATTTTTAGAAAAGCACAACGTTTCAATACTGAACCAGGAAGAAATAGAAAATATGAACAGACCAATCACAAGCACTGATATTGAAACTGTGATTAAAAATCTTCCAGCAAACAGAAGCCCAGGACCAGATGGCTTCACAGATGAATTTTATTAGACATTTAGAGAAAAGCTAACACCTATCCTTCTCAAACTCTTCCAAATTATAGCAGAGGGAAGAACGCTCCGAAACTCATTCTACGAGGCCACCATAACCCTGATACCAAAAGCAGACAAAGATGTCACAAAAAAAAGAATCACTGATGAACACAGATGCAAAAATCCTCAACAAAATACAAGCAAACAGAATCCAACAGCACATTAAAAGGATCATACACCATGATCAAGTAGGGTTTATCCCAGGAATGCAACGATTCTTTAATATATGCAAATCAATCAATGTGATACACCATATTAATAAATTGAAGGATAAAAACCATATGATAATCTCAAAAGATGCAGAAAAAGCTTTTGACAAAATTCAACACCCATTATTTTATTTCATTATTATTTTTTAACTTCTTTATTGGAATATAACTGCTTTATAATGGTGTGTTAATTTCTGCTTTATAACAAAGTGAATCTGCTATACACATACATATATCCCCTTATCTCCTCTCTCTTGCCTCTCCCTCCTACCCTCCCTATCCCATCCCTCTAGGTGGTCACAAAGCACCAAGCTGATCTCCCTGTGCTATGTGGCTGCTTCCCACTAGCTATCTATTTTACATTTGGTAGTGTATATATGTCCATGCCACTCTCTCACTTCATCTCAGCTTACCCTCCCCCGAGCCATGTCCTCAAGTCAACTCTCTATATCTGCGTCTTTATTCCTGTCTTACCCCTAAGTCCTTCAGAACCTTTTTTTTTCTTTTTAGGTTCCATATATATGTGTTAGCATATGGTATTTGTTTTTCTCTTTCTGACTTACTTCACTCTGTATGACAGACTCTAGGTCCATCCACCTCACTACAATTAACTCAATTTCATTTCTTTTTATGGCTGAGTAATATTCCATTGTATATATGTGCCACATCTTCCTTATCCATTCACCTGTCGATGGGCACATAGGTTGCTTCCATGTCCTGGCTATTGTAAATAGAGCTGCAATGAACACTGTCAACACCAATTTATGATAAAAACTCTCCAGAAAGTGGGCATAGAATGAACCTAAATCAACATAATAAAGGCCATATATGACAAATCCATAGCCAACGTCATTCTCAATGGTGAAAAACTGAAACCATTTCCTCTAAGATCAGGAAAAAGGCAAGGATGTCCACTCTCACCATTACTATTCAACATGGTTTTGGAAGTTTTAGCCATGGCAATCAGACAAGAAAAAGAAATAAAAGAAATCCAAATTGGAAAAGAAGTAAAACTGTCACTGTTTGCAGATGACATGATACTATACATAGAGAATCTTTTTTTTAAAAAAATAAATTTATTTATTTATTTATTTTTGGCTGTGTTGGTCTTTGTTTCTGTGTGAGGGCTTTCTCTAGTTGTGGCAAGCGGGGGCCAGTTTTCATCATGGTGCGCGGGCCTCTCACTATTGCGGCCTCTCTTGTTGAGGAGCACAGGCTCCAGACGCGCAGGCTCAGTAGTTGTGGCTCACGGGCCTAGTTACTCCGTGGCATGTGGGATCTTCCCAGACCAGGGCTTGAACCCATGTCTCCAGCATTAGCAGTCAGATTATCAACCACTGCGCCACCAGGGAAGCCCCTACACAGAGAATATTAAATATGCTATCAGAAAACTACTAGAGGTAATCAATGAATTTGGTAAAGTAGCAGGATACAAAATTAATACACAGAAATCTCATGTATTCCTATGCACTAACAATGAAAAATCTGAAAGAGAAATTAAAGAAATACTCCCATTTACCATTGCAACAGAAAGAATAAAATACCTAGGAATAAACCTACCTAAGGAGACAAAAGACCTGTATGCAGAAAACTGTAAGACTCTGATGAAAGAAATCAAAGACGATACAAACACATGGAGAGATATACCATGTTCTTGGATTGGAATAATCAATATTGTGAAAATGACTGTCCTACCCAAAGCAATCTACGGATTCAATGCAATCGCTATCAAACTACCAATGGCATTTTTCACAGAACCAGAACAAAAAATTTTACAATTTGTATGGAATCACAAAAGACCCTGAAGAGCCAAAACAATCTTGAGAAAGAAAAAAGGAGCTGGAGGAATCAGGCTCCCTGACTTCAGTCTATACTACAAAGCTACAGTATTCAAGATAGTATGGTACTGGCACAAAAACAGAAATATAGATCAATGGTACAGGATAGAAAGCCCAGAGATAAACACACCCACGTATGGACACCTAATTTATGGCAAAGGAGGTAAGAACATACAATGGAGAAAAGACAGCCTCTTCAATAAGTGGTGCTGGGAAAACTGGACATGTACATGTAAAAGAATGAAATTAATACACTCCCTAACACCATACACAAAAATAAACTCAAAATGGATTAAAGACCTAAATGTAAGGCCAGACACTATAAAACTCTTAGAGGAAAACATTAGGCAGAACACTCTATTACATAAATCACAGGAAGATCCTTTTGGACCCACCTCCCAGAGAAATGGAAATGAAAACAAAAGGGACATAATGAAACTTAAAAGCTTTTGCACAGCAAAGGAAACCATAAACGAGATGAAAAGACAACCCTCAGAATGGGAGAAAATATTTGTAAATGAAGCAATGGACACAGGATTAATCTCCAAAATATACAGGCAGCTGATGCAGCTCAATGTCAAAAAAAACAAACAACCCAATTAAAAAGTGGACAGAAGACCTAAATCGACATTTCACCAAAGAAGACATACAGATAGCCAAGAGGCACATGAAAAGATGCTCAACATCACTAACTATTAGAGAAATGCAAATCAAAACTACAATGAGGTATCACCTCACACCGGTCAGAGTGGTCATCATCAAAAAATCTACAAACAATAAATGTGGAGAGGGTGTGGAGAAAAGGGAAGCCTCTTGCACTGTTGGTGGGAATGTAAATTGATACAGCCACTATGGAGAACAGTATGGAGGTTCCTTAAAAATCTAAAAATAGAACTACCATATGACCCAGCAATCCCACTACTGGTCATACACCCTGAGAAAACCATAATTCAAAAATAGACATGTACCACAATGTTCATTGCAGCACTATTTACAGTAGCCAGGTTACGGAAACAACCTAAATACCCATCAACAGACGAATGGATAAAGAGGATGTAGCACATATATACAACGGAATATTACTCAGCCATAAAAAGAAATGCAATTTGTTTATTTGTAGTGAGGTGGATGGACCTAGAGTCTGTCATACTCTGTCATACTCTGAAGTAAGTCAGAAAGTCAAAAACAAATACTGTATGCTAACACATATATATGGAATCTAAAAAAAAAAAAGTTCTGAAGAACCTAGGGGCAGGACAGGAATAAAGATGCAGACGTAGAGAATGGTGAGGGGAAGGGTAAGCTGGGATGAAGTGAGAGAGTGGCATTGACATATATACACTACAAAATGTAAAATAGATAGCTAGTGGGAAGCAGCTACACAGCACAGGGAGAGCAGCTCGGTGCTTTTTGACCACCTAGATGGGTGGGATAGGGAAGGTGGGAGGGAGGTGCAGAGGGAGGAGATATGGGGATATATTTATACATATAGCTGATTCACTTTGTTATGTAGCAGAAACTAACACAGCATTGCAAAGGAATTATACTCCAATAAAGATGTAAAAAAAACCCCAAAAATTGTGACACCAGGAAATGGACACAGCATTCTTAAAGTGAGACAGTCTTATAAAGCCAATGATACCCTGTGAAGATGATAACACCTGCTCTCTAAGAAGGCGGTTCCCCCCCCCCATTTGATCCGACCTTGTTGACCCAAGGAAGACTAAATGAGTTTAAATGTATGAACAGTACCTGAACAAAGTAAGTATTTAGTACTCCAAAGAATAAAGGGAAGTCTTCAACAACTACAACAGCAACAACAACAACAAAAGTCATGCTCATGCTCATAGAAACAGAAAGTAGAAAAGTGGTTGCCAGGGGCTGGGGCTGGGGGTAATAGGAAGAGGTCGGTAAAAGGTACAAAGTTTCAGCTACAAGATGAATAAGGTCTGAGGATCTAACATAAAACATGGTGGCTATAGTTGATAACACTGAATTGTATCAATATAATTGAAATTTGCTAAGAAAGTAGAATTTAAATGTTCTCACCAGAAAAGAGAGAGAGAGAGAGAGAGAGAAAGAGGATAAACTTGTGAGGTGATGGATGTGGGATGTGTTAACCAGATTGCCGGGGAGATCCTTTTACAATGTACATGTTTATCAAATCACCATGATGTACATTTAAAAAATCTTACACTACTATTTGTAATGATGAAGCTAAATTATTTATAATGATAAAGTACAAATAAATACAAATACAAAATCTAAGAAATAAATACAAATAATACTTGCAATAATAAAGCTGAAAAAAGTGTATAAAATTGAAGTTCCTTTATTTCACTACCACTAAAAATCTACCTTTCAGAAACCATGGTTAAGTTTTAATACAGAGATTTTAGGCTTCTTTTCTGTTCTAGACATTTACCTTGAGGGATCTCATCCATGCTCATGACTTTTAATATCATCTCTAGTTCGCTGTCTTTCAAATCTCTATCCCCTGAATTCCAGAAACTGGTAACCAAAGTCTCCTGGAAACTCCACCAGGTTATCTCTCAGGCACCAAAAGCACATGGCCAAGACCAGTCTTTTTATCTCCCCCCCAGTCTGCTCCTATGGCATCCCTTCCCATCCTCTAACTCCAGCCAGAAGCTGAGGCTTTCTCTCCTCTACTTATTCTATCTCTCAATTCCCACTTCTAGTCACCATGGCCTTTGAATCGTGCTCCTAACTCTATTTAAAGAATTGTACATGTGTATGAAGTCAATAGCATTGATCTTTTCCTTTGGGCTACTTTTTTCTGAGTCCAGATGGTTTCTTGGATGTGAAGGGGGCTCCTGGCCATGGAAGCCTTTCTGTCCCGCATTTATTCTTTGTAGGCAAGACTCCAGCTTCCATGATCTTCCCTGAGTTCCACAGGGAAGATTCAAACAGTTGATAATCAAGGGAGTAGCAGCCAAGAAACCACCTGAGGCAAGATTAAAGGGACCAGAGAAGCTCATCAAGATTAGAAGACTACCTGAGATGAGATTAAAGGAATACAGACCCTGCACACACCCTAATCTTGTCAGCAACCCCACCCTTGAACTATTGCTATAAAACTCCTCATCAAATCCTCCCGGGTTGGGATACACAGTTTTTTGGGGCAGGAGCCTGCTGTGACCCACTTTGCCTGGCAAAGCAATAAAGCTATTCCTTTTTACTTCACCCAAAACTTTGCCTCCAAGATTCAATCCAGCACCAGTGTACAGAGGCTGAGCTTTCAGCATTAGCCACAGTAGTCGAGAAGCCCAGGGTCTAGAGGTGCTTAGGACAGTGGCTATCACCCACATGGAGGAGCCCTGGCAAGTGTCTGGGGAGGCATGTTGGGGGCAGTGGTGAGGGATGTCTTAGTTTGAATTCCCGTGAAAGCAGAACCTAAGGGAAAGGCTTGTGTGCCTACAGTTGACTTGGGAGGTGATCCAAGGAGCTAGAAGTGAAGGAGCATTAAAAGTGACACAGAAACGAAGGAATGTCTACTGAGTGTGTTAATAAATGGATTACTGTTATGAATGTTTGTGTCCCACCCCCGATTCATATGTTGAAATCCCAGTGAAGATATTAGGAGGTGGGGCCTCTGGGCCTTTGGTCAGGCTCTGCTGTCATGAATGGGATTAGTGCCCTTTTTTATAAGACTCAAGAGAGTTCCCTCACTCTTTATGCCATGTGAGGATACAATGAGAAGACAGTATTAGTCTGCAGCCAGAGAGGGTCCTTATCAGAACCTCATCATGATCTCAGACTTCAGCCTCTAGACCCATGAGAAATGAATTTCTGTTGTTTATAAGCCATCCAGTCTATGTTTTTCTTTGTTATAGCAGCCTGAACAGATAAGACAATTACAGTGAACAACTGGGGCTTAATCCTGCTGGTCATTCTCTGAAGAACTGTATGGAACACACCTTAGGCCTGTCCCTCCAAAAAGATTATAGAGTCAAGTCCAGTCTCCGCTGGTAGTGGGTCACCTCCAGAGGTGTCAACTCCTCACACTTCTGGAATGTGCCTGCACAGGGCTGAGCAGCCTTCTGAAGCTTATCTAAAAGCAGAGCAGAGACTTGCCCATGGAACACACTTGTTGTGAGACCCTGGCAATGGTGCATGGGACGCTACCCCAGCTGTGCCGAGAGGAAGGCTTGGTCCATCATGAGTGTCTACTACAAGGGGGGAGTGGAGTGAACCCAGTTCCTGGCTCCCACTCCCACCAAATCATGGAAATTGTCTGATTACTTTATATACACTTATGTTCCATTAGTTATTTTGTTTGAAGAAAGGGTTTTGCAGCTGAAATCACTTAAAAGACACTTCTCTTTATAGTCTGATTTCAATTTCAACACTAGTGGGAAGATTCACTAGGTATGCCCTCCTCAATTCTCTGTCAAGTGTCTGAAATTCCTGGTTTAGAATCTGAATCACTCATTTGGCTCACCCTGGATGTCTGTTGAGATGCAAGTTCCCCTGACCGTACCCTCCCTGATTTGCTGTCACCCATTCAACTCTCAGTGGTACTGTGACTGCTGGAGTCTCCTAAAATGGTTTTGATGGGGGAGAAAGAACTGGCCGACCCAGGCAACAGGTGAAGGATGAGCCCACATCAGCTCACCCTGGAGGGTAAGAGTTCAAAGGCAGCATTTCTGCTTTTTTATGGTAGTGCTATGTGCTATGTTAGTGCTATGGAGGCGATAGTGACTAGCAGCAGCAGAACTGCTCCTGCATGAGCCTCCCTGTGTGACTCTTGGCCAGGCTCCTATCTTGCTATGTCTGTTTCCCCATCCATGAAAAGAGAGTGGATGGTAAGGGTGGAGGGGAATGTTGGCCTGGCCAAGCTCCAAGTTTCTTCTGGGTGGGAATTATGGGGAATTGGACAACAGACTTACTGAAAAAGGAAGCTGGTATCAGCTGGAACTAACATTTTTTTTAAAGATTTTTTTTGATGTGGACCATTTTTTAAAGTCTTAATTGAATTTTTTACAATATTGCTTCTATTGTGTTTTTTTTTTTTTTTTTTTTTGCCAGGAGGCATGTGGGATCTTAGCTCCCTGACCAGGGATTGAACCTGCACCCACTGCATTGGAAGGCAAAGTCTTAACCACTGGACCTCCAGGGAAGTCCCTGGAGCCAACATTTATTAAGTAGAAAAGCAGACCCAGTGTGGCCAGGCTTTTAGAGAAGCAGCAAGTTTGAATGTTATGTCAGTCTCATGGTTTTAAAATGTCAGCAATAGATTCAAACACTTTAAAAACAAAGTATAGGCCAATTTAAATCCTCCATGGGCCTACTACATTCACCAATTGTTCTTAAACATTAGTGTTCAGGAGAACCTTCTGGAATGAAGGTAAGTATATGTATTTCCTGGTTTGGTCTACAAAGATCTTGTACAAGGAACATGCATTATTTTGTCTCTAGTAAGAATTTTTGCCTTAAAGTATATTTTGTCTAATATTAGTATAGCCACTCTTCTTCTTTTGGTTACTGTTTGCATGGTATATATTTTCCCATCCTTTTACTTTCAACATGTTTTTGTCTTCGAATAGACAGCATGTAGTTTGGTCATTAAAAAAAAAAATTCCATTCTGCCAACTTCTGCCTTTTAATTGGAGGGTTTAACCCATTTACGTTTGCTGTAATTACCATTAAGATAGGATTTATATCTGCAATTTTGCTATTTGTTTTCTGTCTTATGTCTTTGTTCCTCTATTACTGACTTCTTTTCTGTTAAATAGATATTTTCTAGTATACCATTTAAATTTCCTTGTTGTTTCTTTCACTATAATTTTGAAGTTATTTTCTTAGTGATTTCCTTGGGGTTACAATCAGCATCTTAACTTAAAAAATCTAATTTGAATTAACTTTAACTTAATGTGAATTTCATATAGAAAATTTACTCCAATATAGCTCCATTTCCTCCCTAATCCTTGTGTAATTATTATATAAATTACATCTTTATACATTATAAACATATTGACATCATTTTATAATTATTGTTTTATGATGTTTTAAAAAATTATTTATTTTTAATAATTGTGGTAAAATATACATACAAGTTACCATTTAAATTGCTTTTAAGGGTACAGTTCAGTGGATACTGAGCTGGGTCCTTAGCATCAGAAGGAAAGTCATGGGCAGGGGAAGAGAGTCTAAACTGGAGGTACAAGGGAAAGCTGTCAGACACCAGAATCAGTTCCTACAGTAATGACTGGGACAAGTGAGGCCAAGAGAATTTGGAGTGTCTGATATACATCTGTTCTACCCCACTCCCTGTCCTCCTCCCATGCTGGATTAATACATACAGTTACAGCAAGTTCCCCCCTCTTTAGGGTGCTAGTTCTCAATCTTGACTGCACATTGAAGTCATCTAATTTCTTGAGTCTGGCATTTGCTAGTTGCTAAATGCTAGAAGCTGGTTCTGGTCTAGGTCTCCCTCTGTTGGTTACCTTTAAGATTGCAGTGGGTTTGCCTCAGCTGTCTGAATCCTTAGATCTTTCCTTAATATCCAGGCTGCTGCTCAGTGTCTATCCCTGTGATTCTCCAGAGAAGGAAGTCTCTGCTCTACTCTGGGCAAACCCTCAGAGCTCTGAGTTGAGCCTCAGTGTAGGTCTCTGGTGTCACAGACTCAGCCCTGATTAGACCACTTCTGACCAAAGGAGAAATCAAATCTCACCTCCTTCAAAGGTCCTCCCAGTGACCTCCAGGCAGAAAGATTGTGTCCTTCCTGGTACTCCCAAACCCTGGTGCTGTGGGGTAGGAGTAGTGGTGGGGAACCTCTTTGACTAAGACGAATGCCTGACCCTGGCAATAATAATTAAAGCTGACCTTTACTGAAACTTAACTCTCTGCCAACTGCTATTCTAAGTGCTCAACATATTTAACTTACTGATCATCCCAACTATATGAGGTGGGTCCCATTATAATCTGCATTGTATAAATGAAGAAACTGAGGCACAGAGAGTTTAAATAATTTTCCCAAAGTCATACAGTCAGTTGAGCCAGGATCCCCAGGCAGTCTGATACTATAAATAATATTATTTGTATTGTTTTCTGTGTCCAGGTACTGTTAGCTACTTGACATTCACTATCACTTTTAGTTTTGCAGATGAGAACCTGGGACTCAGAGAGGAGGAATAAGAAAATAGACTTAGGTTTGCCTGTCCTGGTGCTTTTCTAAATCAGGGTACCTCTGTTGGCAGAATTCATCATCTATGTTCAGTGGACTGCCTGCATCAGATGCATCTGGATGCCATAATAATGCGTATGCCTCACGATTCTGAGCCAGCAATTTTGGAGGATGAGCTGTGAAAATCTGCATTTTAGCAATCACTCCAGTTGATTCTGATTTACACAGAAGTTTGAAAAACTTTACTCTCTGCCCCCTCATTAGAGCACACCTACCACCCACCTTAGATAAAAATTACTTGAGTATGTATCTCTTTCCCTCTATAATGGTTAAAAATTTTTTACTGCAAGCAATAAAATCTCTGACAATAGTGGCTGAAATTCTAAAGAACTTTATTGTTTATTTAATAAAATATCCAGAATTAGACAGTCTTAAGACTGGTATAGCAGCTCAGCAGTGCCATCAAGGACCTAGTTCTTTCACTTTCTGTTATGCTATCTTTGGCTATCTTCTTCATGCTTGTTTCTTCATTGTTACAGATGGCTGCTGCAGATCCAGTCATCTTGTCCAAACTTCCCAGACTTCGTTTCAGCAAGAGCATAGTCACATGACTTAGGTATAGCCAAGCACAAATTATCACCTGGAATTTTTAATTGGGAGCTGGTGGCAAGAAGAAGCAGGGACAATAGGGATTCCATTCTGGGGGACAATGGTGATAATTATGTTGGCCAGAATGGATTCTAGTGCCATGTTATTCTTAGGTCAAGCAATGATGTCCTCACTCGATGGGTTTATGATGCAATTTTCTTATTGAGGTAAAATTGGTGTATAACATTATATGTTTCATGTGTACAACATTATAACCATCCATCACCATATACTTGACCCCCTTCACCCATTTTGCCCATTCCCCAACCTGTTCTCTGTGTCTATGAGTTTTTTTTTCCTTTTATTTGTTCATTTTTGTTTTGTGTTTTAGATTTTACATATGAGTGAAATCACTCGATTTTCGTCTTTCACATTCTGACTAACATAATTCCCTCAAGGTCCATCCAAGATATTGCAAGTGGCTATATTTCGTTCTTTTTTTATGGCTGATTAGTATTCCACTGTGTGTATATATGATATCTTTATCCATTCATCTTCCAGTGGACACTTAAGGTTGTTTCCATATCTTGGCTATTGCAAATAATGCTGCTACAAAATCAGGGCACATATATATTTTCAAATTAATGTTTTCATATTCTTTGTATAAATACCCAGAAGTGGAATGGCTGAATTGTATGGTAGTTCTATTCTTTAATTTTTGAAGAACTTTCATACTATTTTCCATAGTGGCTGAATCAATTCACAGTCTTACCAACCGTGTAAAAAGATTCCCTTTTCTGCACATCCTTTCCAACACTTGTTACTTCTTGTCTTTTTGGTGATAGCCATTCTAAGTATGAGGTGGTATCTTATTGTGGCTGTGATTTGCATTTCCCTAATAATTAGTGATTTTCATGTGTCGGTTGGCTACCTGTATGTCTTCTTTGGAGAAATGTCTACTCAGATCCCCTGTCCATTTTTTAATCTGGTGGGGTTTTGTTGTTGTTGTTAAGTTGTATGAATTCTTTACAATTTTTGGATATTAACCCCTTGTCAGATGTGTAAGTATCTTCTCTCATCCAGTAGTTAGCCTTTTCATTTGATGATTGTTTTCTTCACTGTGCAAAAGCTTTTTAGCTTGATGAAGTCCCATTTGTTTATTTTTGGCTTTATTTCCGTTGCCTTTGGAATCAGATCCACAAAAACATAGTTAAGATTGTTGTCAAGGAAGTTACCACCTATTTTTTCTCCTAGGAATTTCATGGTTTCAGGTCTTACGTTCAAGTCTTTAATCTATTTTGAGTTAATTTTTGTGTATAGTGTAAGATAATGGTCTAGTTTTATTCTTTTGCATGTGGCTGTCCAGTTTTTCCAACACCATTTTTTGAAGAGACTGTCCTTTCTCCACTGTATATTTTTTTCTCCTTTGTTGTAAATTAGTTATCTGTATATTTGTGGTTTTATTTCTGGGCTGTCAATGCTGTTCCATTGATATGTTGCATCTGTTATTATGCAAATGCCATACTGCTTTGATTACTATAGCTTTGTAGTATGCTTTGAAATCAGGAAGCATGATATCTCCAGCTTTGTCCTTCCTTCTCAAGATTGCTTTGGCTATTCAGGGTCTTTTGTGGTTCCATACAAAGTTTAGAATTATTTGTTCTAGTTGAGTGAAAAATGCCTTTGAAATTTTGATATAGATTGCATTGAATTGAATTTGAGAGTAGATTGATTTTGGTAGTATGGATATTTTAACAATATTAGTTCTTCCCATTTATGAGCATGGAATATATTTCCATTTACTTGTGTCTTCAATTTCCTTCATCAGTGTCTTATAGTTTTCAATATACAGGTCTTTAAGCTCCTTGGTTAAATTTATTCCTAGGTATTTTACTTACTTATTTTTGATGCAGTTGTAAATGGGATGATTTCCTTAATTTCTCTTTCTGATAGTTCATTATTAGTGTATAGAAACAGCACTGAGTTCTGCAGATTGATTTTCTATCCTATAACTTTACTGAATTCATTTATTACTTCTAATAGTTTTTTGATGGAATCTTTAAGGGTTTTCTATATAAAGTATCATATCACCTGCAAATAGCAAACATTTTACTCCTTCCTCTCCAATTTGGTTGCATTTTATTTATTTTTCTTGCCTAATCACTGTGGTTAGGACTTCCAATACAATGCTGAATAAAAGTGGTGAGAGTAGGCATTCCTGTCTTGTTACTGATCTTGGAGGAAAAGGTTTCATCTTTTCACCATTAAGTAAATGTTAGCTGTAGGTTTGTCATATATAGCCTTTATTACATTGAAGTATGCTTCCTCTACACCCACTTTGTTGAAAGTTTTTATTATAAATGGATGTTGAATTTTGTTAAGTGCTTTTTCTGCATCTGTTAAGATCATCATAAGATTTTCATCCTTTATTTTGTTAATGTGGTATATCATATTGATTGATTTGTGGCTGTTGAACCAGCCTTGTATCCCTGCAATAAATACCACTTGATTATGGTGTATGATGCTTTTAATGCATTGTTGAATTTGGTTTGCTAATATTTTGTTGAGGACTCTTGCATCTATCTTCAATAAGGATACTGACCTGTAATTTGTGTGTGTGTGTGTGTGTGTGTGTGTGTGTGTGTGTGTGTGTGATGTCATTGTCTGGTTTTAGTATCAGGATAATGCTGGCTTCATAAAATGAGTGTGGAAGTGTTCCCTGCACTTCAATCTTTTGGACAAATTTGAGAAGGATAGGTATTAAATCTTGTTTTGTGTGTTTGGTAGAATTCACCAGTGAAACCATCTTGTCCTGGACTTTTGTTTTTTGGGAGATTTTTGATTACTGATTCAATGTCCATGATAGTAATTGCTCTATTCAGATTTTCTATTTCCTCATGACTCAGTCTTGGAAGACTAAATATTTCTATGAATTTATCCATTTCTTTTAGGGTGTCCAACTTGTTAGCATAAAATTGTGGTAGTCTTTTATAACCGTTTGTATTTCTGTGCTGTACTGAAATATTTCTAAGGTCTCCTCTTTCATTTCTTATTTTGTTTATTTAAGCCCTCTATTTTTTCTTGGTTAGTCTAGGTAAATATTTGTTAATTTTGCTTATCTTTTGAAAGAACCAGCTCTTAGTTTCATTGATCTTTTTTGTTTGTTTATTATCTATTTCATTTACTTCTGCTCTTGTCTTTATTATTTCCTTCCTTCTCCTAAAGTTGAGCTTCATTTGTTCTTCTTTTTTCTAACTCCTTTAGGTGTAAAGTTAGATTGTTTATTTGAGATTCTTCTTATTTTTTGAGGTAGGCCTGTATTGCTATGAACTTCTCTCTTAGAACTGCTTTTGCTCTACCCCATAAATTTTGGTATGTCATATTTGTTTTCCTTTGTCTCTATGTATTTCTTTTTTTCTTCTTTGACTTCTTCAGTGCCCCATTCGTTGTTTAGTAGCATGTTATTTGATCTCTACATTTCTGGGATTTTTCCCATTAAAAATTTTTATTTATTTATTTGAGTATAGTTGCTTTACATTGTTGTGTTAATTTCTGCTGTACAACGAAATGAATCAGCTATATGTATACATATATCTCCTCCCTTTTGGAGCTCCATCACACCCCCTCCCCATCCCACCCATCTAGGTCATCACAGAGCACTGAGCTGAGCTCCTTGTGCTATACAGCAGGTTCCCACTAGCTATCAATTTTACGCATGGTAGTGTGCATATGTCAATCCTAATCTCTCAATTTGTCCCACCACCTCCCCTTTGCCCCCTGTGTGCACACATCTATTTTCTACATCTGCGTCTCTATTCCTGACCTGAAAAGAGGTTCATCTGTACAATTTTTAATGCATATAAATTCCACATATATGTGTTAATATACAATATTTGTTTTTTTCTTTCTGACTTACTTCACTCTGTATGACAGATTCTAGGTACATCCACATCTCTACAAATGACCCAATTTCGTTTGTTTTTATGGCTGAGTAATATTCCATTGTATATATGTACCACATGTTCTTTTTTTTTTTAACATCTTTATTGGAGTATAATTGCTTTACAATGGTGTGTTAGCTTCTGCTTTACAACAAAATGAATCAGTTATATATATACACATGTTCGATATCTCTTCCCTCTTGCATCTCCCTCCCTCCCACCCTCCCTATCCCACCCCTCCAGGTGATCACAAAGCACCGAGCTGATCTCCCTGTGCTATGCGGCTGCTTCCCACTAGCTCTCTACCTTACGTTTGGTAGTGTATATATGTCCATGCCTCTCTCTCGCTTTGTCACAGCTTACCCTTCCCCCTCCCCATAGCCTCAAGTCCATTCTCTAGTAGGTCTGTGTCTTTATTCCTGTCTTACCCCTAGGTTCTTCATGACAATTTTTTTTCTTAAATTCCATATATATGTGTTAGCATACAGTATTTGTCTCTCTCTTTCTGACTTACTTCACTCTGTATGACAGACTCTAGGTCTATCCACCTCATTACAAATAGCTCAATTTCGTTTCTTTTTATGGCTGAGTAATATTCCATTGTATATATGTGCCACATCTTCTTTATCCATTCATCTGTCAATAGACATTTAGGTTGCTTTCATGTCCTGGCTATTGTAAAAAGTGCTGCAATGAACATTGGGGTACAAGTGTCTTGTTGAATTATGGTTTTCTCAGGGTATATGCCCAGTAGTGGGAATGCTGAGTTATATGGTAGTTCTTTTTTTTTTTTAAATACATCTTTATTGGGGTATAATTGCTTCACAGTGCTATGTTAGTTTCTGTTGTACAAGAAAGTGAACCAGCCATATGCATACATATATCTCCATATCCCCTCCCTCCTGAGCCTCCCTCCCACCCTCCCTACTCCACCCCTCTATGTCATCACAAAGCACTGAGCTGATCTCCCTGTGCTATACTGCTGCTTCCCACTAGGTATATATTTTACATTTGGTAGTGTATGTATGTCGATGATACTCCCACTTTGCCCCAGCTTCCCCTCCCCATCTATGTCTTCAAGTCCATTCTCTATGTCTACGTCTTTATTCTTGCCCTGCCATTAGGTTCATCAGTACCATTTTTTTCTTTCTTTTTCTTTTTTTTAGATTCCATATATATACGTTAGCATACGGTACCTGTTTTTCTCTTGCTGACTTACTTCACTCCATATGACAGACTCTAGGTCCATCCACATCTCTACAAATGACCCAATTTCATTCCTTTTTATGGCTGAGTAATATTCCATTGTATATATGTGCCACATCTTCTTTATCCATTCATCTGTCGATGGACATTTAGGTGACTTCCATATCCTGGCTATTGTAAACAGTGCTACAATAAATATTGTGGTACATGTCTCTTTTTGAATTATGGTTTTCTCAGGGTATATGCCCAGTAGTGGGATTGCTGGGTCATATGGTAGTTCTAGTTATAGTTTTTTTTGTGGTATGCAGGCCTCTCACTGCTGCGGCCCCTCCTGTCACAGAGCACAGGCTCTGTGTGGCACACGGGATCCTCCAGGACCGGGGCACGAACCCGCGTCCCCTGCATTGGCAGGTGGACTCCCAACCACTGCGCCACCAGGGAAGCCCCTATTTTTAGTTTTTTAAGGAACCTCCATACTGTTCTCCATAGTGGTTGTATCAATTTATATTACCACCAGCAGTGCAGGAGGGTTCCCTTTTCTCCACACTCTCTCCAGCATTTATTGTTTGTAGATTTTTTGATGATGGCCATTCTGACCAGTGTGATGTGATACTTCATTGTAGTTTTGAATTGCATTTCTCAAATAGTTAGTGATGTTGAATATCTTTTCATGTGCCTCTTGGCCATCTGTATGTCTTCTTTGGTGAAATGTCTATTTAGGTTTTCTGCCCATTTTTTAATTGGGTTGTTTGTTTTTTTTGACATTGAACTGCATGAGCTGCTTGTATATTTAGGAGATTAATCCTTTTTCCTTTGCTGTGCAAAAGCTTTTAAGTTTCATTAGGTCCCTTTTGTTTATTTTTGTTTTTATTCCCATTTCTCTAGGAGGTGGGTCAAAAAGGATCTTGCTGTGATTTATGTCATGGAGTGTTCTTCCTATGCTTTCCTCTGAGTTTTATAGTGTCTGGCCTTACATTTAGGTCTTTAATCCATTTTCAGTTTATTTTTGTGTACGGTGTTAGGGAATGTTCTAATTTCATTCTTTTACACGTAGCTGTCCAGTTTTCCCAGCACCACTTATTGAAAAGACTGTCTTTTCTCCATTGTATGTTCTTGCCTCCTTTGTCATAGATTAGGTGACGATATGTCCGTGTGTTTATCTCTGGGCTTTCTATCCTATTCCATTGATCTATATTTATTTTTTTGTGCCAGTACCATATTGTCATGATTACTATAGCTTTGTAGTATAGTCTGAAGTCAGGGAGCCTGATTCCTCCAGCTCCATTTTTCTTTCTCAAGACTGCTTTGACTAATCGGGGTCTTTTGTGTCTCCATACAAATTTTAAATTTTTTTGTTCTAATTTTGTGAAGAATGTCATTGGTAATTTGATAAGGATTGCATTGAATCTGTAGATTGCTTTGGGTGGTATAGTCATTTCTACAATATTGGTTCTTCCAATCCAAGAACATGGTATATCTCTCCATCTGTTTGTATCATCTTTACTTTCTTTCATCAGTGTCTTATAGTTTTCTGCATACAGGTCTTTTGTCTCCCTAGGTAGGTTTATTCCTAGGTATTTTATTCTTTTTGTTGTAATCGTAAATGGGAGTGTTTCCTTAATTTCTCTTTCAGATTTTTCGTCATTAACTATAGGATTGCAAGAGATTTCTGTGCATTAATTTTGTATCCTTCAACTTTACCAAATTCACTGATTAGCTCTAGTAGTTTTCTGGTGGCATCTTTAGGATTCTCTGTATACTATCATGTCATCTGCAAACCATGACAGTTTTACTTCTTTTCCAATTTGTATTCCTTTTATTTCATTTTCTTCTCTGTTTGACATGGCTAGGACTTCCAAAACTATGTTCAATAATAGTGGGAAGAGTGGACATCCTTTTCTTGTTCCTGATCTTAGAGGAAATGCTTTCAGTTTTTCACCATTGAGAATGGTGTTTGTTGTGGGTTTGTCATATATGGCCTTTATTATGTTGAGGTAGGTTCCATTTGTGCCCACTTTCTGGAGATTTTTTTTATCATAAATGGGTGTTGAATTTTGTCAAAAGATTTTTCTGCCTCTATTGAGATGATCATATGGATTTTTATTCTTCAATTTGTTAATATTGTGTATCACACTGATTGATTTGAATATATTGAAAATCCTTGCATCCCTGGGATAAATCCCACTTGATCATGGTGTATGATCCTTTAATGTATTGTTGGATTCTGTTTGCTAGTATGTTGTCGCAGATTTTTGCATCTATATTCATCAGTGATATTAGTCTGCAATTTTCTTTTTTTTTGTTTTTTGCGGTATGGGGGCCTCTCACTGTTGTGTCCTCTCCCGTTGCGGAGCACAGGCTCTGGAAGCACAGGCTCAGCGTCCATGGCTCATGGGCCCAGCTGCTCCACAGCATGTGGGATCTTCCCAGACTGGGGCATGAACCCGTGTCCCCTGTATCGGCAGGCGGACTCTCAACCACTGCACCACCAGGGAAGTCCCCCCTGTAATTTTCTTTTTTTGTAGTATCTTTGTCTGGTTTGGGTATCAGGGTGATGGTGTCCTCATAGAATGAGTTTGGGAATGTTCCTTCCTCTGCAATATTTTGGAAGAGCTTGAGAAAGATGAGTGTTAGATCATCTCTAAATGTTTGATAGAATTCACCTGTGAAGCCATCTTGTTCTGGACTTTTGCTTGTTGGAAGATTTTTAATCACAGTTTCAATTTCATCATTTGTGATTTGCATGTTCATATTTTCTATTTGTTCCTGATTCAGTCCTGGGCGGTTATACCTTTCTAAGAATTTGTCCATTTCTTCCAGGTTGTCCATTTTATTGGCATAGAGTTGCTTGTAGTAGTCTCTTAGGATGCTTTTTATTTCTGCAGTGTCTGTTGTAACTTCTCCTTTTCATTTCTAATTTTATTGATTTCAGTCCTCTGCCTCTTTTTCTTGATGAGTCTGGCTAATGGTTTATCAATTTTTTTTTATCTTCGGAAAGAACCAGCTTTTAGTTTTATTGATCTTTGTTATTGTTTTCTATGTTTCTATGTCATTTTTTTCTGCTCTGATCTTTATGATTTCTATCCTTCTACTAACTTTGGGTTTTGTTTGTTCTTCTTTCTCTAGTTCCTTTAGCCGTAAGGTTAGATTGATATTTGAGATTTTTCTTGTTTCTTGAGGTAGGCTTGTATTCCTATAAACTTCCCTCTTAGAACTGCTTTTGCTGAATCCCATAGGTTTTGGATCATCGTGTTTTCATTGTCATTTGTCTCTAAGTATTTTTTGATTTCCTCTTTCATTTCTTCAGTGATCTCTTTGCTATTTAGTAACATATTGTTTAGCCTCCATGTGTTTGTGTTTTTTACGGCTTTTTTCCCCATAATTGATTTTTAATCTCATAGCGTTGTGGTCAGAAAAGATGCTTGATATGATTTCAATTTTCTTAAATTTACTGAGGCTTGATTTGTGACCAAAAATGTGATCTATCCTGGAGAATTTTCCATGTGCAGTTGAGAAGAAAGTGTAATCTGCTGTTTTTGGATGGAATGTCCTATGAATATCAATTAAATCTATCTGAGCTATTGTGTCATTTAAAGCTTCTGTCTCCTTATTTATTTTCATTTTGGATGATCTGTCCATTGGTGTAAGTGAGGTGTTAAAGTTCCCCACTATTATTGTGTTACTGTCGGTTTCCCCTTTTATAGCTGTTAGCAGTTGCCTTATGTACTGAGGTGCTCCTATGTTGGGTGCATATATATTTATAATTGTTTTAACTTCTTCCTGGGTTGATCCCTTGATCATTACATGGTGTCCTTCCTTTTGTCTTGTGTCATTTTTTATTTTAAACTCTATTTTATCTGATATGTGTATAGGTACTTCAGCTTTCTTTTGAGTTTCATTTGCGTGGAATATCTTTTTCTATCCCCTCATTTTCAGTCTATATGTGTCCGTAAGTCTGAAGTGGGTCTCTTGTAGACAGCATATATATAGGTCTTGTTTTTGTATCCATTCAGCGAGCCTGTGTCTTTTGGTTGGACATTTAATCTATTCACATTTATGGTAATTATCGATATGTATGTTCCTATGACCATTTTCTTAATTGTTTTGTGTTTGTTTTTGTAGGTCCTTTTCTTCTCTTGTGTTTCCCACTTAGAGAAGTTCCTTTAGCATTTGTTGTAGAGCTGGTTTGGTGGTGCTGACTTCTCTTAGCTTTTGCATGTCTGTAAAGCTTTTGATTTCTCTGTCGAATCTGAATGAGATCCTTGTTGGGTAGAGTAATCTTGGTTGTGGGTTCTTCAGTTTCATCACTTTAAGTATATCGTGCCACTCCCTTCTGGTTTGTAGAGTTTCTGCTGAGAAATCAGCTGTTAACCTTATGGGAGTTCCCTTGTATGTTATTTGTCGTTTTTCCCTTGCTGCTTTCATTAAGTTTTCTTTGTCTTTAATTTTTGTCAATTTGATTACTATGTGTCTCGGTGTGTTTCTCTTTTCGTTTATCCTGCCTGGGTCTCTCTGTGATTCCTGGTCTTGGGTGACTATTTCTTTTCCCATGTTAGGGACGTTTTCGACTATAATCTCTTCAAATATTTTCTCAGGTCATTTCTCTTTCTCTTCTCCTTCTGGGACCTCTATAATGGGAATGTTGTTGCGTTTAATGTTGTCCCAGAGTTCTCTTAGGCTGTCTTCATTTCTTTTCATTCTTTTTTCTTTATTCTTTTCCCCGGCAGTGTACTCCACCATTCTGTCTTCCATGTCACTTATCCGTTCTTCTGTCTCAGTTATTCTGCTATTGATTCCTTCTAGTGTATTTTTTATTTCAGGTATTGTATTGTTCCTCTCTGTCTGTTTGTTATTTAATTCTTCTAGGACTTTTTTTTTGTGGTATGCAGGTCTCTCAGTATTGTGGCCTCTCCCGTCTGGGCGCGCAGGCTCAGCGGCCATGGCTCATGGGCCTAGCCACTCTGCGGCACGTGGAATCTTCCTGGACTGGGGCATGAACCCGTGTCCCCTGCATCGGTAGGCGGACTCTCAACCACTGCCCCACCAGGGAGGCCCCTTCTAGGACTTTTTAAAGCACGTCTTGCATCTTCTCGATCTTTGCCTTCATTCTTTTTCTGAGGTCCTGATTCATCTTCACTATCATTATTCTGAATTCTTTTTCTGGAATGTTGGCCATCTCCGTTTCATTTAGTTGTTTTTCTGGGGTTTTATCTTGTTCCATCATCTGATATATAGCCCTCTGCCTTTTCATCTTGTTTATCTTTCTGTGAATGTGGTTTTTGTTTCACAAGCTGCAGAATTGTAGTTCTTCTTGCTTCTGCTGTCTGCCCCCTGGTGGATGAAGCTATGTAAGAGGCTTCTGGAAGTTTCCTGATGGGCGGGCCTGGTGGTGGTAGAGCTGGGTGTTGTTCTGGTGGGCAGAGCTCAGTAAAACTTTAATCCGCTTGTCTGCTGATGGGTGGAGCTGGGTTCCCTCCCTATTGGTTATTTGGCCTGAGGCGACCCAATACTGGTGCCTACTTGGCTCTTTGGTGGGGCTAATGGCAGACTCTGGGTGGGCTCATGCCAAGGAGTACTTCCCAGTACTTCTGCTGCCAGTGTCCTTGTCCCCGCGGTGAGCCATAGCCACCCCCCGCCTCTGTAGGAGACCCTCCAACACTAGCAGGTAGGCCTGGTTCAGTCTCCTACGGGGTCACTGCTTCTTCCCCCTGGGTTCTGATGTGCACTCTACTTTGTGTGTGCCCTCCAAGAGTGGAGTCTCTTTCTCGTCCAGTCCTGTCAAAGTCCTACAATCAAATCCCACTAACCTTCAAAGTCTGATTCTCTAGGAATTCCTCCCCCCGTTGCTGGACCCCTAGGTTGAAAAGCCTGATGTGAGGCTCAGAACGTTCACTCCAGTGGGTGGACTTCTGTGGTACAAGTGTTCTGCAGTTTGTGAGTCACCCACCCAGCAGTTATGGGATTTGATTTTATTGTGATTGCACCCCTCCTACCAACTCATTGTGGTTTCTCCTTTGTCTTTAGGTCTGGGGTATCTGTTTTGGTGAGTTCCAGTGTCTTCCTGTCGATGACTGTCCAGCAGTTAGTTGTGATTCTGGTGTTCTTGCAAGAGGGAGTGAGCGCACATTCTTCTACTCTGTCATCTTGAACCAATCTCTGTGTTTCCTTATTTATTTTCTGCCTGATCAACCTGTTGTTGTAAGTGAAGTGTTAAAGTCTCTTACTATTATTTTATTGCTGTCAATTTCTCCCTTTAGGTCTGGTAATATTTGCTTTATGTTGGGTGCATGTATATTTATAAACGTTATATCTTCTTGCTGGATTGATCCTTTATCATTATGTGATGCCCATTTTGTATTTTATTACAGTCTTTGTTTTAAAGTCTATTTTGTCTGATATGAGTATAGCTACACCAGTTTTCCTTTCATTTCTGTTTGCATGTAATTTCTTTCTCCATACCTTCACTTATAGTCTGTGTGTGTCCTTACTTCTGAAGTTAGTCTCTTGTGGGAAACATATAATTGTGTCTTGTTTCTTAATCCACTCACCCATTCTATGTCTTTTGATTGAAGAGTTTAGTCCATTTACATTTGAAATAATTATAGATAGGTATGCACTTATTGCCATTTTGTTAATTGTTTTCTGTGTCTTTTTCATAGTTCCTCTCTGTTCCTTTCTTGTTCTTGTTCTCTTCCTTTGTGGTTTGATGACTTTCTTTAGTGTTAAGTTTGGATTCTTTTCTCTATTTCTTTTGTGTATTTACTATGCGTTTTCACTTTGTAGTTGTGAGATTCATATATAAAACCCTATATGTATATAATAGTTTGTTTTAAGTTGATAGCAACTTCAATTTGAACACATTCCAAAACACATTTTTACTCCCTCTCCTATTTTTTGTATCTTTGATGTCTCATTTTACATCTTTTTGTTTTGTGCATCCCTGAACTAATTATTGTAATTTTAGTTAATTTTTACTATTTTCATCTTTCAACCATCACACTTGCTTTATAACTAATTGATTCACTACCTTTACTATATACTTACCTTTTCCAGTGAGATTTTTACTTTCATATGTTTTCTTGTTATTAATGAGTGCCATTGCCTTTAAGCTCAGAGAAGTCCTTTAACATTTCTTGTAAGGTTGATTTACTGGTGATGAACTTCAACTTTTCTTACCTGGAAAGCTCTTGATCTCTCCTTTAATTCTGAATGATAAACTTGTGGGTACAGAATTCTTGGTTGAAAGTTTTTTCTTTTCAGCACTTTGAATGTGTTTTGCCACCCTCTTCTGGCTTGCAAATTTTCTGTTGAAAAACCTGCTGCTAGCCTTATGGGGTTTCTCTTATATGTAAGAAGTTGTTTTTCTCTTGCTGCTTTTAAAATCCTCTCTTTAACTTTTACCACTTTACTATAACATGTATTGGTGTGGATCTCTTTGGGTTCATTTTATTTGGAACTCTCTTTCCTTCCCCAGATTAGGTAAGATTTCAGCCATTATTTCTTCAAATACATTTTCTAGTCCCTTCTCTTTCTCTTCTTTTTCTGGGACCCTTTAATGTAAATGTTATTCTGCTTGGTGTTGTCCCAGAGGTCCCTTAAGAAATCTTCATTTTTTTTAATTCTTTTTTTTTTTTTTTGCTGCTCTATCTGGGTGATTTCCATTGTTTTTCAGCTCACTGATTCATTCTTCTGCTTCATCTAGTCTGCTGTTGTATTTTTTAGTTCATTTATCTAGTGTATTTTTCAGTTTGGTTATTGAATTCTTCAGCTCTGTAGCTTGTTTGGAACTTTCTTATATTTTCTAACTCTTTGTTGAAGATCCCACTGTGTTCAGCTATTCTTCTCCTGAGTCTGGTGAGCATCTTTATTACCATTACTTTGAACTCTGTATCAGGTAGGTTGCTTATCTCTGTTTCATTACTGTCTTTTTTTCTGAGGTTTTGTCTTGCTCTTTTCTTTGGAATATATTCCTCTGTCTCCTCATTTTGCCTGACTCTTTGTGTTTATTTCTGTGTATTAGGCAAATCAGCTCTCTCTCCCGGTTCTTGAAGGAGTGGTCACTGGAAGACTGGGGGTGTGCTTTGTTCTGTTGTCTGTGCAGTACTCTGGAGGTGCTAGCCTGCCAAGATCTGTCTCTCTGCTTGTTTCAGTCCCATGGGGCCCAGAAACACAAGCCCTCCTGGCCACCAGCACCAGGTGTTCAAGTGTCATCCCCTGTGTGGGGTGCATGCACCTTCTATATCTAGTGGGGTGGGACAACTGTGGATGAGAGCTAGGATGGGGCAAGCCCATCTGCTGGATCTGGCAGTGCAGGGACTGTGCTGGATGAGTGCTGGACTGGGGTGAGGTCACACTCTGGGTCTGGTGAGGTGAGGGCTGTTGTGGGTGATCAGCAGGCTGTGTGAGCTGTGCTAGTGAGTGAGATTGAGAGTGCCAAAAATGATGCCTGCTAGCTCCAGGCTAATGAGGCAGAAGGAGAGTAAGAAAAATGGCAGCTGCCAGCATCTCTGTCCCTGGAGAGGTCTCCAAAAGACCCTTACTCTCCGTATACATCCTAAGATTAGTCAGCAAATCTCCCTCCTCAAGTGCTTCTCAAGCTATGGCTTCTGCGTTGGAACTTGGAGCCAGTGTGTAGGCCCTGCAAGAGTGGAGTTTCTGTTTTATACAGCCCTTCAGCTCTCTCAGAATAAGCCCTGCTGGATTTCAAAGCCAGTCATTCCAGGAGTTCACCTTTCTGGTTCAGGTTTCACAGGCTGAAGTGTCAAATGTGGGGCTGAACCCCTTGCTCCTGAGGGAGGAGCTCCCTCCTGCTTGTTGGTCACCTCTCTTACCCATCTTGATGTGCCTTCCCCCCCTCCTTTGTCTTTTGTTGTGGAAGAGCTGTTCTGCCAGTCTTCTGGTCTTTTTTGAGAGAACTGTTCTATATGTAGTTGTAAATTTGGTGTGTCCATGGGAGGAGGTGACCACAGGATCTTCTTATGTCACCATCTTGAACGCTTTTCCTGTGGTTCAGTTTTGACTGTGATGCCAATCGTGTGGCCATCCTTTGCTCCTGCTCATTTTCTAAACCTGGTTCTCCATCTTCTCTCCTTAGAGTGACTACCTTGTGTCCTTTCAATATTTTCTCCTCTCCTTGATCCGACCAGAGTCAGTTTCCTTTGCTTGCAGACAGGTCTATCATGCTTGGTTTTTTCAGGTCTCAGCCAAAACAACTCCTCAGAGGGACCTCCTCCAGCCACAGGGGAGGTAGCCTGTTATTCCCCAGGACAACACCTGTGTTTTTCCTTCATTACACTTATAACAAACTGTCAGTATTTTATTTGCTGGTTTACCTGCTTCTGTCTGATTCTCCATTAGGATGTAAACTTCATGAGTTGGGGCCTTCCCTGGTGGCACAGTGGTTAAGAATCCACCTGCCAATGCAGGGGACACGGGTTCGAGCCCTGGTCCAGGAGGATCCCACATGCCACGGAGCAACTAAACCCATGTGCCACAACTACTGAGCCTGCACTATAGAGCCTGTGAGCCACAACTATTGAGCCCGTGTGCCACAAGTACTGAAGTCCGTGCCTAGAGTCCATGCTCTGTAACAAGTGAAGCCACCACGATGAGAAGCCTGTACACCATAATGAAGAGTAGCCCCTGTTCACCGCAACTAGAGAAAGCCCGTGCACAGCAACAAAGACCAACACAGCCTAAAATAAATAAATAATAAAATAAATTAAAAAAATAAACTTCATGAGTTCATGGACCACTGTATTCTCAAGTGTGCAGTGCCTGACACAGAGTAAGTATTTAAGATGGTTGTGATTGAGTAGATGCATAGATGACTGATGGATGCACGGATGGTTAAAGAGGCTTGTTTTGGGACAGGGCTGACCTGGGAGGCATCAGATGAGCAGATAAGCCCTTTACCTTAGGTCACATTCCTTACTCCAGAGTCACTTTGAGTCTCCCGGTTCTCTTCATTCATGATGAGCAGGCACATCATTTTTACACGACAGCATCATGAAGAGAGAACCCTATTCTTAAACAGAACCACAAGGGTTGCTCCTGTCCTGGGTGGGGAGTGTTCCTGCCTCCTCAACAAACAGGCACCAGCCAAGCACAAAGGGGAACAATAATAAGATAATACTTAGATAAAATGCTTTAATGTCTGTGCATAATGCCTACTTAGACACTGATAACCCTGGAAATAATAGGGACACATTAATGACACTGGGAAATTATTCAAGAGGCTGACATGCACTGAAGCTTGTGTCAATTAACTGATGCGTAACAAACTACCCCCAAACTTCGTGGTGTAAAACATTTATTTATTGTTCTCATGAGTGAGGATTTCAGACATGGCATGGTGGGGATGGCTTGCCTGTGTTCCATGAAGTTCAGAGCCTTGGCTTGAAGACTTGAGGGCTGAGTGTAACTCAATGTCTGGGGCTGAAGCTACTGAAGTTTCGTTTACTCACACGGTTGGCAGTTGATTCTGGCTGGTGGTGGGAACCTTAGCTGGATTTTCAGCTGGCATACCTACATGAAGCCTCTCCATGTGCTGTGGGCTTCCTCACAACATAGAGGCTGGGTTCCAAATGTGAGTGCTGAGAGAGAGAGAGAGAGCAAGAACGAGAGTGAGCCAGGAAGAAGCCATGTTGTCTTTTATGATTTATCAGAAGTCCCATAGCATCACTTCGGCTGCATTGTTCATCAAGGCAGTTTCAAAGGACAACCTTTGAGAAGGGGGGAGATTAGACTTTACCTTTTGATTGAGTCTGGAAGAGCATATGGAACTAGGATTGTGGCCATGTTTGGAAAATATAATCTGCCGTACAGCCCCTCCCCCACTCTGCCCCACCAAATTGAAATGAACTCTGGCCAGTCAGGGTCAGGCTTTTCCCAGTCCTCATCCACTTGCCTCTCCAGCCTCACATTCCTCATGTTTAGCAACAGATCTTCCCTTCTCATGCACCCCCCCTCACCCGGATCCAATGTCCCCTGCCTGAATATGAGAATGTCTTAACATCTTTCAAGGTCAGCTCATCTGAGACGTTCTCCTTGATTGCCCCAGCCTCCCAGCTGGACCTCAAGTCTTCTTTTCCCTCTGAAACCTGCTCCTCCTTCCAAGACTGGTGTGGAGCTCTGAACACCTGGGACATTGACCAAAGAAGATGTTTCCTGGGCCTAGGCCAGGGTCCCAGCACAGGGGTTAGAGGGTTAGACACAGAGAGGTGGCCAATGGGGGGCCAGGGTGAGTCTGGAGGGAGAGGTAAAGAGCTTCCATTTTGCAGTCCCCCAGGGCTCACCTAGTGGAGGAAGAGCAAAAGAGCAGTGCTCCGTGAGCCCTGGAATCACTGTATTGCTCACGCTAGAAGATGTTGGTGTCAGTTATTAGCCTACTTTCTTCACATTCCACGTCTAATCCCTTGGGATGTCTAGTGGGTTCTGCCTTCTCCACTACTTCTTCGTCCAGACTTTGCTACCCACGCTGGTCTGAGCTACCATCACCTCTTACCTGGATGGTTACAGTAGCCTCCTCCCTGGACTCCCTGCATCGGCCAGAGGGCTTCTTTTAAAACACAAGTGAGATCCTGTCACTTCTCTGCTCAAAACCCTCCTGGACACCCCATCTCATCCAGGATAGAAGCCAAAGTCCTTACAGTGGTCTTCAAGGCCCGATGGGATCTGTGCCCCCCACTCCACCACTCTGCTTTCATTCCGATTACTCTCACCCTCACTTCTCCTCTACAAGAGCATTGCTTCCTTATGTTCTGATTACACACCAGGGATACTCCCACCTCAGGGCTTTGCTCTGTTGTTCCTGGAACTCACTCCTTTAGATCTTCACATGGCTTTCCTTCATAGTTCATTTTCTGTTTCTAGTAAATATCACCTGTCAGAGGGCTGCCCTGCCCAGTCCCTCCTCAACACATATCCCCATCCTGACTTTTATTCATCAGTGTACAATAATTATTTGAAGATGTATTTTGTATTTATTTGATTACTCATTTTATTATCTATCTTCCCACATCCACTTCTATACCTCTGTTTCCCCATGCCAGAAAACTTCTAGAAAACAAAGATCATCTGTGCTGAATCCCTAGAACCTGGTCACAGTAGGGGTTCATGAATCATCTGTGATTCAAGAAATCTTGGAATTTAATGGCTTCGTGACCCTAGGAGGTCGCTCACATCAGGTGAGTTGGATTGTCAATGTCATATACAAAAACACCAAAATCTTCCTGTAGAGTTATGCCTCCAGTCTCCACAGGGATATCAAGTTTAAACAGAAGGCTGGACCTTCAGTCTGAAGCACTGACCATCAGATGATTTTACAAAAGCCTGTAATTCTCACCATGGAACAGTAGGAGACCCCCCTCTCTCCTCTCTCAAGGACCCAGAAGTTGGAAAGGGCACACTCCAAATTGACAACTTGTGTGTTCTCTGGAAAAAAGAGTAGAAGAGGGGTGGGAAAGAGAACTGTCTGTTTTTCAGTCTCTATTTTGCTTATGTATTTAAGGGAATTTTATACTGTAACTATATTTGTATAAAATATTTTAATAAATGTATCTGTATATGTTAAACATTTTTATTTTACAAAAGAGAAAGCTAATTTACTATGGGTTGACCATTAATAAGGTGATATCAATAACTCATTTTATGCACATTTGCCTATGTTTCTACCTTGTATATTGGCAACTATTGACAGATAAACAAATGATTGCAATAAAGATGATCATAAAGGTATGTGAAGGTTAGTATGAGAGCAAAGAATGGAGAGAACTTGCTCTAAACCTCTGCTTCCCCATTGGTACAAGGGAAGTAAATAATGTCTGCCTTTCAAGGTTGCAGGGAGGGGAAATGACACACGGCAGGAAGACCCCCTACTATGCGGCAGGCTCCAGAAGATGCTGGTTGAATTCAGCTGTTTGAGGCTGGCTTCTAAGGCAGGTGTGATCAAGGTTGGGAGGAGGAGTGGTCTAGAGCCAAAGGTAGGACGGGTAAGGAGGCTGTTTCTGGGAAGAGGGACTCATAGCTCCCCTATTGATGGCACTTAGTGTGGGAAGGAGAGAGCCAATAACCAAGTAGTTGCAGGAAAGTAGTGTGGGAGGAGGCATCCAAGAATGCCTCTCCAGGGCTGGGTGCCATGGCAGAGACACACTTCCTTGACTTTCTGCATCATTTACCCCCTTGTTTCTTTGTAAACCCGTGATGGCATTTATCACTGGATACCTTTTCAGAATTTGTGTAGGTAGTACAACATAACATAGAGGTTAGGCACTATAGCCAGTCTGCCCAGGTACCACCACTGCCACTTACTAACTCTCCTGTGACCCAATTAAGTCTTGAAGTCTCAGTTCCCTTATCTGTAAGGTGAAGATAATGTTAGTCCTTTCCTCAAAGGTTTGTTGGAAAGCTTAAATAAACAAGTACCAATAAAATGCTTAGAACAGACTTCTGGCTTCCCAGTCTGACATGTAAGAAGCTTGGAAGTCGCCACTCTGTACTAACAACAAGTAAAAATCTAAACAAACTGAAAAATCAACAACTCTTCTTAGATCCATAAGAGAAGTGAGGTCCCAAGGCAAACTGCTGTCCCCCAAACTGGAGAGATTTGTGAATACAGAGAAACACTTGAGCAGCAACCTCTGTGGGAACCAGTGTTGGGGTAGGAAAACCTGAACTGAAGTGACTTTTTTGTTCTGTTTTATACTTTATTAAGATTTTTAAAATAACTCATCTTAAACAAGGTCAGTTTTTACAGGATTACTCTAAAGAAAGTGGTGATTGATGGAGGTTCATTGTGGACAAGTCTGAGAGTTAAAAACTCCAGGGGGACCCAGTCATAGAGGGTCCCCAACATCTCTGTGGGTTTTCCCTCCAGAAACCTTACCAGGTTTTCTTGGTGAAGATCGGAGAAAATTCCCCTCATGTTTTCTTTGTTTTTCTTATTGTTAATTGATCTAAAAGATAATAGTTTGTTCAAAATAATAATTGATCTAAAAGATATTATTTTGTTCAAATAATAATAGTTTGTTCAAATAGTAATATATTTGATTGTGTATTTATATATTTCATATATATGGTGTATATATGTATGCTTACATAATAAGAAGTGAAATGAAGGAAAGCAGTGATATAAGGGACAGGAGAAAAGAATTTGGATTATTATTATAAGGTACTTGCACTAAAAAAAAGAACAAAAGATATGCTAAGCAAGGAGAAAAAATGGAATAATATAAAATGATCAATTAAAAGCACAAAGGCAGAAAAATAGTGAGAGACAAAACTAGAAACAAAGTAACAAATAGAAAACAGTAATAAATGTAGATATTAACCCAACTATATCCAGTTACTTTGAATGTCAATGATCTAAATACACCAATTAAAAGACAGAGATTGAAAGAGTGGATCAAAAAACAAGACCTAACTATATTTTGTCTAGAAGAAATCCACTTTAAATATAAAGACATATATAGATTAAAAGTAAATGAATGGAGAGAGTTGCACCATGTTAACACTAATCAAAAAAATGTGGGAGTAGCTATATTATTTTCTGACAACAGATTTCAGAACAAGGAAAGTTATCGGAGATAAGGAGGGTGTTACATAATGATAAAGGGGTCAGTTCTCCAAGGAAACATAACAATCCTTAACGTGTATGTGCCTGATAACAAAGCATCAAAATATGTAGGATAAAAATTGATAGAACTGTAAGGAGAAATAGATAAATCCACTATTACAGTTGGAGATTTCAACATATCATTATCACAAATGTGTAGATCCAGCAAGCAGAAAATCAGTAAGGACATAGTTGAATTCAACAATGCCATCAGTCAACTGGATATAATAGACATCTATAAACTAATACACCCCAAAACAGAATACACATTTTTCTCCAGCTCACATGGAATATTCACCAAGATTGACCACATTCTAGGCCACAAAACACACCCTAACAAATTAAAGGAATAGAAATTGTGCAATGTGTGCGCTTAGACCACACTAGAATTAAACTAGAAATTAACAGCAAAAGGATAGCTGGCAAATCCCAAGATAAATGGAGATTAAACAACACAATTCTAAATAACACAGGGGTCAAAGAAGAAATTTCAAGGGAAATTTTAAAATATTTTGAGCTAAATGAAAATATAACTTAAAATGTTTAGGATGCACCAAACCAGTGCTTAGGTGGAAGTTTATAGCACTGAATGCATATATTAGAAAAGAAGATCTAAAATCAATAATCAGTTTCCACTTTAGTAAACTAGCAAAAGAAAAGCAAATTAAATCCAAAGTAAGCAAAATAAGGAAAATAAAACTTAAAAATAAAGCAGAATCAATGAAAAACAAGAAATCAAAAGAGAAAATCAACAAAACCAAAAACTAATTTTTTGAAAAGATCAATAAAATCAATAAGCCTCTAGGCAAGCTAAATAAGAAAATATAGAGAAGACACAAATTATTAATATCAAAAATGAAAGAGGGGACATCACTGCAGATCCATGAGCATTAAAAGGATAATAGAGAAATGGTATGAATAATTCTATGCCCACAAATTTTGTAACCTAGATGAAATGGACAAATTCCTTGAAGACACAATCTGACAAAACTCACAGAAGAATCTGAAAAGGCCTATATGTATTTAATTTCTATCAAAGAAATTGAATCAGTACAAAACAAGAAGAACCAGCCCAGATGGGTTCAATGGTGAATTTTACCAAAAGTTTAAGGAAGAAATTACACCAATTCTCTACAATCTCTTTTGGAGAGTGGAAGCAGAGAGAATACTTCCTAACCCATTCAATAAGGCCAAATACCAAAACCAGACAAAGACATTATAGGAAAAGGATATGACAGACCACTATCTCTCATGAACATAGATGCAAAAATCCTCAACAAAATACTGTGTAAAACATTGTGTAAAAAGACTTATGTACCAGAATCAAGTGGGATTTATCCCAGATTTGCAAGGCTGGTTCTGCATTCAAAAATCAATTACTGGAGGAGACCATCAAGTCGGCTGAGGAGTAAGACATGGAGATCACCTTCCTCCCCACAAATACATCAGAAATAAATCTACATGTGGAACAACTCCTACAGAACACCAACTGAATGCTGGCAGAAGACCTCAGACTTCCCCAAAGGCAAGAAACTCCCCATGTACCTGGGTAGGGCAAAAGAAAACAGAATAAACACAGACGAATAGGGATGGGACGTGCACCAGTGGGAGGGAGCTGTGAAGGAGGAAAAGTTTCCACACACTAGGAAGCCCCTTTACTGGCGGAGATGGGGACTGGGTGGGAGGGAAGCTTCAGAGCCATGGAGAAGAGTGCAGCAAAAGGGGTGCAGAGGGCAAAGCAGAGAGATTCCCACACAGAGGATCGGTGTCAACCAGCACTCACCAGCCTGAGAGGCTTGTCTGCTCACCTGCCGGGGCGGGTGTGTGCTGGGAGCTGAGGCTCAGGCTTCAGAGGTCAGATCCCAGGAAGTGGACTGGGGTTGGCTGCGTGAACACAGACTGAAGGGGGCTAGTACGCCACAACTAGCCGGGAGGGAGTCTGGGAAAAAGTCTGGAACTGCCTAAGAGGCAAGAAACCATTGTTTTGGGGTGCACGAGGAGTGGGGATTCAGAGCACCGCCTAAACGAGCTCCAGAGACCCGTGCGAGCCACAGCTATCAGTGCAGACTCCAGAGACAGGCATGAAACACTAAGGCTGCTGCTGCAGCCACCAAGAAGCCTGTGTGCAAGCACAGGTCACTACCCACACCTCCCCTCCCGGGAGCCTGTGCAGCCCGCCACTGCCAGGGTCCCGTGATCCAGGGACAACTTCCCCGGGAGAACACACAGCGCACCTCAGGCTGTTGCAATGTCCCGTTGGCCTCTGCCACCGCAGGCTCGCCCTGCATACGTACCCCTCCCTCCCCCCGGCCTGAGTGAGCCAGAGCCCCCGAATCAGCTCCTTTAACCCCATCCTGTCTGAGTGAAGAACAGACGTCCTCAGGTGACCTACACGCAGAGGCGGGGCCAAATCCAAAGCTGAACCCCAGGAGCTGTGCGAGCAAAGAAGAGAAAGAGAAATTTCTCCCAGCAGCCTCAGGAGCAGTGGATTAAATCTCCACAATCAACTTGATGTACCCTGCATCTGTGGAATACCTGAATAGACAACGAATCATCCTAAACTTCAGGTGGTGGACTTTGGGAGCAACTACAGACTTGGGGTTTGCTTTCTGCATCTAATTTGTTCCTGGCTTTATGTTTATCTTAGTTTAGTATTTAGTTTATTATCATTGGTAGATTTGTTTATTGATTTGGTTGCTCTCTTCCTTTTTTTAAAAAAAAATATATTTTTTTCCTCTTTTGTGAGTGTGTACGTGTATGCTTCTTTGTGTGATTTTGTCTATATAGCTTTGCTTTTACCATTTGTCCTAGGGTTTTGTCTGTCCATTTTTTGGGTATAGTTTTTAGCACTTGTTATCATTGGTGGATTTGTTTTTTGGTTTGGTTACTCTCTTCTTTTTGTTTTTTACTTTTTTAAAAATTACTTTTTAATGTTTTTTAATTTTAATAACTATTTTTCACTTTAATAACTTTCTCTCTCTCTTTTTTTTTGCAGTATGCAGGCCTCTCACTGCTGTGGTCTCTCCCGCTGTGGAGCACAGGCTCCGGACGTGCAGGCTCAGCAGCTGTGGCTCGTGGGCCTAGCTGCTCCACGGTACGTGGGATTTTCCTGGACTGGGGCACGAACCTGTGTCCCCTGCATTGGCAGGCGGACTCTCAACCACTGCACCACCAGGGAAGCCCCCTCTCTTTCTTTCTTCCTTCCTTCCTTTCTTTCTTTCTTTCTTTCTTTCTTTCTTTCTTTCTTTCTTTCTTTCTTTCTTTCTTTCTTTCTTTCTTTCTTTCTTCCTTCCTTCCTTCCTTCCTTCCTTCCTTTCTTCCTTTCTTTCTTTCTTTCCTTCCTTCCTTCCTTCCTTCCTTCCTTCCTTCCTTCCTTCCTTCCTTCCTTCCTCCTTCCTTCCTTCCTTCCTCCCTCCCTCCCTCCCTCCCTCCTTTCTTTCTTTCTTTCTTTCTTTCTTTCTTTCTTTCTTTCTTTCTTTCTTTCTTTCTTTCTTTCTTTCTTTCTTTCTTTCTTTCTTTCTTTCTTTCTTTCTTTCTTTCTTTCTTTCTTTCTTTCTTTCTTTCTTTTCTCCCTTTTCTTCTGAGCTGTGTGGCCTGACAGGGTCTTGGTGCTCCAGCCATGTGCCAGGTCTGTGCCTCTGAAGTGGGAGAGCTGAGCTCAGGACACTGGTCCACCAGAGACCTCCCAGCTCCATGTAATATCAAATGGTGAAAGCTCTCCCAGATATCTCCATCTCAACGTTAAGACACAGCTCCACTCAATGACCAGCAAGCTACAGTGCTGTACTCCCTATGCCAAACAACAAGCAAGACAGGAACACAACCTCACCCATTAGCAGAGAATCTGCCTAAAATCATAATAAGGTCACAAACACCCCAAAACACACCACTGGACACGGTCCTATCCCACCAAAAGGACAAGATCAAGCCTCATCCACCAGAACACAGGTACTAGTCCCCTCCACCAGGAAGCCTACATAAACACTGAACCAACTTTAGCCACTGGGGGCAGACACCAGAAACAACGGGAACTATGAACCTGCATCCTGTGAAAAGGAGACCCCAAACACAGTAAGTGAAGCAAAATGAGAAGACAGGGAAACACACAGCAGATGAATGAGCAAGGTAAAACCCCACCAGACCAAACAAATGAAGAGAAAATAGGCAGTCCACTGGAAAAATAATTCAGAATAATGATAGGAAAGATGATCCAGAATCTTGTAAACAGAATGGAGAAAATACAAGAAACGTTTAACAAGGACCTAGAAGAACTAAACAGCAAACAAACAATGATGAACAACACAATAAATGAAATTAAAAATTCTCTAGAAGGAATCAATAGCAGAATAACTGAGGCAGAAGAATGGATAAGTGACCTGGAAGATGAAATAGTGGAAATAATTACCACAGAGAAGAATAAAGACAAAAGAATGAAAGAAGGGAAGAAAGTCTCAAAGACCTCTGGGACAACATAAAATGCACCAACATTCGAATTACAGGAGTCCTGGAAGAAGAAGACAAAAAGAAAGGGACTGAAAAAATATTTGAAGAGATTATAGTTGAAAACTTCCCTAATATGGGAAAGGAAATAGTCAATCAAGTCCAGGAAATGCAGAGAGTCCCATACAGGATAAATCCAAGGAGAAGCATGCCAAGACACATACCAATTAAACTATCAAAAATTAAACACAAAGAAAAAATATTAAAAGAAGCAAGGGAAAAACAACAAATAACATACAAGGGAATCCCCATAAGGTTAACAGCTGATCTTTCAGCAGAAACTCTGCAAGCCAGAAGAGAGTGACAGGACATATTTAAAGTGATGAAAGGGAAAAACCTACAACCAAGATTACTCTACCCAGCAAGGATCTCATTCAGAGATCCTTGACGGAGAAATTAAAACCTTAACAGACAAGCAAAAGCTAAGAGAATTCAGCACCACCAAACCAGCTTTACAACAAATGCCAAAGGAACTTCTCTAGGCAGGAAACACAAGAGAAGGAAAAGACCTAAAATAACAAACCCAAAGCGATTAAGAAAACGGCAATAGGAACATACATATTGATAATTACCTTAAATGTAACTAGATTAAATGCTCCAGCCAAAAGACATAGACTGGCTGAATGGATACAAAAACAAAACACGTATATATGCTGTCTACAAGTCACCCACTTCAGACCTAGGGACACATACAGACTGAAAGTAAGGGAATGGAAAAAGATATTCTATGCAAAGGGAAATCAAAAGAAAGCTGGAGTAGCAATTCTCATATCAGACAAAATAGACTTTAAAATAAAGACTATTACAAGAGACAAAGAAGGACACTACATAATGATCAAGCGATCGATCCAAGAAGAAGATATAACAATTGTAAATATTTATGCACCCAAAATAGGAGCACCTCAATACATAAGGCAAATACTAACAGCCATAAAAGGGGAAATCGACAGTAACACATTCATAGTAGGGGACTTAAACACCCTACTTCCACCCATGGACAGATCATCCAAAATGAAAATAAATAAGGAAACACAAATGATAATGATAAATGATACACTAAACAAGATGGACTTAATTGATATTGATAGGACATTCCATCCAAAAACAACAAAATACACTTTCTTCTCAAGTGCTCATGGAACATTCTCCAGGATAGATCATATCTTGGGTCACAAATCAAGTCTTGGTAAATTTAAGAAAATTGAAATTGTATCAAGTATCTTTTCTAACTGCAATGCTATGAGACTAGATATCAATTACAGGAAAACATCTGTAAAAACCACAAACACATGGAGGCTAAACAATACACTACTTAATAACCAAGAGATCACTAAAGAAATCAAAGAGGAAATAAAAAAAACCTAGAAACAAATGACAATGAAAACAAAACAACCAAAAACCTATGGGATGCAGCAAAAGCAGTTCTAAGGGGGAAGTTTATAGCAATACAATCCTACCTCAAGAAACAAGAAACATCTCAAGTAAACAACCTAAACTTACACCTAAAGCAATTACAGAAAGAAGAACAGACAAACAAAAAAAACCCAAAGTAAGCAGGAGGAAAGAAATCATAAAGATTAGATCAGAAATAAATGAAAAAGAAATAAGGAAACAATAGCAAAGATAAATAAAACTAAAAGCTGGTTCTTTGAGAAGATAAACAAAATTGATAAACCATTAGCCAGACTCATCAAGAAAAAAAGGGAGAAGACTCAAATCAATAGAACTAGAAATGAAAAAGGAGAAGTAACAACTGACACTGCAGAAATACAAAGGTACATGAGAGATTGCTACAAGCAACTGTATGCCAATAAAATGGACAATCTGGAAGAAATGGACAAATTCTTAGAAAAGCACAACACTCCAAGATTGAACCAGGAAGAAATAGAAAATATAAACAGACCAATCAGAAGTAATGAAATTGAAACTGTGATTAAAAATCTTCCAACAAACAAAAGTCCAGGACCAGATGGCTTCACAGGTGAATTCTATCAAACATTTAGAGAAGAGCTAACACCTATCCTTCTCAAACTCTTCCAAAATATAGCAGAGGGAGGAACACTCCCAAACTCATTCTACGAGACCACCATCACCCTGATACCAAAACCAGACAAAGATGTCACAAAGAAAGAAAACTACAGGCCAATATCACTGATGAACATAGATGCAAAAATCCTCAACAAAATATTGCAAACGGAATCCAACAGTACACTGAAAGGATCATACACCATGATCAAGTGGGGTTTATCCCAAGAATGCAAGGATTCTTCAATATATGCAAATCAATCAATGTGATAAACCATATTAACAGATTGAAGAAGAAAAACCATATGATCTTCTCAATAGAGGCAGAAAAATCTTTTGACAAAATTCAACACCCATTTATGATAAAAATCCTCCAGAAAGTAGGCATAGAGGGAACTTACCTCAACATGATAAAGGCCATATATGACAAACGTACAGCCAACATCGTTCTCAAAGGTGGAAAACTGAAACCTTTTCCACTAAGATCAGGAACAAGACAAGGTTGTCCACTCTCACGACTGTTATTCAACATTGTTTTGCAAGTTTTAGTCGCAGCAATCAGAGATGAAAAAGAAATAAAAGGAATGCAAATCGGAAAAGAAGTAAAACTGTCACTGTTTGCAGATGACATGACACTATACATAGAGAATCCTAAAGATGCCACCAGAAAGCTACTAGAGCTAATCAATGAGCTTGGTAAAGCAGCAGGTTACAAAATTAATGCACAGAAATCTCTTGCATTCCTATACACTAATGATGAAAACTCTGAAAGAGAAATTAAGGAAACACTCCCATTTACCATTGCAACAAAAAGAATAAAATACCTAGGAATAAACCTACCGAGGGAGACAAAAGACCTATATGCAGAAAACTATAAGACACTGATGAAAGAAATTAAAGATGATACCAACAGATGGAGAGATATACAATGTTCTTGGATTGGAAGAATCAACATTGTGAAAATGACTCTGCTACCCAAAGCAATCTACAGATTCAATGCAATCCCTATCAAACTACCAATGGCATTTTTCACAAAATAGAACAAAAAATTTTACAATTTGTATGGAAACACAAAAGACCCCAAATAGCCAAAGCAATCTTGAGAAAGAAAAAAGGAGCTGGAGGAATCAGGCTCCCAGACCTCAGACTATACTACAAAGCTATAATAATCTAGACAGTATGGTACTGGCACAAAAACTGAATTATAGATCAACAGAACAGGATAGAATGGCCAGAGTTAAACCCATGCACATATGGTCACCTTATTTTTGATAAAGGAGGCAAGAATATACAATGGAGAAAAGACAGCCTCTTTAATAAGTGGTGCTGGGAAAACTGGACAGCTACATGTAAAAGAATGAAGTTAGAACACTCCCTAACACCACACACAGAAATAAACTCAAAATGGATTAAAAACCTAAAGGTAAGGCCAGACACTATAAAACTCTTAGAGGAAAACAGGCAGGACACTCTATGACATAAATCACAGCAAGATCCTTTTTGAACCACCTCCTAGAGAAAAGGAAATTAAAAAAATAAGCAAAAGGGACATAATGAAACTTAAAAGCTTTTGCACACCTAAGGAAACCATAAACAAGACAAAAGACAACCCTCACAGTGGGAGAAAATACTTGCAAATGAAGTAGCTGACAAAGGACTAACCTCCAAAATTTACAAGCAGTTCATGCAACTCCGTATCAAAAAAACAAATATTCCAATCCAGAAATGGGCAGAAGACCTAAATAGACATTTCTCCAAAGAAGACATACAGATTGCCAACAAACACATGAAAGAATGCTCAACATCACTAATCATTAGAGAAATGCAAATCAAAACTACAATGAGGTATCACCTCACATGAGTAAGAATGGCCATCATCAAAAAATCTACAAAACAATAAATGCTGGAGAGGGTGTGGAGAAAAGGGAAGCCTCTTGCACTGTTGGTGGAAATGTAAATTGACAGAGCCACTATGGAGAACAGTATGGAGGTTCCTTTAAAAACTAAAAATAGAATTACTATATGACCCAGCAATCCCACTACTGAGCATATACCCTGAGGAAACCATAATTCAAGAAGAGTCATGTACCAAAATGTTCATTGCAGCTCTATTTACAATAGCCAGGACATGGAAGCAACTTAAGTGTCCATTGACAGATGAGTGGATAAAGAAGATGTGGCACATATATACAATGGAATATTACTCAGCCATAAAAAGAAATGAAATTGAGTTATTTGTAGTGAGATGGATGCACCTAAAGTCTGTCATACAGAGTGAAGTAAGTCAGAAAGAGAAAAACAAATACCGTATGCTAACACATATATATGGAATCTGAAAACAACAACAACAAAATTTCTGAAGAACCTAGGGGCAGGACAGGAATAAAGACGCAGACGTAGAGAATGTCCTCAAGGACAAAGGGAAGGGTAAGGGTAAGCTGGGACGAAGTGAGAGAGTGGCATGGACTTATAAATACTACCAAATGTAAAATAGCTAGTGGGAGGCAGCCGCATAGCACAGGGAGATTAGCTCGCTGCTTTGTGACCACCTAGAGGGATGGGATGCGGGGGGCGGGGTGGCGGGGAGAGATGCAGAGTGGGGAGATGTGGGTATTTATGTGTGTGTATGGTTGAATCACTTTGTTGTAGAGCAGAAACTGTCACACCATTATGGAGCAATTGTACTCTGAAAAAGATGTTAAAAAAAAAATCTGTGCAACTCAAAAAAAAAAAAAAAGAAATCAATTACTGTAACCCATTACATCAATAGGCTAAAGAAGAAAATCACATGTCACATCAATAGATGCAGAAAAGACATTTGCCAAAATGCAACACTCATTTCAAACCTTCAGTAAACCAGGAATAGGAGGGATTTTTTCAATTTGATAAAGAACATCTACAAAATACCTAGCATCATACTAGAAGGTTTCTCACTAAGAGCAGGAACAAGGCAAGGATGTCTCCTCTCACCACTTTTTTTCAATATTGGATGTTCTAGCTAATACAATAAGAAAAGGAAATGAAAGGTGTACAGATTGTGAAGGAAGAAATAAAGCTATCTTTGTTCATAAATGACATTATTATTTTTGCAGAAAATCTGAAAGAATCAGCCACAACAGCAACAAACTCCTGGGACTAAGAACCTATTATAGCAAGATTGCAGGATTTAAGGCTAATATAAAAAAAATCAATCATTTTCCTATATACCAACAATGAAAAGTGGAATTTGAAATTTAAAAAACCATAATATTATTTAATTTAACACCCTCCAAAATAAAACAGATAAAATGTTGAGAAAATACATACAAGATCTATACAAGGAAAACTACAAAACTCTAATGAAGAAATCAAAGTACTAAATATAGGACAGATATTCCATGTTTATGGATAAGAAGACTTAATATTGACAAGATGTCAGTTCTTCCTAACTTGATCTGTAGATTCAAAGCAATCCCAATTAAAATCTCATTGAGTCATTTTATGGATATCAACAAAATGATTCTAAAGTTTATATGGAGAGGCAAAAGACCCAGAATAGCCAGCACAGCATTGAAGGAGAAGAACAACATCAAAGAACTGACACTACTCAACTTCAAGATTTGCTATAAAGCTACAGTTATCAACACAATGCGGTATTGGTGAAAGAATAGACAAATAGATCAGTGGAATGGAATAGAGAGCCCAGAAATAGAGCCACATAAATATAGTCAACTGATCTTTGGTGAAGGAGCAAAGACAATACAATGGAGAAAAGATAATCTTTTCAACAAAGGATTCTGAAACAACTGGACATCTACATGCAAAAAAAATGAATCTAGACACAGACTTTATACCATTCACAAAAATTAACTCAAAATGAATCACAGACCTAAATGTAAGATGCAAAACTCTAAAACTCCTAGAAGATAACATAAGGGAAAATCTAGATGACCCTGGGTTTGGCAATGACTTTATTTATTTTTACTTAAAAAAATTTTTTTTTGGCTGCACTGAGCAAGATGCAGAATCTTAGTTTCCCCACCAGGGATTGAACCCAGGCCCCCTGCAGTGCAGCAGTGGAAGCACGGAGTCCTAAACACTGGACCACCAGGGAAGTCCGTGGCAATGACTTTTTAAATACAACACCAAAGGCATGATTCATGAAAGAATTAATAAGCTGGACTTCATCAAAATTAATAATTTCTCACCTACCAAAGACACTGTCAAGAGAATGAGAAGACAGCCACAGACTAGTAGAAAATATTTGCAAATGACATATCTAATAAAGGACTGTTATCCAAAATATACAAAGAACTCTTGAAGCTCAACAATAAGAAAACAAATAACCTGATTAAAATAAAGGCTAAATACATTTAGCAGACACCTCACTAGAGAAGATATATAGATGACAAATATGCATATGAAAAGATACTGGACTTCATATGTCATCAGGGAAATGCAAATTAAAACAATGAGATACCATTACATATCTATCAGAACGGCCAAAATCCAGAACACTACCAATACCAAATGCTGATGTGGGTGTGGAGCAATAGGAACTCTCGTTCATTGCTGGTGGAAATGCATAATGCTACTTTGGAAGAGAATTTGGCAGTCTCTTATAAAACTAAGTATACTGTTATTGCATGATCCAGCAATTGGGCTCCTTGATATTTGCTCAAAGGAGTTGAAAACTTATGTCCACACAAAACTCTGCCCATGGATGTTTATAGAAACTCTACTGATAATTGCCATAATTTGGAAGCATCCAAGGGGTCCTTCAGTGGATGAATGGATAAACAAACTGTGGCACATCTAGACAAAGGAACATTACTCAGAAATAAACTATCAAGTCATGAAAAGACTTAGAGGAAACTTAAATGCATATTACTAAGTGAAAGAAGTCTGGCTGACAAAACTACTTACTGTATGATTTCAACTATGTGGCATTCTGGAAGAGGCAAAACTATGGAGACAGGAAGAGGATCAGTGGTTGTCAGGTGTTAGAGGAGAAGGAGGGTACTATAATGGTGGATACATGTTATTATAAAGTTATCCAAACCCATAGAATGTACAACACCAAGAGTGAACCCTAATGTAAAACTATGAACTTTGGGTGATAATGATGTGTCAATATAGGCTCATCAATTGTAACAAATGTACTATAGGCTCATCAATTGTAACAAGTATACTATTCTAGTAGGGATATTGATAATGGGGGAGGCTATGCGTACGTGGAGGCAGGGGATATATGAGAAATATCTGTGCCTTCTGTTCAATTTTGCCGCGAATCTAAAACTACTCTAAAAAATAAAGTCCATTTATAAAGAAAGTTAAAAGGACAAAAATAAGAATAACAATGATTGCCACTCAAGAATGCTATATAGGATTCAGTAAGATAATGGACATGAAACATTGAGCACGATATCTGGCACATAGTAGGCACTCAATAAATTTTTAAAAATCCTTAGAACAGTGACTTACAGATTTTACACTCTCAACGAATGTTAGATATTATAATTTTTTAGTACTTCCAATTAGTCACTTCATTCATTCATTTGTTTGTTCAACTACAATCTCATTCACCTCTTTGGTCTTTAATGAATATCTATGGGTACTTAATCTACACCAGACACTGCTAAGTGTGGAGGGCTAAGGGAAACCTGGTTCTTGCCCATGACAAGTACATAGTCTAAGATGGGGAGAGGGATGTACAAAGGCCCAGATGACTTTAAGCCAAAGTGGTCTAAAAAGACATGTGCACAGTGAAGCGAATTTTAGATGAAGGAGGGGCCAACTGTGTATGCGTGCAGCAAGGGGAGGAGGGATACGGAGAAGGTTTCTCAGAAGAGGGGACATTTCACTGGAAAGGGCAAGGATGTATGCATGGACATGGAGAAAAATGGTTCCTTTGCTGTATAACAAACCACAGGAAAACATAGTGACAAAACAACCAGCCGCTCTGTGGCTTGTTTGGCTTCTGGACAGTTTCTGCTGGTTTTCACTCCAAACTCAATTTCTTTAACAGATATGGGGAATATCTACTTTTCTTGAATGAATTTTGATAGTCTGTGTCTTTCAAGGAATTCATTTTATCTAAGTTGTCTGATTTATTGGCATAACATTGTTCATAATATTCCTTTACTCCCTTTAAATAGCTGCAGGTGCATTCATTCCTGATATTTGTAATTTGTGTATTTTTTATTTTTTCCCAATCAGTTTGGCTAGAGATATATCAGTGTTATTCATTTCAAACAACCCACTTTTAGAGTCATTGGCCAATGGGATGTTTGCAGAAGTGAAATGCATAATTTCAACTTTTGACTTTCAGATTGGGAAGGAGGGTGCCCATCTATTCCCCTTTTCTTTCTTCCTGCTGGATGGCCTGTGGGCTTTTGCCTTGAGCTGGAAGAACCACCTGGAATCGATAGGTGGAAGCTATGTGTGGAGGATGACAGCATTGTAAGACAAGGAAGCCTGTGTCCCTGAGATGCTTCCCTTGGCTCTTATATGAGAGAAATTAATGCCCATTCTGTTTAGGACCCTGGCAGTTTGGGTTTCCCTGCTATGGCTACTGAGCATATATCCTAACCAATAGAGTAAGGTCACCTAATTCTGGGGTTCAGCCAGCAGGCCGACTGCATCTCACACTTTGCTACAACCTCTAACTTCTCTTCTACCAGAAATAAATATGGCGCTGTGGCTTCTGCCTGCTATTTCTTTGTTTTATTGCTAAAATCCTTCAGAACCCAAGTGGGGGGGAGGGGTGTATAGACATAGCTCTAAGACACATGTACTTGGGGTTGGTTACAAACTCCCCATGGATTTTTAATGACACACCTTAGGAGACTCCCTTGAGGATGGAAACCCAAAGGCAGGGATCATGCTCTTGTTGGTTTTTAATCTCTCTGGACAGAGCCTGGCAGAAAGCAGGCACTCGGGAGACGCTTGCTGACAGGGCTGATGCTTGAGGGATTTAAAGTCTGGGGCAGGCCTCATGTGGATGGGAGGAAATGGAAACCTCTGGATTTCCTTTTTTCTAATAGAAACCAGGGCAGAAGCTGACTATTTCACCCTGCCCCTGCTCACTGGTGTCTCTCTCCAGGCCAAATCAAGGGGCATTTGAGAGAGTGGCAAGGCTCCAAGAGGAGAGACGAGCTTCCCCCTCCACAGCTGGGGGCCTGGTGTCCTGCAGAGACTGGGAGGCCCAGCTGCGTTCAGACACCAGAACTGGGCCCTGGTGAGAGCTCCTTGACACCAGGAGCAAGTATGGACACACGTTCTGGTGCTGACTGCCCACCTGGGGCACTTGGAGATGGGAAGCTGACGCTGGACCAGCTTGAGAGGCAGAAGCGGGAGAGGAGGTGGCTGTGGCAGGGCAGTGGAGCCCATGAAAGGGAACTGGGCTCAAACCATCACAATAGGACCACTACTTCCAGAGCAGTTAGCGGTAGGGGAGAACCTCCAGAGGCTGAGTCTGAGGGGCATGTTGGCCACACTGGAGACATGCAACGCAGAAAGCCTGCACTTACATGCCAGCCACGCGGCGGGCTCCTGTGGCCAGGCTGCATCAACACCAGTGAAATAGAACTTTGTCATTTTTCTCCTAATTTCCTCTCTCCCTTCTCCAACTCTGATGGATCAGGCAACAAGAGGGGAAGGAGGAAGGAAGAGGGGGCATGCACAGTGCCTCCTTCTGCAAGCCCAGGTCAGGCCTGAGCTGAGCATAGGGCAGAAGCTTTGAACTGGATGTGAGGCTGAAGCTTCTGTGTAGGTTGGACTGGTCCCTTATATCCAAACAAAGAGGCATGATTGCCAAAATGGGGTTAGTCAGCACCAGTGACGGAAAGCTCTGGGATCTGCTTCGGGTATTTCAAGGGGCAAAGACTGAGGAACCCTGAGAGCATGTGTGAAGGCAGAGAAGGTTCTGGTGGAGTTAGCAGGGCTCTGGCTGCAAGAGGAGGGGTGTGGCCCAAGTCGGGGCGAGTGCAGTGTGAGCAGAGGTTGGGCCACCACCCACACCTGCTCTGTGAAAGGGTTCCAGTGAAGATTTTGAAGTCCCTTCTCACTCTGACGCCTGTAGAGACCCTGGAAGAGTTTGCCTGGCTACACAGAGAGTGCCCGAAGTCTGCCTGGACAAGGCGCTCCCTCCAAGGCGCTCCCTGCCTGCTCCAAGGCAGCCAATCTCTTTTTGGACATCATCTTAGAGAGGTTTCCTAAACTGATTTGAAACGTCTCCCTAGTTTTGCACTTGGAGCCACACAGAACAAGCCCACTCTTCTTGGACACTGGAACATAGAGAGCACGGCCTCCCCAAGGCCATCTGTTCTCCAGAAGGACATGGCCCCAGCCCCACTCTCTCCTTCTCCACCACCTGAGTTGAAGCAGCAGTCCTGTAAAGTGAGTGCTGTGTGATCGCGCTCTTTTTAACATTTATTTTGAGGGTGCGCTTGTGAGTGTTACAACAGATGGCTAACCATCATCCCCCCACCTCCACAGTGGCCTAAGAGAGGAGCAGGAATGTGCCAACTGCAGGCTGGGGATCAGCAAACAGTCCAGACCATCTTCTCCCCCTGTATCCATTTGGAGAGCCACTGGGTCAGGTGTCGCTCCATGCCCACAGCACTGAGGGTATAAGGGCTGAGCAGGGTCATGGAGCTCACAGAGTGGGCGGTGTTGAGGAGAAGCTTGGGGAACGTGCAAAAGTGATCAAGCTGCGGGCCAGGGTGAAACCAGCCCAGCCTGGGAGCAAGGGAGGGGTGTGTGCTGGAGCCTGGAGGTCCGAGTCCAGGCCACCTTGGGGGACGGAGTGAGTTTCCCAGGCTGGACAGTGTGGGTGGGCAGGGGGCTCACTCCACAGGTGAGCCCTGCCTGCTCCCTGTTCCCCAGTTTGTATGGGGCCACCTGGGCCCTTCACTCGACCACTTTGATGGGCAGCATGCCCTTGATCGTGGAGAACTTGTTGCAGGAGAGGTTGACGAGGAGCTGCTTGGTGCCACTCCGGGTGGGCAGGATCTCAAAATCCACTTGGGACTGCTCCCTGGGGCTCAGGTTTGGCATGCTGATGGGGAAAGGCAGGAGTCAGCGTGAGGCCTCAAGTTCTGCTCTGGTCAAGGTCACTGCTCCTTCAGCTCCCTCTAGCTGCCACCCTGGGTCATCAAACCCCTTCAGCTCTGGGACCCCTCAGCAGGGGAAGGGGCAGTGGGTGGATCCCATGATCTCCCAAATATGAGGACCAGCTCCAAGCTCTGGTGACGTGGACTTCCCTTGAGTTCAAGTTTGGTGAACCCCCAAACCAAATGCAAACGTGTATCCCTATGTGCAGATTCCCAGGTTCAGAGGCTAGAGGAGTTCTGTCTGCCCTGCCCCGGGCTCTGGAGAGGGCCCCTCTGCCCCCGCTCCCACCATCCCACACTGGACCCTCAGCCTGGGACTCACTCGATCTCGAGGGTGCCCTGCAGCAGGCCGCTCCCCTCCGCTATCAGCTTGCAGTCCTTCACCAGCTCATCCAGCGGGTTGGAGAAGAGAATCTGCACAGTCACAGGCTTTTGCACGCGGGCCTGGTCCAGCACCTGTGGGGAGAGGGGTTGACAGAGTCAGGGCTGGGCTGTTCACTTCATCTGCCCTTGATGAGAGCCGACGGGGCTGCGCCGGAGGCTTGGTGATGGGGAGGATGTTGCTGAGGACAAAGGTAGGGAGGATAACGATCCTTAGGAGGTTTATTCCTCCTAAGTTCCAGTGACATCCATGCAGGGGGTTCCTAGGAAATTGCTGTCATCCCCAGGATACAGACAGGACACCCAGGCGTGGAAGAGAAGCAGCACATCGCAGCGGCTGAGAGGGCTTGAATTCCCAGCCAGGTTCACGGGCCCTTTCTTAGTTCATCTCAGGAAGGGCAGCCGCCACTTCCGAGGACGTGCCACATGTGGTCTGCACAGGGTCCTTGATCAGGGGCTGGAGAAACCTAGGTTTCTGGTCAGAGGAGCACCCTGGACTATTTGCTCCCAAAGATGAAACCTTGTGCTCCTGCTGATAAGCCGCCGAGCCTGGGCAGATACGTCGTCTCCCTAGGCCTTGACTCTCACGCTGATAAAGAGGGCTGATCCCTCCCCTCCTCCCTCCCTGGGCTACAAGGGACCAAATGAGATCATGGATGCAGAAGAAGGCGTTTTGGAAACAGAAACCGAAACTGGGTGACTGGTGGATTTCTTTTCTCTGTTAGAGGCCGCTACTTTTTGTTCATTTGGTTTTTTTTTTTTTCTTGCCACCAATTCTCACTGCAATCATTTTACAGTAATAAATCTGCAGTTCAGGTTGATTCAATAACCGAGGCCTTTCTGGTTCCAGAGCCATTTGCTCTTCTTGCTAGACCCTGCAATGCCTGCTAATAATTTGTGCATAATTGAAACATTTTAGAGACCATGATCTATACCGTAATTTGTCCCATGGAACTCATTTAAGTGTATGACACGATTTGAAGAGTGAAGCATAATTTTATGCCATTGGGACACGAGGGTACGTAAACGATGCCATATCCTTCACGCTGATATTCAATTTGAGATTTTCGTGTATTTGTTTTCTTTTCTTTATTGCTGCTTACCACCCCGTCCTATTGACCTAAATCTGTGCATGCACCCAAAGAAGAGGATAAGAGCCACCAGAAGACTGTGTCTGATTGTCAGTAGGTCATGGGCCAACGTGAAGGACATCACCCTTTGGAACAAAGTTCAGATTGTATGGTCTGGTTCTAAAGTCTTCAATACCTACTCCCGATCAGCGTCAAGTAAGATAATAGGATTTTCCCCAAATTATTCTCTTTTCATACAGATCACCCGCGTGCCCTGCTCTGAGTGAGCTATGCATTGATTCATTCAATCAAGATGAGATTTTCTTGATTCTCTGAAGGCTGAAGTAAGGAGAGGTTGCGATAAGAGCAAATTCACACCAAGACGCCCCAAAGAAGAAAGAGCAGATGCCCTTTAAAAAGATTAAATAAGAAAGTTTTTGATGGAATATTTCCAGGCTGTGTGTGTTCTGATTTCCTTTGAAAAGATGTTACACTCTCTTGAAAGACAAAGCTGATTTGATATGGAAGTCTAAAAGATGTAGAGTAAAAGTACTGCATACAAGAGAAAGCTATAAGCAGGTTTGAGGATATTGGATAAGGGAATATAATGGGGGAAAAACTAACTTCATTTAAACACTGATAATTTTTATGCAGAATGTTTCATTTCGCAGCCTGAGGAGTGGGAAACAACACTTGCTGCCTGTCATTCTACAGGGACGGGGTGCGTTTCTTGGAAACGTCCTGGGAAGCAGGAGAAGCTTCTACACTCAGGGGACAATCATGGATTGAGGATGAAAACTCGGCGGGCAGGAAAGAAGGTGAGCCTGGAGCCCAGAAGCTCTGTTCTAGTCCTGCCCAATGTGGGGGGCTGTTTCTGTTTCACAACCAGTGTGATGGGCCCACAACAGGGGTGGCCTTCCCTTCCTGGCCCTGGAGGTGATGGACAACCCCCCTCCCCCCATTCTGAAGAACAGTCTAGACTAACCAGGACAATGAAAGAGCTCTATTGCAGGCTAGCTGCATGGAGCAGGTGCCCTGGGTCCCCCTGCCCTCTGTCTGACATTAGGAACCTCTGAAGCTGGGGTGTAGCTTAGGGAGGGTGGGGCTAGGGCAGCCACAAGTACTCTAGAAATCTGGGGCTAGGGAGGCTAGTGGCACTGCGATGGAAAATAAAAGGCAATCTCTGTCTAGACCGCTGGTGCAGATGGTACAGCAGACTCGGGAGGAGCCTCGGAAGGACCCCTGAAGCTCTCTGTGGGATCCCACGGGAAGACCCCATCTTCCTGACCCATTCGTCTGCCTGTCCTTCCCTGCCAGGCTCTCACCCCTCAGATGTGTGCTGTCTGGCTCTGGCAGCCTTCACACTGGGCTGGGGTTGGCGTGGTCAGGGACAGGCTTGGAGTCAGCCAAATACTTCCAGCCCCAGTGCTGAGGAAGGAACAGAATGGCCCCAAGTGCCTCACGCCAACCTGCAAGCCCCCAGATGCCTGGGCTCCTGAGAGGGAGCCTGGGAGCAGAGCCTGCAGCCAAAAACTGAGGCATCCTCATTCTCAACCACTGGGAAGATGCTGTTGCTGGCTGTGGGTGTGCTGGGTGCCCTGGAAAGGGCCTGAGGTCTAGCCCTGGCTCTGGCAGTAATTGGAAATTCCCTTCTCCTCTCTGGGCCTCAGTTTACTGATATGTGAAATGGCAGGACATGGGAGCTTGAGACTAGTTCTCCAAGAGTCCACAATTCTGTACCTCTGGGGTCTAGAGTTGGGAGATGCACATGAGTTTTGACCATTGCGGATTTGCTCTACAAGTGTGTCCAGGGGCTGGGCTGTGGGTTTCTTGCAGTCAGGACCCACCCCTTGTGGCCCCCTGTGATTCCCAAGCCTGGCACAGCCCAGGACACAGCAGATGTCCAGAGCAAGTGAGCTGAAGAGCCCCTCTGGCCATCCTCAGCTGGCATCCCCAGCGGGTCTAGAGCTGCAACCAAAGAAGCCACAGGGCAACGTGCCTGTGGAGATTGTCAGACAGGGAGCAAGGAGGCTACTTTTTTTTTTGCCTCATCCCACAGCTTGCAGGATCTTAGTTCCCTGACCAGGGATTGAACCCGTGCCCCCTGCAGTAAAAGCTCTGAGTCCTAACCACTGGACCGCTAGGGAAGTCCCAAGGGTGCTACTCTGATTGGAACTCTTGACTGATCCATTTGGCAGAGGCTGGAGCTGAGCTGGGCCCATCAGCAGGGGAGGGCCTTCTCTGTAGTCTGGGAGGGCTGGGCTGGCTGGAGAGGCACCCCTTCAGCACCCCTTTACCTCCAGGGTCAGGGTGGGGTTTTCCAGGATGATGTCCCTCTCCACCACCACCTCGGTCTCGTCGCTGATCTCGCACACGGCTGTGGCCCGGATCATGTTGTCTGCCTTCAGGTACTTCTCGTACAGTGCATATGCGATCTTTACAGGATGCTGTATTTCTGGAAGGAGAAGCCAGGGAGCAGAGTGAGAGGGAGTGGGGTCGAAACCTTAGAAGCTGATGCCAAGCCAAGTCGATGCGAGCTGGCTGGGATCATCTGTAGCCCAGGCTTGCCTGAGCCCTCCCTGCCAGGCCCTGTGGGAAACATCTGTCTGCTCCGTGCAGGCTGCAGAGCAGGGGCCAGGGGCAGCCCAGGACTCTGGCTGGATGGGCTCATAGGGGCTGAAGCCTCCTCCCTGTCCTGGAAAATATCGGAGGGCAAGTTTCCTTCTAAGGGGCAGGGGAAGAATACGAGTACTAACTCATTGCTCAATGACGAAAACAGTAATGATGACAACACAGTAATAACTAGCAAGGGAAGCCAGGGCTAAATAAGCGCTTGGGTCCTCCCCGGTCATCCAGTAGCCTGGGATTCTGTGGCAACAGCATCTGGACCACCTCCCCGCTTCTGGTCTCCCCTGCTTCCCAGACACTCACACACACCGGAAGATAGGCTTTAGAAGCACTTCCACCCCCACCCCCAAATCATGTCACTCTTCTTCCACATCACTTCAAAAATCTTCCACGGCCCCTCACTGCCTCAGGAATAAAGTTCAGACCCCTCAGTACGGCCCTTCGTGACTCTCCCCCTCAAAAGAACGTTCCCTCCCATGCTTCTCATTGTCCTTTTGACAAAATAGGTACCTTATCACCTCCAAGCTTTGACTCACAAGGTCCCCTCAGATGGAAAGGCCTTCCCCAGCTTTCCTCCCTTTATCTGGCTCCTCCCTAAGCTTCAAGGCCCCTCTCTGACTCACAGGGCAGGCAGCGAGGGTCCTCCCCTTCCAGCGGGTGCAGGGCACTCCCCCCTCCCTTATGCAGTCATGTTGGGTGGTCTGGGGGGGCCCCCGCATCCACAGGGTCATACACCCCTTGAGGAAAGTCTGTGAGGAAGGAGCTGTCTCTGCTTTCAGCACTGGAGGGACTTACCTAGCCTGCCCCAAATGTGGAGACGCAGGCCCTTGCATCAGCTGGTCCTGCCCTCTTGGACAGTGAACGCTGAGGCTCAGCAAAAGAGGGGGACTTAACAGTGTCGCCCAGAAAGTAGGTGATGATGTCAGGCCTCCAGAACCACTTCACTTGCCTCCTTCCTCTCCTTCCCATTTCACTCTGCTGCCTCTGGCAGAAGTATGGATTTTTAGAAAGCATTACCTCACGTAAATTATTTTTGCTCTACAGAAATAGCTCTTCCCTTGAGCTTTGAAGGTAAATAAGAGCCAGGCAGTTGCTCTTGGTATGGGGAAGATTTCTGCTACATTCTGCCAGAAGAGAGGTTGCTAGGGATGCTGCCTTCTGACAGGTGTAATACAGAGGTATTGCAGTTTCTCTGCAGACAGAATTCCTTCAAGATGGGCTGTGTAATTAATCAGTTTTTATTAGTTCCTTATGTGAAGCAAATAGCCACCCCACCCTTGTCAATCTGCTTTGTATAAGTCCAGACTTTTCATAACAGCTTGAAGGATTTTGCCACTGTGGGCACACCTGCATTCTAATCCTTCCACAGCCCCAGGCTCTCTCTCCTCTACTTTGGTCCCCTCCTGTCTATGCTACCCAGGAGTACAAAGTCATGGTTCCTCCCAGAGGCTCAGACCTCCGAGAAAACCTATCACTGTCGCTGGGAATCAAGAAATTCCACGCACCCATTGGCAACTGTGGGGGAACATTGGAGAGGGTTCAAGACCTTGTGGTATATTGCAACCCTTCTAGGGTCAAACTCAGAAAGTGATTCATTGCGTGGTGGGGAGGGGTGGGGTAGGGTGGCAGCTGGTATGGGAGAGGGGTGGCAGCAATAAAACCTAGGAAATGGGTGGTGGCACTGGATTTAGCATTAGGAAATCTAGGACCAAGACTTGGCATTGCCACCTGCTAGCTATGACACAATCTCTTAAGCGAGTCACAATCTCTCCAAGCCTCAGTTTCCACCTCTGTAAAAGGGAATACTGAAATCTGTCCTTTTAGAAGGTCAAATGTGATAGTACCTACGAATATATAAGGAAGTACTCTGCCCACTGGGCAATGTGGTATGTACCTGTAAGGGGTATTTGCAGTGTGTCTATTAACTGCCAAAGCCTCCCGCCTTCTTCCCCCAGGGCATAAAAGGATTCGGGTTAGCACCACACTGACTTGCACTATTCACCATAATAGCAGCCTCCAAAACTTCAAAGCCCCAGGCTTGACCACAGAGGTCACGTGCTGTTCCTTCCTTAATCAATTGACTCGGTTCCAACAGGAACTCTCCAATCCCAAGAGAATACCAGCTACCTTGGGTGCATGGTACCCCAGCAACCTACAGGATGAGTTACCTCCATTGGGACCCAGAGACAGGGTGACGGACTCCTTCCACACCTCGTGTACAAGTGTGCCATTGTAGACGATGGTCCAGGCTGTCATGTTCACCGTCACTGTCTTCGAATCACCCGTTAGGTTTCTGAGCATCAGGGCCATGTTGACTTCTTTGCCCACTGTCAGTATGTCAGTGATCTTGAACTTCCCGGAGATGCTGGGCTCCCGTTCCTCTCTACTAAAGACTCTTGCAGATGTTGCGCAAAATGACATGGAGGGTTGAAGTTTCCCCAAAGCCTTTTCAAACACTTGCCTTTCCTGGCTGGAACCTGTGTGGTGGGAAAAGAGAGAAGCACCTCAGGGATGCGGTGGCAACCTGGACAAAGGACAGCGTCCTGCTTGGAAGGGTGGCCTGGAACTAACACTGGTTCTGCTGCTTGCCCAATGATTCTGATTCAAGCAAGTGTCTGACCTCTGCAGGTCTCCATTTCATCCTCCTTAATATGAGGCTCACATCCCAGCTGTTCCAATCAGCTCTAAATTTCCATGGAGATGTAGGGAAAGGTGCATAAAATTACTCTATGGCTTGATATTTTGCTTAGGCTAATTAGGCTAGATCGCCCCCTTCCTTCCTTCCTCTCTTCCTCTCTTCCTTCCTTCTTTCTTTCTTTTGATAAATGGTCCTTTGTGAGACAAAGAAAAAACAGATAATTTAAAAATAACAAAAACTGAGCTAAAAAAGATTACAATAAGTTCATAAGTGAAAAAATGGTTATGATTTAGAGTTAACTTCATTGAAAAAAATTTCAAACCAGTTTACCATGTTATTCTGCTTTGTTTCTAAAGATGCTTTGAGAATTGAAGAGTGGAACTTTTGTCCATGTCAGTTGACGAGAACTTCCCACAGTTGTTGTGGTTCCAGGTTATGACTAGTTTAAATTGTCGAGAGAGTTCAGGTTTCATAAACACAAAGGCTGAACCACAGGTTGGGTTTCTGGTTCTGACCTGGGTCATGGGTGCTGCTGAATGTGATGCTATAAACAGTCCCTGGAGAATGGCCAAGATCATGGCCTAAAAATCACGGCTCCTGGGATGCTAAGAGCCAACTCCAAGTCTCTGAGCCCGGGTAGACCACACAGTGCACATAAGGCTCCCTGCCTGACCTGAAGATAGACCCACTATCAAGGAGAAGGTATTGTCCTTCCAGGAACACAGACAAAGATACACAAAGAATGACCATACTTTTGCCCCCGCCCCCTAACTTCCCCAACCAACCTGTGAAATTTTAAGGCATCAGATGACTTACTTAGAAGCGCTTTACAACCAACCTGTGAAATTTTAAGGCGTCAGATGACTTATTAGAAGCACTTTACAATTTAGTGAGGTCTTTCCCATAAGTTACATGTAACAACTGGCAGAGACCCCAGAGGCCAACTGTTAGAGTTAAGGCCCTAAGAGGAGGAGCGACTGGTCCAAGGGACTGGTAATCTGGGAATTAGGGGCAGAAAGAAGGCCAGTCCCCAGAAATCGAGACCTGAGTCTAGTAGTTCCTCCTGCACAGCTTACTGAAAAGAAGACAGGCAGCCCAGTTACCCAGGCTGATGGCTCCTGGTGGGCTGGGTTCCTTTTGGTGCATTCCCATTCTCTAGCTGAGCTGTAAGTCCACACCCAGGTCTGATGGCTGTGCAGGGAGCTGAGCCTCTGTGCCCAGAACCTCGAAGCAGGTGTGTTATGCACAATGAGGCTCAGAGCCTACATAGCTACATAGGTCACCTGCCAGGCTTACCCAAGACCAAGCTTCCTGCTACTGTTTTCTCCCTTGGTGTTGCTGTTGCGCCAATGCTTAGCAGCCCATTTTATGAGCTTTTCCTCCCTGGGGCCATCAGACACAAGCTGGAATCATTAGGTAAGGAGGACTGATCAACAGCAGGCGGTGTGATCAGCCCTGCTGTCACACGGGGGCTAGGTCATCACCAGGGCTCCTGCAGGGATCCCACAAGCTGGCCGTGGCCCCTTCCCATTTCTCAGGAGGTTTGGCTGGGACAGCCAGAGCCCCCAAGAAGCAGAATCAAGGTGTGACAGTCAGGTAAGGAACCTCACAGAATCACACAACCGTGTAAACAGTGCACTTCAGAAGTCCCTCTGGGAGGTCATTCCAATGAGGTTGCAGATGTTCAAGTTGACAAAAATCATCACTATTTATTAAGCCCTCACTATGTGCCGGGCACTGCCCTTGGCACTTTCTGTACACTAGCTCATTTAAATCCCACTGAAGATAGGCCTCGCTCTTCTCATTTTACAGGTGAGAAAACGAGGGATCAGAGAGGCTAAGCATCCTGCTTGAGGTTGCACGGTTATGAGGGGTAGGATGGAGTTCACCTCCTGCCCGGGGTTATCTTTTCCTTGGCCCCTACTCTTGTTTCTACATCATGACACTGTTGAGAATTCTTGTCACACACCGGCCTGTCCCCCTGGCCTGTGAGCTCTGCAGGGGCAGGGGCTCATCTGCGGGATGCTTCCTGGCCTCCCAGAGCCAAGCGTGGGTGGGCACTTGGGGAGGTCTCAGTACATGTTTACTGACTGAGAGAAAGGCCATCTGACCCCAGCTGGGGGGAATGGCCTACATAGGTGGACTGGGGTCCAACTGAGGGCACCAATCTCATCACCCTAGAGTCGTGCCTCAAAATGGCCACAAATACCACACCCAGAGGTTCAGCCACCTGGGCTTGGAGCCCACTCCCCTGCTCAGCTTTCCTCTTCTGTAAATGGCACCCAACAACAGCAGTCAGCAGGGTATGGAGCTGTGGGGTTCACGTTGGGGGCACGTGGGCACCTTCATGAGAGCACTTTTCTTGACACCTCAGAACCAACAGTGAGGATCAGCTGAAAGAACTATTTCCAAGTATTTTAGAAAGAGTGACATGTTGACCCCATTAAGGAGTGATTGGCCTGCTAGAGCAAGCATTAATTCACTTTTGCCTCTTTCTAAAAATGAACATCACCTTCAAATGTACAACTTTGGTCACTATTGAGACTCCTCAAAGAGATAAGTCTCTGACTCTGAAAGCAACTTCCTAAATAGAGCAACAAATGTAATTTGTGTTAAAGGTGGCCTCGTAGCAACTAGGCTTCTAGGTGACCTTAGGGAGACCAGCACTCATGTGGATGCTGAAGATTTCAGGGACTCGGGCATTGTCCTCATGGTGTAAGCCCACCTCATCTGGCTTTTGGGGAGGCCTCTGAAGCAGACGAAGCAGTGCCCACATCTTGGGGGACTGTCCATTTCTTTTTTCAGAGAATGTTTCCTGCCTGTGTTTCTTAGAGGCTAGGGGAGTGGGCTGACTGAGAGGTCCTCGGGGGGGGGGTCTCTCGTGGGGGCCATGTTTCTCCCTGTGATGTTCAATCGTGGGGCTGTCATCCCAGTTGTGTAATTGGCAAAGGGACACAGCTGGAGATGAGCTGGACTGGCAGCTGCCTGAGTCCTATGGCCAATTCCCAGTGGTACAGTGTCTTTTCATGACGGTTCTGTTCCCACGGGAAACAGTCTGGGGAGCTGGGCATTAGATGCCAGGGAGCAGTCCTACCATTCAGGCAGAATTGGCTGACAATGCGGAAGGAGTATGAGCAATTTTTCCTTCTCCACCTCAGAGCTGTCTTCCCACCGTTAAGCCCTGGGTGGCACAGCCCATCCACACCCCCTCCTACCTTCTGGGTACTTGTACTTTTCAGTGACATCCATGCGAGAGTTGCTGCCCACCGCCTTGGTACTGATATTTTTGCCGATGGTGTGAGTGTTTGAGAAATTCTTCTTCAGGGCGCCGGTCCAGGCATCGTAGATCCATGTGATGCGGTCGGCATTAACCTCAGCAAAGATGAAGGGCATGTCGTAGTCCCAGTCCACATTACCCTCTCGGAGAGCGACGACTGAAGCAGGGCCGCACTGGAACACCCCTGGGGGCCAGGGTGCAGAGGTTGGATACATGCCAAACCCAGGCCCATCTGCAACAGTACACCCCATGGCCTGCTCCTCTGGGGGCCACCCATGACCACCCAACTCCCCTGCCTCTACCCCGCCAAACTCCTTCAACCCCAACAGTCTGCCCCCTTCTTGGGGCACTCAGCAGGACACTCCGGGGCTATTGTTATCTTCTGCAATAGCGCTCTGGTGAGACTCCACCTCCACAGAAGACGGCCCAATCCTGTATTCTGTGGGTGCATAATTTGTGCTGACCCACTGCCCTCAGTCTGTTTACTAAAGGGGAAAGTCTTGCTGTCTTGTGCTCAGGGCTGCCTCTTTTCTACTCTGCAAATCATTCATCATGGCACATATATGACCCTGAAACAAAAATTCCGCAGGACAATTCTTAGTCTTAATGTCCAATGCACCCTGATATTTTCTTTTCCTTTCCTTTTCCCCACCCCTTTCCATGATATTCTATTTCATTTCTTAAAATGATGGTCACAACGCATTAACTTGATTTTATAGCTGCTAATGGGTTGCAGTGAAAAGGTTGAATAGTGGCCTAGAAAATATCTGGAAGGTCACCCTCCTCACACCCAAGTTCCCCAAATCTAACGTTCTTTGCTTCTGGTAGAGACGCTGCAGTTGGGGAAGGGAGTAAGACTTCATTTTCATTGTAAGTGCTTTTAGAATGATTTGAATTTTTTTTAAGCCATGTGCCTATATGACCTTTATGATATTTTTTTAAGTTTGAAAGAAACAACTGAAAATGAGGGTAACGGACAGGAATGCTCTGGAGGTCAGGGGAGGGAAGGGGAAAGGTTCCCGGAGAGCCTGAGACCCAAGCTCTGATGGGAGAGTGGCCAGAGGTGGGAGCACAGGGATGGGGCCGGGCCAGCCTGTGTGGAGAGCTCGGTCTGGCAGGGGACACGTGTGAAGGTGAGAGAGGTGATGGGGGCCGTGATCACGGAGGTCTGGAGCTGAGCCAGGGAATTTGGGTTAAGTCCCAAGGCAATGGGGACCTGGAAGCTTTCTGTGCTGGGAGGGATGGGCTACCAGAGGTGGTGCAGGAGAATCATGGCTGGCAGGGGACGGCTCCTTTCCCTTGCTGCAGGGCATGTGCCAGGGCCTCTGCAGCAGCCGTGTGAGTGCAGGTATGGCAGTCATTTTAATAGCAGCCTGAACCAAGAAAGTTAGGAGGGAAATCTACTTTCCAAATAGTTTTGTTTTAATCCCTCCTTTCCCTCTGGAGGTAGAGAGGATTTGGGTGACCTTGCTGTGCCGCTGTCCACCACTATAAAGAATCGAGAGGTCATGACTTAGAGCCAAACCCAGAGAAGGGGGCCGTCAGAGGGTTGGTTACCTTGGCTCCTTTCCTGGGGGGTGGCGTCCAGAACCTGCCATCCACTGTATGATGGGCTTAGGTCAGTCCGTGCAAACCAGCCTTCATTCCAGACGTGGAAATTCCTGCAGACAGAACCACAGACTACAGAGTTTGGCCAAGGCCACACAGCAGAGGAGTGGCAAAACACCACATCTCTGATCTGACAGTGCAGCACCCTGATACTCATCAAGCGAGTTTACTCTGTGCCAGATATTGTGCTAGACCTTGGCAAGCATTGTCGCACTTAAATTCTCACAGCACTGTTAAGTGGGTACTATTTTTATGCACATCTCTTAAAAGAGGAAACTGAGGCTCAGAGAAGTTAAGCAGCTAACAATGCCAGAGTCAAAGTTTGGACCCAGGTATGCCTAACTCCAAAACCTAGGTCCTTGACCACCATGTTCTACTGCCTTTCTGAGGAGCAGAACAGATCTAGGTTAGAGCCAGAATCCAGCAAGCAAACCCACACAGCTTTCTCCTATGCATCCTGTTGGGGGACACTACTGTATTTCGTGTGGGATGAAAATGAATGGGGCTGCAGCAAGAGTGCCAGGTCTGGCTAAGAGCCACAAAGCCCTTGGGCTGAGGTCCGGATTGAAGAATGACATATACCAGTCTTAAAATGTTCTTCATCCATGGCAGCCCCTTGTCTCCCAATCTATATGTCTCAGTCATTTGTCTTCTCCCTCAGCAGGTATAACCAGTTAGCCAAAGCTTTATGCATTCTTGATTCTGCCCTCTACTCTCCCCTTCTCCAATCCCACAGCAACTACATAAACATTGGCTTGGCAGTTTTGAGTCCAACTTAGAAGAAAATGTAAGTAAGTCTGACATAAATTCAAGTTCTATCCAACTTGAAAAAAAATTTTGTTATACTCATGAGTTGGAGAAGATAGTTTTAAGCAGAGAACCAACTTCTGAATGATAAATGTGACTAGGTAAAAATATTAAACTCGCATATACCAAAAAAACAAAGAAAGAAACTATAGTTCTGTTCCCAGCATGGGAATAAGCTCATAATAGACAGTCCTTTCTGTAGAAAACAATAAACTGGGGAAAAAAATACAAAAGACAGCTGAGAGTAAAGAAAGCAGGAGGATTTTGGGAGGGTGCCAAAACTTTTAGGAAGGGGCCAGCATGGAGCAAGTTGTACTTTGGCGCCCTTGCCCCTAAGGACAGGTTGCAGTTGAGGTAAAGTGCAGGGCAGTAAAAACTCCAACAGATAGCCTACATCTTTCTGACCTGGGGAGATAAGAAACTGAGCCTGGGTTAACCAGGGTTGCTAGAGAGTGAAGGGGAAGTCTTAGAAAGGAAAGAATCAGAAAGGGGGACCCAGATTTGTATATAAACTCTGCCTAAGCTTCTGGGTGACCTCTGAGCTAGGCATATATGAGGCAAACTACAAGTAGTCCAGCTAAAAATTCAAAAAATGAACTGAAATTTGGGCTGCTGCCCACCATAGGTGAGATAGAATTTGCAGTTTGAGTCTACCTCAGGTAGACTGCTAAGACAAAATGTAGAATCAAGAAGAAGCCAATGTCCAGGAGACAATCCAAATTTACTCAACATACAAAGAACCAGAAAAGTGTAGCTTGTCCTCAAGGTAAAAGACAATCAACAGGGACTAACCCTTAGATAATCCAGGTGTTGGCATTATTGGATAAAGACTTTAAAGCTGTTATGATAACTATTCTCAGTGTAATAAAGGAAAATATGATCATAACAAATGAAAAGAGGGGGCCTCTTAGCAGCAAAATAGAAAATATGAAAAAATGAACCAAATGGAATATTTTAACTGGGAAAAAGACCAATATCTGGAATTAAATAATTCAATGGATGGCTTACTAGCAGAATAGAGAAAACAGAGGGAAGAGTCAGCAAACTTGAAGACAGATCAGTAGAAATTATCCAATTTGAAGAAGAGAGAAAAAAGCGTTGAAAAAAATCCATTAAGCAGGGAAAATATATGCAACATGTATACTAGACAGAGATTTACTATAATGAATATTATAAAGTACTTACAAATCAATAAGACACAAAAGATCACCTAGAGGGGTGGGATAGGGAGGGTGGGAGGGAGACGCAAGAGGGAGGAGATATGGGGATATATGTCCATGTATAGTTGATTCACTTTGTTATAAAGCAGAAACTAAGACACCATTGTAAAGCAGTTATACTCCAATAAAGAGGTTAAAGAAAAAGACAAAAAAGAGGAAGTCAAACATGTCAATAATTGACAATGAGCAGGCAATTTTCATAAGCAACACAAATGATCACTGAACATATGGAAATAGTTTTAACTTCACCACCATTAAAAGAAAATTAAAACGACAAAGAAATACCATTACACTTATTAGACTGACAAAGATGAAAGCATAGGATGATACACATTGTTGTGTGATACTCATCATTGTGTGGGAAAACAAGCAGTGTTATACACTGCTGGTGGGAGTTTAAATTGGTATGATATTTGTCAAGGGCAATTTGGCAATGAGTTTGAAATACCCTTAAAAAACTATATACTCACTGAGCCAGTAGTTCCACTTCTAGGAATTTCTCCTATAAAAACCCTCACATTAGTGCACATAGATGTACATGGAAAGATGTTCACTGAAGCATTGTTTGTAATAGCAAAAATAATGGAGGAAAAATTTATCAATAAGGAATTGGTCAGATAAATTGTGGCACAGCCATGCAGGAGAATATCGTGCAGTTGTCCAAAAGAATGAGGAAAATTAATCTAGCACTGACATGGAAGATGTCTAACTTATATGACCAAGTAAGAAAAAAAATTACAAAATAGTGTGTATATGTAGAAGTTTATAAGGAACATATTAATATGATGAAACTATTTCGATTTAGAAAATTATACATTAAAAAAAGCAGTGAAAGTTAGTCCCCCATAATTCTATTATCTTAGATAACCACAGTTTAAATAATGGTTTGGTGTATATATTGTGCACATGGACAGATTTTGGTGCATATGAACTAAGTTGCACATTATTTATTTCTGTAATGTTTTCATATTCTATAATGAAAATTACTTATTACTTCTGTAATTCTATATTTACAAAATAAATAGATATTTAAAAATATGTATATTATATAAACACTAATAGCTAATACAGTTGTGTCAACACAGCATATTATTAAGTTTTCTGTCTTATATAGTAGCTCATTTAATCTTCACAATGCTCATATAAGATAGGAATAATTATTATCTCCTTTTGACAGTTCTAGAAGCTGAGGCACAGAGAAGAAGTTAAGTGACTTGTTCAAGGTCTCAAAGTGAGTAAATAGGCAGAGTGGGATTTTAACCCAGGCAGAGGGCTGCAGGGTCCATGCTTTTAACTACTAAACTATACTGTCCCTCTAAATTTTAATTTATTGACAAGAAAGATATTAAAAATTATGAAATAGACTAGTTAACTTGGTCTCATTTGGGTAATTAACACTCAATGCACAAAAACAGAATGAAATGTCTGGAAGGATCTACCTCAAAATGTTGTTAGTGTTTTTCTTTGGGTAGCTATATTACTATTACTCTCACTAATTTATTTTTTTAGTGTTTTATAATCAGGAAAAGATTGTTTTTGTTTTGCATGCTGTAAAATGAAACCTGCAAGGCTTCCTACGGGGACCAGATTGGGAGTTCTACACTATACAGTTGACAGGAGTTAGAAGTGCTCCCTAAGTACTGATCAGGTGCACTGTGACCCTGCTACATCCTTCAGAGAACAAGGGGAGAGTTACAAAGTCAGCTCCAAAACAAGACAGAAGGAATAAGACCATAAGAGGTAAACAAACAGACAATGATAAATAATACCAACCAATGATATGAGTAGGAAGAGCACATACTGTCAGTACTGTAAAGAAACACAGGTCAAACTCCCTCTTGCCAGAACACCAGAATCACAGCTAGCTGCTGGACAATCATTGACAGGAAGACACTGGAACTCACCAAAAAAGACACCCCACATCCAAAGACAAAGGAGAAGCCACAATGAAATGGTAGGAGGGTCACAATCAATCACAGTAAAATCAAATCCCATAACTGGTGGGTGGGTGACTCATAGACTGGTGAACACTTATAGCACAGAAGTCCACCCACTGAAGTGAAGGTTCTGAGCCCCACGTCAGGCTTCCCAACCTGGGGGTCCGGCAACGGGAGGAGGAATTCCTAGAGAATCAGACTTTGAAGCCGAGTGGGAATTGATTGCAGGACTTCAACAGGACTGGGGGAAACAGAGACTCCACTCTTGGAGGGCACACACAAAGTAGTGTGCATATCGGGACCCAGGGGAAGGAGCAGTGACCCCGGTGGAGACTGACCCAGACCTACCTGCTAGTGTTGGAGAGTCCCCTGCAGAGGCAGGGGGTGGCTCTGTTTCACCATGGGGACAAGGACACTGGCAGCAGAAATTCTGGGAAGTACTCCTCGGCGTGAGCCCTCTCAGAGTCTGTCATTAGCCCCATCAAAGAGCCCAGGTAGGCTCCAGTGTTGGGTGGCCTCAGGCCAAACAACCAACAGGGAGGGAACCCAGCCCCACCCATCAACAGTCAAGTGCATTAAAGTTTTACTGAGCTCTGCCCACCAGAGCAACAGTCAGCTCTACCCACCACCAGTCCCTCCCATCAAGCCTCTTGATAGCCTCATCCACCAGAGGGCAGACAGCAGAAGCAAGAAGAACCACAGTCCTGCAGCCTGTGGAACAAAAACCCCATTCACAGAGAGATAGACAAGATGAAAAAGCAGAGGGCTATATACCAGGTGAAGGAACAAGATAAAACCCCAGAAAAACAACTAAATGAAGTGGAGATAGGCAACCTTCAAGAAAAAGAATTCAGAATAATGATAATGAAGATGATCCAGGACCTTGGAAAAAGAATGGAAGCAAAGATCGAGAAGATGCAAGAAACTGCACAACAAAGATCTAGAAGAATTAAACAACAAACAAACAGAGAGGAACAATACAATAACTGAAATGAAAACTACACTAGAAGGAATCAATAGCAGAATAACTGAGGCAGAAGAACGGATAGGTGACCTGGAAGACAGAATGGTGGAATTCACTGCTGTGGAACAGACTAAAGAAAAAAGAATGAAAAGAAATGAAGACAGCCTAAGAGACCTCTGAGACAATATTAAATGCAGCAACATTCACATTATAGGGGTCCCAGAAGGAGAAGAGAGAGAGAAAGGACCAGAGAAAATATTTGAAGAGATTATAGTCGAAAACTTCCCTAACATGGGAAAGGAAATAGCCACCCAAGTCAAGGAAGCTCAGCGAGTCCCATACAGGATAAACCCAAGGAGAAACACACTGAGACACATAGTAATCAAATTGGCAAAAATTAAAGACAAAGAAAAATTATTGAAAGCAACAAGGGAAAAATGACATAAAACATACAAGGGAACTCCCATAAGGTTAACAACTGATTTCTCAGCAGGAACTCTACAAGCCAGAGGGAGTGGCATGATATACTTCAAGTGATGAAAGGGAAGAACCTACAACCAAGATTACTCCACTGGGCAAGGATCTCATTCAGATTCCATGGAGAAATCAAAAGCTTTACAGACAAGCAAAAGCTAAGAGAATTCAGCACCACCAAACCAGCTCTACAACAAATGCTAAAGGAACTTCTCTAAGTGGGAAACACAAGAGAAGAAAAGGACCTACAAAAACAAACCCAAAACATTAAGAACATGGTCATAGGAACATACATATCGATAATTCCCTTAAATGTGAATGGATTAAATGCTCCAACCAAAAGACACAGTCTTGCTGAATGGATACAAAAACAAGAGATCAAGATAAAAAAAATGAATTACATGGGACTGAGTGAACTGATGAGGATGATTATAATTTTTGTGACTTTCTGTTTGAATAAAAAAAAAATCTCACAAGGACTCAGAGGCAAAAAATGTACAAATCAATTATCACTGCAAAGTAAAGGAGCTGTTACAGTGGAGGATTACTGGACTGAATGTCAATATTATGACATAGTATGAGTGTGTTTCGTGTTTGGTAATTGCAATCATTGTTGCTTTTGTTGTGGTCATCCATTTACAATGCTTGGTGTCAGTTTATTTATCTCTTATAAAAATAAAATACGGTGTGTGTGTGTGAAAAAAAAAGAATGTTTAGTGCGTCTTTAGCAGGGCGTGGGGTGGGGGGGATGAACTGGGAGATTGGGATTGACATATATACACTAACATGTATAAAATAGATAACTAATAAGAACCTACTGTATAAAAAATTAAATAAAATAAAATTCAAAAAAAAAAAAGAAACATAGGTCATTACAAAATTTCTGGAAGGCTACAGCACTAGATGATTTTAAAATGTCCATTCCCTTTAATCCAGCATATACCGTTACTAGGAATCTTTCTTATGGGACTAATCACAGACATGCTCAAGATTTACATATAACAATGCTCGTTACTGTGTTATTTACAGTAGGAAAAAATGGAGATAGGTAACATAGGGAATAGGAGATAGTTTATGGCAGGAAAAGAGATAATGGTTTAACCATTCAATGGAATATAATACTTTTAAAATCTTATTTTTTGAAGATTATTTAATGACATTGTGAAAATGTTCATAATATCATGTTTAGTCCAAAGCACACGATTTAAAACTATGAAGTGGTTGGTTTCCAGGTGTGGAGAAAAGTAGGATGTGTCTATCATATGCTCCGTCTTTTACCCATGCCTTTGTAAAATGTATGATCCCAATTCTATAAAAACAACAACTAATAAAGAAAAGATTGGATAGAAAACTACTTTACATACTTCTGAGATTTCCTATGACTGTGAAAAAAAAGTCATCATAAAAATTATCTCCAGGCAGCCCCACAAAATGCCTTTTTGATTGGGTCCTTAAGATCAGTTAGAATTCACCCAGGAAAGTAGGAGGAGTGTGGGAAGATGACCCTAGAAGGGTGAAAGGAGAAAGAGAGGATGAGGAAACAGGGAGAACACCACGTTTCACATTCATCTCATTCCTGGCAGAGAGCCCCAGAGAAGGGCGGGTTGGTTAAGATAGATTGGTAAGTAGCTATGTTTGAATACTTATTTGCAAGGCAGGAATTTAAGACAAAGCAGATAACAAGTTCATCCTGGTCCCTCCATCATTTGAAAGCCAGCACTTTGCTCACAGCTACTTGGGATGTATGTGCCTTTCAAATGCACCATCGGGTTTGTTTCTGCTTGTGTGCCACATACTTTCCCACCTCCCAACCTTGGGCTCTGCTCCTGTCTTGAGTGTTTCAGGAGTAGGAGTTTAGGAAAAGGAGAGACTGAGGCATTTATTTAAAAAGATGCAGATTTCCTGCCATCCCAGCTCCCTCCACTCAAATCAGTTCTAATGCGACCTTTGAAGTTTATGAACCACCGCCCCTAGAGACAGCAACTGAGTTATGCTAACCTTTGAATTCACGGGGTCAGGAGACCCTCTCTAGAAAGTGACCCAAATCCCTACCCATTCTGCCTATTTGTCCTTCCAAATGCAGTTCAGATACCACCTCCTTCAGAAAATCTTTTCCTAACATACTCAGAGGGTGCCAACCTTACCTCTGTGCTATCTCTGCATCTTGCATGATTCAGTTATTTGACTTCTGCTCAGTAATCACCCAGCTTCTCATGCAGCTAGGAACTCCTCTAGCGAGATTCCTGTATCTCACTCCTCTTGGTGCCCTGTGCCCAGTGCAGGGTCTGGCATGCAGTACTTACACCATGCTCACTGAATTGAATTGTTGTGGAACCTGGACACTCTTGCAGCCTTGGTTTCCTTGCTGTGGGTCTGAGCAAGCTACTCCAGGTACGTTGGGGACTAGCTAAGTATTAGTGGAGGCTGGTGGCCATGGAGAGACGCATTAGGAGCCAGGGCTCGAGTGGGGGGTATGGGTTCTGACAGCTCTTCTCCAGAACTGACCGACGCCACCTCCCTGACCACAGGGCCGGGAAATCTCCATCTGCCTTCCGCCTCGGAGCTCTATAAAAGGCTACAAATAGAGTCAAGTCTGTGACTCGAGAAACTGGGGAATCAAGTTGAATGAAATAAGAAAATGAGCCAGAAGTGCCAAGGTAAAGATAACCTTGGCCGAACTGTTCCAAATCATTTGGTTGCAGGTCTCAGAAACCTCCTTTATAGTGGTGTAGAAGGGAACCATATTAAAGAAGCTTCCCCCAGAGTGTCCTGACTCCGAAGAAGTGAAAACTCCAGAGCCTTGTGCCTTTTAAGCCCAACCACTGTCATGAGCAGAATGGCTTAGAAGAAAATGGACCCCACTGGATCCTGTAATGTGATTCAAAGAAGGATCTAGAAGAAATTTTTGAGGTCCCCGACCTAGCCCTTCATTTTACAGATGGGAAACAAAGGTACAGAAAAGTTAAGGAATTTATGTAAAGTTAGGCATTTACTTAGAGCGTCCGAATGTCTCCAGCTGTTTACCGGTGCTTCCCCCTGGGCCTCTGTTTTCTCCTTTATGAAATGAGTAGGTCTCTCTCTAAGATCCCTTCCAGCTCTAATGTTCTTTGACTGGGGAGAGTCATGTTGACAGACACCTAGGTCCACCTCCAACTTGGATGCTATTTCAGTTTGACTTTGGGCAAATTGTTTCTCCCCACCGAGTTGCTGAGACAGCATCTAGTATCATAGAAAAGTTGCGTTTGCTGCCTAAGTGTGAACCTAAGAACCCAGCTTTTCCACCTGGTTGGTGTCCAGCCACTCCTTTTCTGGAAAATCTCAAAGTAAGCGGTCTGAATTCTCAAACATCAGTCAGGAGTAGTGATAACATTCTTTGGCATCTCTCTGGTGCTTCATAGTTTACAAAGCCGCCTGGGTTCAAATCCCAGCTCCACCATTTTCTAGTTACCTGCCCTTGGGTGAATGACTCTGTGTCTCAGGTTCCTCAACTGTAAAATGGGGTGTTCATAATAGTGCCTACTTCATTGTTTCTGAAGAGTACATGCAAGCACTCAGAACATTACCTGGAACACAACAATCGCTCAGCAAATTATTAGTTGCTGCTGGTATTATTATTAAGCATTTTCATATGCTTAACCTCACTTGATCCTTACATTCTATTACTTTAAGCAAATCTGGACAAGGTTCTAAAAACTTTTAACATTTACAACATACAAAGATTCAGTTGGAAGGATTTCTGTTCAAACCCAAACTGTCCTTTTAATAATAGGTTAGGAATCCCACTCTATGCAGAAAATGACTCGTGGGATAGCTCCCCCACTACCCCCTGGTGGGAACCATGTTGAAGGGATGCAATAGCTCCCTTGGGAGGGGTAGCTCTTACATAAAAAGTGGGGCAAACTGAAGCTGCAGAGAATAAAATAATTAAAAAGACTTAAGTGAACATCTAGTTTCAGGCCAACCTTTATATTTCACTGCTGGGGAAACTGGGGACCAGAAACATGAAGTGGCTTTCACAAGTTCTAGAGCCAGATGGTAGTGGGGCTGGAACTAGGGCTCAGGATTCCCTGTGTGCACACCACCCAGTGCAGGTTCCCCACCCACAGCTGGTAGGGAGGAGGGTGGGGAGGGACTCACAGCTCTCACTGCTTTCTGAGGACGGTTCTGATGAGGGGGGATGAGACTCCCAGGAAAAATCACAGCTTTAGGGCCCAATACCCTGCAATGAGGCCAAGAGAAATGACAGTGGAGACACCCTGGAATGTCTCCACAGGCCCAGACTTGCCCCAAGGTGATTATATTTGGAATGAATTATGAAGCTAATGTGGAGTGGTAGCATGAACCAGGAACCAAGAGATCTCAGGACTAATTACAAATTCAGCTTAAAGGCCCCACCTTCCTGTTCCCAGGAAGTTTTCCTTGATGGCTCCCTCCCTGAGTTCCCACAGTGCTTACAGTCTGAATCACGCACCTGGCATACCCCACACCATCCCACATTGCTAAATAGCTTCTACTAATGGCCTCCCCACTCCTTATCTCCTAGCAGCACCAGATATGCTCTCAGTGGAGGGACTGAGCCTTAAGCATTCTGGTCTCTCTGCAGTTGCTAGTGTGCAGGATGATCACAGAAGGGTTACGCCAAAGGGGACCTCCCCTTCCCCAAATCAGTCATTTGTTGAACCAAGCATCTCCTTTTGTGAAGGAAGCCAAAGTCAGGACTGTCATTGCCCCAAGGATCAGAACAGGTTACAATGGGATTTTGGACACAGTAACAAAAGAAAAAAACAGGCAGAAGAAAAGACCTTCATTTATGAGAAGCTGGGAAAAAAACCTCTCTGTAAGTAGCCGTGCCACTAGAGAGAAACGTTGTGTACGGGCAGGTTAAGAAAGAACCTCTGAAATAAGCTTTCTCTGCCCCATTAAACCCTAGAATCCATGTGACCTTGAGTGAATTCATACTCCTCCCTCCCTTCAGAGGGGAGGGGCTGCTTACACTACCCAGTGCCATTATTGGTGTGGGGTGTTGTTTATTTGTTTTAAAAGCTTTTTCTGTTCATTTTACTATTGCTTTGACTTTATTAGTTACCCTGAGTACATTTCAGTAAAGTTGGATCTACTTATTCTGGGAATAATAAGTAATAAAGAATTTTTTTATAGACCATTTCAAAGTTGAACATCTGGAAATAAGATGGCATCTGTTATCAGGTTATCTAGACAAGTATATGCATGTGAGGGATTATGTGTGTGTATAGCCTTTGAAATGGATTCAAACAATGGATTATTGACATATGCATGTAGTACTTTATATACATAGACACCTAGATATCTATGTGTATATACAGATATAGACATAATTATTTTCAGTTGCCATCTGGTAATAACTTGGCATATGGTTTAATCTTAAATAGCTGTAACAATATCTATTTTATGTATATATGCAGCTATACAAAGTTATGAATATATGTCTATAAGTTTTAGATAACTTACTTCCAGTTGACATTTATTATATATTACATACACATGTGTGTGGATAGATTCGTGTGCACATAGCATATTTATGGTTAGAAATACATATGCCCAGTTACATAGAAAGCTCCTTTTTGTTCAGCTGGAATCCAGAATAAGCTAACATGTTATTCTATCAACCATGATACACAGCAAGTATATATGCATAAGAGAAAATGTGTCGCTTTTCTCTAAGAAAACCCAGAAGTCATATGGGTTGCCTGAAGTGACATAAGTCTATATTTATTACTAGAAAATCAATAGTTTCAGTGTTTATCTTCTAAAGTAGCATGGAGTCCAGTGGGCGCTACAAATTCAGGGAAGAGCCCAGGAATCATATCTTGCACTGGTATAACAGCCTTCATCTGGCGGCGAGATAAAGTAGACCATCAGATTTTGCAGAACTCTGAGAAGAGCTGTTTCGGGTCTTGCTAGATTCTTGCTAGATTCAGCATTTTCATTTTACACTTGATCTTAGCCAAAAGGTCAAGAAGGGATAGCATTTCCACTCTAAACCATATGTTGACATGGTACTTGCCTCCTAACTCCTGTTTGGAGCTGGGTCCCAGGAGCTGGGGAGAGCTGGGGAGAAGCTGCTCAGATGTGGTGCTCAGAAAGGGTCAGACACTCACCATACGCTGTCACTGCCTTTGTCCATGGGCCGTCCTCTGGGGTCATAGTACACATCCACGCTGAGGTTTTTGTCTGTGTCATGAGCTGAGTTGAAGTTGGTGATAACTCGGGAGGGAATCCCCAAACACCGCAGCGCTGCAAGTCAAGGGCAGTCTGAGGACTTGGGGTGCAGTGGAGGTGGTATCTTGGGGTACCCCACTGCTGCCCACCCAGGAAAGGCACATCACACCCAGAGTACCTGTGTTGAGGGTCCCAGCGAAGACCCAGCACTGGCCGTATCGGACTGGCCTGAAGCCAGAACTTTGCCACCGCTTGAGGATCTCCACGCTGCCATTCCAGTTCCTAGGGTCCTGGCCACCTACGTAGTTACCACTCCAGTTCCCAGAAACCACACCATAGTCATCATTGGCATTGATCTGGGCAGGAAAAAAACCCCAAAGAAATCAGCACAGAGAGTGACGTGCAGAGTTCAGGGGACAAGATAAGGAGACACGGAAGGAAGCCAGGGAGCCTCCTTCAAGAGGATTTTCTGTCTTTCTGGGTGATTTGGATGATAATTGTGACAATGATCCCCCTAGGGGTATCAAGCGGTATATGAATTTAACAGTGCTTTCCTTAACAGGCCATGTTTGCCCCTAATTCACATATCATCCCCAGCTCACAGGGAAAACTGAGGCTCCGGGGCTTGTCAGTGGTGAGGGACGGGCAAAAAATCAGCCTGCAGGCAATTTCTGGCCAGAACTCATGGGCAGCTGCTGCTGCCTGACTCGAGAGTCCACGGTTTGAAGCTCTCTTTTGGTGTCTTGGTCTTCTAAACAGATCCCCTTAGAACTTCAGCAACTAACTTCTTCTTGGAAAGAATAAAGATGGACTCTTGCTTTTCATTCATTCATTCATTTATTCATTCCCTCAACTTAAGGCATGATTCTTGTATAAGTAACACAACCACGATGCAGTATGAAAAGAGCACTGGACTAGCGATCAAAAGATCTGAGTTTCTTAGTCTTAGTCTTTTATAGACTCATATTGAAATATTTAGGGATGAAATGATATAATGTCTGGGATTTATCAAACAATCTGTGGAGGAAGGGACAGAGATGAAACAAGAATGGCCTTGAGTGGGTAATGGCTGAAGCCGGTGATGGGTACGTAAGAGTTCATTTTACTTTTTCCTCTACTTTAGTGAAAGTCTGAACTGTTCCATGACAAAAAGTTAAAAGAGAATGAAAAAAGGAGAAACCTGAGAGAAAAACAAATATCGTATATTATCGCTTATATGTGCAATCTAGAAAAATGGTACAGATGAACGTATTTGCAAAGCAGAACTAGACACACAGATGTACAGAACGAATATATGGTTACCAAGGGGGGAAAGGGGGTGGTGGGATGAATTGGGAGATTGGGATTGACATACACACACTACTAGGTATAAAACAGATAACTAATAAGAACCCGCTGTATCGCACAGGGAACTCCACTTTGCTGTACAGTAGAAACTAACACAACACTGTAAAACAACTATACCCCAATTTAAAAAAAGTTTTTAAATAAAGTAAAATAATAGATAACTAATGAGAACCTACTGTATAGCACAGGGAGATCTACTCAATGCTCTGTGGTGACCTAAATGGGAAGGAAATCTAAAAAAGAGAGGATAGATGTATACGTCTAACTGATTCACTTTGCTTACAGCAGAAACTAACATAACATTGTAAAGCAACCCTACTCCAATAAAAAATTAAAAAAAAAGAAGAAGAAGAAACCCGAGTTGCAAGCTCAGCCTGGCTGCTTGTCAGCTGGGTGACTGCTTGCGCGGGAGTCGATTCCCCTCTCTGGGCCTTCATTCTTCACCTTCCAACACAGGGAACTTTAGAAACAAGTACTTCCTCAGCTGTCTTCCAGCAGCCACGTTTTCAGAGTTTATGAAACTTTGACTAGCATTTATCCCAACCTTACAGTGAGAACGGCTCCCTCTCTCAGTGGGGGCCACAAGGGCAAGGCCTATGAGGACGAACAGTCTGGAAATGGAAGGATCCTTGCCCAGGACAGGCTGACCCAGCCTTCCGCGGTCCCTCCGTGTGGTGGGTGAGCTCCACAGCCCCTCCAGGATGGTCTGGGCTGGAATAGCAGGATGGGGCCAGATGGGGCTCCTTCAAGATGGAAGATTGCATGGCCCATCCCCATCTCCTGAGTCACAGGTGCATCAGCCTCCAAAGTGGTAATCAGCAGGGTCATCTCTGACTGAAAGCTGAGGTTTCAAAGCCCCACACAGGCCATTCGCTCGTGGCCCAGCCCAACCAGGAGGGCTGGAGAGAGAGTGGGGAGGTTCCGCTGAGGCACCCAGCTCTGAGATCAAGTGGTTTGTCTGGAGGGCAGGGGTGAGTCAGCAGCTACTGGAGCCAGCTGCCTCCCCTCCCCTCTCCTGAGCTGAGGAGGCTCAACTTCCTAAAGTGCCTGAATCCAGCTTCCCTCGACCTTGGCGTTGGCTTTAATCCACCCCCTCCTGGGCCACTTGGTTTTCCAGGTTGGGCCCAGGCCCCACTCCCTCTCTGCACTCTTCCCAGCTGCCTTGGTCCCCACCATTTCCTCAGCACCTCCACATTGCCTGGGCCTCCCCACAGCTGTCCTGTGAAGTTTGGGTTAAGAAGTGCTGTCTGATGACCCCCGATATCTATCATGCAGTCAGAAGGTCATTCAAATTTCTAACCATGTAACTAGCTTGTTAGCTTGGATATTCTCCCAACTCAAAAGAGACTTGAAATGCCTAGTCCATTAATCAAAAAAAAAAAAAAAAAAAAAAAAGGTAAAGACACTCCTGAGTAATCATTTAGTTTCAGAGGGTTAAAGTTCAAGAACTCTCTGACTTTTAGCTTTTTACTTTGTAACTTTTGAGCGGGCTATCCCTTGTTTGGATAATTTCTGATGGAGGTGCTCTCTGCACACTGACTACAGAGCAGTGCATTCCTCCAGCATCCAGCTTATGTGTGCCTCTGAGTGCACGTGCACATGTGTCTGGGGAAGTGGGGACAGGTTTCTCACGTGGAGGGACTGGACAAGTGAAGGAGGCCCTGGGCGGGCAGCTGGAGGCCTTGTTCTGGCCAGACTCACAGGCTGAGGCTGTGAGTGAGTCACTTCAGCCCCCTGGCATTAGTTTCCGCATCTAGACAATGACTGTGTTGGCCTCTGCCCTCCCCACTGGCACTGGAGCCCTCTGTGCTGAGGATGGGATGAGTCAGAGCAAAGGAGGTTAACGCTTCAGGCTCACTCAGGAGCTTACCCCCTTTCCCAGGAGCCCCAGGGATGGAGCAAATTCTCAGCGTTGCCTCCTTCTGGTCCTGGCAGACACCTAAAGACCAAATCCTTCGTCACTGGAGGAAGGCCTCGCAATACAGTGGAAAGGGCTTTGGAGCCAGGCAGCCTGGGTCCAGTTCTGCCTTTGCCACCCACTCGCTGTGTGTCTCAGGAATGTTCTTTAATGTAGAGGCTCCATGCGTGCGAAATGGGATGGTAACAGCCACAACTACATTTTGTGAGATGTCAACCAACGCTATAAGTGGTTGTGCCTGACCCATAGCTGGGTTTGATATACAGGAATAACTAGTTATTATGGTTTTCTCATCACTCACCATTGCACTCAGCACCCGGCCAATATACTGGGGATCGTCTCTGCGGGCCACATCAGTAGCAGGGTCACGGCGAAAATTCAGACTATTATCCAGCAGAGAGAGGCAAATGTTCAGAATGCCTTCTTCAAACTGTTCAAAATGGGACCATATGTTACGATGAAAGAAATGACAAATAGTATCAGCTTATTGAAGGCACGGGGGCTACCCTGGTAAGAACCATGGGCTCTGCCCAGATCCTTCTACTCCACAGCCTCCAGAGCTGAGAGAATCTGAGGAACAACCACCCAACTTGGGCTTTAACCCTGCAAACTCATCCAGAGCTCTGGCTATACACAAGGCCTTGAACTGAGGCCCCTAAAGTTAATGGCACTCCCTCACTGTTATGAACTTGAGAGCAATCACTTGGCCTGTCTGGGCCTCAATTTGTCCATCTTTATAACAGGGGATCAGACTGAGCTCATCTCAAAGTTTCCATCTAGATCTGACATTGATCTTGAGCATATTACTCAGACTTTGGGGGAACTGATTAAAAAGATAAAATGTCTCATTAAATTGGAATTTGAAGCCATTTTCACAAAATAAGACTTATTTTTGTCATTGCTTCTCAAATGGAGAAGGCCAAGCTCTTTCTTGCCTTAGGGTCTTTGCATGTGCAGTTCCTTCGACCTCCAGTGCTCTTCCCCAAGAGATCTATCTGGCTCCTTTGCCTCCTTCAGGTTTCTGATCAAAAGTCCTTTTCTAAGAGAGGCTTACCCAGATCTCGCCCTTCAAAAATATCTTCCCTTCCATCCCCGGGTGCACCTTATGCCCTTACCCACCCCATCCCACTTTCTTTTTGAATGAAATTTAACACAGAACCCAACATATAAAACTCAACATATAAAATATACGGCAGATGTGCTCTGGTTGACTACAGAATGGGGTCTGGACATGGCAGAGAATGCACCTGTCCACCCCCTGCTGGACATGCAAGGTACCCCACCCAAGGCACTTCCTTGTAATGTCTTCATTTGTCTACTGGAGAAAAGAAAAGGTGGAGGGAATCCCTGGATGTTTTTCAGGCTGAGCAAACCTGGGAACTCTGTGGACTCAGATGTCATACTAATGAAGGACCTTTGAAAGGTCGAATGCACACGCCAAGGAAGCTTCCTCACATTCTTACCTAGAATGAATAACAGAAACTACATTATTGTCCCAAGTGTCTCTACTGGGCCTTATCCTCATTTGTGCATCATGGTACCAATAACACTTCATTGCATCAATTTAGTTATGTGTCTGTTTTGCCCACTAGATTGTGACCTCCTCAAAGACAGGAAATCTGTCTTATCCATCTCCTGTATCCATAGTGTGCAGCTTGGGGCCTGGCACATAGTAGGTCATCAGTAAATGCCTTCTGAATGGATGAATGAAGAGAAGGCAGGCGAATGGACAGATTTGGGAACTTCCACCTATCTGTGGGGCCAGCGGCTGAGCTTCTTGGGTATAATAGGGACATTACCACCAGGCTTTATGATCTTTTTACCTGTCCATAGTTCCAGCCAATCACGCTAATGTAACTTGTTCTTCCCACGAAGATGACGCCAGCATCTTCCTGAACATACTCCTCTCTCTCATCATGGTTACTCATAAAGACACTATCGGCTGTTTGACACAAAAAGCAGATATTAGGGGTTATAGAGAGGACTATAGAGACCAGTCGTCCTCTCAGTCCTGAGTATCCTCCTGGGGGCTGGAGCAAGCCCCACCTGCAACCCTTCACCCAACCTCCACTGAGGAGTGAAGCCTTGGGCTATAATGCTTCCACCTCATATTATGGGAACTATGAGCTTGAAAAAGAAGCTGGGATGACCTGAGAATCTGAAAATGAGACCCTTGGGAATGAAACACTTGCTTCTTCAGGCACAAGCTATCTCCGCACTGCAGAATTGTGCTGTGGTCATTACACCGTACTATACAGTTTTCAAAAGCCCATGAGATCCCTGCAATAGCTCCAGAAATAGCAGGATGTCCATTTAATGGTGAGGAATTTGATGCTTGGAAGGGTAGAGTGACTGTCAGACACACAAAGCTGGTTAAGTGGCAGAGCTGGACTCAAACCCCTGGCTTCTGACTTCTAGCTTCTGTGCGGTTTCCATATTCCAGAAACTTTCCCTAATCAAACCTGAGTCCATGAAAATCATTCCCCCCGTCTTCTTTCCATGGGCATCGCTTGGCTGATGGCTGGGAGTGTGGGTGGCTAGGTGCCTACCTTGCAACCAGGGGTTAAAGAGCAGTATGAATGTTCCAACTTCCATAGTGGAGTCATTGCCCTCATAGGAGATCTCAATGCTCAGCGTGTATCTTCCTATGGGTGCATCGGCAGGACTGAGGATGGAGATGCTCAGAACATTGTTCTTGTTGTTCAGAAGTTGTGCACCCCAGCCAGTGCCACTTATCCTGTTGGAGAGTGGAAACACAGCCTTTGTCTTGGCCGACTCTGAGGGGTAAGGCCCTGTAAAAGAAGGCATAGGACAATGGAAACCAAGTAGTGTTGGCCAGACTGTGGGGAGAAACCAGATTCCAATATAACTGCCGGGGCCCTTTGGGAGACATCATACAATGAAGCATTGTGTTATGGCGCTGGAAGCAGCTGGAGAGACCACGTGGGCCAAATCCCTCTTGATGTGAAGACCGTGACCCTCAGACTCAGAGACAGGCCGAAACTTGCTCAAGGTCACACCAAGTCAATGGTAGAGCTGGGCTAAAGCCCGGGGCCACCACCACCACCATCCCTCGGATGCACAGCCCCGAGGTCTACTCAGATGTGTGTTGGCTGGGAGAGCAGGGAGCAGGTACCTGTGGAAGCTGTGAATGTCGCACTTCTGTTACAGCCGAGACATCGGTATACGGTCAATGACATGTAGAAGAGTTGGCCTCTCCGCACGACAAGCTCCTGGCTGGAGAACTTGTCTGTGTGATGTGCCTGCTCATTGAGGCTTATCTGCCAGTCGACACTCTGGAGTCCTAAAGCCGTGAGACAGAAAAGAAGACTTGAGATCCTCAGAGGCAAGGGATGGTGGTGTGGGGGAAAAAGTGTAAGTTACCAAAGAGACTGCTTTTGGACAGGCTCGCTGGGGAAGAATATTCTAGGAAGAATCACATGAAAATGCAAGCATAGCAAGCACTTTACAACCTATTCCCATCTGCCTTTTCAGGCTGCTGAAGCTCTGCACACACTAGTCCCACTTCCCCCTCCCCCTGGCCAACTGTCACTCAGCTCTCAAAGAAGTAGCTTCACCCAACTGGCCAGGAGAACTGAGTAACCAATTCTGTCCACTTTATCCTCCTTCCTTTGTGGATGGGGGCTCACGTAGAACTGGGAGGAGGCTACTTCTCTCGAATCCACCATCCTGGTTTGGCTTCCTTGCTTTTTCCTTTGTGTCCTCCCAGATACCAGGTGTCTTCTATCACTCCAACACCCAGCAAACATTTAGCTGTGTCATCTGTACTTTATATGTGCAACACCTCGGTGTTGGCCTGAGCATCTGATGCTGAGGAGGATTGTGTAACCCTGACAAGCATTTCGAGGCTGGACATTGGGCAATCACTGGCCTGGAAGGTCTTTCAAATGCTCACTGGCAAGAGTGGCCTAAGGCCGTGAGATCCCTGGATAAGACCCTGAGGACTAACACCTCAAAATCCACCCCCAAACTTCTCAGGTGATTGTGGAGGTGAGGGAGCTAAGCTGAGAAGGGTTTCAGAGAAGAAAGATTCCAGGAGATACGAGGAGTTTAGCCAATTTAAACCTTTTGAGATATTTAATTCCTTTGAGCTACATTTGAGATGTTCACCACCCATTCTTCTGCAAATGAAAGTGGTCTCTGTCTTTATGATGTGGCCATGGCTATGATGGGAGTGGAGTAGCCCATCCCAGCACCAGGCACAGCTCTTGTTTATACGTGTCTGTCTGTGTTCATCAGAATGTGCCTTCTTGAACTTTATCTTCTGATGCCTAGCACATTGCTTGACTGTATTAGGACAGTTAGACAAACAACCGAGGGAATAAATGAGCAAACAAACATAAAACTAATGTCATGCAATGACTATCATGACTAGAGCTCTAAATTTAGTCTATAAGGAAAGGTGTATATGGGGTATTTGTTCAATAAACATATAGAGAATACATATTATTTATAGAACACTACGTAAAGCACAATGTTGGGGGTGTGAAATGTATGAAAAGTAGTTTGAATCCTCAAAGAGCTTCAGGAGTGCATAAGACAACATGTCAGAATGAATGGTGGAATGAGGTAAATCCAATCTCCCCCAGAAAAGGTGTCTAGGAGATGTAGGTAAGAATCACTTTCAGTTATAGGGATCAGAAAAAATTCATTGAAAATGCTGGGCCTTGAAGGAAGAGAGAATTTTGTCAGGTGCGTTCCAGGCAACAGGCAGAGAGGCCCAAGGCCCAGGAGAGCAGGTGTCTCATTCGGCTAGAGCAGAGGCTTTGCACAGAGGAGAAAGGGGAGGCAGGGAGGGCGTGGCTCCAGGGCGGGCCTGGGGCTGGGGGCTCCCATCCAAGCAACTCCGGAGATGGGCAGAGGCTTGTAAGAGACACTCTCTTGAGTGGGACGCAGACTCGGGTGATGAGCCAAAGGCTGCTGCTGAAGCAGGGCTCAGGAGGTGATCTCACCTCCACTTGGAGTACTAAAGATTCATTCATTCAAATGCCCACTTGTTCATTCATTCATTGAACAAATGGTTATTGAAAGAATAAATTAAGTTTTTTTTTACTCAGGGAAACTAAAACATTCATGCAATCAAAAATATCTATTGAATGAAGGGCAAGGCAAACGGAGAGAAGGTGGGACAGAAGAGGATGAACGCTCCTGAATGCAGACATTGAATGGCGACAGCTCAGATCTCAGGCACCCTCTGGCAAACATCAAGCTCTACGTGACTTGCAGAGAGCTGGTTTGCTAAAAGCTAGGACTCTTTAGGGCAACGTCTCCACCTTTTAAACCCCTGCCTCTTACGAACTGTGCTCACTGCCTTCTGTGCATGGGATCCGGTAGAGCTTCACTCACTGTCTCGTTTTAGAAAAAAGAAGAGCTCTTAGAAATGTGTGGTCTGAGGTCACACAAGCCCCCCTGGAGATTCTTCCCCGCTCCCAAACCCTAAAAGATATGCGCCTTCTCCCCAGGAGAAGCTTATTATTCTTGACCATGGACTCTTGGAGAGCAGCAATTATGTCCCCAGACAGCCCTCAGTCAAGCACAGGGGTGAGGAAAGAGGGGTGGCAGCGACTCCCATCTATAGCCAGCTTCTGCCTTCCCTCCAACAGGCCCACCTCCTTCTTTGCTGTGCCGAGGGTTATGCACTGTTTGCTATATGAAAAAAAGATGAATCAACATGCAAAAGTACACACAGCCAGTGTACCTAGGTTTGCTTAAGTCCTGAAAAATAAAACAATTCTAACTATCAGAAAAATAGTAGCGATGTCTCCCTTTCATGCCAGAACGCAGTGGCTTGTCTGCAGGGAAAATGATGAAGAAGACTGAGCTCCAGGGTGCCTTGGCTGCAGAGACACCGAAAGGAGACGAAGGGCACTTTGCGCGGACTAGGTGAAGTCCTGGGATGACTGAGATGGTCATCTCTGCCTCTCCCAGCATAAGCCCCGGCATGAAGGAGTCTTGCTCCTTCATGGGGTGCTCGTGGGACATGCAGAGCTTCTCTGAGCTGGAGGGTGAGGAAGAGCATGACACATTTGTCATCAGTCTCCTATGTGTCAACTGCTCTTAACAGTACACAGAGCACCCCTTCGGGTGCGGGGAGGAGGGGCACCTGAGCCCTTACTGCCGGAAGGGCATCGTGTGTAACCTTTGTGGCAAACGAGGACACGCCTTTGCCCAGCGTCCCAAAGCGGTTCACAATTCCGTGGCAGCTCAGCTAACCGGCGTGGCTGGGCACTGAACACCCGCCTGCCTGCCAGGGTGAACACAGAGCCAGCTTACCCCTCTTAAGTGCCAAACCTTTTTTTTTTAAACCATTTTTTATTGTTTTTGAAGATCAATGTTTGTTGAATTGAGAATATTGTTGACCCTGGCTTCTGTCAGGGTGTCTATCTTTTGAAGCTCATCCCGTCCCCTTTTAATTTGCTGCTTCTAATCTCCGTGGTCTGAGAATTTGTGAAACCAGTGTTGTTAGAAGTGTATGTAACCTGAGTCAATAGGCTCTGAATGGTGGCCAAGGGCCTCTCTTATGACATTAAAATGCATGGACTTTGTGACAGCGCTTTCAGTGGCTCAGAAGCCATTCTTCACAGAATCATGGAATCGAATCTGGAATTTTCCTGCTGGAAAGGACCTAAAAATTGGTCTAGACCAATCCACTGGTTTTCCAACAGATGAAACAGGACCAGAGAGGTTAAATGACTGGGTCAAAAATCACATAGCTGTCTGGTGCCAGAGCTAGCTTAGAGTAGAGTTCCCTGACCCCAAGCCCGGTGCTCATTCCACTACCTCTCACACCTCACAACATTTTCCTCAACACTTGAGGGCCCAGAAAGTCTGCTCTTTCCAGAATAATGAGCCCAGGGGAATGCTAAGAAATCATCTGGGGAAGGAAGCAGAAGATTTGGCAGGAGCTTCAGAATACTTGGGAGATACGGAAGGGACAAAGGACCATAATCCAGGGTGTACTCATTGCCCCCTTGGGTACCGTATCTGGATTAAAGTGGTCCCACTTCTTTGTGGCCTTCCCCTTCCCTGTTCATTGCCATCAGTGAGAAATAGAGGTGCTCCTGAGTAAAGGTTTGCATTTGCATCTTAGCCTCAATAGCTAGTGTCCCCAGAGAAGCAGCGGACTGGAGCTCATCTGCAACCTCCGGACTCTCAGGAGAAAGACGGAATTCCAGGGGAGCTGTTAACTCTGAAATGTACTTGGGAAATAGACCAAGCTAGAGGGCATTGGGTCTACTAAGTGTTATCAAGTTCAAGTAGAAAAGACAGTACACTGCTTTTCTTTTAGTTTTTGTCTTTCCTTTATGTTTTGCGATTTCCTCGTGGCTTAGAATGTAAAATCGATTGTTTAAAGTTTTGTTCTGAAAAAATATTTACCTTTTGTATTGCTAAAAAAAAAACCCAAAACAGTACATAGAGCACCTTACACCTGTCATCGATGAAATCTTACAGAAACTGCAAACTGAGGGGGGGATTAGCAGATACACACTACTATATATAAAATAGATAAACAACAAGGTCCTACTGTATAGCACAGGGAACTATATTCAATATCTTGTAATAACCTATAATGGAAAAGAATGTATATATAAGTATAACCAAATCACTTTGCTGTATGCCTGAAACTAACAGAACATCGTAGATCAAGTATACTTCAACTAAAAAAAAAAAGAAAGAAACTGATACCTTATTCGAGGTCATATACCTAATGATTGGCAGAGCCAGGATTCTGAACCCAGGTCTTACTGACCCTCCCTGTTACCATGGTCCCCTGTTCTCCACCTGGGAGGGGGACCCAGGTGGTGAGAAGCCCTCACTGTGCATTGTCCTCTCTTCTGGCATTTGCATCCTGACACGGAGGAGAGAGTGAGCACCTGGAAGGGGAAATGTGTTCCAAAGGGCATTCTACTGGGAGGTGAGTAGAAGAGGAGCATCCCTGAATCCCGAGGGGGACGGCATGCTGAGTGCACGCTCCCAAAGTCCCCAGGTGGTTCCTGCCTCCCTCGGGCACCGCCCCACGTGTGAGCCCTAGGATCGTTTCTGCCAGCCCCAAATCAAGGATCTGATGATCCTGTCTGTGGATTATCCAGGGCCTTTGTTCTCCCACCCACCACCCCTTGGCATAGCACTAATCACAGCCAGAGTGTTCTAGAAAGGGTAGGGCAGGGGGTAGGGGAGGTGCACAGCCATCCAAGTTTCTTCTTGAGTTTACAACTCCATGGATGTTTATGAGCCTCAGAGCTGTTTTTTACACCTGCCTGGATGAAGGGCAGGGATGAAAGGAGAGTGGCTTTGCCCTTACAATTGACTCAAAAACACAGACTCTCCAAGGGAGAAGCCTTGGAGACCGAGCATCTCCCCACACCCTTATTCTGGCTGTGAGGACGTGGAGGCCCAGGAGGTGGTTTGCCCACAGTGGGATGTTTCTGAACTCTCATCCAGGGCCCGTCTCACAATCCCACACCGCCTCCTTGAGTCACTGCTTAACTCTACCATCAGGCCGGGGGCAATTTCCCCAATATTTTTTTCCTGAGAATATCAGTGCCACCAGCAACACTAATGTGGTAGCAACTGACAAATGTCTATCCCAGGGCTTCCCTGGTGGCGCAGTGGTTGAGAGTCCGCCTGCTGATGCAGGGGACACGGGTTCATGCCCCGGTCCAGGAAGATCCCACGTGCCGCGGAGCGGCTGGGCCCGTGAGCCATGGCCGCTGAGCCTGCGCGTCCGGAGCCTGTGCTCCACAATGGGAGAGGCCACAACAGTGAGAGGCCCGCGTACTGCAAAAAAAAAAAAAGTCTATCCCAGTATTCACTTGCTCCTTCTTTCTTGGTAATAAAATCCCCCATGTTAATGGCCAGGCTCCCCTGCAGCTGGGGGTCATGTGAATGAGTTCTGGGCAATGACTTGTAGGTATAGTGATGTGTATTAACTTCTAGGAAACCTCTTTTTCTTAAATTGAGGTGAAATTCACTGTTTTAACCATTTAAAGCATACAATTCGGTGGCATTTAGTATATTCACAATGTTGTACAACCATCACCACTATCTACTTTCAGAACTTTTGCATCAACCCCAAATATATCCCCCACTCATCTGCAGTCACTCCCCATTCCCCGCTAACTGCAGCCCCTGGCAACCATTAATCTACTTTCTGTTCCCCTGGATTTGCCTATTTTGGTCATTTCATATCAATCGAGTCACACGTGTACGTAGTCTTTGAGTCTGGTTTTTCACTTAGCATAATGTTTTCAAGGTTCATCCATGTGGTAGCATTTATCAGTAGCTCCTTCCTTCTTTATGGCTGAATAATATTCCACTATGTTTATATACTGTATTTTGTTCATCCATTCATCAGTTGAGGGACATTTGGGTTGTTTCTACCTTTGGGCTATTGTAAATAGTGCTGCTATGAACATTCATTTGCAAGTATTTGTTTGAATACCTGTTTTCAATCCTTCTGAGGAAACCTCTTTTTCAAAAGTTGGCAAATGCCCTTAGCCTGCTCACTTCCATCTTCTTCCACCTGCTGCCCGGGGTGTGGGTGTGATGTAGACTCAACTCTAGACCACGCATGCCCTCAGGACATCAGAGTGGGGAACTGCACAGAGCCCAGGCCCCTGGGGATTGTGCAGCTGTCCACTCCACCAGAATGGCCTACATCCAGGCCTATTGTGTAGGGAAGAAGTAAACTTCTGTCTTGTTTATTTCTCTAAGCCATTGTTATTTGGGGTTCACTGTCATTCACAGCTAAACCTAATTACATATACCTGATAATGTAACCTCCCCTTCTTCTGTGGTCCACCTTTGGCAGGGGTAACATGAGAAGCACAGAACAGATTCCAGATTGTGAAAGCGGGCTCACTAGGCAACCGTCTCCATCCTTATCAGCTGGGCTCTGTAATCCAGTCACCTGCAGCAGGTGGGGAGGATGACTTGGTTGCAGGTGTGGGACTGGGGTTTTCACTTGCTGTTTCCGGGAGGACCACAGAGAGCTGCTGGCAGGTGCCCATCACATAATGATACTCTAGGGGCTGCATCTTCCCCACCTGCCCAGACCCTATTCCCTAGGTCTCTTCTCTAGACTAAGATTTTTTTTAATCTTACAGATTTCTAGAGTTAATTAGGGCTGAGAGATATATTAAAAGTCATCTAGCCAAGTGTCTTCAAGCTTTTTGTTAGAGACTTCATTAATACAGAAATACATTTTGTACATTGCTTACACACATGGGTCTATGATTGACGTAAAGCTTCACAAAAAAATACTAACCCTTACTATGTACAATGCACTGATATTTTCTGTTTGTTTTTTTTTTAATTTGCTGATCACAATCCTCTAAACTGATTTCACAACTTGCTAATGGGTGACAACTGGCAGCTTGAAAAACAGTGATGTGATCCAATATTCCCATATGACAGGTAAGAAAGCTGAGGCGTTGGAAGGGGAAGCCATCTGCTGAGGTCACAGGGTAGTTTAGAGGCAGAGCTTGGCTCAGAAACCAGGTCTTAGATCTTGGTCACTGGTGGGCTGTGAGTCATTCCCAATGTCCCCCTCAGCTCCAGGCACCGGGATGTTTCCAGCTCCTGGCAGGACCCCCAGTCACTCCAGCCCTTGCCACTCTCTTCTTTCTCTCTCTCTAGCCTGTGCTGCTTCCCTTCATCTTTCCCCCACATTCAGACATTTTCAATCCCTGTGCAGCATGGGTGGTACAATTTCTTGGCACCCAGGTCGTGGGGAAATGGGGGTTCCCTGGGTGGCTGAATGAGGGGCTGCTGAGGATCCCGGGATGAATGAGCCCTGAACGGATGGTCTGAGCAGCCTTGAGCAAGGTCTCAGCATCTCTGTAGAAGGGGACAGTGAAACCAAACATCCTCCCTTGTAGGGCTTTTGTTGGGATCCCACGTGTGCCCATCACTAGGGCCTGGCCCTCTGGTAGGGGCATACAAATGCCTTAGGATCCCACACATAATGGCACCAGCAACACAGGATAGAGGAGGGTTTGAGCTTTCTCATGGGCTGCCATTGAGGGCCTCAGATGTGCAGACACTGCTAAGCATGTGTGAGCATGTGTTCTTTTATAGTTACAAACCCTTCTATGTTGTCATTCTCATTTCACAGATGAGTGATTTGAAAGTCCAGTCAGGTGATGTCACTTGCCAAATATCACTTGCTCAGGCAGAGCCTGGCCTGAGCCCAGACTGGGAGCTGGTGCAGCCTGACCACACGCAATTTCCACGCTGCCACCCTGCAACCAGCTGAGGTCGTGGTGGTGGCATGACCTGGGCACAGTTCCAGGAAGCTGCCAGAGAGAAAGGGCCACCCACAGCTTCCTCCCCGCCTCGACATTATATGGTCAGCATGAGAGGAGAGGAAGGAAGAAGGATTCTGGGCCCCCTTCACTTCCAGAGAGAGTTTAGGATCTCTTAGACCCTCACTGAGTCCAAGGATCATTTGGAGAATTCATATTAGCCTAAGCCCCACCACTGACCCACGAAATCAGGATCTCGATCTCTGCGTTAGGGACAGCGTTGATTTTTTTCCCTTAAACTCTCCTGGTGATTCTAATTCGGAGCCAGAGCCAGGACTGAGAATCACTGCCTTAGGCCTACATAGCGTTTACACTAATCAAAGCTCCTTTCAGTGAATTCTCTCCCCTGAGCCACACAGCTGCTCTGAGAGGGAGGCAGATGGGGCAGTCACCATCTCCTGTTTACAAAGGAGGAAAACAGGCTGAGAGAGACGAGTGCAGACTCCTTCGGAATCCCCCTCAGCCCCTACCAGAGACCTGAGTCCCCGTTCCTTACTTCAGCGATCCAGAGACCTGAGTCCCCGTTCCTTACTTCCTCACTCCAGCTCACATCCCAGGCCAACACGTGGGCCCTGGGGAAGGAACCATTGCTCCAGCTGTGGAGCGCAGCCCAGCAGGGTGGAGGCTAAGCCGAGAAGTTCTCTGAGGTGAACAGAGCAGCACGGACACAGCGCAGGGGCTTGGAAATGGGGAAAGAGCCGCTGGCATCCCAGCTCCCAGGAAAGGGCTTCTGTACAGACCCACAGCCCAGAACGGCACGGGTCCTCTGCACACTGGGGCTTGAGGCCAGAGAGGGTAAGTCCTGAAGCCAGCGCTCTGCCCAGCAAAGCGGCTGGCGGGAAAGCGCACCATCCCAGCGGGACAGGGCGTCAGTCCTCAGCACAGAGGTTCTGGCCTCCTGCAGGCAGAGGTCTGCATCCAGGTTGGAACCTTGGGGATCCTGCCTCTGACCCAGGGCCTCCGAGTGGCTTCAAGGATGGGGAACAATGCTTCCCCTCCACACTGGGCCCAGCGTCTGTGTCCACAGCCTGCATTCCTGTCTGGCGTGGGGCTCTGGCCTCGGTGCCTGGCAGGCAGATGGTGCCCGACCACTCTGTGCAGAAGGCTGCCAGGCCTTCCTCCACCACATCATCCCCCACTCCGGGAGGCGGAGTAACCGCACACCCCGGATTCCAACACGAACCTTAACTTGGGAGCTAGACGCAGCCCTCTCAGACCAGCACGCTGTGACCCTGATAGTCCCCTGGGTCACACGTGCCCAACCACCCACGTTTCTTTTCCTGTTCCCTCCGCCCAGAACACTCCTCATTCCACAAAACTACTTTTTTAAAAAAAATTAATTAATTTGTTTTTTTGGCTGCATTGGGTCTTCATTGCTGCACGCGGGCTTTCTCTCGTTGTGGCGAGCGCGAGCTACTCTTCGTTGCGGTGTGTGGGCTTCTCATTGAGGTGGCTTCTCTTGTTGTGGAGCACGGGCTCTAAGTACACGGGCTTCAGTAGTTGTGTCACGTGGGCCCAGTAGTTGTGGCTCGTGGGCCCTAGAGCACAGGCTCAGTAGTTGTGGCACACGGGCTTAGTTGCTCCGCGGCATGTGGGATCTTCCCAGACCAGGGCTTGAAGCCGTGTCCCCTGCATTGGCAGGCGGATTCTTAAGCACTGCACCACCAGGGAAGCCCCCACAAAACTACTTCTGACTGAGTCCAACTCATCGTCCATACCAAGTGCCACCTGGGTCCCAGGGTCTTTCCTACCCCAAACCATGGCCAAGATTAATCCCCTCCTCCTCTTGGCCCCCTGGCTCTTGTTTGGATTTGTAACACAGCCTAATGACAATCCACTTTGAGCCCCACGAGGGCAGAGACCGCAGCTCATGATCTCTGTGCTCCACCACGCCTCGTGGCTCTTTCCCTGGGTGTCCAGTAAGTGAACCCGTTCATTCAGGAACCATTTTCTGAAACCTGCTTGGCTGACTGACCAGGACGGGCCAGGAACTCAGGTGTGAGAGCTTCAAAGGAGTGAAGGTGTTTCCCTGTCTCTCTTTTTAAAAATTTGATTTTCTCTGAACTGACCATCGTCCACATTTCACTGTGACCTTAGAATATCTTGTGGATCCAGAAGTTGAGCCTTAAGAGCTCAATTCCATGAGTCACAGGCACTGACACACTGGGCCCCTCAGGACGTCATGCAGGTCTCCCGGTGGGCAGGCTGCTGTGGGTGCACATGCCCCCAGAGGGTGAGCCTCTGCTGGGGCCCATTGCTCTCTGTCCCGGGTGCCCTTTCATGGTGAGAGAGCTGTCAGTACTGGCAGGAGCCTGGAAGTCTATCCATTTCAAGCCCTTTGTCTTGAATCGGGAGCCTGAGGCTCAGCGGCAGCAGAGGCTCAGGCTCAAATGAGGAACCAGGTTCAGTATTGCTTTCCTGTGTCGCAGACGTCACCCACACTCATGGATAAGCTCGGCTCTGATAGTAGGACACAGTGGAAAGGGTGCTACTAGAACCGAGTCTGGGCCCTGCTATCAGCTTTCTGTGGGACCCCGGTAAGTGTCTGTACCTTCCTGGGCCACCATCTCCTCCAGAGGGAGGGAGATGGCCTGGCTGACAGCTGGCATCCCCACTTGCTAAAGTCTACAGGATCCAAAGTTCCCCTTCTTAGCAACCCAGCACTGCTGCATGCTCACGGGAGGAAGCTGGGGATAAGGGAATGGTCCTTTTTGCTGCCACCCTGTCCTGGTCTTTGTGACTTCTGAAGTAACCAGCATTGCCCGTTTGCATCATGCTCAGCGATTTCTTGGGCAAACCTTCCTGCAGACCTAACCACCATTCACAGTATTTTACCGGTTTGACTCTTGCCTTGTTTGGATTTGGTGTAGCTGCCAAACCACTGGGCAGAGCACCCATGACAGGCAATAATTAGCCTGCTGCTTAGCAGGGGCGCCGTCAAAGCCGAGCCCAGTCCTCAAAGTGACCTCAGAGCCAGAGAACCTGAGCTCCTCAGCAGTGATATTTCACCCCCTTCCCAGGGGCCGCTGGTAGGAACTGTCCTCGGCACACCTGCTCCCTTCTGCTCCTGGCGGTTCCAGCTCACCAAGTCACTTTTAAAGAGCTTGCTGGTGCTTCTGGATGTGTAGTTTACTTAGGAGAATTCCGGCGCTGCCAATGGTTTCTTTTAAATCAACTCACATGCTGTCACTCCCTCCCTCCCTTGTAGCCCTGAGATGTACTTTTCTTTGCCAGAGTGACTGACAGCTGGTAAAACTGCACTGAGAAACACAGAAAGCAGGTACCAGCTGGCTTGAAAAGGCAAAGCTTGTCTGTCTGTCTAAGGGGACGTGACCTCCAGCTGCGTTGAAGACCCTGCCCATTATTCAGGACTCCATCCCAAACACGCTCTATCTCCGGGACCATGCTAGAGGGAATAGGCAGCCACTGAGAAAGAGAACCCTAAAATATCAAGGTCTAGCCTTCAGAGTTCCCAAGGCAGCTGTCCCGAGCTGGACACTCTTGCCTCTCAGTCGGCCCAGAAGCATGGGCATCCAGCGGGGGCTGGCAGAGAAGATTCCATGTACTCACCAGACATGTTTCACCTTCCTTTGCCTCCTCTCTGGGTTCGTCTGGGAATGGCACAGATGGTGTGGGGAGACTGGCCGCTGGGATCACCTTACCATTTATAGAAGCTTCTCCTACACACCCCAGTGAGAGTCCTAATGAGGTGGGTGAGGCACCCACCTCATTACAGGTCCTTCCTGTAGTACCTGTAAGCGTTTCACTAACCACATACTTGTCACCCAATGGAAGGTTATGCTGCTTGTGCAAGACCAGCTTGGGGAGAAGAGGGGAGGTAAGAAAAAACATGCAGAGTTTGAGTTTATGATTTTTTTTTCAAGATGAGCAACTTCCTGGATCGTAGGGTTTAGGAAATGATGTCATGTTTTTCTCTTGTTTTTTTACGGTACGCGGGCCTCTCACTGTTGTGGCCTCTCCCGTTGCGGAGCACAGGCTCCAGACGTGCAGGCTCAGTGGCCATGGCTCATGGACCCAGCCGCTCCGTGGCATATGGGATCCTCCCGGACCGGGGCACGAACCCGTGTCCCCTGCATCGGCAGGCGGACTCTCAACCGCTGCGTCACCAGGGAAGCCCGATGTCATGCTTTTCTTGAAGTAGTTTGTCCAGAGCTGATGCTGAGAAGTCCCTTGGGGAGGTCAAAGAAATGTCTCCCCAGAATGCAAGCAGAAAATTGCCTAGTCCTTTCTCACCATCTGCACACGCTGATGGTCTCCACTTGCATGAGGGGCGTGAGATGCTCATCACGGTTCACTGTTCAGGTTGCAGTGTGCCAGAAAGTGCATTTGATTTGGGGTTAGAAGCACTCAGTTCCGATGCTGGCTGGGTCCTGGGCTATCACTAAACCTTGAAACCTTGGAAGCCTCCTCTGACTAGAGTGGAGGCATGCCCACCCTTCTCAACTCGATAAGTGGGGGAATAATCAAATAGGTGATGTGAGTGGGAAGTGCACGGATGTGCACCATAATGGATTAAATCCAGTTGTCACCTGGAATCAAATGTCGGTTTGATTCAGATGTGGGGAGGGGCAGGGGGGGGACTGTTCTTTTTAATGAGGCAGTGGGGACAGCCCCTGAACCTGTAGCTGTGGCATGCTTTCATTCTGGCTCTGCCATGTACTCTCCGTAACACTGGAGGGTAAGTCACGGACCATCTCTGAGCCTAGCTTCTATACTGGTTACATAAAGGAGAGGGAGACTCTCATTCTACGTATTTTATTTGCTTGTTTGTTGTTTTAAGGGGATATATTTTTCAAAAGATCCTATTGTGGCTGTTTACAAGTTCCAAGGTTTCCTGTGACAGACAAGGGACTGTTAAAACGTGATAGTGCTCCAAGGGTCCATGACAGAGTGGAGATTCCCAAGGCTTCCCCCAAGCTTGGAGGGGGAGGGAAGCACCAGGACACTGTTAGGGCGTTAGGGAGAAGGTGGGAATGCTGGATCTTGAGAGAAGTGAGAGTGAATAGACAGGCGGACGGGGAAAGAGGCATCCGCATTGTGTCTCTGTGCTCTGGGCTCCCACAGCACTTGGTACATCTTAGGGCCTCTCTTACCAAATGCATCTCCCTGCACTGGGGCAATCTGGTTAGGTCTGTCCCCATTACTCACTCTCTGAAGGTCCAGGCTGTGTGTTATCCACATCTTCTCAGAACAGAGCATAGGCTTGTCACACGGCAGGAGCACACATATTTTTGAATGAGTGGATCAAACAATCAGTGTAAAGGTGGAAATAATTACCATCAATGTAGAGCCCACCCTGGGCAGGCACTGTCTAAACGCTTCACATGTATTACCTTTTCTTGTCTTCAGATCAGTCCTATGGCATGGGTACCATTTTGCTATCTTATGGGAGGGAGAAATGGGTTAACACAAGTCTGTGTGACCAGGAGATTCACACCCATATGTGAGCGACTCCAGAGCCCATCTGCTTAACCTGGAGGTTGGCCGCCTAAGTGACGTGGGACCTCAGCCTTTCCCAGGCCTCTGGCGGCTCTGTACCCATGGCCCCGTGGACTGTGGCCACTGTTGGCTCTGGCAGATGACTCGGAAGAGAGCAGAGTGTAGAGAGGTAATGGCGGGGAGAGCTGGCCCCAGCAGCAGCTGGGTGTGTGGCATGCATCCTGGCCCCTGCCGTGGCACTGGCTGGCACTCTGGGCAAGGCCCTCACTATGCTGAGTCAGTCCTGCCAGAAACCCCGAGAGCTGCGTGATTCCAAGGGGATGAGCGGATGTGAAGGGCTGCACAAGCCCTCAAGCGAGGGATAAAGAAATGGGGGGAGGGGCTGCTTATTACTACTACTGCTGTTGTTGGCCTGGCAGCCAAGAATTGGACCCTGGGCATCCCTTTCAGTGACCTGGCAGGAAAAACTGACAAGGGGACAGGGAGGCAGTGCTGCCCTTGAAGAATCCTGAAGTCACACAGACCGGGGTCCAAACTCGGCTGTGCCACCACCTCAACTCTTGGAGCCTCCGTTCCCTCATCAGTAAAGCTGAGATACAAGCCCCACGAGGATCGAAAGAGAGCATGAATACAAGTGCTCGTCATCACTTCTGTCACCACTCAGCATAACACAGTAGCACTGATGCTATTGGTATGCTCATTGCCCGTACAGCACCCCGCAGTAACGAGTGTCATAGATTTCGCGATGGGACCCACAGTATGGACAGTGGTGCCTGCCCACCGGCCCCTTGGTTTCCCCTTGGAAAGATCTGTAGCTGATCAGTCTTGACCCCAGGGTGGTGTGGTAGAAAGATGCCCAAGTTGGATTCAGAGGAGCCCAACTAAACACCGGGCTCTGGGGCTTGCCCACTGTGTGACTTTGGCAGAATCCTTTTCCTTCTCTGAGCCTCAGTTTCCTCATCAGCCTATGCACACACCTCCCAGTGCTGTTGTGAGGTTCAGAACTCTGAAATCGTAGATATGACACTCCCCTATAGAAGGGTGGTGCCGGCGTCCCTCCGCCCTGCCTGCCGCTCTGGCCCGGCTCCCTGCAGTCTGCTAACTGCCCAGCAGTGGGGCCTTGCCTCCTTGCTCTGAGCTGACTTCACATTAGCTGCTGGAGGATTGTACCACGGCCACAGATGCAGCCACAGCCCCAGCCTGCAGGCGGGGGTAATGCTGTAATTGGCATGCTGTGTCACAATTTCAGCTAATGATTTTCAATTCACAGGTGGAGTCACCCAGCCACACGCATGATGAAATTCCTGCTTGGCCACCCTTTCTGCACCTCAGACTCCATTAGGATGGAACATGCAAATATGGGCTTTAAAAAAAAAGGAGACGCTATTTGATCATTTGCCTTTTTTTCTCCCTCTAATTAAGGGATTTAGAGTTGCTGAAGATTTCACTACACGTGTAAAGGTACAAAACCTTATGAGAAGTCATCTACTCAGCCTTTTTCCCAGTGTAAGAATCCCCTTTCCTGACACATTTCTCTTGAAAACTCCGGTGACAGGGAACTCACAGTCTCAAAGCAGCCCATACACGAACCAGACAGCTCTGGCTGTAACATCCATTTCTGGGATGATTCTGTTTAAGGCATATCTTCCCCCATTTCATAGGAGTTCTGTGAAGGCAGGAGCTTTTTTCCAGATCCATCACTGCGCCATCCCCAGTGCATCACTGTGCCCAGAGCACACCGTGGGCTCTCAGGAACTGGGGTTTAAAGTGCGTTGAAAGGACCAGAAAGTTCTTCTCCTTTGAACTGAGAATCTGTCTCCTTAGAGCTTCTGCCCATTGATCCTCGCTGCTTCTCCCCACCCCTCACTGATCCCACCTGAGTCCCCCATCCCCCTCTTCACCCAACAGCCATCGTGTTCTCCCCCAAGTCTGGCAAACACCCCCATCTCTCCCAATAAGTCTGTTCTTCTCTAGGTTAGACGTCCGTCTCTCCAACCATTCTTGGTGAGTCATGATTTAGAGGCCTCTCCTCTTGATGAGATCATGTGCTCCCCTCTTCTGAAAGCTTCGATGGCTCCCAGTGGCTCCCCATGGCCTATCACAGCTCAAGTTCCTTAGTCTGGCATTCACTTCAGCGAATGTCCAGTTTAATTCTGTTTTTTTCTACCACTCTTACACGAACTCTCCTATTCAGCAAAGCATGTCTAATCATTTTTCCTGGAACCCCACATGATTGTCCCTGCCTCTATACCTGTTTATAAAATGCCCCTGCCTGGAACACCTTCCCTATTCCTACTGTATCAAGGTCTCATCGCTTCCAAGGCCCAAAGCAAGTGTCTCCTCTCCTCCTGGTCATTCCAGTATGTTGTGGAAAAAGGGTTTGTGATGAAACAAGCAAACCTAGGTTTAAGCCCCAGACACATTTCATGAGCACATATCTTTATAATCACATGGACCTTGGGCAGATCACTTAACATCTCTGAGCCTAAGGTTTCTCCTCTGAAAAATGGGTATGATGATGCCAGCACTGCTCACCCTCCAGAGCGTTCTGAGGAATCATGTGATGATACACGTAAAAGCTCTTTGTAAATGACAAGGTGCATTGACTTCTCTCCGTGTGAGCCTCTGGAACTTGTCCAGTGTCATGCATCAGGCACCTAACGATACACGATCTGACTCTGTTAGTGACGTTTCCTCAGGAGGGGAGTGTGTGAGTCTGCATGGCTGGCCACCGTTTCCTGACACCAGGCCTTGTGCCAAGTGTTTCACATCAGTTGACTTTTAAACCTCGCAACAATCCTCCCAGGGAGATAGTACAATTCCATTTTATAAATAAGAAACCAGAGGCTTAGTTAGAGAAGCTAAGGAACTTGACAAGGGTACACAGCTAACATGTAGCAAAGCAGGATCTGAACCCGGGTCTGCTGGACAACAGAGGCCTATCTATGTTACCCTGTCTCTGATGAATCCTCCAGTTCAGTGACACCAGGGTGTCTCTGGGTCTTGCCTTCAGGATATTGTTGTTACTGATACTGGTGACAATGATGTTAACTCAAGGCTGGACAGAAGGAAGGGCCCCTTCGGAACTGATATCAAAGCCTCAACTTCAATGTGTTTATGTCCAAATTTTCCACTCCCACCCAAACAAACAAATAAAGCAAAACCTTGGAGGGAGAGTAGACTTGTAAAAGTCCCTCACAGTTCATGTCAGTGCTCATTTCACGCAATGTCTGTCGGAGGGGTGGGAACTGGTCAGGACTGGAGACTCCAAGCCCTCAGGAAGAGAGGGAGCAGCTTAGGGAGAAGCTGAACTTGTTTTAAAAGCAGAAACTCATAAGAGCTGGAAAGAGCTGCAGAACAAGTGATGGCCACCGATTGCGGAGATTAAAAAGAGTTATTTATTGAGGGGGAGGCAGGAAAAGACCAGAGAGAGCCATTCCAGGCAGAGGAGAGCAGGTAGCCTTCTCAGGAAAAGACTGCACGTGAGTTTATGGGAAGCACCAGCGTGAAGACAGTGGGAGAGGGTGGGGGAGGCCAGCTCTGCCCGGAAACAGGCTGAGGACACGATCCTGGGGCATGAGGAAGGGACATCAGAAGGCAGCCCCGCTCAGTGCATCCGTGATGCCTCTTGACGGAAGGGTTGGTTCACTCTGTCAAGCTGTCACTCAGCCACCTGTGAGTGTGTGGGTGAAAAATCAAACAAGGAAGAGAAGAAGCCACCACCAGAAGGCTGGCGGTGTGCACAAGAGCACAGGCACCAAGAGCATGCCAGGGAACAAGAGCACAGAGGGCAGGTCCCGGGGTTTGCCTGCCAGGAAACAAGAGCACAGAGGGAAGGTCCCGGAGTTTGCCTGCCAGGAAACAAGAGCACAGAGGGCAGGTCCCGTGGTTTGCCTGCCAGGAAACAAGAAGGACAGAGGGCAGGTCCCCGGGGAGTTGCATAAGTCCTCAGAAAGGAAGTGGCCCAGAAAGTTCATTCAGCCCAAACCTGCCTTTTGCATATGGGAGAACTGAGGCCTTTGGAGAAATGATTTGCCTATGGTCACAGGATAAACTGGCCTGGGCTCAGAACTGGAAGAGCATTGAAGGTCATTTGTCCCACTTCTTCCTTCCACCAAAGAGAACAGTGAGCCCCAACACCTGGAACTAGGATGCGGGCTTCCCTGCTTGCCACACTCTGCTCTACATGCTGCCATTTTGGTCCCTTCCTTTTTTTCAGTTAAGAAACCCATCTTAGAAAGGCCTCAAGAGTCGGATATGCAAGATTAAGGAAATATTTTTCAATCTTATCAATAGCAGCAAATATTATTAACATTGTTAAATATTTGTACAATTATCACAACATTTGCTTTTATATTCACCATCTCCCCTGATCCTTACCGGGCTCCTAGGAGTAGATTTTAGTACAACTGCCATGTTATAAGGAAGAGAATGGAGGCCCAGATAGATTCTGTGTCTTAGCAGAAGCCAGACTCAAATCTAAACCTTTGACTCCTAATTTCATCCTCCTTCTTCTCCACCTCATGTCAAGTGCTAATATGGACAAATTCTTAGAAAGGCACGACCTTCTGAGACTGAACCAGGAAGAAATAGAAAATATAAACAGACCAATCACAGCACTGAAATTGAAACTGTGATTAAAAATCTTCCAACAAACAAAAGTGCAGGACCAGATGGATTCACAGATGAATTCTATCCAACATTTAGAGAAGAGCTAACACTTATCCTTCTCAAACTCTTCCAAAATATAGCAGAGGGAGGAACACTCCCAAACTCATTCTACAAGGTCACCATCACCCTGATACCAAAACAAGACAGAGATGTCATAAAAAAAGAAAACTACAGGCCAATATCACTGATGAATATAGATGCAAAAATCCTCAACAAAATACTAGCAAACAGAATCCAGCAGCACATTAAAAGGATCATACACCATGATCAAGTGGGGTTTATCCCAGAAATGCAAGGATTCTTCAGTATACACAAATCAATCAATGTGATACACCACATTAACAAATTGAAGGATAAAAACCGTACAATAATCTCAGTAGATGCAGAAAAAGCTTTTGACAAAATCCAAAACCCATTTATGATAAAAACTCTCCAGAAAGTAGGCATAGAGGGAACTTAACTCAACATAATAAAGGCCATATATGACAAACCCACAGCCAACATTGTTCTCAATGTTGAAAAACTGAAACCATTTCCACTAAGATCATGAACAAACAAGGTTGCCCACTTTCACCACTATTATTCAACATAGTTTTGGAAGTTCTAGCCACACCAATCAGAGACAAAAAAGAAATAAAAGGAATCCAAATTGGAAAAGAAGTAAACCTGTCACTGTTTGCAGATGACATGACACTATACATAAAGAATCCTAAAGATGCTACCAGAAAACTATTAGAGCTAATCAATGAATTTGGTAAAGTAGCAGGTTACAAAATTAATGCACAGATATCTCTTGCATTCCTATACACTAATGATGAAAACTCTGAAGGAAGAATTAAGGAAACACTCCCATTTACCACTGCAACAAAAAGAATATAATACCTAGGAATAAACCTACCTAAGGAGACAAAAGACCTGTATGCAGAAAACTATAAGACACTGATGAAAGAAATTAAAGATGATACCAACAGATGGAGAGATATACCATGTTCCTGGATTGGAAGAGTCAACATTGTGAAAATGACTCTACTACCCAAAGCAATCTACAGATTCAATGCAATCCCTATCAAACTACCACTGGCATTTTTCACAGAACTAGAACAAGAAATTTCGCAATTTGTATGGAAACACAAAAGACCCCGAATAGCCAAAGCAATCTTGAGAATGAAAAAAGGAACTGGAGGAATCAGGCTCCCTGACTTCAGACTATACTACAAAGCTACACTTATCAAGACGGTGTGGTACTGGCACAAAAACAGAAAGATAGATCAATGGAACAGGATAGAAAGGCCAGAGATAAACCCACGCACATATGGACACCTTATCTTTGATAAAGGTGGCAGGAATGTACAGTGGAGAAAGGACAGCCTCTTCAATAAGTGGTGCTGGGAAAACTGCACAGGTACATGTAAAAGTATGAGATTAGATCACTCCCTAACACCATACACAAAAATAAGCTCAAAATGGATTAAAGGCCTAAATGTAAGGCCAGAAACTATCAAACTCTTAGAGGAAAACATAGGCAGAACACTCTATGACATAAATCGCAGCAAGATCCTTTCTGACCCACCTCCTAGAGTAATGGAAATAAAAAAAAAAAAACAAATGGGACCTAATGAAACTTCAAAGCTTTTGCACAGCAAAGGAAACCATAAACAAGACTAAAAGACAACCCTCAGAATGGGAGAAAATATTTGCAAATGAAGCAACCGACAACGAATTAATCTCCAAAATTTACAAGCAGCTCATGCAACTCAATAACAAAAAAACGAACAACCCAATCCAAAAATGGGCAGAAACCTAAATAGACATTTTTCCAAAGAAGATATACAGACTGCCAACAAACACATGAAAGAATGCTCTACATCATTAATCATTAGAGAAATGCAAATCAAAACTACAATGAGATATCATCTCACACCAGTCAGAATGGCCATCATCAAAAAATCTAGAAACAATAAATGCTGGAGAGGGTGTGGAGAAAAGGGAACACTCTTGCACTGCTGGTGGGAATGTGAATTGCTTCAGCCACTATGGAGAACAGTATGGAGGTTCCTTAAAAAACTAAAAATAGAATTACCATATGACCCAGCAATCCCACTACTGGGCATATACCCTGAGAAAACCAAAATTCAAAAAGAGTCATGTACCAAAATGTTCACTGCAGCTCTATTTACAATAGCCCGGCGATGGAAACAACCTAAGTGCCCATCATCGGATGAATGGATAAAGAAGATGTGGCACATATATACAATGGAATATTACTCAGCCATAAAAAGAAACGAAATTGAGCTATTTGTAATGAGGTGGATAGACCTAGAGTCTGTCATACAGAGTGAAGTAAGTCAGAAAGAAAAAGACAAATACCGTATGCTAACACATATATATGGAATTTAAGAAAAAACAATGTCATGAAGAACCTAGGGGTAAGGCAGGAATAAAGACACAGACCTCCTAGAGAACGGACTTGAGGTTATGGGGAGGGGGAAGGGTGAGCTGTGACAGGGCGAGAGAGAGTCATGGACATATACACACTAACAAATGTAGTAAGGTAGATAGCTAGTGGGAAGCAGCCGCATGGCACAGAGATATTGGCTCGGTGCTTTGTGACAGCCTGGAGGGGTGGGATAGGGAGGGTGAGAGGGAGGGAGACGCAAGAGGGAAGACATATGGGAACATATGCTTATGTATGACTGATTCACTTTGTTATAAAGCAGAGACTAACACACCATTGTAAAGCAATTGTACCCCAATAAAGATGTTAAAAAAAAAAAAAAGAAAACTACAGGCCAATATCACTGATGAATATAGATGCAAAAATCCTCAACAAAATACTAGCAAACAGAATCCAGCAGCACATTAAAAGGATCATACACCATGATCAAGTGGGGTTTATCCCAGAAATGCAAGGATTCTTCAGTATACGCAAATCAATCAATGTGATACACCACATTAACAAATTGAAGGATAAAAACCATACGATAATCTCAAAAGATGCAGAAAAAGCTTTTGACAAAACCCAAAACCCATTTATGATAAAAACTCTCCAGAAAGTAGGCATAGAGGGAACTTAACTCAACATAATAAAGGCCATATATGACAAACCCACAGCCAACATTGTTCTCAATGTTGAAAAACTGAAACCATTTCCACTAAGATCATGAACAAACAAGATTGCCCACTTTCACCACTATTATTCAACATAGTTTTGGAAGTTTTAGACACACCAATCAGAGACAAAAAAGAAATAAAAGGAATCCAAATTGGAAAAGAAGAAGTAAACCTGTCACTGTTTGCAGATGACATGACGCTATACATAAAGAATCCTAAAGATGCTACCAGAAAACTATTAGAGCTAATTAATGAATTTGGTAAAGTAGCAGGTTACAAAATTAATGCACAGATATCTCTTGCATTCCTATACACTAATGATGAAAACTCTGAAGGAAGAATTAAGGAAACACTCCCATTTACCACTGCAACAAAAAGAATATAATACCTAGGAATAAACCTACCTAAGGAGACAAAAGACCTGTATGCAGAAAACTATAAGACACTGATGAAAGAAATTAAAGATGATACCAACAGATGGAGAGATATACCATGTTCCTGGATTGGAAGAGTCAACATTGTGAAAATGACTCTACTACCCAAAGCAATCTACAGATTCAATGCAATCCCTATCAAACTACCACTGGCATTTTTCACAGAATAGAACAAAAAATTTCGCAATTTGTATGGAAACACAAAAGACCCCGAATAGCCAAAGCAATCTTGGGAAAGAAAAACAGAGCTGTAGGAACTAGACTCCCTGACTTCAGACTATACTACAAAGCTACAGTAATCAAGACAGTATGGTACTGTCACAAAAAAGGAAATAGAGATCAATGGAACAGCATAGAGAGCCCAGAGGTAAACCCACGCACATATGGTCACCTTATCTTTGATAAAGGAGGCAAGAATATACAATGGAGAAAAGACAGCCTCTTCAATAAGTGGTGCTGGGAAAACTGGACAGCTACATGTAAAAGTATGAAATTAGAATACTCCCTAACACCATACATAAATATAAACGCAAAATGGCTTAAAGACCTAAATGTAAGGTCAGACACTATAATACTCTTAGAGGAAAACATAGGCAGAACACCCGATGACATAAATCACAGCAAGATCCTTTTGGAGCTACCTCCTAGAGAAAAGGAAATAAAAACAAAAATAAACAAATGGGACCTAGTGAAACTTAAAAGTTTTTGCACAGCAAAGGATACCATAAACAAGACGAAAAGACAATCCTCAGAATGGGGGAAAATATTTACAAATGAAGCAACTGACAAAGGAGTAATCTCCAAAATTTACAAGCAGCTCATGCAACTTAATATCAAAAATCCAAACAACCCAATCCAAAAATGGGCAGAAGACTTAAATAGACATTTCTTCAAAGAAGATATACAGATTGCCAACAAACACATGAAAGGATGCTCAACATCACTAATCATTAGAGAAATGCAAATCAAAACTACAGTGAGGTATCACCTCACACCAGTCAGAATGGCCATCATCAAAAAATCTAGAAACATTAAATGCTGGAGAGGGTGTGGAGAAAAGGGAACCCTCTTGCACTGTTGGTGGGCATGTAAATTGATACAACCACTATGGAGAACAGTATGGAGGTTCCTCAAAAAACTAAAAATAGAATTACCATATGACTCAGCAATCCCACTACTGGGCATATACCCTGAAAAAACCCGTAATTCAAAAAGAGTCATGTACCACAGTGTTCACTGCAGCACTATTTACAATAGCCAGGACATGGAAGCAACCTAAGTCTCCATCGACAGATGAATGGACAAAGAAGATGTGGCACATATATACAATGGAATATTACTCAGCCATAAAAAGAAACGAAACTGAGTTATTTGTAGTGAGGTGGATGGACCTAGAGACTGTCCTACAGAGTGAAGTAAGTCAGAAAGAGAAAAACAAATGCCGTACGCTAACACATATATATGGAATCTAAAAAAAAGGTTCTGAAGAACCTAGAGGCAGGACAGGAATGAAGATGCAGACATAAAGAATGGGCTTGAGGACATGGGGAGGGGGAAGGATAAGCTGGGACAAAGTGAGAGAGTGGCATTGACATCTATACAGTATCAAATGTAAAATAGCTAGTGGGAAGCAGCTACATAGCACAGGGAGATGAGCTCGGTGCTTTGTGACCACCTAGAGGGGTGGGATAGGGAGGGTCGGAGGGAGGCTTAAGAGGGAGGGGATATGGGGACATATGTATACGTATAGCTGATTCACTTTGTTATACAGCAGCAACTAACACAACAATGTAAAGCAATTATACTCCAGTAAAGATGTTAAAAAAATAATAACAACAATAAATGGAAAAAAAGATGTTTAAGCTCACTCACGTGCTGGATGCTTAGAGTAACTTGTATATGTACAGCGTTTCACTTTATTTTTACCACCTGACATAACGTAAGTTACTTGACTATAAATGTGATTTACGCAGAATCTAAAGGTTTGGGAAGAGGTGAAGAGCTGTCCAGGGGAGTGAAGTGGGGAAGGCATAGGCTGGGCTGGGAGTCCATAGCTTCAGGCGGCTCTGTCTGGCCCCAGCCCTGCTGCTCACCCACAGGCGGGCTCAGAGCCAGACGCCCCCTCTCAGGGCCCATCTCCCCAGCCTCCAAAGTGCTAAGAGAATTGAGGTGGTTAGTTTACACAGGCACTGCCTGTGTAACCTGGGCCCTTCCCATGGTGCCTGAAGAATCAACAGATCTTCCACAGAGGTCTCGAAAGACAAGAAGAAAGATTAGAGGGAGGGGAAAATATTTTTCTATATTCCATGCATTCATCCACCTCACATTTATTATGTCCACCATGTGCAAGGCTCTCTTTAGACATTTTGGAAAATTCAAACATAAACACATTTCATGAAGGGCAATTTGTACCAAAACCTTTAAAAGTATACATATACAAGTGCATATAACAAAATGATCCATAAATTTGTTAATAAAAGGAAATACTTTGGAAAAAATGTAAATGTTCAATAATAGGAAATTTATTAACTTGTGGCAGATCCATACATTATGCAGGTATTAAAAGGGATGATGTAGATACATGAGAATTTGACACTGAAAGATGTTCATGTTTTAAAAAAATGTATGTAGGGGCTTCCCTGGTGAGCAGTGGTTGAGAGTCCGCCTGCCGATGCAGGGGACACAGGTTCATGCCCCGGTCCAGGGGGATCCCACATGCCGCGGAGCGGCTGGCCCATGAGCCATGGCCGCTGGGCCTGCGCGTCCAGAACCTGTGCTCCACAACAGTGGAGGCAACGTGAGAGACCTGCGTACCCAAAAAGAAAAAAAAAAGTATGTATGAATGAACATATTTAAATAAGTATTAATATATATGAGTGTGATACATATACGCACACTTGCTCTCAGAAGAAAATCTAGTCAAATATATAGAAGGCTACATACGAGAATGGAAATAGTGGTCTATGTGGTGTGATTAAAAGATAATCTTGTGTGGCACATATATACAATGGAATATTACTCAGGCATAAAAAGAAATGAAATTGAGTTATTTGTAGTGAGGTGGATGGACCTAGAGTCTGTCACACAGAGTGAAGTCAGAAAGAGAAAAACAAATACCATATGCTAACACACATATATGGAATCAAAAAACAATGGTTCTGATGAACCTAGGGTCAGGACAGGAATAAAGACGGAGACGTAGAGAATGAACTTGAGGACATGGGGAGGGGTAAGGGTAAGCTGGGACAAAGTGAGAGTGGCATTGACATATATACAGTATCAAGTGTAAAGTAAATAGCTAGTGAGAAGCAGCCACATAGCACAGGGAGATGAGCTCGGTGCTTTGTGACCACCTAGAGGGGTGGGATAGGGAGGGTGGGAGGGAGACGCAAGAGGAGGGGATATGGGGACACATGTATACGTATAGCTGATTCACTTTGTTATACAGCAGCAACTAACACAACAATGTAAAGCAATTATACTCCAGTAAAGATGTTAAAAAAAAAGATAATCTTGATACTGTATGCAATTCTGTATTCTTTCAATTTTTATGAATCGTATCACATATTTTTATAATCAGAAAAACAACATATTCTCATTTTTAAAAAATCAGAAAACAACATATTTTCATTAAAAAAATAACGTCATATTTACTGATGTTAATGATATAGAGTAACATAAAAAAAGATTTAAAAACTTTATAGGGTAATCCAATTTTGATACACCTATAAAGGTAAGAATTTTAAATGTAGGAATTTTTTCTTTTTTCTTTTTTTGCGGTACGCGGGTCTCTCACTGTTGTGGCCTCTCCTGTTGCAGAGCACAGGCTCCGGACGCACAGGCTCAGCGGCCATGGCTCACAGGCCTAGCGGCTCCGTGGCATGTGGGATCTTCCCGGACCGGGGCATGAACCCATGTCCCCTGCATCGGCAGGCGGACTCTCAACCACTGTGCCACCAGGGAAGCCCATGTAGGAATTTTTTTAATTCAAGTGTAGCTGATTTACAATATTGTATAAGTTACAGGTGTACAATATACTGATTCACAAGTTTTACAGGTTATACTCCATTTATAGTTATTATAAAATATTGGCTATATTCCCTGTGTTGTACAGTATATTCTTTTAGTTTATTTCATACCTAATAGTTTGTACCTCTTAATCCCATCTCTATATTGTCCCTCCCCTTCTCTCTCCCCATTGGTATCCACTAGTTTACTCTCTATATCTCTGAGTCTGCTGTTTTGTTATTAAATGTAGGAATTTTAAAAGCTTAGAATGTTGTACAACAAAATGCAAATGATTTGTATTCCCTGATTTTGCTTTGCTGTATTGTCTGCTGTCTAGAATGAATATGCATAAATTATTAACAGGAAAGTAAAATTATGTACCAGGAAATTTTTTATTTTTCTAAAAAAAGTATTAATAAAATAGAATCCCTGCCTCTAAAGAGTTAACTCTAACAGTCTAACAGAGGAGATGAGAAGAGAAAACCTGACAACACTGTGCAGCAGCGTTCTGCAGGCTTACCTGCTATGAGAAGGGAACAATAACAGTGAAGAGGACTTGAGGAGAGATTCATGGAAGACATTTGAGCCACTCCTTAAAAGGTAGATATGAACAAACAAAAATTGGAGGAAAGGGCATTCTTAGCAGGGAAAAGGCAGGGAAGAGGCTTGATCACACATGATCAACTCTTCTCTGTAAGCTGCCCGCCTTTCCCAGCCAACCATCGTGCTTAGTTATCAAGTTTGTCCACACCTTTTCAAACAGCCCGCTCTGAATGAGTGCAAAGGGTGCACTTTCCATCCTGTTTTGATCTTGTTGTATACTGGATGAGGGAAAGAAACATGGATTTGGCGCTAGGTGACTTATGAGTGAATTATTTTACAGTTTGAATTATTGGTTCTTGGCTGGGTTTGACTGGCAATTTTCATCTTCACCGAATGTATCTGATACTAAAGTTTCTTCAGTTCTCAAGGACAAGTGGGGATTTCCCACACATCAGATTTAGCTCTTAGTTTCATGCATCTATAAAGAAAGGTATAAACTACAGAGGGCTCAAGTTTGTGCTGGCATAACATGGCCCTTCACAGCAAGGAAGTTACTGACTTTAAACCGGAAGAGTGACTGGCAAACAATGCTAGAACCCTGTCTGCTGGAAGAGAGTCAGGACACTAGAAGTTCTGGGAACGGCGCTGTTCACCGCTCTGGAGCATGAAGTCCTGGAAAGTCCAAGTAGGCTGACTCTCAGAGAGGTGGCAATATTCACAGGACTTGTGCACAGGGAACATGAGAGGAAGTGGAATTTCAAGTCAATCGAGACACAGGACCAATTAAAGAATTTACGAGCCACTAACTGCTTCCAACAGGCCCCACACACTTGGCCTCTCTTCAGCTTTGCCCCGCAGCAAAACAGCCAGGAGGACTTCCTCTGGCTCAGAGTCTCTGTCCTTAATGATTATATTTGGGTGACATTTGAGCAGTTAATTAGATAACTGGAAACTTAGTGCTAGTCCTGGCTCTTCACTAATTTACTTGGAGACCTTGGAAATGTGGGGTTTGGTGTCAGTCAGTAGGTCAGACCTTCTCTTCAGCCCCTACACCATCACACGTTCTACACACTCTCATCCAAAACACCTCTTTGGACACAGTGATGGTCAACAAGTGTGGCCCATTCTCTGACCTTCTCTGAGAATCTCAACAAAATGACCTTTGTATGTTTCACACCCCCAAGTCTTAAGGTTTAGGATTGTAGATTTAAATTATTATCAAAAGAGCACTGAAAAAAATAGACACACACACAATGATGCCTGCATATACTTGTGTGTGCTTAGACAATAACTGAAAAGATTTAAAAGAAGGTGCTAACGGTGGTTTTTCTCTAGGGAAGAGACCTAGAGTCTGGTGGTTAAGGAAACAAAGAGACTGACTTTTCACTGTATCCTCATTGAATTCATTTACCGGATACATATTAAGTTAGGAATGCCAACTGACTGCATATAAAAGAGACCTGAGAAACAGTGACTTAAGCAAACAAGGGATTTTATTATTCTTACTAAATAAGAAGTCTGGGGCAGGCTGTCCAGAGCTGGTACCATGTTATTAAGGACGCAGGCTCCTTCCAGCTCTCTGTTCCCCTTCCTGAGATTCTGGCCTGCATCAGGCGGCAAGCTCACAGACAGCTGCTATACCTCTAGGCACGACCCCTGTGTTTCAGGCAAGAAGGTGAAAGGGCAAAGGGCAGTGCCTGCCGATTATGACCACTTAAAAGAGTTGTCTGGTAACCCTCCTCAGCTTACTTCTACTTACATTTCATTGCTCAGAACTTGTGTGGCTCTGTCACTTCTGACTGCAAGGGAGGCTGGGACATATTGCCACCTCATGTAAAACTGGGGTTCTGTTAGTAAGAATGGAGAGAAAGGATACGAGCTTTGTAATTAGTAGTGTCTGTCATATATGTGTTGTCTTTTTAAAATTAAGACTTTGTCTTTTTAGAGAAGTTTTGGGTTCACAGCAAAATTGAGGGAAAGGTACAGAGATTTTTCATATACCCTCAGCCGCCACACATGTATAGCCTCCCCCACTATTAATATCCCCCAGCAGAGGGTACAATTGTTACAACTGATGAACTTACATTGACACATCACAATTAGTGAAAGTCCATAGTTTACATGGGGGTTCACTCCTGGTGTTATATACTCTGTGGGTTTGGACAAATGTATAATGACATGTAGCCATCATTATAGTATCACACGGAATAGCTTCACTGCCCTAAAAATCCGCTGTGCTCTGCCTATTCATCCTACCCCTCCCCAGTCCCTGGTAACCACTGATCTTTTTATTGTCTCCATAGTTTTGTCATTTTCAGAGTGTCATGTAGTTGGAATCATACAGTGTTTAGCCTTTGCAGGTTGCATTAGTAATTAGATTAGTAATTAAATTAAATTAGTGATATGCATTTAAATTTCCTCCATGTCTTTTCATGACTTAATAGCTCGTTTCTTTTTAATGCCAATGATATCCCATTTTCTTCATGTACGGTGTATTTATCCATTTACCTACTGAAGGACATTTGGTTGGTTCCAAGATGTAATTATGAAGAACGCTGATATAAACAACCGTGTGCAGGTTTTTGTGTGGACATAAATTTTCAGTTCCTCAGTGTAAGAGCATGTTTAGTTTTGTAAGAAATTGCAAAACTGTCTTCCAAAGTGGCTGTGACATCTTGCATTCCCATCAGCAAAGAATAAGAGTTGCCATTGCTCCACAGTCTCTCCAGCCTTTGGTGTTGTCAGTTTTCTAGATCTGGGTCATTCTGATAGATGTGTATTGTCTTAAAATATATATATATATTTATTATATGTTTTATGTAATGTATATATACATGTATATATACATATATACATATGTTATATATATGTATATATACCTATATATTTTATGTATATGTACTTTATACATATACATACCAAAAATCCTTGAAATAAGGGGAGCAAAGAGTCACCATGAGAGAAGTGACTGTGTGACTGGTGGTGTGGGGAACTTAATGGACTCCCCCCAAGCAACACAAACATCTAACTGGTGAAAATTATTAAAAAATCATATAACGTCTCTGGAAATTATTCTACAGCCATACAGCAAATGCATTTACTTAAGAAAAACTCCTAAATCTCAGTAGGAAGAGCGAGAGCCTGTGACATTGGGGTCACGTGCCCCTCCCCCAGCTCCACGTGGTGAAATCTTCATCCAGGCAGGGATTCTTTCTCCAGCGCCCATTCACCTGCGCTATGTAAAAGCCGGGCCTTGACCTGAGAGAGTATGGGTTTTAGAGATATTTCGTCCCAGTGTTTTGGCTTTTGTTTTGTTCTGAACAGCAGAGCTTCTTTTTAAGAACTGCTTTGGTTCTCCTAGGATTGTAAAGCCCAGAGCCCCCATTATGACAGAAAGCAAGAAATAGGACCAAGAATTGAGATATCCAGGTTTAAGTTGCTGCTTTCTTGAGCAAATCACTTCCCCTCTCTGAATTTCCACTTCCTCAAGAGAAAAAACAAAAACAAAAACATTTAGGAAACAGGAAGACAACTCCGGAGAGTCCCAAAGACTCAAGAGCCATGATCTGACTCTGCAGCCCCACAGCCTCCCCCTCCTGAATTCGGCTCCCTCTCCTCCCATCTCCTCTCGTGCTCTCTCTGTCTCTTTCTCTCTCACATCCATTAAAACGTTTATCTCCTGCAAAGCGCCGGAGGAGGACGTACTGAACTGTGAGGATTTAGTATAGGTGGTTAGAGCTTCCAATACCTGATTATATCAGAAGACTTAAGGCAAAAATCATGTTCTAGTGGAACAGCTAAGACCTGCATCTGGGAGGAAACAGAGGTAAGGAGGCAATTCCTACATAGAGGGAAACTTGGGAACAAGAAGGGTGGGGCTGAAATAGACATACAAGTCAAGTAGGTCATAAGTAAGTAGGTTTGCTTCCTCCCTCTTTCCTCCTACTTTCCCTACTCTCCTTCATCTCTTGGGAGTAGAAGAGAAAGAAGGAGAAAAGACCTCCAAAGCCTGCCATGTGCCAGCCACTGTGTTGGGTTCTGTACAGCTTCCCACTCCTCAGTCACTCATATAGCACGTTCATGGGTTTTGCCATGTCTACACACCAGCTATACCATTATCTACTTAGTAGTTTTCTTTCTTTTTTTTTTACATCTTTATTAGAGTATAATTGCTTTACAATGGTGTGTTAGTTTCTGCTTTATAACAAAATGAATCAGTTATACATATACATATGTTCCCATCTCTTCCCTCTTGCGTCTCCCTCCCTCCCACCCTCCCTATCCCACCCCTCCAGGTGATCACAAAGCACCGAGCTGATCTCCATGTGCTATGCGGCTGCTTCCCACTAGCTATCTATTTTATGTTTGGTAGTGTATATATGTCCATGCCTCTCTCTCGTTTTCTTTAAATCAACTCTCTTGTTTTCGTTAACTTATATACCTACTTTAGCCGTCTACCAATCAATATCTATAGAATGGTTTGGTATGTTAGTTATTTTTCTAATGCGTATTTAAATAAACATATAACTATTAGAATTAAAAAAATATTTGTCCCCATGTCATAGTTACTCATGCCGCACTTCAGGGTACATCTACATTAGCTCATTCAGTCTTTGCCACTACTCTCAGAGGTAAGGTTAATGGTCCTCATCCTACCTATGAGGAAATTAAGGTTCAGAGGGGTTAAGCAACTTGCTCAAGGTCACGAAACTAGCAAAGGCAGAGTAAGACTTGAAGCCACTTCCGTTTCTAAGGCCTACACTATTTCTCCTAACACTGCCCTGCCGTGGGAAGGGAGGAAGAAAGGAGCTCTACAAAAACAGGGTCCTCTGCAGAGTCAATGCATTTGGTCCAGCCAGCCTGTTCAGTTCCTATGAAGAGCCAAGCCCCATGGACATTCTTGCCTCCCCTGCAAACTCCTGGCTTCCTCCACCACGATCAAGCCCTGTTTCTGGCACAAACCCGGTGCTTGACTTGTTTGTCAAGCGGTGGCTCTGCTCCAAGGGCAGATTCTGCTGTGGCTGTCCTGGTGTCAAGGCTCCTAGGAGTCATCCTGAATCCTGCCCTTTTTGCTGCCATCACTCAGAGCACTGCTTTTGTTTCAGCTTCTTGCCCAGGCAGACAGGCCAAGGCTTTGCCCTCAAGTTGGGACTTGAGTAGGGCTTGGTATTTTAGGCAGTGGATTTATGACAGTAGGCATTTCTTCTGGAACAGTTTGACAGCATTCTTCAATCTTCTCTTTTCACCAACAGCATCTGGTTGCCTAAGGCAGAGAGGACACACTTGCTTGGCAAAGAAGGTCAGGATTCTCTGCTACCTCCCCCTGGGTCCCTCCGCCTCGGTCCTGCTGGGGTGTGGTCCTTCTATGAAACTGAGGGAACACGGCCAGAGTCATGTGGGGACTTAGACTCGGCGTACCTCCTGCTACATTCTCAGCCCTGCCAGTGGCTGGCTCTGGGTTTGAAGGATGTGGGGTTGAGAGATTGAAGAAGAGTGTCAGGAGTAATAGGGCAAAGGAACTGATATTTATTATGGGTCTCCTATGTGTGAGACACTGTACTAGATACTCCATATCTGTTATGTCACTGAATTCTCTCAGTAACCTACAACCTTAACAAGTAGGTGCTATCATGCTCATCTTACAGATGAGGAAATCCAAGTCTGGAAAGTTAAGTAACTTGGTTAAGGCCACACAGCTATGAAAAGACAGGGCCGAGATTCAAACCCAGGTCTGTCTGACTCCAAAATCCCTGGTCTTTTCCCTACATCAGGCTACCTCATCTCTGGATGGGATATATTACAAGAGGCCTTGGAGATCGTCTAGTTCAGGAGCTCCCAGGCTGTGTGCCTCACAACAGCAGTTCCTCAGGGAGGAGAAGGAGGTCAGAAGATTTTGGAGAAAGTTGGTTTAAATAAAATCAAATTGACGTCTTTACCACAGAACCATCACGGAAAGTTAGAGCTGGAAAAGAGAGCTTGGTGACTAAGTAATCCAGGCCAGGCTACATGCGGAAAGTGAGGCCAGGGGGCTGAGGTCTCGCGTCGCTGGGATCCAGCACTGGGCCCCCGCCCACAGTCCATGTGCAGTGTGAGACTTAAGCTATCGTGGTGGGAAATCAAAACGCAGTGCTTGTGAGCCTGCACACCATCTGTGGGGACTGGGTGGAGAAAAGGGGGCACTGTATCCAGTGCCTCCTGCTAGGGAGCCTTCGAGGTAGGTCCTTAGAAAGACAGGACTAGCTGCTCCAGACTCCAGGGGGCAGGTACTGGGCCTTTCTCAGACTCTGCCTCTGCGGCTCTGTGTGCCCTTGTTGTTGGGTGGGTGGGGGTGGGGGGGGTCACCTCCCCTCTCTCTGAGCCTGTTTCCTCATATCCAAGAAGAAGGAGGTTGAGTTTGTGATGTTTCTCTGTGGATGTTCAATGGAAGGGAGCTTCAAGTCAAAGGGCAAAGCATAGCTGACATCCTACTACCTCTCACTTCCCCTGCGCTATGGCCTCACCCATTTAATCCCTGGCCATTTACTGGGCATGTTTTTTCTCTTGAGGTTATAGAACCCATGTTCGAGAGACTCAAGGCCCAGGATGGGCAGACCCGTGCTCCTGGCAGAGTATAAATTAAATTACAACTACTTTGCCTGGGCAAGAGTGGGCCTGATGGGGCTGCAGCCTGAGCTGCAGGAGGGAGAGCCAGCTTGCCCTGAGGGACCCTCGCAAGAGCTCAGCCCCTTGCCCTCTGCTGGGCCCACAGCCACAGGCACAGGCCAGGGCCAGGCCCTGATGGCTAGAGCGCTGAGGTATTGACACAATTCTGCCTGTTGCCATGATTACCCAGAACAGTCCCAGGACGTGGATCCTACCAGTTCTAAAGCTCTAAAGCTCCCTGAGCTCAGAGACCACCTTTCCATCCTGCACTCCCTCCCCTCTCAGTGGGCATTTTTCTGAGGTCAGAGGTAGGCGTTGGGTAACCGTCCGAGAGGAAGTGCTCTCTGCAGTTCAGACTATCTCTGGAGTCCAGCTCAATTCTGAAATTTGGCCAGGAGGATGGCCATGATGATAATGGGTCTGCAAACCCAATTCTTCTTGGAATGTTTTCAGGGACTACCCTCTGACTGGAATTACTTGGTGTAGAGATGTCTGGCTGCATGAGACAGAAGCATCACGATTAAGGTATTCAGTAGCTGATGGGCTGTCACGTTGAAGAGGGATTAGCTTTGTGTGGAATGAGCTCTAACGTAGAGGCACCTGAGTGGCAGGTTTAGCTCAACATAAGGGCCACACTTTCCAGAACTCAGATCAAGAGAAACAGTACTTCAAAAGATGCTGGATTTGTCCACCACTGCAGGACAAGTGGAGGCTCAATGACCGCGACAGAAATGTTTTGGAGACAGCTGGCAGACCAGCTGGGGTCAAGGGGGTTACACTAGATGGTCAATTTAAGGGCCCTTTCAGTGTGGAGACTTGAATTCTAGAAAATTCCTGAGAAGATGCTTGCCCTTTGGGGCAGAGGTTGTCCAGTAGTGCCTGGATCCTTCCTGAAAGAAATCATTTCTCCAAAAACCTCTGGATTTATAGAAATCACATCTTTTCCCTCACCACCAACCATCATTCCTCGTTTGAGGCCTACTAATAAACACATGGAGCTCTCAACTTCTTTTAAGATTTCTCTCTTCACTTTTGAAATTCCTGGAGAATAAATAAGCACAGTCTTCCTTGTTGAGACATCTGTCCCATAAACTGGGATTTCAGTGCCAGGAGCTGCTTGGGCTGGGGGGGTGGGGTTAAATGTGTGTGTGTGTGTGTGTATTTCCTCCACTTTCTTTGCCAAGCTGGCATCATTTTACACTTGTGATTGATGGCTCATGGATTAATTCCTCTGTTTTGGTTTCTGATGAGATGATTAGAAATTTGGCTTCTGTTCACTGCCATCTTCACTCTGCCTTGGGCTGTTTGGGAAGCAGAATACCAATTTGACCTTTTTACTGCTCTTCCAGAGAGAGTGAATAATGGTCAGGAACGACTGGAGAGGCCTGAGATAGCCCCACATCCTTACATCATGGAAAGTCTGACTGTTTCCCCCAGTGATTTGCCATAGTGCAGGTTCTGAAACCAGATATCAAGGGAGAACTCATAGAGGAACAGGATCAGACTTGAACTCAGAAAATTCAAAAGGATTCAGTCTTGGGTCCCCCACTCTTTGGACCTCAATTTTCTCATCTGTAAGTTGGAGATTCATTTATTCATTAACTCAACAGAGCACTGTATGCAAGAAAAAATAACTTTCTCTACTTGTGGAATTGCTACACGTATGAGTTGAGATATGTCTGAAAAAGTTTTATAAATTATAAAGTACGTTGGAAAGAGAAGGGGTTGTTATATATAAGATGAGATCTAGAATATTTTTTCCTTTCTAATAAAGTCCATTATGTTCAGTTCTAGGGAAGTGTTTCTTAGCAATGATCCTACATCTTTTGTGGCTGACACCAGTGGAAATAGAGTAGATGAGAACAGCTATTGTCCTTCCTTCCATCCCATCCAAAGTGAAAAGTCAACACATTTATGAGAGAATAGAGGATGACTGCCTTCTCTGCTTCAGTTCTCTTCAGTTAGCTGAAAGTCTGCTTAACTGCTGGGATCTCTCTAGACACACAGTCTTCTAAGAAGCGCCTCACATGCCCCAAGTTGTATAAGAATTCAAGGCCACTTTTCTGTTCTGGGGAAGCTTAGGAAGATGTAGTGATCATAAACAAAAACACAACAAAAACCCATCACTTAGAGACATCTTTGCCATTCACCATGGGCCTCTGTCTCCTCAACTTACGAGGAAGAGCTGTTGTGATGCTCCAATGAGACAATGTTGTGAAAGCACTTTGTAAAGTTAAAAGGCCAGGTACCAATGTCAGGTATTATTTTTCCATGCTTACCACCTGAACTTGTGGTAGCCCTTGTGATGCCTGCTTGTCTCCATGCTTCCTGATTACCAGTCCCGGCTTGGGCTGCAACCACAAGTGATAAAACCTAATGGTCTGATCATTACCTCAATAATTTTCCAACACTTGTATTTTCTGAGTCATTCTCTCTCCTTCTAAATACGTGCAAGGATCATTCTCCCAACACGGAAGTTGAAAACTGATTTCACCTGGTAGCCCAGCTGTTTGGCTGATGCCACCCTGTTACCACAAAGTGTAGCTCCATTTCCTTTTTCTATTTAAGCTACAGTCATTCTAAGTCATAGCCACCTACAAGCTAATGAATGTGATTTTATTTCCAAGCCCTGATGACGGTTCTGAGACAGACGTTCTACTTGCAACATCCCCCAGACACGTTCTACTTAGCATTTCTAAAGCACTTCGTGTCACAAAGGAATTTATGATTTGTTTTTATAAGTTCTTCCTTAGAACCTCCTTAAAAGTGTGGTCCATAAGACACTGGTGAAGATTTCAGTGTCCTGGGTGACACCATCAACATGACAAATCACCATTTCCATGGATAAGAGTTATATGATTAAGTCCTCCCGTAAATTCCTATGGGGTCGATTAAGTTTTGACATTAATAATAAAGGGATTGTGAGAGGTTCATCAAACAACCAATGAAAGTGACTGGTACTGATGGCCTTTCAAAACTCCACCAAGTAAGCTAATGAGTTCCAGCTGCATTTTCCTCCAGCTGGTACAAACATTTCTCTCCTTCCTATATGGGTATCTTAATTTTCTCAAAGGTGGAACAGGGAGTCTGAGGCCCTGAGAAGAGAAATGACTTGCCCACAGTCATTGAGTGAATCGGCTGCAGAGCCAAGACCACAGTGCTTGGTACAAAGTAAGTGCTAGATAAGTAAATACTGGATAAATGAATGACTGATTGAACCCAAATCTGTTATGCGTTTTTCTCCCCTGACTGTGCTCTACAAGAAACTTTTTAGATTCCTACCATATTTTCTACCCTTCAGAAGTGAGGCTACTTTCCTCAAGCCTAACTAAGCCCTAGTCCTCACTGTCCAGTATGACAGCCACAAGTCACATGTGATTACTGAGCACTTGAAATGTGGCAGGTCCAAATAGATGGGCTGTAAATGAATCTCAAATTTTGAAGGATTAGTGTGAAAGAAGACTGTAAAATATCTCACTACTATTTTTTTTATATTGTTCAACCAATAATGTTCAACCAATAATAGTTTGGATACACTGGGTTAAATAAAATATTATTAAAATCAATCCCATTTGTTTCTTTTTTAATATGGCTACTGGAAAACTTTAAATTCCATGTATGGCTTTCCTTTGTGGCTTGCATTACAATTCTATTGAACAGCACTGCAATCTACTCTATAGAAGCTTTAGAAAAAGAATTATATATTGGAGGGTTGGGGGAGATGAATAAAATAGGTGAGAGAATTTATGAGATACAACCTTCCAGTTATAAAATAAATAAGCCACAGGGATGTAACATACAGCACAGGGAATATAGTCAATAATATCATAGTAACTTTGCATGGTGAGAGATGGTAACTACTAGATTTATCGTGGTGATTATTTTGTAATGTATAAAAATATCAAATCACTATGTTGTGTAAAAAAAGAAAAAAGCTTTAAAAATGAACAAAAAAGAATTGTATATGAGTTGTCAACCTTTCAGTAAAAGCTCCTTTGTCCAGGCTATCTGAGAACCTAGGAAATAAAGGTGAGAGTAATTAACTTTCTTCACGACAACAGCAACAAAATTCCTCCTTCTTTTCTCTACCTTAACCCCTTCCCTAAAGTTTCCATTGCAGTCTCTTTAACCACACACCTGAAAAGCTGGGAAATCCACTGAAGTATTGCTGGGTGGCTGGCCAGCCAACCCAGGAAGACAGACATCTAATCTGCCTTCTGAAGAACTACCATTCCAATCCAACTGTCACAGGCACAGAAGTCATATTTGAATGGAGGAAGTATTTTGGGGGTATACTCTTGGTGAACAAGTTTAATAACAGTAATTGCCATAATAACTGACGTTTTTATAGCAGTTTGCAATTTATAGAATACTTTCACATGTATCATCTCATTTGATTCTCATAACAGTCCTATAGTATGGGCATTATTATGATCCCGTTTGATAGATACAGACACAAAACTCAAAGCGATTAAGAGGTTAGCTTATGACCACACAGCTAGAAGGAGGTAGATGTGGTTGGAAACCCTGGCCTCCGAATACAGGGCTTTAGTTTGTATCTCAGAGGGTCCAGAATCCACGGTGTGAGCTCCCACTGGCCTGACCGAGGGTTCAGAGGCCCCAGTGTCCCTCTTCTGAGTGCCTCGCTAACACAGGTCAATAGCAGAGGAGGAAAGGAAAGATTTAAGAGGTAGGAGAGAAGAAAGAAATTCAGGTAAGGGAACACAGGTGTAATATCTTGATGAGAAACTTCCCTAATGGCACACGATAATCATCACTGTAATGGTCTTTTATGTCGATGCACATGGAAAAGGAAGTGCTATCACGGCCAAATAAATCCTTACTGGCGGAAGTCCTACCAACTGCTGGGCAGCGGCTGGTATTACTATCTCCATCAGAGAAGTGAGGAAACTGAGGCTCAAAGGTGTTAAGTCCAATGTTCATTCCACCACCCTCAGTTGGTTTGTGCATCAATATACAAATCATATGTATTTTTATTATTGCCATTTATTTTTTTGTCTTTACTCATTAATTACTCAATAATTATCTTATTTATATTCTAGTTTCTTTGGGTTTACCTTTCTTTTCCCCTCTGGCTCTTAAAATAGGTTTAGGTTCTTTAAAAAAATTTGGGGGGGACTTCCCTGGTGGCCCAGTGGTTAAAAATCTTCCTTCCAATGCAGGGGATGCAGGTTCGATCCCTGGTGGGGGAACTAAGATCCCACATGCTGTGGAGCAACTAAAACCACGTGCTCTAGAGCTCTGGAGCCCGAGCACCACAGCTAGAGAGAAGCCCCGCACCACAACGAAAAGATTCCGCATGCCACAGTGAAGGTCCCATGTGCCACACATAGATGCGATGCAGCCAAAATAAATAAAATAAATATTAAAAAAATTTTTTTTTGTTTTCTAATGAGTGCACTTAAGGTTATGAATTTTTCTCCAGGTATCACTTTTGTTGCATCCATGTGTTTTGATTACTTCCATTGTGTGTGATAATACAAAAACCCATTTAATTAATGCTTTCATTAATACTTTCATATATTCAGCCCTAAGTATTTTATAATTTTCCTTGGCTTTCCTCTTTAACATGAGTTATTTAGAAATATGATTTTTACCTTCCAAAAATAGTATCTATTTTTTGAATAGGTAATATACACACATGGTAAAAAATTAACGAGATATGAAAAAGTATACAGTGAAAAGTCCCTCAAAAGCTACATCTGTGTAATCCCATTATGATGAAAAACAGAAAAGGCAAAACTATAGGGAGCTGCTACATAGCACACGGAGATCAGCTCCGTGCTTTGTGATGACCTAGAGGGGTGGGACGGTGAGGGTGGGAGGGAGGCTCAAGAGGGAAGGGATAAATGTATACATATAGCTGATTCACTTTGTTGAACAAAAGAAACTAACACAACGTGGTGAAGCAATTATAATCCAATAAAGATGTTAAAGAAAAAAAAAGAACCACACACACACAAAAAAAACTATAGGGAGAGAAAACAGATCAGTGATTGTCGGGGCTAAGAGTGGTGTGAGGGCTTGGCTATAAAGAGCCAGGAGAAAATCTGAGGGGTGACGGAACTGTTCTATACCTGCATTGTGGTGGTGGTTATGTGGCTATAGGCATTTGTCAAAACTTGGGGAAATGTTTACTAAGAAAGGTGTATTGCACTGTATGTAAATTACACATTAATTTTTAATAAATAAATAAAGTCTCCCTCCCCTCTCCAGAATTAAATGGTAGTTTTCCTATTCATCTAAAATTTGCGACTATGGTTTTTCTCCTCATAGTAGAGCAACCTCTATTTTAGTTACAAGGGAACTTTTAAAACTATCTAATTTTTTAAAAAGCTGATTATCAAAACAATATTCTGAACTACAACATGTCCTTCACAATCTCCACATTCTACTGTGATCCACTGGCAATAAATTATCTTGAACACATAGACCCCTATACCTGGGAGCTACAGTATGTGTTGGAATCTACTAGCACTTCCTGGAAATCTTAGGGCGCTCTGGCAAAGTTCTGTACCCACATCTCTGCATCACTGTTTGAAGTACAACTAGAAGGATCAAGCTGACATTGTGCTTAAGCCCTAGACATCATCAGCTCTGCTGTGACACGAGTTAAGTAATCATGGGAGAAGCTCACAAAAATGGCATGATTTTAATTATCCATAGCCAAATTAAAACAACCTCATTGTCATTAATATTGCTGGGTTATGGTAGCTGAACAACCAGGATTAAACAGGGAGTGGGTGAGGTACATCGTCGGCATCATCATAATTCCTCCTGTGTACAGCAGACAGATGCGGTAAAAGAAAACACTGCTTCAGGAGGACTATTTGTTAATGTAGTCTTCACCTTAATCCAGAAAGTGTTTAAAGGTGCTGAGCCCTTGCTTAGTCATTAAGTACACAAGTGTCAATGGAAAAAGCTCTCTAAGCCTTGGTTTCTTCCTTGATAAAGTAGAGAAAATTCCACCCATGTCCCATGTTACTAGAAAGACTGAGGGGGATCATGGATAGAGTCCCAGCACCAGAGAAGATTCCTTCCATAATCAGTGTATTTGTCAAGTGAGGGCCTCTGATTCTCCTACTGTAATGATGAGGGTAGCCTCCCATTCTAGTCCCTCGAGGGTCAGGTCCAAAAAAACTCTCATCTGTGAATTTCCTAACCAGTATCATATCAACACTGAATAAAATAATGGATGGATAAGGGCTTTGGACCATACAAAACACTGTAATGGCATCAATACCTCCCTCTCTCTCACACACACCCCTTTCTACCTGGATAATTCAAACCCGTCCTTCAAAAGTCAGCTCAACCACCAGCTCCTCCAGGAAGCCTTCCTGGAATGCCTGGCTTGAGCTTTAATAGCCCTCCTCTGGGCTTCCAGAGCCTCTCACACTACACTGTTATTGAATGTTTCTTGTCTGTCACCTCCTCTGATCTGGAGGGTAATGGTCCAAGTCTGCATCCTTCCTGTTTGCATCTCAGGGGAGGTATGGAGCCTGGCAGAGTGGGTATGCATACATGTTTGTTGACAGATTCTTACTGATGAAATTTAAGGTGCTGCTTTCACAAAGTCTCCCCCCATCTCTTGACCAGACATAATCTTGCTTTACTCTGAACAACTCAGGGCATTTTCTGTCTTCTCTTGTGGGACTGTAGCAAGTCCCTTCACCCTCTGAGCCTGATGAAGGCAACAATACTCACGCTGATGCTGCGGGAGCAGAGAGCTGGGAAGGTGCTCTGAAGGGATTGAGGGAGAGGAGCAACTGGGCGAAAGGCTTGAATTCTTTTTTAAAAAAATTTACTTTGTTGAAGTATAGTGGATTCACAATGTTGTGTTAATTTCTACTGTGCAGCAAAGTGATTCAGTTATATACATATATACATTCTTTTAATATTCTTTTCCATTATTGTTTATCACAGGATATTGAATAGAGTTCCCTGTGCTATACAGCAGGACCTTGTTGCTTATCCATCCCATATATAATAGTTTGCATCTGCTAACCCCAAACTCCCAATGCAACCCTCTCCCTCCCTCCCTCTTGGCAACCACAAGTCTGTTCTCTATGTCTGTGAGTCTGTTTCTGTTTTGTACATAGGTTCATTTGTGTCACATTTTAGATTCCACATATAAGTGATATCATATGGTATTTGTCTTTCTGACTTCACTTAGTATGATAATCTCTAGTTGCATCCATGTGGCTGCAAATGGCATTATTTCATTCTTTTTTATGGCTGAGTAGTATTCCATTGTATATATGTACCACATCTTTATCCATTCATCTATTGATGGACATTTAGGTTGTTTCCATGTCCTGGCTATTGTGAACAGTGCCGTTATGAACATAGGGATGCATGTATCGTTTTGGGGTTTTTGGGGGGTTTTGGGGTTTTTTATTAATACTTTATTAAGAGTATAATACTTATACTCTTAAGTATTATAAATACTTAAATAAATAAAGTATTTATACTTTATTAAGAGTATAATTGTTTTACAATGGTGTGTTAGTTTCTGCTTTATAACAAAGTGAGTCAGTGATACATATACGTATGTCCCCATATCCCCTCCTCTTGCGTCTCCCTCCCACCCTCCCTATCCCACCCCTCTAGGTTGTCACAAATCACCGAGCTGATCTCCCTGTGCTATGCGGCTGCTTCCCACTAGCTATCTATTTTACGTTTGGTAGTGTATATATGTCCATGCCACTCTCTCACTTTGTCCCAGCTTACCCTTCCCCCTCCCCGTATCCTCAAGTCCATTCTCTAGTAGGTCTGCATCTTTATTCCCGTCTTGCCCCCAGGCTCCTCTGACCATCTTTTTTTTTTTTTTTAGATTCCATATACATGTGTTAGCATACGGTATTTGTTTTTCTCTTTCTGACTTACTTCACTCTGTATGACAGACTCTAGGTCCATCCACCTCACTACAAATAACTGTTTTGTTCCTTTATATGGCTGAGTAATATTCCATTGTATATATGTGCTACATCCTCTTTTTTTTTTTTGCAGTACGTGGGCCTCTCACTGTTGTGGCCTCTCCTGCTGCAGAGCACAGGCTCCGGATGCACAGGTTCAGCGGCCATGGCTCATGGGCCCAGCTGCTCCGTGGCATGTGGGATCCTCCCGGACCAGGGCATGAACCCACATCCCCCGCATCGGCAGGTGGACTCACAACCACTGCACCACAAGGGAAGCCCTGTGCCACATCTTCTTTATCCATTCATCTGTTGATGGACACTTAAGTTTTTCTATGTCCTGGCTATTGTAAATAGAGCTGCAATGAACATTTTGGTACATGACTCTTTTTGAATTATGGTTTTGTCCGGATATATGCCCAGTAGTGGGATTGCTGGGTCATATGGCAACTCTATTTTTAGTTTTTTGAGGAACCTCCATACTGTTCTCCATTGTGGCTGCACCAATTTACATTCCCACCAACAGTGTAGGAGGGTTCCCTTTTCTCCACACCCTCTCCAGCATTTGTTATTTGTAGATTTTTTAATAATGGCCATTCTGACTGGTATAAGGTGGTACCTCATTTTAGTGTTGATTTGCATTTCTCTAATAATTAGAGATGTTGAGCATCTTTTCATGAGTGTGTTGGCCATCTGAATGCCTTCTTCTTCAGAGAAATGTCTATTTAGGTCTTCTCATTTTTTGATTGGGTTGTTTGTTTTTTGTTGTTGAGTTGTATGAGCGGTTTGTATATTTTGGAAATTAAGCCCTTGTTGGTTGTATCATTTGCAAATATTTTCTCCCAGTCCGTATGTTGTCTTTTCCTTTTGTTTATGGTTTCCTTCGCTGTACAAAATCTTGTAAGCTTTATTAGGTTTCATTTGTTTAGTTTTGCTTTTATTTCTGTTGCCTTGGGAGACTCATCTAAGAAGACATTGGTATGAATTATGTCAGAGAATGTTTTACCTATATTCTCTTCTAGGAGTTTTACAGTGTCATGTCATATATTTAAGACTTCAAGGGCTTGAACCCTTGCTTCATTTTCCCTATGTATTCTTTTTCTGTGGCACCAGAAACACATTTTAGAGCTGAGTCAGGATTAACTCTCAGCCATACATTCACTTCCCTCCCTGATCTTGAATGCCTGACACTTCACAGGGCTGATTTCTTTTCTGTGGAGGCCCTCGACCTTCCCACTGGCTTCCTGTGGGTGACACACACCTTGGTGATTTCCCAGCATCTTCTAGAACAGCAGCTCTCATTCCTCATTACACACTGATTCCTAGAGAGTGTTCAAAGATTCCTCTCTGCAGCTCCAGTCACAAATTCTGGCTTGATCAATGTGACATGGGTCTGTGCACGCCCCAGCTTACATGGGTCACAGTTGGGACACCATTAGAGGAGGATAACATGTCATTTAGAAAGTCAAACTAAATGGTCTCCAGAATGCCTCTAGCCTATAACCCTACATGTTTAAGCACATTGTCTGCTCCCCAGACATGTAGAATCTTAGAAGACGATACTGAGATGGCTGTTAGAGGTCAACAGGCCCAGCCCATTAATTCTTAGATTAGGAAATTGTGGCCCAGAGAAGGTAGGGAATGTGGCAGGACCAGAGCTTGAACTCAGGTTTCGCAACCCAGGTTACTGATACTTTCATGACCCAGGCTGAATTTTGGGATAGTGACTAGTTCTCTGCAACAGGGGATTGGGTGGGAGAGGTTCTTAATATTTCTTTCAAAGGAACTGTGTGCTTTGGCCAAAGCTGTTCATGGCTGTTGTCCAGACAACGTTTTTTAAAAAAAAATTTATTTTATTTATTTATTTATACAGCAGGTCCTTATTAGTCATCAATTTTATACACATCAGTGTATACATGTCAATCCCAATCGCCCAGTTCATCACGCACCCCCGCCGCTTTCCCCTCTTAGTGTCCATATGTTTGTTCTCTACATCTGTCTCAATTTCTACCCTGCAAACCAGTTTATCTGTACCATTTTTTCTAGGTTCCACATATATGTGTTAATATACGATATTTGTTTTTCTCTTTCTGACTTACTTCACTCTGTATGACAGTCTCTAGATCCATCCACATCTCTACAAATGACCCAATTTCATTCCTTTATATGGCTGAGTAATATTCCATTGTATATATGTACCACATCTTCTTTATCCATTCATCTGTTGATGGGCATTTAGGTTGCTTCCATGACATGGCTATTGTAAATAGTGCTGCAATGAACATTGGGGTGCATGTGTCTCTTGAAATTATGGTTTTCTCTGGGTATATGCCCAGTAGTGGGATTGCTGGATCACATGGTAATTCTATTTTTAGTTTTTTAAGGAACCTCCATACTGTTCTCCATAGTGGCTGTATCAATTTACATTCCCACCAACAGTGCAAGAGGGTTCCCTTTTCACCACATCCTCTCCAGCATTTGTTGTTTGTAGATTTTCTGATGATGCCAATTCTAACTGGTGTGAGGCGATACCTCATTGTAGTTTTGATTTGCATTTCACTAATACTTAGTGATGTTGAGCAGATTTTCACGTGCCTCTTGGCCATCTGTATGTCTTCTTTGGAGAAAAGTCTATTTAGGTCTTCTGCCCATTTTTGGATTGGGTTGTTTGGTTTTTTTAATATTGAGCTGCATGAGCTGTTTATATATTTTGGAGATTAAACCTTTGTCCGTTGATTCATTTGCAAATATTTTCTCCCATTTTGAGGGTTGTCTATTCATCTTGTTTATGGTTTCCTTTGCTGTGCAAAAGCTTTGAAGTTTCATTAGGTCCCATTTGTTTATTTTTGTTTTTATTTCCATTACTCTAGCAGGTGGATCAAAAAAGATCTTGCTGTGATTTATGTCAAAGAGTGTTCTTCCTATGTTTTCCTCTAAGAGTTTTATAGTGTCTGGTCTTACATTTAGGTCTCTAATCCATTTTGAGTTTATTTTTGTGTATGGTGTTGGGAGGGTTCTAATTTTATTCTTTTACATGTAGCTGTCCAGTGTTCCCAGCACCACTTATTGAAGAGGCTGTCTTTTCTCCATTGTATATCCTTGCCTCCTTTGTCGCAGATTAGTTGACCATAGGTGCGTGGGTACATCTTTGGAATTTCTATCTTGTTCCATTGATCTATGTTTCTGTTTTTGTGCCAGTACCATATTGTCTTGATTACTGTAGCTTTGTAGTATAGTCCGAAGTCAGGGAGTCTTATTCCTCCAGCTCCGTTTTTTTCCCTCAAGATTGCTTTGGCTATTCGGGGTCTTTTGTGTTTCCATACAAATTTTAAGATTTATTGTTCTAGTTCTGTAAAAAACGGCATTGGTAATTTGATAGGGATTGCAATGAATATGTAGATTGCTTTGGGTAGTAGAGTCATTTTCACAATATTGATTCTTCCAATCCAAGAACATGGTATATCTCTCCATCTGTTGGTATCATCTTTAATTTCTTTCATCAGTGTCTTATAGTTTTCTGCATACAGGTCTTTTGTCTCCCTAGGTAGGTTTACTCCTAGATATTTTATTCTTTTTGTTGCAATGGTAAATGGGAGTGTTTCCTTAGTTTCTCTTTCAGATAGTTCATCATTAGTGTACAGGAATGCAAGAGATTTCTGTGCATTAATTTTGTATTCTAAAACTTTACCAAATTCATTGATTAGCTCTAGTAGTTTTCTGGTGGCATCTCTAGGATTCTCCATGTATAGTATCAAGTCATCTGCAAACAGTGACAGTTTTACTTCTTCTTTTCCAATTTGTATTTCTTTTTTCTTCTCTGATTGCCATGCCTAGGACTTCCAAAACTATGTTGAATAATAGTGGTGAGAGTGGATATCCTTGTCTTGTTCCTCATCTTAGAGGAAATGCTTTCAGTTTTTCACCATTGAGAATGATGTTTGCTGTGGGTTTGTCATATATGGCCTTCATTATGTTGAGGTAGTTTCCCTCTATGCCCACTTTCTGGAGAGTTTTTATCATAAATGGGTGCTGAATTTTGTCAAAAGCTCTTTCTGCATCTATTGAGATGATCATATGGTTTTTATTATTCTATTTTTTAATATAGTTTATCACAGTAATAGATTTACATATATAAAAGAATCCTTGCATGCCTGGGATAAATCCCACTTGATAATGGTGTATGATCCTTTTAATGTGTTGTTGGATTCTCTTTGCTAGTATTTTGTTGAGGATTTTTGCATCTATATTCATCAGTGATATTGGTCTGTAATTTTCTTTTTTTGTAGTATCTTTGTCTGGTTTTGGTATCAGGGTGATAGTGGCCTCATAGAATGCATTTGGGAGTGTTCCTTCCTCCGCAATTTTTTGGAAGAGTTTGAGAAGGATGGATGTTAGCTCTTCTCGAAATGTTTGATAGAATTCGCCTGTGAAGCCATCTGGTCCTGGACTTTTTTTTGTTGGAAGATTTTTTTTTCTTTGCGGTACGCGGGCCTCTCACTGCTGTGGTCTCTCCCATTGCGGAGCACAGGCTCTGGATGTGCAGGCTCAACGGCCATGTCTTACAGGCCCAGGTGCTCCACGACATGTGGCATCTTCCCATACCAGGGCACGAACCCGTGGCCCCTGCATCGGCAGGCGGACTCTCAACCACTGCGCCACCAGGGAAGCCCTGTTGGAAGATTTTTTTTTTTTTTTTTTTTTTTTTTTTGCGGTACGCGGGTCTCTCACTGTTGTGGCTTCTCCCGTTGTGGAGCACAGGCTCTGGACACGCGGGCTCAGTGGCCATGACTCACGGGTCTAGCCACTCCGTGGCATGTGGGATCTTCCGGGACCGGGACATGAACCCGTGTCCCCTGCATCGGCAGGCGGACTCTCAACATTGCGCCACCAGGGAAGCCCCTGTTGGAAGATTTTTAATCATAGTTTCAATTTCATTACTTGTGATTGGTCTGTTCATATTTTTTATTTCTTCCTTGTTCAGTCTTGGAAGGTTATACCTTTCTAAGAATTTGTCCATTTCTTCCAGGTTGTCCATTTTATTGACATAGAGTTGCTTGTAGTAGTCTTAGGATGCTTTGTATTTCTGTGGTGTCTGTTGTAACTTCTCCTTTTTCTTTTTTTTTTTAACATCTTTATTAGAGTATAATTGCTTTACAATGGTGTGTTAGTTTCTGCTTTATAACAATGTTAATCAGTTATACATATACCTATGTCCCCATATCTCTTCCCTCTTGTATCTCCCTCCCTCCACCTGCTCTATCCACCCCTCTAGGTGGTCACAAAGCACCAAGCTGATCTCCCTGTGCTATGCAGCTGCTTCCCACTAGCTATCTATTTTACATTTAGTATTGTATATATGTCCATGCCACTCTCTCACTTTCCTTTTTCATTTCTAATTTTATTGATTTGAGTCCTCTCCCTCTTTTTCTTGATGAGTCTGGCTAATGGTTTATCAATTTTGCTTATCTTCTCAAAGAACCAGCTTTTAGTTTTATTGATATTTGCTATTGTTTTCTTTGTTTCTATGTCATTTATTTCTGCTCTGATCTTTATGATTGCTTTCCTTCTGCTAACTTTGGGTTTTGTTTGTTCTTCTTTCTCTAGTTCCTTTAGGTGTAAGTTTAGATTGTTTATTTGAGGTTTTTCTTGTTTCTTGAGGTAGGCTTGTATAGCTATAAACTTCCCTCTTAGAACTGCTTTTGCTGCATCCCATAGGTTTTGGATCGTCGTGTATTCACTGTAGTTTGTCTCTAGGTACGTTTTGATTTCCTTTTTGATTTCTTGGTTATTTAGTAATGTATTGTTTAGCCTCCATGTGTTTGTGTTTTTTACGTTTTCTTCCCTGTAGTTCATTTCTAATCTCATAGCGTTGTAGTCAGAAAAGATGTGTGCCATGATTTCAATTTTCTTAAATTTTCTGTGGCTGATTTGTGACCCAAGACGTGATCTATCCTGGAGAATGTTCCATGCACACCTGAGAAGAAAGTGTACTCTGCTGGTTTTGGATGGAATGTCCCATAAATATCAATTAAATCTATCTGGTCTATTGTATCATTTAAAGCTTCTGTTTCCTTATTTATTTTCATTTTGGATGATCTGTCCATTGGTGTAAGTTGGGTGTTAAAGTTCCCCACTATTATTGTGTTACTGTCAATTTCTTCTTTTACACCTCTTAGCAGTTGCCTTATGTACTGAGGTGCTCCTATGTTGGGTGCATATATATTTATAATTGTTGTATCTTCTTCTTGGATTGATCCCTTGATCATTATGTAGTGTCCTTCCTTGTCTCATTCTTATTTTAACATCTATTTTATCTGATATGAGTATTGCTACTCCACCTTTCTTTTGATTTCCATTTGCATGGAATATCTTTTTCCATTCTCTTACTTTCAGTCTATATGTGTCCCTAGGTCTGAAGTGGGTCTCTTGTAGACAGCATATATATGCGTCTCGTTTTTGTATCTGTTCAGCAAGCCTGTGTCTTTTGATTGGAGCATTTAATCCATTCACGTTTAAGGTAATTATCAATATGTATGTTCCTATGACCATTTTCTTAACAGTTTTGGGTTTGCTTTTGTAGGTCCTTTTCTCCTCTTGTGTTTCCCACTTAGAGAAGTTCCTTTAGCATTTGTTGTAGAGTTGGTTTGGTGGTGCTGAATTCTCTTAGCTTTTGCTTGTCTGTAAAGCTTTTGATTTCTCCATGGAATCTGAATGAGATCCTTGCCCAGTGGAGTAATCTTGGTTGTAGGTTCTTCCCTTTCATCACTTGAAGTATATCATGCCACTCCCTTCTGGCTTGTAGAGTTCCTGCTGAGAAATCAGCTGTTAACCTTATGGGAGTTCCCTTGTATGTTATTTGTCATTTTTCCCTTGCTGCTTTCAATAATTTTTCTTTGTCTCTAATTTTTGCCAATTTAATTACTATGTTTCTCGGTGTATTTCTCCTTGGATTTATCATGTATGGGACTCTCTGTCCTTCCTGGACTTGGGTGGCTATTTCCTTTCCCATGTGAGGGAATTTTTGACTATAATCTCTTCAAATATTTTCTTGGTTCCTTTCTCTCTCTCTTCTCCTTCTGGGACCCCTATAATGCTAAAGTGTTGTGTTTAATGTTGTCCCAGAGGTCTCTTAGGCTGTCTTCATTTCTTTTCATTCTTTTTTCTTTAGTCTGTTCCACAGCAGTGAATTCCACTATTCTGTCTTCCAGGTCACTTATCCGTTCTTCTGCCTCAGTTATTCTGCTATTGATTCCTTCTAGTGTATTTTTCATTTCAGTTATTGTATTGTTCATCTCTGTTTGTTTGTTCTTTAATTCTTCTATATCTTAGTTCAACATTTCTTGCATCTTCTCGATCTTTGCTTCTATTCTTTTTCCAAGGACGTGTATCATCTTCACTGTCATTATTCTGAATTCTCTTTCTGGAAGATTGCCTATCTCCTTTTCATTTAGTTGTTTTTCTGGGGTTTTATCTTGTTCCTTTATCTGGTGCGTAGCCCTCTGCCTTTTCATCTTGTCTATGTTTCTGTGTATGTGGTTTTTGTTCCACAGGCTTCAGGACTGTAGTTCTTCTTTCTTCTGCTGTCTGCCCTCTGGTGGATGAGGCTATGTAAGGGGCTTGTGGAAGTTTCCTGATGGGAGGGACTGGTGGTGGGTAGAGCTGACTGTTGCTCTGGTGGGTAGAGCTCAGTAAAACTTTAATCCACTTTAATGTTGATGGGTGGGGCTGGGTTACCTCCCTGTTGGTTGTTTGGCCTGAGGCAACCCAACACTGGAGCCTACCTGGGCTCTTTGTTGGGGCCAATGGCGGACTCTGGGAGGAGTACTTCCCAGAACTTCTGCTGCCAGTGTCCTTGTTCCCACAGTGAGCCACAGCCACCCCCTGCCTCTGCAGGAGACCCTCCAACACTAGCAGGTACGTCTGGTTCCGTCTCCCCTGAGGTCACTGCTTCTTCCCCTGGGTCCCAATGTGCACACTACTTCATGTGTGCCCTCTAAGAGTGGAATCTCTGTTTCCCCCAGTCCTGTTGAAGTCCTGCAGTCAAATCCCACTAGCCTTCAAAGTCTGATTCTCTAGGAATTCCTCCTCCCATTTCCGGACGCCCAGGTTGGGAACCTGATGTGGGGCTCAGAACCTTCACTCCAGTGTGTGGACTTCTGTGGTACAAGTGTTCTCCAGTTTGTGAGTCACCCACCCAGCAGTTATGGGAATTGATTTTATTGTGATTGAGTCCCTCCTACCGTCTCATTGTGGCTTCTCCTTTGTCTTTGGATGTGGGGTGTCTTTTTTGGTGAGTTCCAGTGTCTTCCTGTCGATAATTGTCCAGCAGCTAGTTGCGATTCTGGTGTTCTTGCGAGAGGGAGTGGGAGCTCGTCCTTCTACTCCGCCATCTTGGTTCTTTCTCACAGTCCTAGATCACAGAGAGTGCTTTGCTTCTGTCTGAGGCCTCTCTCCTTGGCTTGCTGATGGCCATCTTCTTGCTGAATCCTCACATGGCCTTTCCTCTGAGCATGTGCACTCCTGTTCCAGACAATCTTGAATAGGAAAATTCTGAAATCAATAGAATTAGGAAGTTGTCAAACAGGGATGGGTTTGAGTCCCAGCTGTACTATTTATGAGCTGATTGACTTTGGACAAGTTGCTTCTGTGAACTTCAGTTCTCTCCTGTGGGCAACTGAGTCGATGGTGGCAATGTAACATAAGTGCTGCCCAAGACAAATCCTGAGAGCCATGCTGGATTTTTCTAACAGCACATCAGTCACCGAGTCCTGCTGATTCCTACACTAATTTCTTTAACTCTTCCATTTCTTTCTTTCCCCCAATACTTTCCCATTCAGGCTGCTGTTCCTGCTGCTCTGGATCATGGTCATAGGTGACCTCACTTCTAGCTAAGTCTTCTTCAGAACTGGAACATCTCGTGCTGTCATCCCACCAATGAAAACCTTCCTACCAAACTCAGGATAAGTCCAAAATTCTTACCAGGCTCCCTAGGGTCTGCTGTCTACCTACCACTCCGTCCTTGTTTCTCATCTTCCCGACCCACCACCTCCATCCCCTTATCCTGTGCCTGGTCACCCAGGTCCTTTTAGTTGCTTCAGGGAGTCCTGTCTTCCCCATTTCTGAGTTAGAACCCATCTAAGTGCTCGTACAGAACTCTGAGCTTCTTCTATTATAACCACAGGATGCACTGTAACTGCCTTTTACCTGACTATCCCCCACAGCAAGTGCCATAGGAGGGACCATCTTGATTTTGATCTTCATTGTATCTCCAGCGCCAAGGATTGTGCTGGGCAATATGGTAGGCACTTCATTTCTTTTGAAATGTGAATGGATCTGTAAAATGATATGATATTGATTTAGCAGGATTGTCACACAGAGTAAATGACATAAGTCTACACAGTGTCTGATATGCAGCAGCGACCTTTAATCAGTTTTTCCCCATCCCTGTTTCCTTTGTCTGCCTTTTTGATCTGCTTTTAAAATGGTAAAAACTGGAAGGGAAACAACCCAACAGAGAGGGGAGAAAAAGACTTGAACCAGTCCTTCATAAAAGACGATATCTGGGCTTCCCTGGTGGCGCAGTGGTTGAGAGTCCGCCTGCCGATGCAGGGGGCATGGGTTCGTGCCCCGGTCCGGGAAGATCCCACATGCAGTGGAGTGGCTAGGCCCATGAGCCATGGCTGCTGAGCCTGCGAGTCTGGAGCCTGTGGTCTGCAACGGGAGAGGCCACAACAGTGAGAGGCCTGCGTACCGGAAAAAAAAAAAGACGATAGCCAAGTGGCAAATAAGCATAACAAAAGTGCTCAATTTCATTAGTCATCAGGAAATACAAATTAAAACCACAATGTAATAATACCAACCTCACCCACCAGAATGGCTAAAATGAAAAGGACAGATAATAGCAAATGTTAACAAGGATGGGTAACAACTAAATCTCTCATGGGTTTGCTCATGGGTGTGTAAAACAGAACTACTTTGGAATAATGTGTGGGGGCATTGAGTAAAATGAACATATTCATACCCCATGACTCAGCAATTCCACTCCCAGATGTGTACCCAACACAATTGTATTCGTATGTTCACCAAAGATATGCACTAGCATGTTCATAGCAAAGACTGCAAACAACCCAAATTTCCATCAACATTAGAATGGATAAACAAATTGTTTATTTACACAAAAAGAATACTACACAACAATTAAAATGAGCAACCTATGCACAACACCATGGGAGAATTTCACGTCATGATAAGAAAAAAAGCGAGACACAAAAGCATACATGCTACATGATTCCATTCATATGAAGTTCAAGGACAGGTAGAACAAATTATGGTGTTAGAAGTCACAATAGTGGTTACCCTTGGGGAGATGGATTTATGACCAGAAGAGGACATGAATGAGGCTTTGGGGATTCTGGTATTTTTTTCTTGATTTACGTGGTGGTTACACAAATGTGTTCACTCTGTGAAAATTATTTTATTCACATTATTATATGACAATAAGTCTGGGAACCTAGATTTTGGGAAGGTTTCTATCATTCCTTAAATGAAAAGAGTGGCTTGCTGTGCTAAACTGTTGGTAGGAACCATGTGGTTTTGCTTTCCTTCTGGGAGTATGGAATTCTGGTGCATGCTAGGCAGAGGGTGCCTATGTGACCTACCTCTACTAAAAGTCCTGGGCCCCTGAGGTCAGGCAGGCTTCTCTGGTAGGCAAGATTACATACCTGCTATCACAATTCATTGTTGGAAGAATTAAATGTGTCCACTGGGAGAGGACTCTTGGGAGCTTGGGCCTGGTTTCCTCTGGGCTTCACCCCATGCACCTCTTCCCTTTGCTGATTTTGCTTTGTGTCCTTCCACTGTAATAAACCTTAGCTGTGAGTACAACTATATGCTGAGTCCTGTGAGTCCTGATAAGGAATCAATGAACCTGTGGGTGTTCTGGGGGACCCCAATGCAGAGTCAGAAGTGGGCTTCCCCAGAAGGACCCTGACTCTGAAATACAGTGAAAGGACTGTTTGGGAAAATGAAGGACGAAGGGGCAGGAGATGCTGAACACTTGGTGTCAGGATGACTCTGGAGATAGGGCTGGCATAAAACAGCAGTTCGGCTGCTGCCTCTTCTGAGAGGGAAAAGTGACCCATAGCCTTTGAAAATGAGAGCTCAACTCCAGAAAAACAGGCTTGCAGCTGCCCTGGCTACTTGCTGGCTAGAGTGAGAGGGGAAATCCAGCCTGAGAGTTGCCTTTGCTTTCGTCCTCTCCTCCAGAGCCCAACTCTTGCAAAAGAGGAGCTCGCGTGGGCTACAGAGGTTGACATTTGTAATGTTCTTTCCTCTAAGGGGGAGGGCAAATTGGTTCCCAGGAGCAAAGCTTTAGACCAACTAGAGAAAAAATAAAGGAGGAGGCAATGCAGCCAATTCTTCAGGCCCATGTACCCCTGGCACTCCAGCCAAGATTTCCTGGCAGCTGTAATGTTAACCATGTAAATGCTGAATTTACTGCGTGGGATTTGAGTAAATTTGAAAAATGAAAGAAAAGGGGAGGGGAAATTTTTTAAATGGCTTTTATTTTGTGGCTAGGGCATTTGGATGTATGGCAAAAATTGAAGAAAAGTGTTATCCTTGTAATTTCACAAATGCTAGAGGGATCATCCCAAGCAGGGGAACTGCAAAAAAATAAAAAAAATAAAAAGTATTAAACACAACTTCCTTGCTTTTTTGCCACTGATGAGTAAATTAGAATTTAAACTCTTTGGATATTAAGCAGAATAAGTCTCCATACTGATGATTTTCACTATGAGTTTTGCCTATTGGAGCCTCTGGCGTGCCAAAACTGGGTCCGTTTGCCCAATGCCCAGCGCAAGCCAAACGCTGAGACGCCAAGGTTTGCAGTGGAGGAAGGGTTTATTCACCAGGCGGCCAAGCAACGACATGGGAGAACAAGTCTCAAATCCGAGGGGCTGGGATATTCATGGGATAAAGAAGCAGGGTGGTCTGAGGTGTGGGGACAGACGACTGGAGGCAAGAAAAGGTGAAGTAAGCGGTGTTCTGTGCAGGTGTATCTGGCTTGTGTGCTCCTTCATCGGATGTGTGTTCAGAAAATGGTGGCTAGCATGATCTGAGGGTGGAGATTTTGGCCTCTGATGTCAAAAGGTCATCCACTGGACACTCGCACAGGCCCAGTTAAGTGGTCTCTACTGGTTTGAACTGGACAAGACTAGCTCCATGTTCCTGGAAAACAACTTAAGCAACCAATTCTATAGCGACCCACACATCAAAGGTGTTATCTATAGGGGTTGGTTAAAGGAGTCTCGTGATATATTGTCTAAGTTTCATGAAGCTTGGAGGAGATGATTTGAGAGAACAATTAAGGTGAGCTTAATCAATGAAGGCAGGTTACAGGATATTATTTACTACGCAAGTTATAATTTAAGGGATCTAATTGATGGTTGCCCTTGGTTTCACTGGGAAAAGGCAATTGATATGAAAAGAGAAGCACTCACCAGTAGAAAACACACTTTGGAGATTTAAAAAGCAGTCTTTAGTAGCTAATGCCCACCTGTAATCATATCAGATGTTGTAAACGCTGACCCTAACAGGCTGATGATTTTCTTGTCTGCTGTGCAAATTCTGAGTGTATCAACTTGGACTCTAAGAATAAGACAGAAGGTGCTTAGGGAAGACTGGCTTATCACTGGGCTTGGAACCCAGCCCTTTGGTCCACCAGTGTCAGACTTTTCTGCTGCCAAAGAAATGCTATTGGCCTTTTTGGAGTCCTGAATTCACTGACTCTAAGGGCCTGAGCCTAACTTGAAATCTGATACTCTCTACTCTGGGTCTTTGTAGCCTCAGCTGGAGCTGGGCTGAACGAAAAGCTGGACCCGAGCTCTGGGAACTCTGGGACCTATGTAGATAAAGGGCCCTAAACAATGAGAATGTCATGGATTCTGGCTGCACTGTCTGGGTCGCATACAAGGGTCCACAGGAAAGGGCTTAGGTTCAAGATGGGACCCTCTGAAAAGGAGCTCCTGATAGGCTCTGCGCTTCTGATACAGAGACTGATGGTATTCTGATGGCGGCTGCCAGGTGGGGAGGGCACACCTCAGGGCCTGTAACCCCTCAGTCCCCTCCTGACAGATGGGGCTCTCAAGCCCCTCTCAGGGATGCCTCCCTGCTGTTCCCAGGTCAGTTCAGCTCAGCAGACGCATCGATGGCCCAGCTCCCTTGCCCTTCCCCTCCCCTCTCTCCTGGGCCCATACCTTAGGAGGCAGTTTGATAATCAAACACAGCCTGCTCTAGAAATCGATGCTCACAGGATAAAAGATCAGGATGAAAAGGATGGGAAGTTATGTAAGTCCATTCTGAAAGGCGTTGAAGATGCTGAATTTCATCCCAACCAATTCTTGAACAGGATTATCTTTCTGGTTCAGTTGTATAAAAATGTTTTTCTGTAAGAATGCTTTTTTTTTTTTTTTTTTTTTTCCGGTACGCGGGTCTCCCACTGCTGTGGCCTCTCCCATTGCGGAGCACAGGCTCCGGACGCGCAGGCTCAGCGGCCATGGCTCACGGGCCCAGCCGCTCCGCGGCATGTGGGATCTTCCCGGACCGGGGCACAAATCCGTGTCCCCTGCATCGGCAGGCGGACTCTCAACCACTGTGCCACCAGGGAAGTCCCTGTAAGAATGCTTTTGATCCTCTTGCATACAACCCTTCTGGTGAAGGGTTTGGATGACAGTAAGGGATGATTTTAACATGTAAGGTTATGATTGCTGAATGGGACACACTGAGTTTGAAACAACAGAGGAAAAACCAAATCCCAGCACCTAGGGAGGCTCAGGGCAGCTCTAATGCCCTGTTTTTCAAAACTGTCCCTGGAAGCTGCCCCTCTTCCTGAAGGAAAACTCCCTGAGCACCTTTCCAAGCGGCTGGAAGCTTTTAACTCACACTGAGCCTTTATCACACCTGACAGCTCTGAGCATGGGACAGCAGGGGCAGCCCAGCTCCCCGCACTTCACGTGGAGAACACCTGCAGATGCTGTCCACTTGCGGGTGGATGAACTTCTGTCACAGACAAGCCCACCGTTCGTAACTGCCAGCCTTGGGCAGTCCCTCCGAATCCGAGGACTGAATTGAACTAACTGGATGGAACTGGAGGCCTTCGGAGGGAGCCCCATGATGGGGACCCACAGTGGGGGCCCTGTGAACCCGTACTGCCTGCCCAGTGGCTGTCCTGCATGGGGTGCCCCAAAGATCATCAGCCCTTGGTTTCCAGGGGTTCCACGTGCACCCTCTGGGGTACTCTTCTTGTGTGTTGCACTTTCTAGCACCACCTCCGTCCTTGGAAGCCTTCGGGTCAGCTTTCACATTCCGTGCAGAGCTGTGCTGAACCTCACCTGATGCCTCGGACCAGTAAAAACTTGACAAGAAAGCCACCTGGATTGCTAAAACAGCCCTTTATGGTTATTGGGCTTTGTTTAACTGGCAGAGTCCCGAACTTCTAAAGGGCATGACTGAGGTCAGTGCTGCAGGCTGGTCTCATCCTGCTGCATGCGCTCCTAATGAGAATAATTTTGCTGCAAAGATGCCTTGGCCAAGAATGGAGGGGGTGGACAGTGCAGAAAAGAGCCAGTATAGCAGGCCCGAGGCTGCACTTCAGAAAGACCGGCCCTTGGCTAGCACTGGGCAACATGGGTTTCAGGAGGGCTCTCTCCAGTCCTGAGATGATGAATGGCTCGCTGTGCTGAGCTATTTGTACAAACCATGTGATTCATGCTGAATATCTGCTTTCCTTCTGGAAGCCTGGAGTTTGGGTGCCTGCCAGGCAGAGGCTACCTATGTGACTGACCCCCGATAAAACCCCGGGCCCCTAGGCTCAAGTGAGCGCCCCTGATAGATGACATATCACATGTGTTGTCACAATTTGTTGCTGGAGGAATTAAGGTACATCTACTGGGAATCTATTAACACTCCAGAAAGCCTGAGCCTGGTGCCCTCTAGACTGCCCCGTGTACCTCTTCCCTTCACTGATCTCACCTTGTGTCCTTTCACTGTAATAAATCACAGCTGTGAGTCCTCCTAACAGATCACAGAACCTGGGAGTGGTCTTGGGGATACCTACACACTATGGAAAAAGGACAAGAAGGATTAAGAGATTTGTAGGAAGGATGAAGAAAGCTCAATACAAGAAGATGGGAAAAGGGACAAAGACAGGAAACGAGGCAAGAATCAATATAGCAGCAGGACTGAACTTGTGGCCCCTGGGGCTGCCACCCACAATGTGAACTCAAAGGCTCACAGGATTGTCCAGAGGACAGTCCTCAGATGACCCCTGCACAGCACAACTGCCAGAGGGAACAGAATGACCAACACCCCCAACTCTACTGGAAACATGAGCAGACGGGGCAGTAATCCTTTTAGGATGTACAGATGCACAGGATTTGAGACTTTGTGTCCATTTTGTTGAGCTTTTGCAACCACTCTGTGAGGCAGACTGGACAGGGATGATTATTGCTCCTAATTCACAGAGCATGTAAAGGCCTCCTGCTTCTAGAGTCACAATTAATTGTCCCAGCTGTTTGTACCACTTTGATAAAACTCACCATGACCTACCACATGTGCTGGTTCACCGTGCATTTCTGTCTCTTCTACTAGACTGTGATTTCCTTCATGGGGCCTGCTCTGACTTTTTTTTCTTATCTTTTTTTGGGATGGGGGAGAGGATAATCTTTTCTCATGATAAATTCATTGTGGGAAAATAATGAAACTAAAACAAAATAAAAATCTCATGTAATCCTTATTTTAGTCATTTCTGTGTCCCACCCAGATCCAAGAATAACCTGGCACGCAGTAGGTGTTGAATCAACAATTCATTGTTGTCACCTGAAGGGCTGTTGGAAGATGACATGAGATTAGGCCTGGCACCTAACACGCAATCTATCATCTCTGTGTTCCACCCAGATCCAAGAATAACCTGGCACACAGTAGGTGTTGAATCAACAAGTCATTGATCTGTTGTCAGCTGAAGGGCTGTCGGAGGATGAAATGAGATTAGGCCTGGCACCTAACAGGCTCTCTATCAATGCTAGTTGAGTATCACTGTTATTTTTTTTTTTTGCTGTTAATAAGTTGAAACAGGAGGAAGAAGATCACCTTTTTGGCTTGCAGAACCTAGTGAAACTGGTCTAGCAGGTCACTTGTGAAACCAACCACAAAAGGTCTGCACCTAAGAGACCACATGAGTAAAATGTTAAAGTCAGCAGCTCCCACCCCTGGATGAGGCACCAAGTAGAACCAAGCATCTCATCCAGGTGTGAGGCTTCTTTTCAGCATCAGCCTCACTGACTGCCTGTGACTCACTCAATGTGGAATGGCTGACTTTGTCTTCGCATCTCATGAATGGGTGTCTGGGCAAGGACAAAGGAAACTCTTAGGGTGGGGAAGGGCAATTAAAAACTCCAATGAAGAAACTGAGGAATGACCAGAAACAAGCAATGTACAGAGTTGAGACATGCCAACTTGAAATCACGTCATGATGGTACCTTAGTTATCTCTTTAAAAATGCAAAAACTGCAGTAGACAGAAAATATGAGGGGAAAAAAAAGCTGTAACCATAATCAGAAAAGGCCAAGGTCAGCGAGCAGGGACGGAGCTACAAGATCACCTAATGGTATTCCCTGCAGCCACAGGAGTCTTCAGAGATGCTCCAGATACTACAAATCGTTAAGTGTCTCTTGCCAAGAAGATGTGTTGCTGCTTGAGGAATCTTTTCAAGCTTTTAATCTGTTTTTGTTCCAGTGGTAGAGATCTAAAAATTAGTGATATACGCCAGGCCTATCTTTTATAGTTAGGAATCTAAAGCCCAGAGAGGGCAATTAACTTGTTCAGAAAAACTCAAGGGCAGACCTGAGTCTTCAACCCATAAGTCTTGCTTCCCTAACCCACATGAGGATAAATTGATAAAATTGATAGACGCACTGGTTCCAATTGATGTATAATACCAGACATGGGCCTCTACCTGCCCCAAAACTAAAGGAGGTCTTCGTGAGAGCCCTCCTCTTGTCATCAGAAGGTGAGGTTCAGAAGGGCTTCAAGATTTGGGGATCAGAGAGTTCTCACTTCCTGAAACATGACCTCCCCAGATTTCTCTTGCCTGCTGCCACCAGAACTAGTGTCTTACCCCCCGCTTTTATCCATGCCATTCTGGCTCAGTCTCTCTTTACCTTCTGCTCTCACCTTCCTGTCCCTCTGGGCTCAGCCTGGCCCTTGCACTGTGCAGTGAGTGAGAGGTCCTGGATGTCTCCACTCCCTCTTTCATTGACTCTCTCTGGGCCTGGATGGGGTTTACCTCCTTGCAGTGTCCCAGGGCAGCTAATCAATCCCAGTCAGAAGAGTCCTTGAGGTCTTACAGCTGGAAGAAAACTTTGAGGAGGAAGGACATATGAGAAAGGAGCAGAAATCACAAATCGATCCAAAAGAAGCTGTGAGGGGGACAAGGATGTATTCATCATCTTTAAGAGGCTTATGATCAAGAAGAAAAGGCAATAGCACAGGGTGATCTTCTCAGTGCTTTACAGTGACCTACAGGGGTGGGATAGGGAGGATGGGAGGGAGGCTCAAGAGGGAGGGGATATGGGGCATGTGTATGCATGTGGCTGATTGGCTTTGCTGTGCAACAGAAACTAACACAGTATTGGGAAGTAATTATACTCCAGTAAAGATCTATTAAAAGAAGAAGAAGAAAAAGCAAGACAAGTACATAACCCACGGCAATATATAAGGGCTCTAAAAAGGTTTACCCTTGTTAGATAAGAATGAAGGAAGTTTAAGATGCTTTGATAAAGGCTTCGGGGAAGAGGCAATAATTCAAACAGGTTAAATCATTCACCACCCATTCAGCTCCCTTCTAGCTGGCCCTTAGAGGCTAGAAAGCCAGAGACCATCCCTGACTCCCTTGCAGTTGGGGTGGTGAGGAGACTCCTTTCTGGCCAATGAGACATAAGCAGGTTCCTTCTAGGACAGCTTCTACCACTTCTGCCTCGTTCTTCCAGGAACTTGGGTTATGCTTAGAGTACAGCAGCTGTCTGTAGATAGAAAGAGTCTGGTTCTGGAAGGAATTCAGGATGAAGCTGCCACACCAGCCCTAGACTGCCTGCTCCTGGGCTTCCTGTTACATGAGATACATTGATCCCTATTGGTTCGGCCCCTGCAGCAGAACTTCTCTTATATGCAGCTGAATCCAAACTGGCTGCTTCACAGGCCTTGGAAAAGTCATGGGATTTCAAACAAGCAGAGGTGGAGGGCAAGGAGGGTGTAAAAGCAAGCACTCCAGGATGGGGAATGTATGGGGCACATTCTCAGGAAGCAGGAACGAGTACAGAGGGAGATCAGAGGAGAAGTTGAGAGATGCAGTCTGGTGCCGGGGACAGAACCTGGAAGCCTGTGGACTTCGTTCAGAAAGCAGAGAGGGATTGCTGAGAAGGGAGCAGCACTTCCTTGGGGAGCTGATGTTAGTTCCTTGGCATCAGACACCAGGTGCCTCGGTGAGCAGGCTGGAGCAAGAGTGGGTGGCCTGTTTCCTTCTAATCTGTAGCACACACATTACATTCCTGTTTGCTTAGTGTGTACACAGAACCTCAGGAACCGCAGTACCACAAACTCCCTCCCATCTGAAGGCGTTACTCTCATCACTTTCTTCCCACCAGCGCTTGCCTGGCTGGCAAAGCACAGCCAGAGCCCTCTGGCTCCTAAAGTGTGCCCTTCTCTGACTGCAGTCCATGTCAGGCCACAGGCATCCTCACCAAGGATGCTCAAAGAGGGAAGCAATGAGAAGACAGACATATGCAAAAATAAACCTGATCTGGGGTCACTGACGGGAAAATGGAAGTGGGAAAGATATCCAACCTATGATGGTCCTGAACAGGCTCAAGACCACCAGGCAGCAACACAGAATAAATTCTTCCCGGGTTGGACTTGTCTATGTGTTTCTCTGATTCAGACACTTAGGCTCAGAGTCAGTGTGATACAGTGGAGAAGTACTGCTTCCAGTCTGCCTCCAAATAGATGTTTGGACTCAAAACTTCTTTTAATTTTTGAAAATTTTTAAATTTTAAAAATTATCACTTCCTTGACTTCAATCTCCCCATATACCCACCTATACACTGAGAGGTCTGGATGGAAAATCAAAAGCTTCACCCTTCAAGCTCCCAGGGCAGCCAGCAGAGGGCCCTGCTCTCTCCACATCCAACTCACCAGGCCCTGTTCTGAGTCCTCAGTTCCTTGATTGGCAAGAATCCTGTTTTCTCCACAGTCAGTGCACATAGCAGAAACTCAATAAATCTTTACTGAGTGGATACGTGAGCTGCACAGTAATTCTTTGGTAAAGGCTTTAGGAGAGGTACAGACACTCTACAGGCCTGGGACCACAGATGGCAATTAAATGGCACCCATCTGCACACCCAAGCCCTAGGCCAGTCGGCTCTAGGAGAGAATGAGGCTTAGTGCAGTTTTTCACCAACTACACTCCATAGAACCAGTCCCACTAGACGCTGATAACGTTCTGAGAAAAAGGTCCTCTGGTCAAAATAAGTTAAGAAATGTGCTAACTTTACCTGGCATCCTACCCAACTCCCTGGGCATTAATTACCCTAGTAAAGGCCTGAGAAGTCCTATAGGAAAGATATTTGGTTAATCTTGTGTAACCTGCGGACTTCCCTGGTGGTCCAGCAGTTAGGAATCTGCACTCCTACTGCAGGGGGCCCGGGGTTTGATCCCTGGTAGGGGAACTAAGATCCTGCAAGCCATGTGGCGCTGTCAAAAAAACATAAAAAAGACAACAACAAATAAATCCTGTGTAACCTAGAATTTCTCAAACTTATTTATCCATGCAACCTGTTTTTGGAGAATACCTATGAGCATGACCATGGTTGGAGAAACGCTGGTTTAATGTGAATGGTTTCTACAATGCAGTTTTCACTTACAAATCCTACTGAGCATGTGAAAAGACCCCCAGGACAAAAAAATCATCGGTTGCTGCATAAACAAATGGACAGGACAAGGAAATGAGGACAGATATAAGAATTCAGAATTATTACTACAATTATTGTCTCATCCTTCAGTGAACATCTACTCAACATCAGCAGATTATCTATTTGGTGTTAAATACAGGGGATATAAAGAGAAATAAGGTAGCCCTTTCTCCATAAGAGCACTGCCTAAAGGGAAGAGATAGTAAGGACAGAATAATGTGCAAGTACCTAGGAAGAAAGACCTGGGAGAATCACGGAAACTGGACCTTGAATAATAAAAATAATAATAACATTAATAACAATACCTTTATATAGTGCTCGCCACATTGCCAAGTACTATTGTAAGCACTTTACATATATTAACCCACTTAAACCTCACAACAATCTTATCAGGTACCTTTAGTACCTGTATTCTACAAATGAGGTCAGTGAAGCCCAGAGAGGTTAAGCAACTTGCCCAAGATCACATAGCTAGGTGCCTAGACTGTTTGTGCAAACAATATGGTTTATGCTGAATACCATTTTCCTCCTGGAAGTCTGGAATTTTGGTAAATGCTAGGCAGAGGGTGTCTATGTGACCAGCCCCTGGAAGCAACCTTGGGGACTAGTTCTCTAATGAGTTTCCCCTGTTGACGGTATTTGACATGTGTTGTTACTGTGTGCTGCTGAGGAATTAAGCACATCCTGCATGACTCCAGTGGGAGAGGACTCTTGAGAGCTTAGGCCTTGTTTCCTCTGGCCTTCACCCCACGCAGCTTTTCTCTTTGCTGATTCTGCTTTGTATCCTTTCCCTGAAATAAACCTCAGCCACAAGTACAACTATATGCTGAGTCGCGTGAGTCCTCCTAGCAAATTACCAAATCTAGGGGTGGTCGCGGGGACCCCTGACATGTCTCCCCTCAGGTGGATGTGGGCTGGGAAGTATAGTCAGCATCTAAACCTGCATGGCCTCCCTATGCTCCTGGCCATCCTCCCATCTCTCTCTGCCTCAGTTCCAAAGGAAGATAGAACATCAGATGTTTATCTAAAATAAGCCTAGAGCTTCTCAGAAAAATGTGGGGTGCAGGTCAGGTGTGCTCCTCCAGCCCCACCTATCCCATGACTGCATCCGGAGCACCAGGCAGGTAACACCCAGGCCCAGCTGCTTGTCGCCAGGAGCCTTAGCAACATATGTGGGCCGACCGCGTGCTTTCTGGGTGCCTATTCACTCCAGCAGCCTGTGACTCTGTGATTGCTCCATACTGGAATGGTCTGGGATTCTCCTGAGACAATTCCCAAAGGAGGAAACAAAGGCTGATGGTCACGAAGCTTGTAAAAGGAGGTGCAGGGCGAATCTTCCATGCCATGCCAGAATCCAAAGTAGCCCCAATTAACATGTGATGAGTGAAGGGTGATGCACCCCGGACCTCTGATCTTCACTGTCCCCAAGTTCAGGAATTTGCACGTTCTCCCAGCCAGGCCCTGGCTCCAGGGGTCTCAGTCATAAAGGTGTGTCTGAGGGAGGAGCTGTCAGACCAAACACTGGTTCCTCACACTGGCTCCGCTCTGCAAACTGCCATGGTCCCCAAGTACTAAGCCAGGGTTCTCTGAGAAATGGGGGTGGGGAGCTGGGGGTGGAGAGCTGGGTGGGGGAGGGTTGATGGCCTTTTTGTGCTACAAGTCATAATTTTTGTTGCTGCCACACCTTATAAGATATGAGCTGGGGTAAAAAATATGAGGCCGGGCAAGCCCTTCACTGTCAATTCCCCATCATCCAGGGGACTGCCTTTCTTCCTAGAGCTCTAACATTGGCAGTATAGACTTTTTCTTTTCATTCTTTCCAGACATACTCCTCACTCCTCCCAGGAAAACAGAATATCTACAGTATTGAAAGTAACAACGTATTCAACTACAGATGGGAGAGTTTATGGGGTTGCAAAGGGTACAGAGTGCTGCTCACACAATTCCATACCTGTATGTGGAGGTAGGTACCTGATTTTCCTATACAACCGTGAAGACCATCTGAGTCTTTGTAAGATGTAGTCTTTTTTTTTAGAGAATCCTTAAGTCTTCATTCTTTGATATAGTCACCTGGGGCTAGCCTTGCCTAATCTGGGTTTTCCTTTTGGCAGTTTACTAAGAAATCTCTATTTTCTTCTTAGTTTCACCCAAATTCTATTACCCCCAAACTAGACTATTCCTTTTGTGGTCCATTACCTTGCAGAAACAACCAGAGTTCTGAGTTAAGATCTAAAAGGGCTTGGTTTCAAATGCCACCAGTGGACTTTGGACAGGTTCCATAATCTCGCTGGGCCTCGTTTTTCTCACCTGTAAAACAGGAGCAAATATAATAACCCATGTGACAGGTTTAGCTGTGTGCCCTTCACATAGCAAACCTGGAATAAAAGGTGGCTGTTATTATATCACTTGCCACAGCAAAGACTTTCTCCAAGTCTCCTTAAACTCAGGTTTTAGAGGCCCCCATGCAGACAAAAGTATGGACTTTTTTTCCATTTCTCCCTCATCTTTTATTAACTCCCTATTTGTCTTCTCTCTTCTTTTCCCTTACGGATTATTCTCTGACATCTGAGTCCCGTGCGCCCTCTGACCCCCGGTTCAGCAATCTTTATCTCAAATCCACTCTTGGTGCTTCCTCCTCACGACTCTCTTAGTCAATTAGCAGGTGTTTATAGAGCACTTTCCAGGCTACAGGCAGCATTTTCACAGCAGATAGGACACATTAATTTTTTCTTCAGTTGAGACACTAAGAGTTAATAATGAATAAGAGCTACTAGAAAAAAGTTTCCTGATTTAGCTCTGAGTTTTGTATTACCTGTAACAAAGATTTTATGGTTGATTGAGATAGCTAAATAACCACTTTTCTTCTTTTATGAGCCACATGCATTCTAGATGCTTCTTTCCTCCTGAGGGTCTAATAAAGTCCCACCCTTTCTGCTGGAATAACAATGGCCATACAGCACATTGTCCAGTTGTGTGGGTTTCTGGGATCGGCGGGGGTGGGGGGGAGTAAGTATGAAATCCCATCATTTATCCAGCCAGAGTAGCTCCAAGGAGAGGCAAAAGAGGGCATTTAAATATCAGATTCAAGACACAGTATAGGTTTAGACATCAGGGAAATGCCAATCAAAACCATAATGAGATACCATCACACCTACCATTGTAGGATGGCTATAATCTAAAAGACAGATAGATCACAGGGGGGAGGAGGAAGATGGCGGAAGAGTAAGATGCAGAGATCACCTTCCTCCCCACAGATACATCAGAAATACATCTACACCTGGAACAACTCCTACAGAACACCTACTGAAGGCTGACAGAAGACCTCAGACCTCCCAAAAGGCAAGAAACTCCCCACATACCTGGGTAGGGTAAAAGAAAAAAGAATAAACAGAGACAAAAGAATAGGGACGGGGCCTGCACCAGTGGGAGGGAGCTGTGAAGGGGGAAAGGTTTCCACACACTAGGAAGCCCCTTTGCGGGCGGAGACTGCGGGTGGCGGAGGGGGGAGCTTCGGACCGCGGAGGAGAGCATAGCAACAGGGGTGAGGAGGGCAAAGCGGGGAGATTCCCACACAGAGGATCGGTGCCGACCGGCACTCACCAGCCCGAGAGGCTTGTCTGCTCACCCGACAGGGCGGGCGGGGCTGGGAGCTGAGGCTCGGGCTTCGGTCGGAGCGCAGGGAGAGGACTGGGGTTGGCAGCATGAACACAGCCTGCAGGGGGTTAGTGCGCCACGGCTAGCCGGGAGGGAGTCCGGGGAAAAGTCTGGACCTGCCGAAGAGGCAAGAGACTTTTTCTTCCCTCTTTGTTTCCTGGTGCCTGAGGAGAGGGGATTAAGAGCGCTGCTTAAAGGAGCTCCAGAGACGGGCGCGAGCCGCGGCTAAAAGCGCGGACCCCGGAGACGGGCATGGGACTCTAAGGCTGCTGCCGCCGCCACCAAGAAGCCTGTGTGCGAGTACAGGTCACTCTCCACAACTCCCCTCCTGGGAGCCTGCGCAGCCCGCCACTGCCAGGGTCCCGGGATCCAGGGACAACTTCCCCAGGAGAACGCATGGTGCGCCTCAGGCTGGTGCAACGTCCCGCTGGCCTCTGCCACCGCAGGCTCATCCCACACTCCGTGCCCCTCCCTCCCCCTAGCCTGAGTGAGCCAGAGCCCCCGAATCAGCGGCTCCTTTAACCCCGTCCTGTCTGAGCGAAGAACAGACGCCCTCAGGCGACCTACACGCAGAGGCAGGGCCAAATCCAAAGCTGAACCCCAGGAGCTGTGCGATCAAAGAAGAGAAAGGGAAATCTCTCCCAGCAGCCTCAGGAGCAGCGGATTAAAGCTCCACAATCAACTTGATGTACCCTGCATCTGTGGAATACCTGAATAGACAACGAATCATCCCAAATTGAGGAGATGGACTTTGAGAACAAGATATATTATTTTTTCCCATTTTCCTCGTTTTGTGAGTGTGTATGTGTATGCTTCTATGTGAGATTTTGTCTGTATAGCTTTGCTTTCACCATTTGTCCTCGGGTTCTGTCCATCCATTTTTTTTTTTACTTTAAGAAATTTTTTTTCTTAATAATTATTCTTTATTTTAAAAACTTTATTTTTTATCTTATTTTATTTTATCCTATTTCTTTCTTTCCTTCTACTTTTTCTCCCTTTTATTCTGAGCCGTGTGGATGAAAGGCTCTTGGTGCTCCAGCCAGGAGTCAGTGCTGTGCCTCTGAGGTGGGAGAGCCAAGTTCAGGACACTTGTTCACAAGAGGCCTCCCAGCTCCACGTAATATGAAACGGCGAAAATCTCCCAGAGATCTCCATCTCAATGCCAAGACCCAGCTTCACTCAACGACCAGCAAGCTACAGTGATGGACACCCTAGGCCAAACAACTAGCAAGACAGGAACACAACCCCACCCATTAGCAGAGAGGCTGCCTAAAATCATAATAAGGCCACAGACACCCCAAAACACACCACCAGACGTGGACCTGCCCACCAGAAAGACAAGATCCAGCCTCATCCACCACAACACAGGCACTAGTCCCCTCCACCAGGAAGCCTACACAACCCACTGAACCAGCCTTAGCCACTGGGGACAGACACCAAAAACAACGGGAACAACGAACCTGCAGCCTGCAAAAAGGAGACCCCAAACACAGTAAGATAAGCAAAATAAGACAGAAAAACACACAGCAGATGAAGGAGCAAGATAAAAACCCACCAGACCAAACAAATGAAGAGGAAATAGGCAGTCTACCTGAAAAAGAATTCAGAATAATGATAGTAAAGATGATCCAAAATCTTGGAAATAGAATAGAGAAAATGCAAGAAACATTTAACAAGGACCTAGAAGAACTAAAGAGGAAACAAGCAACAATGAACAACACAATAAGTGAAATTAAAAATACTCTAGGTGGGATCAATAGCAGAATAACTGAGGCAGAAGAACGGATACGTGACCTGGAAGATAAAATAGTGGAAGTAACTACTTCAGAGCAGAATAAAGAAAAAAGAATGAAAAGAACTGAAGACAGTCTCAGAGACCTCTGGGACAACATTAAATGCACGAACATTCGAATTATAGGGGTCCCAGAAGTAGAAGAGAAAAAGAAAGGGACTGAGAAAATATTTGAAGAGATTATAGTTGAAAACTTCCCTAATATGGAAAAGGGCATAGTTAATCAAGTCCAGGAAGCACAGAGAGTCCCATACAGAATAAATCCAAGGAGAAACACGCCAAGACACATATTAATCAAACTATCAAAAATTAAATACAAAGGAAACATATTAAAAGCAGCAAGGGAAAAACAACAAATAACACACAAGGGAATCCCCATAACGTTAACAGCTGATCTTTCAGAAGAAACCCTGCAAGCCAGAAGGGACTGGCAGGACATATTTAAAGTGATGAAGGAGAAAAACCTACAACCAAGATTACTCTACCCAGCAAGGATCTCATTCAGATTTGGTGGAGAAATTAAAACCTTTACAGACAAGCAAAAGCTGAGAGAGTTCAGCACCACCAAACCAGCTTTACAACAAATGCAAAAGGAACTTCTCTAGGCAAGAAACACAAGAGAGGGCTTCCCTGGTGGCGGAGTGGTTGAGCGTCTGCCTGACGATGCAGGGGACACAGGCTTGTGCCCCAGTCTGGGAAGATCCCACATGCCTAGGAGCAGCTGGGCACGTGAGCCATGGCTGCTGAGCCTGCACATCGGGAGACTGTGCTGTGCAACAGGAGAGGCCACAAGAGTGAGAGGCCCGTGTACCGCCAAAAAAAAAAAAAAAAAAAAAAAGTAAGGTACCGGCACAAAAGCAGAAATATAGATCAATGGAACAGGATAGAAAGCCCAGAGGTAAACCCACGCACATTTGGTCACCTTATCTTTGATAAAGGAGGCAAGAATATACAGTGGAGAAAAGACAGTCTCTTCAATAAGTGGTGCTGGGAAAACTGGACAGGTACATGTAAAAGTATGAGATTACAACACTCCCTAACACCATACACAAAAATAAGCTCAAAATGGATTAAAGACCTAATTGTAACACCAGAAACTTTCAAACTCTTAGAGGAAAATATAGGCAGAACACTCTATGACATAAATCACAGCAAGATCCTTTTTGATCCACCTCCTAGAGAAATGGAAATAAAAACAAAAATAAACAAATGGGACCTAACGAAACTTCAAAGCTTTTGCACAGCAAAGGAAACCATAAACAAGACCAAAAGACAACCTTCAAAATGGGAGAAAGTATTTGCAAATGAAGCAACTGACAAAGGATTTATCTCCAAAATTTACAAGCAGCTCAGGCAGCTCAATAACAACAAGAACAAAAAAAACCCAATCCAAAAATGGGCAGAAGACCTAAACAGACATTTCTCCAAAGAAGATATACAGACTGCCAACAAACAAGAAAGAATGAATGCTCAACATCATTGATCATTAGAGAAATGCAAATCAAAACTACAATGAGATATCATCTCACACCAGACAGAATGACCATCATCAAAAAGTCTAGAAACAATAAATGCTGGAGAGGGTGTGGAGAAAAGGGAACATTCTTGCACTGCTGGTGGGAATGTAAATTGATACAGCCACTATGGAGAACAGTATGGAGTTTCCTTAAAAAACTACAAATAGAACTACCATACGACCCAGCAATCCCACTACTGGGCATATACCCTGAGAAAACCATAATTCAAAAAGAGTCATGTACCAAAATGTTCATTGCAGCTCTATTTACAATAGCCAGGAGATGGAAGCAACCTACATGTCCATCATCGGATGAATGGATAAAGAAGATGTGGCACATATATACAATGGAATACTACTCAGCCATACGAAGAAATGAAATTGAGTTATTTGTAGTGATGTGGATGGACCTAGAGTCTGTCATACAGAGTGAAGTAAGTAAGAAAGAGAAAGACAAACACCATATGCTACCACATATATATGGAATCTAAAAAAAAAATGTCATGAAGAACCTAGGGGTAAGACGGGAATAAAGACACAGACCTACTAGAGAATGGACTTGAGGATATGAGGAGGGGGAAGGGTAAGCTGTGACAAAGTGAGAGAGTGGCATGCACATATATAGAGTACCAAACGTAAAATAGATAGCTAGTGGGAAGCAGCCGCATAGCACAGGGAGATCAGCTCGGTGCTTTGTGACCACCTAGAGGGGTGGGATAGGGAGGGTGGGAGGGAGGGAGACGCAAGAGGGAAGAGATATGGGAACATATGTATATGTATAACTCATTCAGTTTGTTATAAAGCAGAAACTAACATATCAGTGTAAAGCAATTATACTCCAATAAAGATGTTAAAAAAAGTAACATAAAATAAAATCTTGACACACACACAAAAAAATAAAAGACAGATAGTAACAAGTGTTGACAAGGGTGGAGAATTTGGAAGCCTCAAACACTGCTGGTGGGAACATAACATGGTGGAGTTGCTGTGGAAAGCAGTTTGGCAGTTTCTTAAAAGGTTAAACATAGATTTATCATATATATGATCCAGCAATTTCACTCCTAGTTATATATCCAAGAGAAATGAAAACATATGTCCACACAAAAATGAACCTTGAAAATGATACGCTACGTGAAAGAAGCCAGTCATCAAAGATCACATATTGTATGATTCATTTTAATGAAATGTGCAGAATAGGCAAATCTATAGCGCCAGAAAGTAGATTAGTAGTTGCCTAGGGCTGAGGAAGGTTGGAGGGAAATGGGAGTGACTGCTCATAGTACAGGATTTCCCTAGAGCGTGATGAAAATGTTCTAAAATTGATTGTGGTGATGGTTGCTCAACTTGGTGAAATGCTGAAAAAACACTGAACTGTACACTTTAACTGGGTATACTGTATGGTATGTCAATTACATCCCAATAAAATGGTTATACTATAAATAGATAGATAAATAAATAAACAAGCAGGACAGAATCTGAAGGTCAAAAGATAGTCTGAATAACTATAATCCCCTAGGCGAACCTAATCATCAGTGCAAAATGGGTGCTATGTGCTGTAAGGAAAACCAAACCTTCAAAACCAGATAAAAGTGGATCATCTAAAAAGATACTTTAATGTCACCTTCCCTTGGCTACTTTAAATTATATCCAGATTGCTCAGGATAGTAATTATGAGGTAAAAGCTAAACCTATATGCAATTCTACGTGGCAACCAAACCAAGTAAAGATGTTATTGGCCATTGTGTACTCCACGCCATCGAACAACTCCCAGGTTATTCTAGGCCCTGCCTGGGAGTTGTTTGCCATGTCTGATTTAGCGCTCTGCCTGTTACATGCCAACCAAGTCAGCTTTGCCATCTGCCTCAGAGTCTCAGCTCACCTCTTACCATGAGTAGCAAACGTAAAAGATGTTGTTCCTATATCCAGTAATAACCTAAAGTATAGTAATTATATAAGATATAAAAATAAATATATTCATTTCATAATATAATATAAATATAATAAATAAGGCCCTGCTGACAATGGCAACAAAGAACACAAAATGTGTGATATCAATATACAGGAACTATAAAATTCTACTGAAGAACAAAAAAGACATGAATAAAAGGAACAATATTCCATGTACCAGGATGGGAAGACTTGGTATTGAAAAGAAATCAATCCCCTTCAAATTATTCCATAGGTTCAATAAAATTCCAGTGAAATTTCTAGTGGAAGCAAGTGTGTGTGAGAATGTATACGTGTATGCGTTAGTGGGCATGTGTGTAGTGCATGTAAGCAAGTACTTTTGGAGGGGGTAGGGGCACAATTTGGACAACTTGATTCTCAGGTTTTCTTGGATGAGACTATAGCCAAGAGTTTTTTAAAAATAGGAACAATGAGGGTGGAGTAAAGCAACATCTATAGAATTAGAGGAGCAGAAGAGAGTTCAGAAATAGACCCTTATATTTATAAGAAATTTGTAAATGATGTTGGGACAGCTGGCCAGTGTGAGAGGCCACGGCTGGCCTGCTGCTTGGGCGGCTCTAGGCCGGAAAGCTTCTCCGCTGCAGGGAAAGCCCTCGTGTCAAACTGAAAAGTCCTAGGTCTGTGACACAGCTAATGTGAGAACAAGAACACAGACATCAGGACATCTAGAATTGGAGTCTAGATTAGCAGGTACAGAGTAGTTACACTGCTGTAGGGTTGGGAGCTATTGTATTAATAACATGACTTCCTACTATATTGGGAATAAAAACTCGAGCAGAGGAGATACAAAAGATTCCCCTAATCCTAACCTCTGCCACCCTATGTGAGCCTCAGAGAGAGAAGGTGGGTCGTGAGGAACTGTGAAAGCTTTCCATCAAGGTACCCTTCACCTGAGTTAAGTAATCGCTTGCCCTCACTGACTCCACGTCTGAATGTCTAATTTCCGCTGACCCAGCAACTAACGGGGTCCTTGGCCTCTCACAAGTCTCCATTTGGAAAAGTGCAAAATTGATCTCTCCCTTAATCTGTTCACCAAAATTAATTCAAATAAATTAACCTTCTGATGCAACAATTCAACTTCTAGGAATCTCAACTATTGCGGTGCTCATAAAAAGTATATCAAGACGGGCTTCCCCGGTGGGGCAGTGGTTGAGAGTCCACCTGCCGATGCAGGGGACATGGGTTCGTGCCCCGGTCCGGGAAGATCCCACATGCCGCGGAGCGGCTGGGCCCGTGAGCCATGGCCGCTGAGCCTGCGAGTCCAGAGCCTGTGCTCCGCAACGGGAGAGGCCACAACAGTGAGAGGCCCGTGTACCGCAAAAAAAAAAAGTATATCAAGACATATGTTAAAGAATATTCATTACAGCAATGCTTGTATTGGCCAAAAGAGTAGAAAATAGTAGTCATAATAGGTAATAGATATTGAGGACTCACTGTGAGTCTGGCTTTGCTTGAAGTCTTTACACTGAGGCCCTCATCTGACCTGCACTGCACCCCACCAGAGAAGTGCTGTTATCAGTTCCATTTTACAGACTGGGAAATGGTGGCACCGAAATGTGGTCACATAGCTGGTTTGACTTAGATATCTGGCTCCAAAGCTCACTCTCTTAAGCAGTACTCTTCACTGCCTCAATGCAAACGTTCATGACTCATTCACTCATTCGTTCATTGGAAAATCTTTATTGAGCACTACCGTGCTAAGCACTGGAGACAGTGAACAAGAGTAAACATGGTTCCTACCCTCATTGAGCTTTCAGTCTAGTGGGGGGACAAAGACATACAAAAGCATGCCTAACTATAAAGTATAATAAGTGCAAGAAAGACGGATATACAGTGTTTTGCTAGGAGGCCATTGAATAGGTCACATGATGAACCCAGGGTGCAGGGAAGGCTACCCTGAGGAAATCACATCAAAGCTGAGATCTGACGGGGGAGTAGGTTGGGGCAGGTAGGGGTGTGTGTGTGTGTGTGTGTGTGTGTGTGTATGTGCAGAGAACAACCTGTGTAATGATCCTGTGGCAGAGGGAGTGTGGTGTAAACACTTACACCAGTAACTATAAGCACTATTTTAGGGCCCTGGCTTCTGGGAAACCTACACATGTCGTCCTGTTTGCAATCTCCCAGCCACAGAATGCTGGCGCTTGGTAGGGTGCAGGGTGATGGCAGTTTTGTCCGGGTCTGGAGTGTTTGCCTCTAGGGCTTGGGAGGGAAGGAGGCCCAGATACTTCCAGTTGCTGGGCTGGGGCTTAGCATGCTTCACATGCAAACAGCACCTTTGGGGATACACATCTGCAGGAGGGAATGAGTCTAATCTGGTCTAGAGGGAGGCCACTCCTTCTCCAGAAAGGAGAGACAAATTCAGATGGATACAAAGGACCAGAGACAAACTCATTTTCAAAGGCACTATGTGGACGGCACAGCTGGGAGGTCCTGGCTGCTTCCTGGAGTCAGATACAGTGTGCATCTGCTCTCCACTGGAAAGCGAGTTTCCCAAGCACATAGCAGGGGTAAAGCACAGGCTTGCAAGCTGAGGGCAATAGAACGAAATACTGTACTTACATACCTCATAGGGCCTCAAATCATTTTTGAAATGAGAAGCAGTATAAATAAATATAACAGAAAAAGCAAGGCATACACACATAAAAAGATCAAGTTCTACACAAAATATATTATGAATATAACCATATAAAACAAACCAACCAGAATACTATAAACAGTAAAAGGACTGGGAAGAAATATTCTTAAAAAAGAGTGTAAATTATGTTTTTCCTCTCAAATGTGAAATTAGGTAAGGGTTTTCCCACTATTCTGTATTTCCTAAAGTTCTAAAATAAACACACTACATTTCTGATGGCAAAATAGTAAACTTTATTTAAATCCATTAATTAATGCACTCAGTAGATCCTCACTGAGTGCCTCTTGCACCAGGCATGCTTCTAGAAGCTGGGATTCAACAGTGTGTGTGTTGACATCTCGAGGATCAGGAAGGGCAGCGTGGCTGAGGCAGAGGGAAGGAGGGAGGAGGAAGGAGCGGGGGTGGGGGGGTGGGGGGGAGGGGATTACAGGGTAGCGGCATCCTGTAGGCCCTTTAGAACATGAAAAGATTTTGGATTTTATTCTAAATGGGTTTAAACAAAATACTAAGCGAGAGTAAAATGCCCTTGCAGGAGAGAGAGCAAAACAGTATATAACTTCCCGGTTCAGATGTCGCGGTGAGGAAGGTAAGGACACTGGGCAGGAGAGTGAGGAAGGCTTCACAGGTGGAGTAATCAGCAAGCTGGGCGTGAAGGAAGGTAGGATTCACACCAGCAGATAAGGCCACGCTGGGTGGAGGACACCTATTCTGTCACAGCCCTTTAACAAAATCAAACCCAAAATACGAATTAAATAAATCTTGCGAATAAATATTTTAAAGGAAGGAAGCTCTGTGTTAATAATGGACAACTAGACCTTTTATTGGAGATAAAAAATATGCCAAAAATGATGGCAGGAAATTTGCAAGATGTCTGATATAATTGTGTCCATAAGATCTCAAAGTATGTTAAACCTCCTGGCTCTTATGAAATAGTCACATTAGGGAGGAAAAAGAAATTCTACTTAGAGGGCAGCCCAGAACCTTTGTGAACCTATGGAACAATGAGGAAGAACTTTCCATTCCTTCCCCACCACCCCCTTCTTGGCACCTGCTAAAAGGGACCTGTCCAGCCATCAAACACAGGCTTGTAATTGAACATGATACAACCATTAGCCATGTGTTCCGAAAAGGCTAGTGGGGCTTTACTCTCAAAGTCATCAGACAAGGGTACAATTTCAGAGCACTTCCGAGCCAGGTAGAGTGCCAGGCACAATACCAGGTCACCTGTGAGGGTCACTCCACAAGCAGTTAGTGCACAAGGAGCAAGGGAAGAAGGAAAGCGGGGAGGAGGCCAGGGTGCTCGTACAAGAAGTAACTGAAGAGTCCTTGTTTTATGTCCCCCCACCAAATGGAAGGTGCCCTAGGCACAGCATTTCTAACCCCCAACTGAGCCACAGAAGGCAGCCCAGGTAAGCTCACTCCTTCCCCAGATCTAGCAAGAATCTCTCCATCAGCACTAGGGGAGCCCAGCAGTACTAGCAAGTGGAACAGATTGGGAGCCCTGCTGAACAAAAAGTGCAGCTGGGGGAAATGCTCCACTTCTCCACTGGGCCTCAGACTCCTTCCAAGCCCATCAAGGGGATACTGTGGTGGTGGGTGGTACTGGCAGGAGGGACTCTAACACCACAGGCAGCCTGGCCCAGGAAGCATCTTTGTCCCCATGGGCTTGAAACTCCATTCTCCCACCCAAAGATGGGGGTAGCCAGGTGATATTGACATGAGGGATTCTGCCATAGCAAGTGCCTGGCCTAAGAAGCCTCTTTGTCCCCATGGACCTTGTCCCCTCCCCAACTGAGAGACACTCAGTGGCCCCAGTCTGGGGAAACCCCTTCCTCCCCCATAGGCAGCTCCAGCAGAGGCCTATGGGAACAGCATCAGATAAACCAAGCAGTCCCAGATAACACTGCAAAGGCTCTGAAAATTAAACTGCCATTGAAACCACAGCCCACCAAAGTAGACCAGGACCTGTGTGCTAAACCTAAGCACAGTGAATGCCTGCTAAAATAAAAAAATTTAAATAGGACCTCAAGTATGCTACTCAAGTATCCTAACATAATAGACAATATGTCCAGGAAACAATGTTTTAAAAATCCATTACACCAAGGACCAAGAAAATCACAACTTGCATGAGAAATCAACTGATACCAATCAAGATAAATTAATGTTGGAATTACCTGACAAGGATTTTAAAGCAGTTGTCATAAAAATCCTTCAACAACTAATTATAAATCCTCTTGAAACAAATGAAAAAATAGAAATTCTCAGCAAAAAAAGAAATCATAAAAAAGAACCAATTGGGCTTCCCTGGTGGTGCAGTGGTTGAGAGTCCGCCTGCTGATGCAGAGGACACGGGTTCGTGCCCCGGTCCGGGAAGAACCCACATGCCACGGAGCAGCTAGGCCTGTGAGCCATGGCCGCTGAACCTGCGCGTCCGGAGCCTGTGCTCCGCAACGGGAGAGGCCACAACAGTGAGAGGCCTGCGTACCGCACAAAAAAAAAAAAAAAAAAAAGAACCAATGAAAATGCAAAAACCAACTGAAAAATGCTATAACAAAAATAAAAATCTTGCTGGCTAGCCTCAATATTAGAGAGGAGATGACAAGATAAGATAGAATCAGTGAACTTGAGGACAGACCAAAAGAATTTAAGCAGTTGAACAGAGAAAAAACAGAAAAAGAAAATTAACAGAGCCTCAGGCTCTGGTTGGATAATAACAAAAAAGCCAACATTAATCACTGGAGTCCCAGAAAGAGAGGAGTTAAAAGAGTATCCAAAAAAATAATAGCTGAAAACAAAAATTCTCCAAATTTTATAGACACAACCTACAGATTCAAGAAGCTGAGTGAATCCAGAGGATAAATCTAAAGAAATCTACGCTAAGACACATGATAATTAAACTTTTAAGAACTAAAGACAAACACAAAATTTTGAATGCAGCCAGGGAGGAACAACACAGTACCTATAGGGGAACACCAATTTGAATGACAAATTTCTCATCGGAATCCACGGACGCCAGCTGAAAATTGCACCACATTTTTTCAAGTGCTGAAACAGAAGTTGTCAACAGTGAATTCTATGTCCAGCAAAATTTTCCTTCATGAATAAAGGGGAAATAAAGTCATCCTCAGTCAAAGAAAAGCTAAAAGAATTTGACACTGGCAGACCTACCCTTAAAGACTGCTATAGGATGCTCTTCAAGTAGAAATGAAATGATAAAAGAAGGAATCTTGGAGCATCAGGAAAGAAGAAGGAAGAGTGGATAAAACAGATATATGGTTACATACAATAGAATATTCTCTTCATGACGTTTATAAGGATATTTGATGATTGAAACAAATATAAGACACTATCTGATACCCATGTACACAGTATTTAAAAACAGAGAAAGTAAAGGGACCTAAATGAAAGTAAGGTTTCCACACTTTACTTGAAGTGGTAAAGTCACATATGCATAATGTAACACCGACAGCAAGCACTAAGAAAACTATACCAAGAGATACACTCAAAAACATTATAAATAAATCAAGATGGAATTCTAAAAAATGTTCAAGAAACTCACAGGAAGTCAAGAAAAGAGAAACAGAGAAATGATAATCAGAGGAATCAAACAGAAAATGAATAATAAAAGCTTTGGCAGACCAAAGCTCTAACATATCGATAATTATCTTACACATAAATGGTCTAAACACATCAATCAAAAGACAGAAGTCAGCACAACGGATTTTTTTAAAAAAATGATAAAAATGGGCTTCCCTGGTGGCGCAGTGGTTGAGAGTCTGCCTGCCGATGCAGGGGACACGGGTTCGTGCCCCGGTCCGGGAGGATCCCACATGCCGCAGTGGCTAGGCCCGTGAGCCATGGCCGCTGAGCCTGTGCGTCCGGAGCGTGTGCTCCACAACAGTAGAGGCCACAGCAGTGAGAGGCCTGCGTACCACAAAAAAAAAAAAAAAGCAGGAGTTCCTATATTAATATCTGATAAGATAGACTTTTGAGCAAAGAACATCACTAGAGAAAAAGAGAGACATTACATACTGATAAAAGAATGAATCCACCAAGACATAACAACCCTAAATGTCTATGCACCAAGCAACAGGGCATCAAGATACAAGAAGCAAAAACTGAGAGAGCTGAAAGAAGAAACAGAAAAATCCACAGTTACGGTTGAGAACTTTAACACCCCTTCTCGGCAACTAACAGAACTACTAGACAGAAGATTGGCAAAGATATTTAAGAGCTGACCAACACAATGCTGATTTTAGGATACAATTTCTATCCTCTGGGAGAACTGCTTCTACCTCAAAAGGATTCATACTTTGAGAAAAGCCCTTGAGGAAATCACCAAATCCCTGCCTCCTGAGAGCACAGACAAGCAGTATGGACCACATTTCAGAATCAGCACAGAAACTTCATATGGACAACTGGTCAGAAGGAGATAAGTATCATAGATCATTAAGGTTGAAAGAAGTCATAAAGGTCATTTATACCAGCTCTGGCCCCAGGCAGTACTTCTTTCCACAGTATTTCCTCCACCAAATAATCTAGCTCCGTGATGTCCAACTATGGGGCAAAATAAAGGGACTCACTCTTTTTAGAAGCTGTTATAATTCATGCTCAGTATTAGGAAAACAGAGTTGAGACCACAAAAGTTCTCACTCATGAAATGAGCACTCTCTTTCAATCGTCAGCAGTCCCAATTAGTACAAAGTCTTGAGAAGATAATATAAATGTAAGTATACATGCATATATAAGCATAAAAAATTAATAAAATAAAATATACCGTTAACAGGGATTATCTCTAGCATTATAGTACCTTTGGCACTTTTGTTTTCCTCATAGTCTTGTCGGCCTAAATAAAGAGTTAAACTGAGCCAAGCTCAAAGTTATCAAAAAGATGAGCTCTTGCAGGAATAGCAGAGGAAATGCAATTCAGGACACAGACTATAGCAAGCTACAGGTGCTGAGGCTTGGGGGCAGGAAAGCAAAGAAAGGAGAGCTCACTTAGAGTCAGTTACAAAACAGAGACCAGCTTGAAGATTCCCTGAGCAGACAAAACCAGTACAGCCATACAAAGCTCAGTTCAGCTTGTTTTTTGAGACCAACCCGACCTGGGTCATGATTCACGCCTCTGGCAACCATAAGCAAAACTTCCCATGGTTGATACGAGGCAACCCCTGACCAAGTGCCTATCATTTAAGAAAATGCCAATATTATCAATTTTCTGTAATCAGGCATTTACAGGAAATCAGTGTCTCGGTCCTTAGGTTTTGTTTTCCTGAGGGCACATGTGTGAGATTTTACATTTTATATCCTCTGGCTCCATTTTAGATCGAAATTCTTTAACAGTTTACAAAATGTTTACTTCTATAATCACAAAATACTCAAGTTAAGTTTTGATTTTGACAAGAACTTTACCTTTATCATCACGGCTGTCAGCTCACCTCTTGTTGTCCCTTTCCTCCCACCATCAACGACCCCGTCCCTATGGTTCTCAAAGTCTGACTTGCACCTCCCTCCTTTTGTATTACTTTCGTTCTAACACAAACCAAAATCCTCTTTTCTTTTTTCTCTTCAGCAGGCCAAGACAAGGTGGCCTTTTCCAAATTCAACTGAGAGAATTAAAAGGAAAACAATTATAGAAAAGACTAGTAGGAACAAAACAGTTATGGCAAGCACTGTTGGTCTGCTCACTCAACACGCTATCCACACCTGTGGTACCTGGTCACGTGTGCTACTGAGCCCTGAAGGGTGGCCGGTCCAAAATGAGATGTGCTAAATACACCAGGTTTGGAAGACTTCATACAAAAAAAAAAAGTCCAAATTCTCTCATCAATAATTTGTATATTGATTACATGCTAAAATGATTTGGGGATATAGTGAATTAAATAAAACATATTTTAAACATTCATTTCAGCTGGGTTTTTTTTAACACCTTTTAAAAAGTGTGCTACTGGATCATTTAAAATTACATACCTGGCTCGAGTTCAAGTTCCACTGGGCAGCGCTGCCCTACCCCTGTCAAACCCTTCAGCGGTCAAACCAACAAGAGCAGAAGGATTACCCTGTAATTAATGAATAATACTTTAAATAATGAAAACCATAAACTACATATATTTGGAACCAGCAAACACAGTAGCAGGAAGCACACTCTCAGAGGAAACACTCAAGCCCCACTGACTCGTCTCCAGGCAAACATCCCGGTTTTCTGGGCTGTCCCCGGTCAGGGTGCGGTGTTCAGTGCCCTGGCCGTTCTGAACATCCTCTCCTGAATGTACTGTGGTTTGCCTGATTCTCCTTCAAGTATGCCACTGGGAGAAAAGAAAAGCCCACGTGCTAATCTGTACACCTGAGCTCTTCACGGCACCAGCCATCCGAGCATCAGAATGCACCGCAGGCGGCCTGCTGCCTCTGGTCCAGCCGCTGGACCTGAAGTGCAGCCAACAGAAGTGACAGTGTGTCGACACTCAACAGCCACCAGGGGGCCTCAGCACTGGGGATCAGTTGACCCAGCTTCTAGATCCAGCTTGTGTGCCCTCAGGAAAATCACGATTACGGAAAAAAACCTCAGTTAGCACCCACTTCAGGTCTCAGACATTCTAACATCACTCCTCTGCCACCATGAGAGCAGCTGCACAGGCAAACTGTGACCCATGTCTGTTGTTGCCTCTCCTCTTCAGTAAATGGCACCTTTCACCCAGGTGCTCAGGCCCAAGCCCTGGAGTCATTCGGGATTCCTCGTTCTCTCTCACCAGACATGGAACTATTAGCAGAACTTTGAAGCTCTACCTTCCCAAATCTAGTACCTCTCACATTTTCTCTCCACCGCCCCAGTCCAAGCTATCGTCACCTCACACCTGGGCTCTTGGAAAAGCCTCCTAACTGGTCTCCTCCCGAAAATCTATTCACTCCCCAGTCACCGGAATGGTCCTATCCGTCAGGCGATGTCACCCCACTGCTCTCACTCCTTCAATGTCTTCCTGTCTCCCTTAGAATGAAAATCTAAAGTCCTTTCCACTCTCTCTAGGGTCCTAGAGCAGACCCCACCCCTCCCTGCTCCCTCCACTGGCTCCATCATTTCCTCCTCGCCAGCCACTCTGGTCTCCCACCTCAGCGACTTCGCACAGCCACCCCTCTGCTCAGAACAGTCTTTCACCATTTATCATTCTTCATTTCCTTCAGGTCTCTGCTCACAATTCCTCTCCTCGGAGAGGCTCTCCATGGCACATAAATTTATTGTCTGTCTCCTCCCACTAGAATATAAGCTACTTGATGGCGGGAGCTTCTTCTGTTCACTGCTGGGTCCCCAACACCCTCATAGAGAGTCTGGGAATGAGGTGAATGAAGAGCTAAATGAATAAATATCTTGCTCAAAGCCTCTGTCTGATGACTGGGCTGACTTGCTACTAAAGGTTCTACTGCAAGATGAAAAGAGACTTGTTCCTCAATATTCCAAAGATGTCACAGAGCTCACTCGGGTTGAATCAGAGGTAGGATGCTCCAAACGCTGCCTGTTTGGGTAGCTCTTCTCCCCAAAATAGCAGCTCCTGGTGGGGGGGAGGGGCCCTTTGAACCCCAAAACTCCCACAGAGCAGTATTAAAAGCACTAGATTAGGTGATTCCTAAAGGATTCTCTAACCCAAAAGTCAAATACCGTGAGAGGATCAGGAGCAGAAAGACCTTCCCTGGGGCTGCTGCCCTGCTCTGAAAGCGGCCACAGAGGTAGAAGGAGGAACCTGATGCTGTGTGAGGTTGTCCTGGTGAACGGGGGCCCGTGCAGCTGAAGGGCTGCAGCGATAAACTCTCATTGAGCCCCGCTGTCTCAGGAGTGTAATGTCAAGCAATCCACTAAGGGATGAGGAAATTGCATCAAGGAAGCCAGCTCACCCTTGGGGAGATGAGAACACAGGGCCTGACGTCAGCATGACACCAGACTCTTAGCAGAGCCTACGTCACAGAAATAATGCTCTTGTCAACCTCATTATGAAAATAATACAGAAATCTGCAGCAGATGTCACTGTCAGCTTCTGGACTGTGAATCAATGACACCAACGCTTCAGGAATCAAACTAGAAGGCTAGACAAGGTCATTGAACTTGACTATTAAACGAGGTAATGGGACGTAATACAGTTCCTGGAACACATGTTCAACAAATGTTAATTGCTAGTAGTCAGAGCAATGTGAAACCGACTGTTACTAAAGTTTCCTGCGTGGATTCGCTCATTCATTCCACAAACATTTGCTAGGCCTCTACGACGTGCTAGGCAATAAGGAGAGGAAAAAAGGCTATAAAAGATTGTCCTGCCTTTTGTAAGCTAACAATATAATAACAATGATGACGGTGATGAAAAGAGCAGCTAACATGTTTTGAGGATTTGCTCTGTACCAGGTACTGCTGGACCCTTTAAGTGCAGTATCTCATATGGGTATCACTATCCTTGTTTCAAAGATGAGGAAATTGAGGCTCAGAGACTTATCCAAGGTCACATGGGGCTCAAATCCCCTCTGACTTTCAAAGCCAATTCTCTGTGACCTCCATGAAACATTGCTTATTTACCATTTGACCTAGTGGGTTAACATTTAAGGTGAGTTAAGGGAGGATTTCTGAAAACAAAAGAAGAAAAATACTATTACCAGATGCTCCTGCTGCAGCTGGCAGAGGAGGTCAGCCCAGGAGTCCAAGGCTGGGAATCCGTAGCAGTGGCCAGATTAGAGTGGTGGGCAGGAATGCATTTAGCTGCACAGCTCCCAACAGAGATGGGGGATGGGGGTCTCATGTCCTAGAATTTTTATTGGGTGGAGCGATAGAAATTTACTCCCCTTCCTCGCAATGCCCACAGTATCTCATCTGTAACTTCCTCACAGCACTTGCTACTTTCTATTCTACTGTTCTAGAGACTCGCTGACACAGTGCTAATTAATTTTTCCTGAATATATTACTAGGAAAGGCTAAACATGTATAATACCAGGTGCCCGTGTTGAAACAGCCCCAAAGATAGATGTGGAAACTGTCAATGATCTGCCCAAGGTCGCACAAAGAAACAGCAGCATAACAAACACCAAAATCCAGCTGGTTCACAGCCCAGTGATCTTTTAAGGACATCACACTGCCTCTTTTCACCATGGGAAAGGCTGAAAAACTTTGAGAGGGAAAAAGGAGACATGTGGGCAAATATATCTGTAATCTAGCCAGAAGCTAAAAATCATTTTGGTAGCAGGACAGATTCCTATTTATAAGCAACCACGGGTGAACAGATGATTATAGTGATAACAATACTATAATCATGGTAATAACGGAGAGTATTTATATGGCACGTACTATGCGCCTGGAACTATTCTAGGGACTTGACAAATATTCACTCTTATAATCCTCACAACTGTGTTAGGTGGGTGCTATTACTGTCTGCATTTTTTCAACGAGGTAAGGTTAAGTACGGAGAGTAACTTACCCAAGGTCACCGAATAAGTAGCATTTACCGAGCACTTGCCGTGTGCCAGAAACCGAGTCCAGAAATTGTACAAGTCCCATTATCTCGTTTAACACTCAAAGCAATCCTAAGATAATTACTATCATTACCACCACTTGCAGATGAAGATCGTGGGGCTGGGGACGGTAACCAGTCCTAGCAGTCTCAGCTCAGAGCGCGTGCTTTTAACCACGTAGGTAAGCCGCAGCGTGGAGAGCGGGAGAGCTGATAACAGCCTGGGCGCGAGGGGGACCGAGCGCTGGGTGGAGACCTGTTCGCTCCAGGACACGGAGCGTCACTATGGAATCTTCAACCTGGTCCGCGCCGGGGTCAGATCTGAGTGTGAGGAGGACCCTCGGCCTCTCCAAATCTCCGCGCCTCAACCCGGAGATTTCTGCGCCGGGATGTTCGGCGCACTGAGAGCCGCTATTGCCCCCTGCCGCCAGCCCGACCCGAAGCCCAGGCCCCGCCCATCTAGGTCCTTCCAGGAGAACCCGGCCTGAAGCAGAGAGCACACCGCTGCCCGACCCCGGTCCCGTCCCCCTTGCAGCCGGGACCACCACACACGGATTGCCATTCCCGCCCCCCGCCGCTCCCCATACCCAGAGAAAAAGGACCTCGACTTCCCTGAAGTTTCTGCACTCTTCTCTTCGCCCTCACTTCCCTTCCCACATCTCCTCTCTGCCACTCTCCGTCCCTTTCCCTGGGACGCCAGGCCACTGCCCAGCTGCCTACACTGGACTCCGCGCAAGCCCGCAGCGTTCTACCCCGAGTTGCCACGGTGGTGCGGCGCAGCCAAGAAGAGCCGGAAGAGGCGGGGTCCCGGGGCCGTAGGCGCGCGCCCAGGACCCGAAAGTTGGCCGAGCGCCCCCGGGTTGCCATGGTGATGCGGAGCCAGGGAGACGAGTCGCAAGGGGCTGGGTTCGATGGGGGCCTGCGAGCACCCGGGATCTGGCGGCGGAGGTCCGGATTCCTCCAGCCCGGTATAGGAGCTCTCGTCTCCCGGTAGTCGGGGGAGCTCCTTGTGGCTCCCGCCGCCGGGCTGCAGTCACTGCTCTGCAAGAAGAGTGGGAGCTGAGGGACGCAGAGACTCCCTGGCTCTCCGGATTGCAGGGGTGGTTGGGAAGAAGCCTCTCAGCTCCGGTCCTGCTTTTCCCTCCATCAGTTCTGGGTAGCCCCCGGTTGCCATGGTGATGCGGGCAGCAAAGGCGCTTCGGGTCACAAGTGACTCGAGGTCCGCTCCCCGCTTCCCCCACTTCCCTGCTATGGGTAGTAGACAGCGACCACAGGCGCAGCAAGACTCTCAGGGCTGTGAGGTGGAGAGCTACTTTGGGGAATGGACACCCTTCTCGGGGCCTCTTGGCTTCTCATCGCGGGGTGAGGGTGCAAGAGGGTGAACTGATGATGCCTGTCGCTGCGGGACCGCCTGACCTTTTAGAGACCGCCTAGTTTTCAGTGGCATGAATGTGCCATGAAAGTATTAACCAGTCCCCTACTGGAAGACATTTTTATTCCAATCTTTTATTACTGCAAACAATGCTGTAGTAATACCTTTGACTATACCTCTGTGTACATGTGCAGTTTTCTCTGTAGAATAAATTTCCAAAAGTAAAATTGCTGTGTCAAAAGCCAAATGCAATTTTCATGGATACGGCCAAATTGCTCTCCAAAGACGCAAATTAACACCCCCAACAAAACTGGAATCCAATAATTTTTAATTGGGATTATATCAATAGTGATAAACTACTGCGAAAGAATTTTTCCAGAGCCAATGCCATTAAGCCAACTTAATTCTTTGATCAGTTATTTTTAATGCAATGTAGCCAAACAGTATCCAATCCCATTTTATTTTATGGAAATTATCTTCTCTGAGTGATTCTTCTACATGCAGACTTCACAATAAGCATTATACTTAGTTAGTAATTTGTATATAGAATTTTACTTTAGTTTCTCTCGTGAAGGTTCTTACGTCAGCATCATTTTACTGAAAACAAAAATGAAAAACCAGCCTTTGACATTCAGAAGCTGGCTTGACGTAGTGTGGCCATGTTATTCTCCTACTGAACGTAAACAATATCACAGAATACCAATCTCAGACAAGCTTACTCTGGTAGCATCCTTTAATGAGACAGAGCTAGGCTACCACAAAATTTTGTCTAAGCACAGACATAAACATTGTCACTATCTCACCCACAAAATACCAAACATCCCCCTCTCTTGGCTAAAATGAGTGACTGTGACTTCTTTATCAATTATAGTTTTTACTGAGTGAAGTAAGTCAGACAGAGAAAGACAAATATCGTATGATATCGCTTATGGGTGGAAGCTAAGAAAAGGGTACAAATGAACTTATCTACAAAACAGAAATAGAGTTACAGATATAGAAAATAAACTTATGATTACTGGGGGTAAGTGGGGGAGGGATAAATTGGAAGATTGGGATTGACATATACACACAACTGTATATAAAATAGATAACTAATAAGGACCTACTGTATAGCATAGGGAACTCTACTCAATACTCTGTAATGGCCTATATGGGGAAAGAATCTAAAAAGCGTGGATATATGTATAACAGATGGACTTTGCTGTACACCTGAAACTAACACAACATTGTAAATCAACTATACCCCAATAAAAATTAAAGGAAAAAACAATTAGAGTTTTATCCTCCTTGTAGTTCACCTTCCCTAGAGATTAGATTTATTAAGTTACCCAGTCACAGAATTGCACCTGCTTTCTTAAAGCATCCAATGTAAAGCAAACCCCACTTTCATAGACCCTCCCCAAATCAACCAACCAGAGCTCAAATCCTATAATAGTTTCTTTCTAACCCTTTTTCTGAGATACTCCGTAGTTCCCCTGTGGTGTGTGTTCTCACTGGCTGCAACAAGTAATAAACCCAGCTTGGTCAATTACAGCTGCATTCCTGGGGGTCTTTGGCTAGAAGGCATTGCCACTAGCAAGTTCAATTTTCTATGGTAGAATTTTTCAGGTCTAAAATTTGTCAATGGCAGTCCTCCATAAATGTTTAATAAGGAACAAATTTCACATGGACTGACTATTTTAGTTAGATTGATTATTTCAACCAGATCTGATTTTTCCCAGCTTTTGCGATTTTCAATGTTACCCTCAGGATATGAGTCTTCTGAGTTTTTTTTTTTAATTGGAGTATAATTGCTTTACAATGTTGTGTTAGTTTCTGCTGTACAATGAAGTGAATCAGCTATATGTATACATATATTCCCTCTGTCTTGGCCCTCCCTCCCCACCCCCATCTCCCCCATCTAGGTCATTACAGAGCACTGAGCTGAGCTCCCTGTGCTATACAGCTGGTTCCTACTAGCTATCTATTTTACACATGGTAGTGTATTTATGTCAAACCTAATCTCCCAATTCATCCCACCCTCGCCTTCACCCCGCCATGTCCACACGTCCGTTCTCTACGTCTGTGTCTCTATTCCTGCCCTGCAAATAGGTTCATCTGTACCATTTTTCTAGATTCCACATATATGCATTAACATACAATATTTGTTTCTGACTTACTTCACTCTGTATGACAGACTCTAGGTCCATCCACATCTCTACAAATGACCCAATTTCATTCCTTTTTATGGCTGAGTAATATTCCATTGTATATATGTACCACATCTTCTTTGTCCATCCATCTCTGAGTATTTTAAAAATAATGATTGCAGGGCTTCCCTGGTGGTGCAGTGGTTGCAAGTCCGCCTGCCGATGCAGGGGACACGGGTTCGTCCCCTGGTCCAGGAGGATCCCACATGCTGCGGAGTGGCTGCGCCCATGAGCCATGGCCGCTGAGCCTGCGCGTCCGGAGCCTGTGCTCTGCAACGGGAAGGGCCACAACAGTGAGAGGCCCGCGTACCGCAGAAAAAAGAAAGGAAAAAAAAATGATTGCAGCAGGTGCATCTTAATCATTGTCAGTTTTATTCTGTATTATTTGTTTCTACCAGTAATTGTCATTGTGAATTGGACAGAAGATTGATAACTGGTATCTACTTCTTGACTCAAGAACTATCAGTAGGACTAAGATGTAGGACTTGGACACGCAGAGAAGTAAACATGTTTTGCTTCAATTGGCAGGTTTACCATGTGTCACCATGCCCTTACTGGGCACTGGGAACATGGACCTTGCTGTGAAGGAATTCACAGTCTAATCAGAGAGATAGAGGATCTGGCTGGCCTCAATTTGCCAGTTGGATGAGAATAAAAAAGGCCTTCCAGGTGGAGGGAACAGCCAAATACAAGGTGTTTATTCATTCAGTAACTATTTATTGAGTGCCTACTCTATGCCAGGACCTGGACTGGGCATTGGGGATGCAGAGATGAAGAGTTCCATGGGGTCCCTGACCTCCCAGAGCTCTCAGTTCAGTGATAGAGATGCATTTTAAACAATCACACTCTTGATTATAATGACTGATAACTGCTGCAAAGAAAACCCAGGGTTCTGTGGGAGGTGGGGGCAATGGCATCCTAACCAAATTAAATAAATTTATTGAACTTTTTTAGGAGCAATTAGTCTTGTAATGAGAGGGAGGACTATTCTATGCAAATATTAAAAAGGATAAGGTAGGGGGACTTCCCTGGTGGAGCAGTAATTAAGAATCCACCTGCCAATGCAGGGGACACGGGTTCAAGTCCTGGTGCGGGACGATCCCACATGCCGCGGAGGAGCTAAGCCTGTGCGCCACAACTACTGAAGCCCGCGCGCCTAGAGCCCGTGCTCCGCCACAAGAGAAGCCACGGCGATGAGAAGCCCGCGCACTGCAATGAAGAGTAGCCCCCGCTCACCACAACTAGAGAAAAGCCCACGCACAGCAACAAAGACACAACGCAGCCAAAAATAAATAAATTTATATATATAAAAAAAGAATAGGGTAGGAAAAAATCAGCTGAAGCTATACTGACATGAAAAGATGTGGAAAATGTATGTAGATTATGAACCTATTTTGTGTTTTTTAATAGAACCGTTTGTTAGCGAATGCTTAGGGAAAAAATCTGGAAGCCTATGCAGCCAACTTTTAAAGTATTGTAAAAATTCTACCATTTAAAGATCTGAGTTCTGTCAGATGAACGCTGGTGGTGATTTCCTGTAGCAGGGAAACTGCGGTCCATGGTAACGTGCTGAAGGCCGGTAACTGACTGAGAGCCCCAGGCTCCCATGCTAGAATTCCCATGCTTACTGTCCATGACACATGACTGAGGGTGGCCTCTGGGGTCAAACCGCATAGTAAATACTAACGAAGCTTAATGTCCACCTCATTTTAAAATAAACACAAATACAAATCCTAATATTCTCTTTTCCCACCCCAGTGGATCACCCTGTGCAGCCCATGTACCCTGCTTAAGAGAAGACCAGTGTTTTTCTAACTATACCTATAGGGCACTCTACAAATGGAGTGGATGGTGATTCATTAGAACAGCATGACGATGCAATTAGAACACAATTTTGTGTATAAAACATCCACTGTGTATGATTCAGTGAACATAACTGATCTTAGAAAGCAGGCAGCAACACTACCGGGTATTTATTTCCTTCATTAAGAAAGAAGATGGACTTGGACGATCTCTCAGGCTTTCCGACACTCCTGGCCTTCTCTAAGCCGTTGATTAAGCAGTTGAGGTGGCTGTACCAGAAGGAAGTACAATTCCTTGAAGGAAATTGTGTCCAGGGTGACCATTCAACTGAGTGATGTGGCAGTCTTGAAATAAAGGTACTTAAAGTCATTTAGTGTGATTATGTGTAGTTCTTCCTTCATGAAGATGATCTGTTTTATAAAACTTGAATTTAATAAAAGAATTTAGTAACTATTCTCTTGTAATACAACAAAATATTGACTTTTAACTACTTCTGCTGGAGGCGGAGGTTCCAGAAAGAAGCTTAAGCTAAATGCTAAGCGCTGTTACCAAGTGGAGAAATGAAGGTTGCACATTGCCAAAGTCATTGTGTGGATTTTTGAGAAATTATTTAGTTTACCAAAGTGAAGTTCACAGAACTTTTAAGCAAAAAGTGTACAAATGATCAAAATGGCAGTGAACTAGGGAAAGTTAATGAATCAACAGAACAATCTTTATTTGAAATCTTCTGTGCTAGGGTCGGTGAAGGAAGCACTGTAATGCTGGCTGACATTTATCATGACATTTATTGTACTATGTAGCAGGCTGAGCCAGATCAAAGGGTGAGTTACCTGCACAGCTGCCCAAAGCACTAATCCATAAGCAACACTAAAACATCAAGGGGAGGACTTCCCTGGTGGCGCAGTGGTTAAGAATCCGCCTGCCAATGCAGGGGACATTGGTTCGAGCCCTGGTCCGGGAAGATCCCACATGCTACGGAGCAACTAAGCCCATGCACCACAACTGCTAGCCTGCACTCTAGAGCCTGTGAGCCACAACTACTGAGGACCGTATGCCTAGAGCCCATGCTCCACAAGAGAAGCCACTGCAATGAGAAACCTGCATACCGCAACAAAGAGTAGCCCCTGCTCACCGCAACTAGAGAAAGCCCGCCTGTAGCAATGAAGACCCAATGCAGCTAAACATAAATAAAATTAAAAAAATAATAATAATAAATACGTAAATTTCATCTAAAAAAAATCAAGGGGACAGATGGGAAACATGGTGTCAGTTACTTATGAATTTCACACAGGATTATTTCAGAGTCGGTAAGCTGTTAAGTGGTCCCACTCCCACTGATGCAGGCTGCATGAAGTAGGGGTTAGGGGGCTTTAGATCAAATTGGGAAGGGAACTTTCAAGCTAGGACTACTGAAGGTGAAGGAGCCAGCCAGGGGGGGAACCAAGAGAAGAGTCTTCCAGGCAGAGTGACAGTGAGTGCAAACACCCTGGTCCCAGGTTCAGGAAGGAGAAGGGAGAGAGGTGTCAGTGGAGTTGGGAGGTGGTCGGGAGCCATGGGAAAGAATTTTAACATTATTTCAGCTGTGATGAAAACACACTGAAATTTTCAACAGGGGACTGGCATGAGCTGACTTACCTGGTGTGTGGAGAATAGCTCCAGGAAGATGAAGATGGAGAAAGAGAGAGTAGATAAGTGGCTATGGGGTAGCATTATCCAGTGAGAGATGATGGAGGTGAGAGGTGGGGATGGTGAGATGAAGGGAAGTGATGATGCTTCTAGTTAGCACTGATGAGGTTTGCCGAAGAGAAGATAGGAGATCAAATAGGATTCCTAGGATTGTAATTAGTGCATCTGGTAGATGGGGTGGCCATTTACTGATCTGTGGCAGACCTGGGAAGACGGGCTTATAAGTGGAGTGTTCCGTATAGAACATGTTAAGCATGAGGCGTCTGTTAAACATCCAGGTGACAATGTCAAGTGAGCAGTTGGGTATCTAAGAGCCGAAGATAGGAATCTGTGACTCAGGATAGAGATGCATTAAAAACCACAGGTCAGAATGAGATCCTCCAGGGAGACAGAGAACTGTAGGCAGGGAAGGAGAGGGGCTCAGGGCTGCTCCCTGAGGAGCGCCAGTGGATGTTCAGGCAGCAGGTAGAGGGAAACCTGCAAAGGAGCCTGAGAAAGAACAGCTGGTGAGACCAGAGGAAACTCCTTGGGATGGATTCCATTCAGACATGGAAGGTGGAAAGTTCCAAATAAGGGTTATGTAACATTCAGTGTATATAATATGTGCTTTTTTCTTGTTTGTTTCCGGCCACATAAAGAAAAGGCTAAGTGTTATGCAGAGAATCCATCCTTTACTGCCAGTTCTCCCGCCTTTACCTTCTACCCCATTTGCAGAAGTCAGACATGAAATGCTGTTGAGAGAATAAGGGAGTCACCATCCCCCCCACAATTCCTAGAGCTCAAAGTTGTCTTTGATCCCATTTTATTTACCTCTCATATTTAAGCCATCAGCTAGCACTGATGGCTCTGTTTTCTAAACATCCTGTATCCACCCATTTCTCATGCCCTAACTGCCACCACCCTATTCTCTTTCCTGAACAGTGGCAGCCCTCCCTAACTGGGCAGTTAGACTGCAGCTTCCGCCGTCTCTCTCCCATGAGTCATCCTCCATGCAGCAGGGCTCTGTCTAAAATATAAATCTGGGTGCTTCCCTGGTGGTGCAGTGGTTAAGAATCTGCCTGCCATTGCAGGGGACACAGGTTTGAACCCTGGTCCGGGAAGATCCCACATGCTGTGGAGCAACTAAGCCCGTGTGCCACAACTACTGAGCCCACGTGCCACAACTACTGAGGCCCACACGCCTAGAGCCCGTGCTCCACAACAAGAGAAGCCACCTCAATGAGAAGCCCGCGCACCGCAACGAAGAGTAGCCCCCGCTTGCCGCAGCTAGAGAAAGCCCGCGTGCAGCAACAAAGACCCAACGCAGCCAAAAATAAATTAATTAAATAAATAAATTTTTTTAAAAAAGTAACTTTGAAATATAAATCTGAATGTTCCTTCCTCTTAAAGCACTCAAGTGAAATATCCTAATGACTATCGCTAGGAAAACTGTTAAATAAATGCTGGTACACCTGTGGAAAGGAATACGTGCAGACCTACCCAAAAATGATAACGAGAACACTCTGTCAGTACTATCAGATACAAATGATCTCCAGGACGTGAAGAGAAAAGAGCAAAGTGTGACTATTAAGCCACCATTTGGGAGGGGGGGCAGTGTGTGTGTGCTCGCCCACATGTCTGGTTGTACGTGCGTGTGATAGCTTACAGAGATATTAAACAAACACAGGAAACCAGTTCCTAAATGGCTTCCAGGGAGATGATCTGGGCAGGTTGGGAGGAGATAGCTTATCTTTTGGTAATTCTGCATTTTGAATCGAATGACCATATTACCCGTCCAACAATAGATCAATTAAAAAGTTTACATGAATTAAATAATTAGCTCACTTAGAAAATCTAGTCTCCGTTGACGTAGAGAACAAACGTATGGAAACCGAGGCGGGAAGGGAAGGTGGGATGAATTGGGAGATTGGGATTGACATATACATACTACTGTGTATAAAATGGACGACTAATGAGAACCTGCTGTATGGCGCAGGGAACTCTACTCGATGCTCTGGGGTGACCTAAATGGGAAGGAAATCTGAAAAAGAGTGGATATATGTATACTTATGGCTGATTCACTTTGCTGTACAGCAGAAACTGCCCCAGCAGTGTAAAGCAACTCTACCCTAATAAAATAAAATTTTAAAAAAAGGAAAAGAAAATCTAGTCTCCTCACCCCTCTCTGCAAAGCCTCATAACAGGACCTGCCCCATCTCTGCTCTCGTCTTCCAGCACTTCCTTACCGAGTTCTAACCACTCCGCGTCCTCTTGAACCCCAACAGGCCAAGACAGTCCCTCCCTGGGCTTTTGCTCTTCCTGATCTCTATGCCTGGGCTTCCCGATAGCTCTCCATGACCCACTCCCCATAATGTCTGCTCAGAAGTCACTTCCTCAGAGATGTCTTCCCCGACCTCAGCTTAAATTTGCTACCCTTCACCTCCCATCACTGAAAATCCATGTTCTACTGTCTTCATAGCAATTAGCACCATCCAAAATTAATTTATTTTCTTGCTTATTGTCCATCTCCCTGGCTGTGCCCACAAGCCACCATAATATTGATGCCTGGAAACGTGTCTGGCTCATACTATACAATAAATATCTGTTAATGAATGAATGAGTGTCTTTCTATATTGGCTGCAACCTCCTGACAGCCATGATATGTACAATAGCGCTTGTTGTGTTTTCTTACAGTTCATAGTGACAGCAAGTGGACTAGCATTCTAATCCCGGCCTCTCTTCTTAGCTCTGAGAACTTGGGCAGGTCACAGGCCTCACGGGGTTTGTGAAGATTAAATGACATCTGAGGAATAAAGTGACAATTCTGGCAGGCGTCCCTCAGTGGAGCCTCAGGCCACCCAAGAGTAAGGGGACTAGGAGGGACTGTAGACCCCGCAGGCAGGAGAGTGAACTGCCCCTGGCCTTGGAACCTGGGCAGCACGGTGTCTCCAGTCCCAGGTCTCTGGTTCCAGGCTCAGCCCCTGTGCATGACCGGCCTTTCTTTGTATTGTTTTCTAATCCTGAAAGAGCCCCGGCCCTTCCCCTGGGAACGGAGACTGTGCTTACAATCAACCACCACCATAATTTCCCTCTTTACTGGGAATTGGTCGTTTGTCTTTCTTCTCATGAATGGTTCGTATTTTTTGGACTGGAAAACAGTACATAGAGTTTCTAAACAACATCATCAAATTAAATGCAGTGACACATTGATTTAGGGAAGTTGTTCATCTCGTCGTTTCTTAAAAGCAATGAAACAGTAGATCAGTCTTGCCTCCACATATTTACCTGTTATAACTGATAGAAACACCAACATTTAAAGCCAGAGAATTGAACCTGACTTCTAATCTAAGTGCCGAAATTCAAAGTCATTTTCCAGACATCGTGTTCATATTTTATTTCTCAGTTTAGACCACAGGCCACAGGAACAATTGCTGGATTTGTAATGACCTGGAGAGAGTAGTAAGTGTCTGAAATTTGACAACAGATTTCACCTGTGCCATGTTGCTCACAGAGCCATTGTTGCTACCTGGTATTTCAGCGCTTATATATTTTCTTAGGTGTAATAAAATTTTTGTGAGAATGGAGTGGATTATTGTCAAAAATCTCTGCTTCCTTGTGCCATGACATCTGATCTTGTTTACCCCTGCAATGATCTTAGGAAGTCACAGACATCCTCTGCAACTTATAGGCAGGGAAGCCGAAGCTCAGAGTATCCCTGTATTGCCCAAGGTCATCCAGAGAAGGACCCCTGCCTGTCTGTCTCCAAAGCTGTGGTCTTTCTGTGCCATCCTTGGTTAAAGTCCCCAAAGTGTGCCAACCCTGGAGAGTATCTGCCATGCAGTTGTCCTCCTGGGCCAGTTAGAGCTACTCAGATTAGAAAAGTCAGACTGAAGCCAATCAATAGGGGCAGAGTGGGCTGAAATGCAGAATGTAAACGAGCAAAATGAAGGCTCAGAAGCTCGGGAAGCAGAATTCTAGCTCACAGCTCCCCCTGCTAAGTCACTGACATGAAAAGCCTTAAAATGTGCGTCCTGTTTTCCTTTTCTGCCTCCTCTCTGTGAAGTAGCAACCAGCTTTGTCATTCATTCTTCAGGAAGCCAGTCAGGGTGTGCCAGAGAGACGGTAACTGAGAACTTAAGAGGTCTTTTTCTTGCAAAATTTTGGGAACAAAAAAGCTGTTCTGGGCCCTTTTATTCATGTCAGTCTTCAATACAGGAGAGTGTTCATCTTGCTGCCAAAGCCCAAGTGAGACTGTGGAGGGCAGAGATGGAGGAGGGCGAGGAAGGAGGCCATCCTTGATTTCGGGGTAGGGGACAAGGGGACACTAACATTTCCTAGTCCCTGCTGCGGACTGAGTGCTTTATACACGGGGTCCTATCTAATCCCAGCGACCTTGCTAAGCAGTTATAACCCCCCTCCTCCCATTTTACCGATGGAAACTGCGGCTTGGAGGTCACAAGTCTTAGCCAGGAGCCAGAGCCTGGACTCAGCAAGTCCCTTGAAGTGAAAACCTCTTATTCTCTGCAAATTCCCACTCTTGGTGTTCCCAGTGCCAGGTCCCTCCCCCGGGCCCTTCACCATGCTGGATCATCAGAGATGTGACTTCTATACCTAAGTTCTGGTCTAGGCTGTGCCAATGTCTGGCTGGGCAGGATGGACAGGCCATTTCATTCCTCTGAGCCTCAGTTTCCAATGATAAAACTAGGATGACTCATCATTACAGGCTCAAATCGGACCATTCAGTACCACTGCTGGAGCTCAGGCTGCGAGTCAGTACTGGTGCCGGGCCCTGGGGGAGCACAGCGTCTTACACCTGGGCATGGGTGGGGGGGTGGTAGGGTTAGTAGAGGCAGGTTTTGATCTCAGGTGGCCTCAGCCTGCAGTGGCTTGAAGCAGGATCTCAGTTCCCCTGACAGAGATTGAAACCAGGCCCTGGCAGTGAGAGCGCTGAATCCTAGCCACTAGACCATGAGGGCCAGTGGCCAGTGACAAGGCCCAGGCCTGTCGGCTTTGTAGAAATGAATTTCCACAAAGAGAAGGAAAGTAGTGAAGTAAGTAAAGTCTTTATTAGGAGGAAAAAGATTATGCATGAATAGACTCACAAAGGTGGGCTCAGAGAGAGAGAGTTGTGCCCTTGTGGTAGTTTGAATCACTTATATGGGGCATTTCTTCTGCGTTTCCGCTGGCTAATCATCTTGCTTTGCCTGGCTCTGATCCGTACTTGGTTTATCTCAGGATCCTCCCCAGTGTGCGTGCATCTCTTAGCCAAGATGGGCTCCAGTGAAGAGGTCTACGGGGAGGTGGACATCACCTACTATGGGGTGGTGCCCCATCTCTTGTTGGCCCCTGAGGAGCCTTTCTGCGTATGTGTAGTCGGGGAGGTCTCCTTGACCTTGAGAATGAGAAATATGTGGTCTCTTTATCTCTTCTCTGGGCAGAGCTCAACTCCTCCTCCCTCCTGCTATTGTCTTCATCTTGGAGTGTCTGCCCAGCTGCTCAGCCAGGGACCGTCTATCTCCTGCCTCAGTTTTGCACTCTCTAAAGCACCATGGGAGAATACGTCAATATTAAGTGAGAATTACTGCTTTACTGAAATGTGGGGAAGGTTCCTTTTCTTAGAGCAGCCTGAGACCAAGTTGAAATTTTTCAAATAAAACATCAGCTAGGAAACTACAGAAACATACACCCTCCAAAAGCATAGAAAAAAGAGAGTTTACCAAAGGCAGATTTCGGGTATCACCTTTTAAAGTCCTGTGAGCTGGTGGACGTTTATGTAGATGAAGGGTCCCTGAGGGCGGGAGGAAGAGCGCTTCTCCACCCCAATTCCAAGTGTGGCTTCTGTGCAGAGCAGTGCTGCCACCCACTCTCTGCGAGACTGCCTTCTGTCTCAGGTGGAGGACTTCCATCCATCCATCCATCCATCAGGTCGTCACCCATGACTTCATTCATTCATGTCATTTCTCTTACACCCAGCACTCAGCATTAATGGTTTACAATCTCAAACAACTTAAAAAGAATAAGTAGATTGCATGGTGTAAAATTTCTGTGTAGTCCTGTTTCCTCTATGAAATCAGCTCTGTCCCCGCGCATCCTGTGTGTGAGGACCCAGGTGGGGACCCTGGGCTGAGGAAGGAAGAGAAAGAACAGGGCCACATTGACAGATGGGAACCCAGGGAGGAGCAAGCCCAGTTCAAGCCCAGTTCTGACTGCGCTGACAAGGGGCCTGGCCTGGTGCCGGCTAGGTCAGAGGTCAGGCTTCTGGAGGAGTTAAAGCAGCCAGGACCCCGCCCCCAGCAAGTCGTGGAACACTCCTGCCACGCCGGGCCCAGGCTGAGGGCTCCATGTGCTGGTCACGACAGCCTGGGGGCTGCACCTTTTGTACCACTTTAATACACGAGGCTCCCGTGGTCCCAGGGAAGTGCCTTGTTCAAGGCCACTCCATAACAGTTGCCTCAAGTGGATTCAAACCCAGGCTTAGCCAACTCAAGCTCTTGTTCTCAAGCCATACTCTGCATCAGAATTACCCAGGGGAAAGAAAAGTCACCCAGAGATGTTGGTAAAAAATGCAGAATCCAGAGCCTCACTCATCCCCTCAGATTATGATCCAAGAGTTACGGGCTAGAGAAGAAATCCTCCTTTAACAAGTATTCAGGTGATTCTGTTAAGAGCTGTCCAGTGCACCTTGGGTACAAATAAGGAGGGTTTAACAGTTGGAACGTTCACCAGAATGGCCCCAGAATAACTAGAGCTAAGATTAACTCAATATTTACTAAGTACCCGGCACTGCTCTGAAGGCAGATTAACTCACCGAATGCCCCTAGCAAACCCATGAAGAGGGAGCCATCTCTATCTCCACCTTATATTACATTATATTATAATAATATAACAAATAAGTATAAATAAATAATATTTATTCTATTGTAAATGAGGAAAGGGAGTAATAGAAATTGAGGTTGGGGAGGACCTCTCTGACATATTATAGATGAGGAAATTGAGGTCAGTGCCACAGAACTTTTGATGGACAGGGTTAGGGACCAGGCCTCTGAATTTCCATGCTAAACATCCTCTTGAAACATGTGCTAAAGGAGCCCAGGAGAGAGTGACCAGTGCTTCCTGGGATGCTGGCTGTGGAGAGGGCAGTCAGGGAGAGCTCTGGGAAGACACACGAGCTAGGACTCCCAAGTGCAGAAGTTGGCCCACGGAGAAGTCAGGAGAGGGCACTGCAGACGGAGATAATAAAACTGGCAGAGGCCTGGGCAGGCAGAGGTTGCCGTCCATGGAGTGTGAAGACGTGTGTGAGATTGTGGAGAAGGGAGTGGCCACAGGTGGTGCTGGAGGGGAGCCTACTGATCCCAAAGTCTGGGGGTTGGGCCCGGCCACCTGCGCTTCAACATGTGCTCCGGGTGATGCCGATGCTTGCTGGAGTGTGAGGTCCTCTGAGCTAGAGCATCTCGAGACAGGTCTTCCTCGTGGCCTCAGTTTCTGGGGGTTTTTCTTAGTCTCCTGGCTGACTTCTCCAGGTCACTCCACACACATAATCACTAGGTTGGCACAGGGGAGTGGAGGGGGAGGAAGGCTGGATTCAAAAAGTGCTTCCGTTTTGAAAACAATGATTCCCAGGACAGAAGCACTTCCGCAGCGAGACATCCTAAGTGAGCATGGCAGCAGGGGCCTGCTTGACCCACCCAAGGGTGCTGGAGAGTGGGCACAAGTGGTCTCTTAAGCAGACTCATTTCCAGCTCCACTGTTTCCGAGTGGGGGCTTCTGGCAATACCTCAAACAGGTTAAGTACAGCGACAAATGTTTGTAGCTGTCAACCTCCTCACCCTTAAGAGCTGGAGTGTAACCCCCAGCACTCTGCTCCATTCTTTGCCTGGTCCCCCAACTTACTGCTCCAGCCATGTGGGCCTCCTGCCTGTTTGCAGATGAGGGGAGGCTGCTTCTTACTCAGAATCGTGGTCTCTGCCCTTCCCTCTGCCTAGAGTGTTTTTTTCCAGGCTCTATCACTTTCTACAAGTCTCTGTTCCAATGCCCCCTCATCAGAGGAGCCTCCTTGGCCACTCAAGCAAAAGTGGTCACCCATCCCCACCCCATTCTACTTACCCTATTTGGTTTTATTCCACTGGACAGTACTCGACATATTTGTTTATTATATACACCCACCTCATCCAGGATGTTAGTTCCATGAAAGCAAAGACATTTTTGTTTACCACTAAAAACCCTAGCTGCTAGAACAATACCAAGTACATAAGGACTAAATACATCTTTGTTGAATGAAAAATGTATGAGGTCTTTGTGACATCCTTGGCCAAGGTGAGCAGCTGCATTGGGCAGCAGAGACACAACTTTGGGATTCTTGCCTTGAGCCAAGGATGAGGCCTGGGGCTACAGTCTAGGTCAGAGACACCTACTGATCATTCATTCGTTTGTTAATATTCCTAAATGTATATTGAGTAAACCCCTACTAAGTACAAGGCTCTAAAGTAGGTGCAAGCGATACTGATTACGAAACGCAAGCAGTGCCCTTGACACCCTAGAGCTTACAGTCCAAATACTACAAAATAATCACACAAACGAAATATAAATGTGCACCAAGGAGAGGTACCTGGTGCCCCAAATCTCTCTAATGGAAGGACCTGATCTAATCTGGGTTGATGGGGAGAGTTTCCCTGAGGAAGTGTAGGATGAGCAGGAGTTAGGAGGTAGAGAGGAGGAAAGATGATGGGGGAGAACATTCCAGACAGTGGGAGCAGCATGGGCAAAGGTCCTGTGGCAGGAGAGGGAGCCTGGTGAGTGTGAGGGAACAGGAGGAGGCCAGGGTAACTGGAGCAGAGAGAATGATGAAGAGGGTGACCTGAGAGTGCCTGGGAGGTGGGTGGGGGCTTAGAGGTCATGATTAAGGATTTTGCCTTGATGCTAAGAGTGATGTAGGACCACCGATGCATTTTAAACTGGGTCAGAGTGGGTAGATGGGTGGCATAATCAGATTTTTATTTTAAAAAATATCTCTTTGGCAATCCATTTGAATACATATATTGAACTCAGAATGTTATATATATAAAATAAGTGGTGGGTAAAACCGTGGAGCTGGACGCTTAGGTTCAAATCCCAGAATTACCAGTCATTACCTGTATATGCTTGGGAAAATTACTCAGTCTCTCTGCCTCAGTTTTGTTATATGTAAGATGGGGATAATATTAAGTACTTACTTCACAGGGTTGTTGTGAGGATTAAATTAGCTAAAACATATAAACAGCTTAGAACAGTGTCTACCTCACAATATGCATTTATAATTTAAGTTATTATTATTGTCCCCATTGAACAGATGAAAAACTGCAGCACAAAAAGTTAAACCATACATTCAAGGTTGTTAGGCACAATGACAGAAACATAATTCAAACCTTGTCTAACCCCTACATTATAAGACATCCCAGCAGCCAAGATAAATAAGACTGGCTGAAATTTTATTGAAATATTCCAGCAAAGTCATTAAACAAGATAACAACTCTGGGAGAGGGGAGGGAAATATATCTAGAGTTGCCGCAATATATTATCTAAAATGCCCAGTTTTCAAAAGAATTATGACAAATGCAAAGAAGCAAAAAGTATGGCCAATCAAGAAGAGAAACAGGAAACAGAAATTGCCTTTGAGAGGGTCCAGACAAAGACTTCAAAGCAGCTATAATAAATATGCTCAAAGAACTAAAGGAGACCATACTTAAAGAAGTAAAGGACTAGGTTAGGGCACACAGGCAGAAGTTAGAGTGAAGGCTGGGAGCCTAACAAAGGAAGAGACATTCTTAAAACCGGACAAAAGAGCATGAAAATGTTGGGCTGCTGAGAGAATAGGCCAGTAGCTCTCAACAGCTATATGCCTTCTCCACATTATATAGCTCCTTTCATAAATGGGTATTCTTTGCAACAGTTATGATTTTTTTTAAAGTCTAAATATGCTTGGTGTTGTCTCAGAAGATAAGAAAACATAATATATTTTAGATGGATTTCATCAGTAATGTGTAAAACTTAGCTATCTGGGAATTCACATAGGTGATAGAGATCAGTTCTGAGTACTTCTAGCTTAATGAGGTATGCTGGTTGCATTCTCCATGCCAGTATTAGTTAAAGGTGTGTACTACAAAGGAAAATGTGAATTTCCCTAAGTGCATGCCTACTCCTCTTAATCTTACTATTTAATACATTGGATACAATCATCATTAAAAATATGTAGATAAATCCACCAAGAGGATTTTGCTGCTTCAAGTGAAACTTTTGCTCCTAATTCTTAAAATGTGGAAAGCACTTTATGTGGCTAAATATTTTGATAACCAAGCTCTCTGGGAATTGCCTCATTTGGCTGTTGGATTTTGAGCAAAATCATCGAAGGGAAAAAAAAGTGTTGTTTAAAAACAAGGGCTTCCCTAGTGGCACAGTGGTTGAGAGTCCGCCTGCCGATGCAGGGGACACGGGTTCGTGCCCCGGTCTGGGAAGATCCCACATGCCGCGGAGCGGCTGTGCCCGTGAGCCATGGCCGCTGAGTCTGCGCGTCTGGAGCCTGTGCTCCACAACGGGAGAGGCCACAAGAGTGAGAGGCCCAAGTACGGCAAAGAAAAAAAACAAAAAAAAAAAAAACCAAGATACTAGATCGACTCATCCACCAGAGGGCAGACAGCAGAAGCAAGAAGAGCTACAATCCTGCAGCTTGTGGAACAAAAACCACATTCGCAGAAAGATAGACAAGATGAAAAGGCAGAGGGCTATATACCAGATGACAGAACAAGATAAAACCCCAGAAAAACAACTAAATGAAGTGGAGATGGGCAACCTTCCAGAAAAAATAATTCAGAATAATGATAGTGAAGATGATCCAGGACCTTGGAAAAAGAATGGAGGCAAAGATCTAGAAGATGCAAGACATGTTTAGAAAAGACCTAGAACCAGAAAACAATAAAATCAAATAAAAATTAAACAGATCTATAGGCTTCCCTGGTGGTGCAGCGGTTGAGAGTCCACCTGCCGTTGCAGGGGACATGGGTTCGTGCTCCGGCCCAGGAAGATCCCACATGCTGCGGAGCAGCTGGGCCCATGAGCCATGGCTGCTGAGCCTGCGCGTCCGGAGCCTGTGCTCCACAAAGGGAGAGGCCACAACAGTGAGAGGCCTGCATACCGCATAAAAAAAAAAATGACCTAGAAGAATGAAAGAACACCACCTAGAAGAATTAAAGAACAAACAAACAGAGAAGAACAATACAATAACTGATATGAAAACTACACTAGAAGGAATCAAGCAGAATAACTGAGGCAGAAGAACGGATAATTGACCCGGAAGACAGAATGGTGGAATTCACTACCGCAGAACAGAATAAATATAAAAGAATGAAAAGAAATGAAGACAGACTAAGAGACCTCTGGGACAACATAAAACGCAAAAACGTTTGCATTATAGGGATCCCAGAAAGAGAAGAAAGAGAGAAAGGACTCGAGAAAATATTTGAAGAGATTATAGTCGAAAACTTCCCTAACATGTGAAAGGAAACAGCCACCCAAGTCCAGGAAGCGCAGAGAGTTCCAGGCAGGATAAACCCAAGGAGAAACATGCCAAGACACATAGTAATCAAATTGACAAAAGTTAAAGACAAAGAAAAATTATTGAAAGCAACAAGGAAAAGATGACAAATAATATATAAGGGAACTCCCATAAGGTTAAGAGCTGATTTCTCAGCAGAAACCCTGCAAACCAGAAGGGAGTAGCATGATATATTTAAAGTGATGAAAGGGAAGTACATACAACCAAGATTACTCTACGTGGCAAGGATCTCATTCAGATTCGACAGAGAAATCAAAAGCTTTACAGACAAGCAAAAGCTAAGAGAATTCAGCACCACCAAACCAGCTCTACAACAAATGCTAATGGAATTTCTCTAACTGGGAAACACAAGAGAAGAAAAGGCACTATATAAAAAAAAAAACACATTACAATTAGGAAAATGGTAATAGTACATACATATTGATAATTACTTTAAATGTGAATGGATTAAATGTTCCAACCAAAAGACACAGGCTTGCTGAATGGATACAGAAACAAGACCCATATATATGCTGTCTACAAGAGACCAACTTCAAACCTGGGACACATACAGACTGAAAGTGAGGGAATGGGAAAATATATTTCATGCAAATGGAAATCAGAAGAAAGCTGAGGTAGCAATACTCATATCAGATAAAATAGACTTTAAAATAAAGAATGTTACAAGAGACAAGGAAGGACACTACATAATGATCAAGAGATCAAACCAAGAAGAAGATATAACAATTATAAATATATATTCCCCCAACATAGGAGCATCTCAATACATAAGGCAACTGCTAACATCTATAAAAGAGGAAATCGACAGTAACAAAATAATAGTGGGGGACTTTAACACCTCACTTACACCAATGGACAGATCATACAAACAGGAAATTAATAAGGAAACACAAGCTTTATATGACACAATAGACCAGATAGATTTAATTGATATTCACAGGACATTCCATCCAAAACCAGCAGATTACACTTTCTTTTCAAGTGCACATGGAACATTCACTAGGATAGATCACATCTTGGGTCACAAATCAAGCCTCAGTTAATTTAAGAAAATTGAAATCATATCAAGCATCTTTTCTGACCACAAAGCTATGAGATTAGAAATCAATTACAGGGAAAAAAATGTAAAAAATACAAACACATGGAGGCTAAACAATACGTTACTAAATAACCAAGAGATCACTGAAGAAATCAAGAGGAAATCAAAAAATACCTAGAGACAAACTACAATGAAAACACAACGATCCAAAACTTATGGGATGCAGCAAAAGCAGTTCTAAGAGGGAAGTTTATAACAATACAAGCCTACCTCAAGAAACAAGAAAAATCTCAAATAAACAATCTAACCTTACACCAAAAGGAACTGGAGAAAGAACAAACAAAACCCGAAGTTAGTAGAAGGAAAGAAATCATAAAGATCAGAGTAGAAATAAATGAAATAGAAACAAAGAAAACAATAACAAAGATAAATAAAACTAAAAACTGGTTCTTTGAGAAGATAAACAAAGTTGATAAACCATTAGCCAGACTCATCAAGAAAAAGAGGGAGAGGACTCAGATCAAGAAAATTAGAAATCAAAAAGGAGAAGTTACAACAGACACTGCAGAAATGCAAAGCATCCTAAGAGACTAGTACAAGCAATTCTATGCCAATAAAATGAACAACCTGGAAGAAATGAGTAAATTCTTAGAAAGGTATAACCTTCCAAGACTGAACCAGGAAGAAATAGAAAATATGAACTGACCAATCACAAGTAATGAAAGTGAAATTGTGATGTAAAATCTTTCAACAAACAAAAGCCCGGGACCAGATGCTTCACAGGTAAATTCTGTCAAACATTTAGAGAAGAGCTAACACCCATCCTTCTCAAACTCTTCCAAAAAATTGCAGAGAGAGGAACACTCCCAAACTCATTCTATGAGGCCACCATCACCCTGATACCAAAACCAGACAAAGATGCTACAAAAAAAGAAAATTAAAGACCAGTATCACTGATGAATATAGATGAAAAAATCCTCAACCAAATACTAGCAAACAGAATCCAGCAACACATTAAAAGGATAATACACCATGATCAACTGGGATTTATCCCAGGGATGCAAGGATTCTTCAATATATGCAAATCAATCAATGTGATACACCATATTAACAAATTAAAGAATAATAACCATATGATCATCCAATAGATGCAGAAAAAGCTTTTGACAAAATTCAACACCGATTTCTGGTAAAAACTCTCCAGAAAGTCATCATAGGGGAACTCTCCCTCAACATAATAAAGGTCATATACAACAAACCCACAGCAAACATCATTCTAAATGGTGAAAAACTGAAAGCATTTCCTCTAAGATCAGGAACAAGACAAGGATGTCCACTCTAACCACTATTATTCAACTTAGTTTTGGGAGTCCTAGCCACAGCAATCAGAGAAGAAAAAGAATAAATGGAATACAAATTGGAAAAGAAAAAGTAAAATTGTCACTGTTTGCAGATGACATGATACTATACATAAATTATCCTAAATATGCTACCAGAAAACTACTAGAGTTAGTCAATGAATTTGGTAAAGTTGCAGGATACAAAATTAATGCACAGAAATCTCTTGCATTCTTATACACTAACAAGGAAAGATCAGAAAGAGAAATTAAGGAAACAATCCCATTCACCATTGTAACAAAAAGAATAAAATACCTACGAATAAACCTACCTAGGGAGACAAAACACCTGTATACAGAAAACTATAAGACACTGATGAAAGAAATTAAAGATGATAAAAACAGATGGAGAGATATACCATGTTCTTGGATTGGAAGAATCAATATTGTGAAAATGACTATACTACCAAAAGCAATCTACAGATTCAATGTAATCCCTATCTAATTACCAATGGCATTTTTTTTTACAGAACTAGAACAAAAATTCTCACAATTTGTATGGAGACACAAAAGACCCCAAATAGCCAAATCTGTCTTGAGGGAAAAAAACGGAGCTGGAGGAATCAGACTCCCTGACATCAGACTATACTACGAAGCTACAGTAATCAAGACATTATGGTACTGGGACAAAAACAGACATACAGATCAATGGAACAGGATAGAAAGCTCAGAGATAAACCCACGCACCTATGCTCTGCTATCCAACTATAATTAGTTGTATATTCTTGCCAAAGGAGGCAAGGATATACAATGGAGAAAAGAAAGTCCCTTCAATAAGTGGTGCTGGGAAAAGTGGACAGCTACATGTAGAAGAATGAAATTAGAACACTCCCTAACACCATACACAAAAATAAGCTCAAAATGGATTAGAGACCTAAATTTAAGACTGAACACTATAAAACTCTTAGAGGAAAACATAGGAAGAACATTCTTTGACATAAATCACAGCAAGATCTTTTTGATCCACCTCCTAGAGTAATGGAAATAAAAACAAAGATAAACAAATGGGACCTAATGAAACGTAAAAGCTTTTGCAAAGCAAAGGAAACTACAAACAAGACAAAAAGACAACCCTCAGAATGGGAGAAAATATTTGCAAATGCAGCAACGGACAAAGGATTATTCCCCAAAATACATAAGCAGCTCATTCAGCTCAATATTATAAAAGCAAACAACCCAATCAAAAAATGGGCAGAAGACCTAAATAGACTTTTCTCCAAAGAAGACATACAGATGGCCAAGAGGCACATGAAAAGCTGCTCAACATCACTAAGTATTAGAGAAATGCAAATCAAATCTACAATGAGGTATCACCTCACACCAGTTAGAACGGGCATCATCAGAAAATCTACAAACAACAAATGCTGGAGAGGGTGTGGAGAAAAGGGAAGCCTCTTGCACTGTTGGTGGGAGTGTAAATTGATACAGCCACTATGGAGAACAGTATGGAGGTTCCTTAAAAAACTAAAAATAGAATTACCATATGACCCAGCAATCCCACTACTGGGCTATATCCAGTAATTCCAAAAGACACATGCACCCCAATGTTCATTGCAGCACTATTTACAATAGTCAGGTCATAGAAGCAACCTAAATGCCCATCACAAACGAATGGATAAAGAAGATGTGGTACATATATACAATGGAATATTGATCAGTCATAAAAGGGAACACAATTGGTTCATTTGTAGAGATGTGGATGGAACTAGAGACTGTCATACACAGCGAAGTAAGTTAAGTCAGAAAGAGAAAAACAAATATCATATATTAATGCATATATGTGGAACCTAGAAAAATGGTACAGATGAACTGGTTTGCAGGGCAGAAATATAGACATAGATGTAGAGACCAAACGTATGGACACCAAAGGGGGAAAGTGGTTGGGTGGGGGTGTGGTGGTGTGATGAATTGGGAGATTGGGATTGACATATATACAATAATATGTATTAAATTGATAACTAATAAGAACCTGCTGTATAAAAAAATAAATAAAATTAAATTTAATAAAGAAAACAAGACTACTTTTATTCACTGTTGCCTTTTTTTGTATGCAACAGTCTAAGAGCAGGGTCTCCTTATAAACAATAAAACAAGATCATAGGGACTTTCCTGGTGGCGCAGTGGTTGAGGGTCCGCCTGCCGCTGCAGGGGACACGGGTTCGTGCCCCGGTCTGGGAAGATCCCACATGCCGCGGAGCGGCTGCTCCCGTGAGCCATGGCTGCTGAGCCTGCGCGTCCGGAGCCTGTGTTCTGCAACAGGAGAGGCCACAACAGTGAGAGGCCCGCGTACTGCAAAAAAAAAAAAAAAAAACAAAGAAAACACCAAGATCATAGCTATATTTGATATTAAAAATAAATTATTAAAAACTTCTTTTTAAATTAGTAATTTAATAACAGCTCTAAATAAACATGTTTTGGTTTTACTCTAAAAAAGAGAAATAATAGAAGCTGTAATTATAATGTCTCATTGAATAGAGCATAACAGTAGAGAGATAGGAATTACCAAAAAAAGAATCAGGTGGAAATTCTGGAGTTGAAAATGTAATAACTGAATTGAAAGACCTCACCAGCAGGAGTCAGCAGTAGATTTGTGCTGGCAGAAAAAAATAATTAGTGAATTTGAAGATAGATTGATATAGACTGTACAATGAAGAACAAACAGGAAAAGAAAAGCAGAAATTAAAATGAAGAGTTGCTTAGAGGCATGTGAGGTACCACCAAGTCTACCAATGTATACATAATGGGAGTCCAGACAGATAGGAGAGAAAAAAAGGGACACAAAAGCAAAGAGAATATCTGAAGAAACTGTGGCCAAAAAACTTTCCAAATTTGTTAAAAAACATTAAATGTGCAAGAAGCTCAGTGAAATCCAAACAGGATAAACTCAAAAAGATCTACGTTAGACACACTATATTCAAACTCTTGAAAGGTGAAGACAGGGAGAGAATGTTGAAAGCGGCAAGAAAGCAGCAATTCATCACTTATACGCGATCATCAATAATATTAACAGCTGATTTCTCATCAGAAACTATGAAGTTCAGAGGGCAGTGGGATGTCATATTTAAAGTGCTGTGAGGGGAAGGAAAGAATTCTATAGCAAGTAAACCTATATTTTTACATGACAAAATTTTGTATAAAGGAAATTCTAAGAAAACCATTAAAGTCTATTACAATGAATGAGTTTGCCAAGTCTGCAGGATACAAGGTATACAAATCAGTTTTATTTCTCTACACTAGCAATGAACAATATGAAATAAAATTAATAAAACAATTCCATTTACATTAGTATCAAAAGGGAAAAATACTTAGAAGTAAATTTTACAAAATACATACAAGACTTTTGCTCTAAATTCCTAAATAAATGGAACAACATTCAATGGTGATGAATTAGAAGACTTAATATTAAGAAGGCAACAATCCTCAATTGATCTATAGAGTCAATACAATCCCTAACAAATCCAAGTTATCTGTCTTCCAGAAATTGACAAGGTGACCCTAAAATACATATGGAATCTCATGGGACCCCAAATAGTCAAAACAATCTTGAAAAAGAAGAACAAGGTTGAGGACTTGCACTTCCTGAATTCAAAATTTACCCCAAAGTTACAGTGATCAAGACAATGTAGTACTGGCATAGGATAGATAGAAAGATCAATGGAATAAAGTCGAGAGGTAAGAAATAAACTCCTACATTGATCATCTATTGATTTTCAACATTGGTCCCAAGAAAATTCAATGGGGGAAGAAGAGTCTTTTCAACAAATGATGCTGAGACAACTGGATTCCTTTGCCTCACACAAAGGAATGAAGTTGGATCTCTACCTCACATCGTCCACCAAAATTAACTCAGAATTGATAATAGATGTAAATGTAAGAGTTAAGCGTATAAAACTCAGGAAAAAAAAGGAGTACATTTTCATGACCTAAAGTTAGGCAAGGCCTTCTTATACATAATACCAGAAACGTTTGGTAGATTAAAAAAAAAAAAAAAAGATAAACTGCACTTCATTAAAAGTAATAACTTTTGTGCTTACAAAGGGCATCATCAAGAAAGTGGAAAAGACAATACAAGGAATGAGAGAAAGTATTTGCAAATCACAAATATAAAAAAGGACTAGTATCCGGAATATATAAAGAACTCTTCCACTCAAAAATAAAAGACAAATAACCCAATTTAAAAATGGGCTAAAAACATGAATGAATAGACATTTCTCTGAAGAAGATAAACAAATGACCACTATCACATGAAAAGATGCAACACCATCCACCATTAGGAAACTACAGATCAAAACCATGAGACATCTCTTCCCACCATTAGGATGGCTGTAGTAAAAAAGACAGACAATAACAAGAACTAGCAAGGATGTGGTGAAATTGTTACTCTTGTACATTGGCAGTGGGGATGTAAAATGTGCAGTCACTTTGCAAAAGAGTCAGGCAAGTCCTCAAAAGATTTTGTGTTTACACAAAGTTGCCATATGACGCAGCAATTCCACTTACAGGTACATACCCAAGAGAAACTGAAACATATGTCCACACAAAAAATCGTGTACAAATTTTCATAGCAGCATTATTCATAGTTAGGCAAAAAGTGCAAACAACCCAAGTGTCCATCAACTAATGAATGGATTTTTTAAAATGTGGTATAGCTATATGATGGAATATAATTAATTCAGCAATAAAAAGGAGCGAAATATTGACGCAGGTTCCAACATGTATGAGCCTTGAAAACATGCTAAGTAAAAGAAGCCAGTCACAAAAGACCACATATTATATGATTCCATTTATAAAAAATGTCCAGAAAAGGCAAATCTATAGAGACAGAAAGTAATTTAATGCTTGGTTAGAATTGAGGAGGTTGAGAGGAAATGAAAAGTGGTATGAAGAAATTAAGAGTGCTAATGGGTAAAGGGTTTACATTTGTGGTGGTAAAAAGTCCCAAATTATTTGAGGGGATGATTGCACAACTCTGTGAATATATTTAAAACCACTGAATTTAAAAGAGCCAATTGTGTGGTATGCGAATTATATCTCAAGAAAGCTGTTAAAAAAAGAAGTTTCACCTTTGCCATGTTTAGAGTCAGATTGTTTTCAGATAGCTTCTTTTTTTTTTTTTTTTTTTTTTTTTTTTTTTGCGGTACGCGGGCCTCTCACTGCTGTGGCCTCTCCCGTTGCGGAGCACAGGCTCCGGACGCGCAGGCTCAGCGACCATGGCTCACGGGCCTAGCCGCTCCGCGGCATGTGGGGTCTTCCCGGACCGGGGCACGAACCCGCGTCCCCTGCATCGGCAGGCGGACCCTCAACCATTGCGCCACCAGGGAAGCCCCCTTCAGGTAGGTAGCTTCTTAATCATCACAAGATAATTGCCCTGGCTCCAGGCATCACATTTTCATGGGACAATGTCTAGAAGAAAATAAAAATGTGTGTGTATGTGTGTGTGGGGGGGGTGGTTCTTTCTCATGCTTTCTTTTAAGGTCAAGGAAACCTTTCCCAGAAGCCCTCGGGCAGATTTCCTCTCACAACTCATTGGCAACAACTGGGTCTCAGGTTCACCATTAAAATAAGGAGACTACCACTTCTCTGCTCAGAACTATGTAAGGGTTTCCCCTTAGAGAGCCAAAGTCCTATGATGGCCCAAAATATCCTACATGACTGAAGCCCTCCTCTTCTCCCCCATCATTACTACTCTACCACAACCTCTCTAGAAATTATGGAATCTCTATTATGGCAACTCTAAGTAGGTTTCAGCACATTCCATCAGCAGCTCAGGCCTGATGGATGGCCTGATGGGTGTTTAGACCTCAGCTCAATCTTTGCAAGTCCATCTATACCCTTTACCCTGAGACAGGGATCTGCCTTGCTTAGAAGGCCATGTTTCCTAAGCGGGGAAGTGTCTTTTAACCCCAAGAAGTTTTAACATTGTTAATAGAAATAATGAAGTAAACCATACTCACATTGAATACTTTTTGTGTGTTTGGTTCAGGAATATTTATGTATATTCGGTATTTTTAAAGTACTAGTAATGTTTAAAATTATTTGGCATATTGGAGTGTACAAGAGATCAATTTATGATTCCAATTAAAAATGTAATTGAGTAATTGATTTAGATTTATGATTTTATATTAAAAAGTGTGATATTTTTAAAATTAATTTACTTTTGGCTGTGGTGAGTCTTCGTTACTTCGCATGGACTTTCTCTAGTTGCAGCAAGCAGGGGCTACTCTCCTTTGCGGTGTGCGGGCTTCTCATTGCGGTGACTTCTCTTGTTGCAGAGAATGGGCTCTAGGCGTGCAGACTTCAGTAGTTGTGGCATGTGGGCTCAGTAGTTGTGGCTGGCAGGCTTAGTTGCTCCATGGCATGTGGGCCCTTCCGGGACCAGGGCTCAAACCTGTGTCCCCTGCATTGGCAGGTGGATTCTTAACCACTGCGCCACCAGTGTAAGTGATTTTATTAAGTTTGTAAACTGATTTGAAACATGTAAGAAGCCTTAAAAGTCACCATATTGCAAGTATTACTTATATATTTAAGTTTTATTTATTAGATAATGAAAGTACTCAAAAATAAAATCAACTATATTAAATTTAATAGTGCAGTTTGATATGTTTAAGTTAATTGCAAAGGCCCCCTAAAATTGATGATTAAAGTCTGCTAGATCTAGAGGTAGAATAAAGATTTATAAGTTGAACTTCACAGTTTAAAGAACTAGGTTTTTAATTTCTAACCTTAATATGTTTAATACTAAATGCAAATTTTAAAGTAACCAAAAATAGTCTTTTCTGTTTATAAAAGTCATCCTCAGGGAACACACACTGATATTTTTGGGAGTAGGCACATGACCCACCAGAGCCAATGACATGCGAGAAAATGTTTGCCAGAATTCCTGGAAAGGTGAAGTTGGTTTTCTCTCCTTTCTACAAGGGCTACCAGGGTATATCTTCTCTCTTCCTTTAGTCAATAGTGTAGATGATATGAAGTACAGAACAATGGGACCATGGTGTACAGAGGAGAACCTGGACCTATTTTTGTGATGGGGCAATTGTGGAGCCAGAGGAAAAGCTAAACAACACAGCATTGTGAGATCAAAAGAAATTAGGCCTTTGGTGAGTTCATTTGAACTGCTGGAGCAACTCTTACCTGAACCCACAGTAAACTCTTTGGTTACATCGTTCTGTAAATCCCCTTTTTTGCACACATCTCAGGCAGGGCAGTTTGATTCAGTTGGATTCCCTGAAGGTGTCCTGATGAGTAAAAGGAGTCAGTGTAATGTTGTGTATTGAGCCTGGATTTGGATTCGGGTATATCTGGATTCAAACCCTGACATAGCACCCATGGACAATACCTCTCTTTTCTGGATGTCAGTCCCCTTTTGAAAAAATGGCAGTAACCTCTTTACCCAGATACCAAAAGTGCCCAGCATAGTGCCTCTCAAACTCTGTAGGTGACTAAGAAATATGCTCATTTAACATGTTCTATTTGCTGGGGACCAATCAGGAACAGAGCCCCTGCATCATGGATAAATCTGTTCCTTTTCCTTTTATTTTTATATGCTCATGTCATAGGTACCCCCAATAGCAATTTTGCAGCTGAACTGAATCTCTTCCTCCCGTCCACTGGGTACAAAGTTACCTCACTTCCCAGGACTCCAACACATTTTGCTCCTCTACCAAGATCCCTTTGTTTTATGTTGTAGTTATTTGTATGCTTGGTTTATTGACTCCGCTACACTCAAGAGTATCTTGCTGACAAGGAGCATGGGAACTGGTACACCATAGGTACTTAATAAATACTTGATGAATAAATCAATTAGTTTATATCCAAAGCCCTTGAAACTCTCATCCTGTCTGTTTTCTCATAAATAAAATAGTGGCTATAGCTGCCTACTCTTGATTGATTTTTCTTGCGCACGAATGCCTGCTCTTATTCCCTCAAGCTAGAAGTGGCATACCCTTTCCCAGCTCTCCTGTTTGATCATCCATTTCTCTAGCGGGATCCTGAAGTTGTTGATGATGAAGGGACTAAAACCATAGCAAGCAAACAGCTGATATGGCAGCATCCATCACTGGCTTCATTTTGCTGCCTTGGCTTTGCTTGTGGATGAGTTTGAGATACACTATTAACTTTGATGCTTCACTGGAGGGCTGTTCTGTGCCTTTGATAATGAGATTTGGCAGTTCTTCTCTGTTCTCACCAGGGCTGGAGCTGAGCCTGTTGGTTCCAGGCATCTGATTAAATTGTCCTCTGAATTTGTCTTTAATTCTCAAACATGAGTAAAATCAAGTCATTTGGGGGGCAGTTTCCTTCAGCCACCTCTGTACCCATTTAGAAATGTGTTTAGTGCAAGAAACAGACAATTTGACTCTGAAGGCTATAATCCAATAGAGATTTATTGTTCTAATATAATGAGACCAGAGATAGGTGGCTGTTGGTTTTGGTTCAGCAGCTCAGCTGTGTCAGGACACATATCTTTGTGATTTTCTTGACCTTTCCCTCATGGTAACAAAATGGTGGCCATTACACCAACCATCGTGTCTGTGTTCAAGGCAGAAGAAGAAAGCAAAAGCTTTAAGAACCCCCAAATCCACCCTACACCCAAGTCAGCAGAATTTTGCATAGGTCTCATTCATCAGAACTGTGGCATGAGGCCACCCTTAGCTGGGAAAGTGGGGAACAGGACTGTTGAGATTGGCTAAGACCAGTTGTGATCCAAGCCATGGGTCTGGGTACACAATCTTCCTGGGTATGGCTACCTCAACCTTCAGGTGCTACTGCTATTGTGTTTGGGGGATGGTGCTTGTAGTTGCAATTTTTAATGTTTTATTTAAAACCTATATTGGCTGGGCCTCCCTACCTCTTGAGATCTTAATAAGATTTGCTAGAACCCTTGGCTCCTAGCCTTGTTAAAGATTTCCTTAAGGTATCTGTGAATTTCCAGGGTGGGGTAGGAGTATGATTGACACCCTCAATGTCAATTCTGGCTTCGAACTCCTGCTTCCCCAAGTGTTATCTCTGCTTCAACATGGGTGCCTTCAAATGTTCCCATACTGCTCAATCCTCTATACCATTACCACCATCCCCTGCCAAAGGAAAGAAAACCAATCCACACAAAGAACCTGTTAAAAGAGCAGACTTTAATAAACTGTGGGAGTGATAGAGAGGAGTTGCACTGTACAGCATTCTGTAAGCAAGGTTGCATTTCGGTACCCAACAATGTTCTTGAACTCCAATCGGTCTCCTAGCGACAGGGGCTTCCTCCAGGCCTTTTGCCCTCCACAGCTCAGGCCCAACTGTCTCTGCAGCAAATCCCCTTCCCTCCTCCACTTTCTTCTCTCTCCTTTCCAACCCCCTTCCTGGGAAAAAGCACACATCTCAGGCAGGGCAGTTTGACTTTTCCTCATTGGTGCCCTGACCCTGCCAACACTTAAGCCCTCACTTTCTACCCTTAGTTATTTCCCAAGGTATCTTCCCCACTCCTACTCCCCACAAAAGAAGTTCTGATGCCAAACGTGAATACAATTTTGTTTTGCTACATGCCCAACTTTAGTTATGGGTGGTAGAGGGCTCAATTAATTCCTGAATTTCAGCAGTTGATGGGGATCGGGTGAGACTAGACCAGAATACACTGGTTTGAAACTATTTTGTCCTGACCACCTTGAGAAAGGAACAGCTTACCCTAGTCTACATCACTCACGAGGTTCTCTTTGCTGATACTTACGGCAAAGCTCAGCTAATCATAAAAGTTTACCATGCCCCTCTTTGTCGTGGTGTTCTGTATGCATATACCTACTCAGGGTGAGATTACAAAGGGTTTTCACCTTTTTGCTTATATGCAATGAGCATGAAAAATAACACATTAATTTGCATATATATTATATACACACACTATATATACTTCAACAAATATTTCTCTTCTCTCTGCCATGATCCTCATACCACTTTGTTCTAATTAGCTGAATTAAGGAAGATGATGAGGGTGGTTTGGGGGCCAATATGTCTCTGAGTTCCAACCCTCAGTCTTCTCTAACCCAGTTACAATAGTTAGGATTGTTGGTTGTAAATAACAGCAACGCTGCTCCGCCTGCAAGTTTGCTTAAGGGAAAATAATTACAGGATAGAAACCTTTCTCCTGGAGCTCCAAGGACAAAGGCATGGCACAGATTTGGGACCCAGGCCTCCAAGAAACTTTCTTCCCATGTTACTCGCTGCATCTCTGCTATACTTGTCCTTCTCTGCCACGGCCACCAAGAACCATAATGTTTTTAGAGCTCCTCCATTCAAGAGATCAGCCCAAACTAAACTCTTGGTCCCAAATCTATATTTCCAGGAAAGAGACTGGTTCAGCCAGGATCAAGAGTCTACCCCTGGTCCAATCAGCTATGGGGGCTGGGGTGGGCTGGGGTCACATTGCTTAAACATGACAGCCTGTGTCATACCCTATGGTTTGGGTGAACGGTCTCCACAGAAAGTTAGGCAAGGCATTCCCAAAACTGTCCTCTGTACTCAAGAAACACTAAACCCCTCTCCTCCCCTGTCTCCAACACATCAGACATTTTTACTTCTGTAGTTGTGGATGGACAGACATGGGACCTTTCATCCCCACCTAAGGAGCTGGACTGGCCACAGAGAGGCTTCTGGTGTGTCCCCTTACCCCTCCATACCTCGTCAACATCTAAGCAGCTGAATTAGTTCCAGTACAAACATGTGAAAGCCATCCAGCATCTCCCAATTCTGAAGAGAGCAATGTTTATTCATGTGTAGTGGACACAGTGGATTGGTTTGATTATAATCTAGACTAGCTAACAAACTTAACAATTTAGATGGAATGAGAAAATTCCAAAATGAACAAAAATAACAAAACTGACACAAGATGGAACAGAAGATATGAGTAGCTCTATAGCTGTTAAAGACATTGAGTTTGTTAACGTAAAACTTCCCACAAAGAATATTCTACCTCAAGTAGTTTTGCTGGTGAATTCTAACAATATCTAGCTGAACCTACTTCCAGTGTGACTTTCTCTACTGCAGCGAATGGAAAGCTAGGAACACATGTCTCAGACTCTTGTGCAGCTAGAGATTTGGATGTAATTTCATCTGACCCATCAGATGCACTTGTGCAAGACTTAAATGTAGAACTGAGTGAGGTGGGGAGGGGGGCAGGACACAGGCATTTACTTTGCCCACGTGGGTCACAGCGAAGGCAATATGGTTCTGGAGCCAGCAAGCAGAACAACTGTTTCTCACTTTTTTTTTTTTAATAAGTGGCTGCGTTGGGTCTTCATTGCTGCACGCGGGCTTTTCTCTGGTTGCGGCAAGCGGGGGCTACTCTTCGTTGTGGGGCACAGGATTCTCATTGTGGTGGCTTCTCTTGTTGGGAGCACGGGCTCTAAGTGCACGGGCTTCAGTAGTTGTGGCACACGGGCTCAGTAGTTGTGGCTCGCGGTCTCTAGAGCGCAGGCTCAGTAGTTGTGGCGCACGGGCTTAGTTGCTCTGTGGCATGTGGGATCTTCCTGGATCAGGGCTCGAACCCGTGTCTCCTGCATTGGCAGGTGGATTCTTAACCACTCCACCACCAGAGAAGCCCTGTTTCTCACTTCTGCAGGCAGCTTCCTCATTGTGGTAGGGACAGTAACTTGCTTGGTGGCCCAGTTCTGCAGCATGACTTTGGGAATCACTTCCAGAAGGTGAGCCTAGAGGTTGTTTCTCAATTCTTCCACAAATTCTGTAAGCCACTTACTACTCTGGTGTAGACTCCTTTCCGCACAAATTAGCAAGAGTAATTCTGTTCTCTGAAACTGACCAGCACATAATCTCTCAGGTCCATACCCTGGAGGTGCCTCTTCCAGGAAGCTTTCCTGGATTACTCATGGAGCTTCTGCTCCTCTGAGCTCCTGCAGCCTTAACCATCTGGGCTTTACATCTGCATTTGCTAGCTGCCTTGTATTATAAGTTCACTTTACTGAGACTGTAAGCTCCCTGAGGGCAGGACCTGCCACCACATGAGTGGTAATATTTATCATGGTGCTGTGTCCCTTAGCAAATGACTGGTGAGGAATGAACGAAAGACCAGGTTCTAATGAGATTACTGGGAAGCATGAAGGCTGTTAGTAAGATTTTTGTCCCAGAAAAAAGAAAAGAACATTTTGAGAAAATGGTCCCTTTTTGATCCATCCCCTTCCTCCTGTCTTGACTTTGGTTTTATAAAGCTACAGCAGCTATTTTATAACCATGCGAGTGATGACAAACCTGAGGACAAAAAGCCAACACAGCTGTATCAGTTTTTGCCAATTAAAAAAAATCCCCAACTGTAGTGGCTTAACACAGTAATCATTTATTTGCTCAGGATTCTGGGGGTCAGAAATTTGGGCTGGGCTCAGCAGGGATGGCTTACATCAAGGTCTCCCGGGGCCGAGGCTTAGAATTTTCACATCCTTACTTCCATTGCATTCTATTGATCAAAGACAGTAAGAGGCTGGCCCAGATTCAGAAGTTGGGAAAATAGACTCATCTCTTCATGGGACCATTTGTAATTGACTGGAACAGACAAGGATGATTGGACAGAAAGACAGAAAAATCTGGTCATAGAAAACACCTGTGAGATGCTCCACACTGCAGAACTGCCTTCCTCAGTCTTGACTATATGTTATAGGGAGATTTCCTTTTCTAAAAGGGCAGTCTTTTTCTTGCAGCCAAAAGGACCCCTAGCTTATGTATTAGAGGGAAGAAGAATATCTACTCATTGAACTGTTGGGAGATGAGATGAGATCTGCAAGCGTGTAAAGCGCTTGGTGGAGTTGCTAGGGTACAGCAAGCATGTGGTAAAAGTTAGCAGGTATTGGCGATTAAATGGCATTCTCAGCTTACATCCTAAACACAAGCCACTCCCATTGTGGGTTTTTATTAGCAACCACCAAAGGGGACACACATGTGCTGAGCCTGGGCCCCACAGGCCAGTTACTAGGGGTCAGTATGACTCTCAGCTGCCAGCTGCCGCAGAGAGCTTGTGTCCTATAGAGAACCTAAAGTCAAGGGTGCCGACAACTTCAGGCTCACAGAGAGGGGTTTCAGGTCCAGTTCCTGAGGAAACCACTACGTTGTCCAGATGGGGAAACTGAGGTCCAGGCAAGAGAAGTGGCACAGCCCAAGTCCTAGAACCCCGATCTCCAGACCCCAGCCCAGTGTTCTTATATCATTAAACTATGTCTTTCTGGAAACGGTGGGGTTTTCCCCTCAAGAATGGAAATTCTTGCCCTGAGGGTAAAGTGGCCACTAAAAGTCAAGCTGAAGGTAAAAGATTTTCCCAGGGATTGTGACTTGGTGGTGACACCAAAGTTTGGAGCTTCTGGGGAAATGTTCTGTTTCTTGAACTGGATATTGAATCTACAGTGAATTTTGTGAAATTCACTGAGCTGTGCACTGATTTGTGTTTGTTTTTTAATCTATGTTATATTTCAGTTCTTAAAAAACGTTTAAAAAATGCTTCCCCAAGATCTCAGCCTCACCAGAGGCTCACGGAAGGTGGACGCAGCCTGCTGTGACAGACAAGGCACTGGGTCAAAGCTCAGGAATTAGGTTCTAGACCAGCTTCGTTGCCTTGTCTTAACCTGTGTCAGTGTCCACTGCCCTCCTTCTGAAAGAGGAAATCGTACTTCTGCCAAATCCATGAGGTTGTGTGGAGGCAAATGAGATCATAGATGCGAACAAACTTTGAAGACAACTGGGAATGTGAGTTATGTGCTCTCCACGCCAGGGCTCATAGTTCTTCCATGAATTATTGTGGGGGGCAGTGGGAGGGGCCAAGGTGCTGGCTCACAAGGGAATTGGTGATCCAGCCCCTCCCACAAGCAAATTAAACCCTGTCTGGCCCTGGACTTCAAAGTCCTGTTTCTGCTGAGGGAGGCAAGTCAAAGCAAAATTAAACAAATGTGATTTCGCAGTGCTGCCAGCCGGGGGTGTGCTCTGTGGAGGCTGACTGCTGCCCTGCCCATGCACTGGCCTCAGTTCCCTTCCCTTGCAACTCCTGGAAGCCATACCACTGCCAGGAGCTGGGCCAGTGCCTCCTTTCCCTCCTTTCATTAGCAGCTCTTCCCAGAAGGTGGGAGCCAGCTAACCTCTGCTCCAGGCTGTCAGGCCCAGCGGGAGGGGAGACGGGCTCTCCAGGCCATCAGGCCAGTGTGGGGATTGTCAGAGGCCAAATTAAAGTGGCACAGTGGTTAAGAACCTGCCTGCCAATGCAGGGGACACGGGTTCGAGCCCTGGTCCGGGACGATCCCACATGCCATGGAGCAACTAAGCCCGTGTGCCACAACTACTGAGCCTGTGCTCTAGAGCCTGCGAGCCACAACTGCTGAGCCCACGTGCTGCAACTACTGAAGCCCGCACGGCCTAGAGCCTGCGCTCAGCAACAAGAGACGTCACCGCAATGAGAAGTCTGCGCACTGCCACGAAGAGTAGCCCCCGCTCACCACAACTAGAGGAAGCCCACGCACAGCAACGAAGATCCAATGCAACCAAATATAACTAATAAATTAATTAAAAAAAAATTCTCTAGCAATTTACGTCCTTGTCTCTCACGCCATTGGTGCCTATGAAATTGCAATATATGGGCCACATTAAGGGCTAAAAGAAAAACACTATGGCGTTGGGGAGGGGGAGGGTGGGTGGGGACACCAGCTGCTGCTGAGGCTGAGGGTGGGCTGACGGTGTGGGGGGTTCAGTTCCAGATCCAGTGGGCTCTGCAGCCCCTCCCCACATGCACACCCGCCCCCTTACTCTGCTCCACTCACCGCTATGTCTCACCTATAACACATTTACTTATTTGTTGCGGTCATTGTTTATTGCATGTCCAGCCTGCCCGTCTCCCTCACTGCTCACCCAGCCCACTCCCTGCCAGTGGCTGCAACACCCAGGACTCTGCCTGAAGATCCCCTCCAGCAGGCACAGCTCAGGCTGCACTTGGGCCGGGCCAGGGCATTCAGGTGATGCTGGAGAATGGGAGGTAGTGGACCAGTCTTCCCATCTTTCTCGCCCCTCGGGTGGGAGACTTCTCAGAGTCCCCGTGGAGGCGAACCCCTGTGCTCACAGTCACCTGCTGTTTCACTTCCTTGTGTGGCTTCTCTCCCTTTCCTGTTTCACTTCCCCGTCCCCTCCGGTGCTTCCTGTTCCTCTCAAACACCCCGTTAGCACTCAGATCCTAGACTCGGGGTCTGCTCCTGCCTGGACCAACCTAAGACAGTTAAGGTGTGTCTCAGTTGCTAGAACATAAACTCTACAAGAGCAAGGGTCTCTGTTTGACTCAGGGATTCAGCCCCCGCACCTAGAAGCGTGCCTGGCACATCAGAGGCTCTGCAAAAATATTTGAACAGATTGTTTATGCGTTGACTGACAATTCAACAGATCTTTAAGGAGTGCCTACTGCCAAGCTCTGCACCAGGCAGCTGGGACATTTGGGGAACAAGATAGATGCAAGTCCTGCCCCCTGGTACTCACAGTCTAGTGGGAGGAGAAAAATAGACAATCACTGCTGGTGGTCATTACCAAGACCAGGACACACAGAGGGCTGCGGAGCACAGAGGAGACCCTGGGTGCAGACAGTGGGGTGACAGCCTAGAGCAGGGTGGGCTTCAGGGGTCTGCAACATGTACAGTCACACGGGGCCCTAGCTTAGCAGGGCCGCAAACTTGGTTTAATGCTTTGCTGTTGCATCTTGAAATTCTTAATACATTTTGAACAGGGCCCCCATGCTTTTATTTTGCACCAGGCCCAGCAAATCACACATCTGGTACTTGCTGGTGTGGGGTCCACCCTGAGTCCTGAGAGGCTGCACGGTGGGCTGGGGGAATGCAAAGCACATGTTCCAGGCTCAGAGGTGAGAGAGAGCCTAGAACATTCTGGAAACTGTAGTACTTTGGTCCAGTTGGAGTGTAGAGGGCGCAGGGATGCCAGAGAAGGTGGTGGGCGCCAGATGTGAAGGACCGTGTGGGTGTTCCATGCTCAGGGCTGTAGACTTTATCCAGAGGGGTTCATTGTGGGGCAGGAGGGCTTGGGGCAAGACCAGAGGCAGAGAGCCCAGTTAGAGCAGCTTCCAAGGACCCAGGCTAGAGAGACAGGGAGAACCTGGCAGATCTGAACGACGTTTGGGAGTTAGAAGCCAGTTCTCAGTGACTGATTGCTATGGAGGGAGAAATTGCGCCAAAGTCTGTGTTCACCCAACACCTTCAAAGTGAGAGTCCCTCGGGAGTGGCTCCCACAGGCCCAGGCATCGCACCCCTCAGATGCTGGCTGGTGATGCACCCCAGCTCAAGCGGGGGAGATGGAACCCCTGTGGGGAGAGACTTGGCTCCGGCCTCTCCTTCCAGCTCAAACACAGGCTCCAAATGAGCTTTCTGCCCAGAACTGTAACGTTAAAAATGACCGTGGCACTGCCTCTGCCTCCCAGCACCTGATGCTGTGGGAGCCACAGAGGCCCTGGCGAGAGGGAGAGAGGAGCTGATAGACAACGGAGGGGCCTGGCTTGATACCACCTGGGTCCCCAGGATCAGACTGCTCGTTCCAGTGAATCCTGGAACAGAGAGTGTCAAAGCCAGACCGAAGGTTAGCCATAATCTCATCCAACCTCTTTCCCATTATATAGATGGGGAAAAAGGCCCTGCAGAGAAGGGTCTTCACAAGGGAGGGATGAAGCATCCCAGGCTCCTGACTTCTGTCTGGTGCTCCTTCCATCACCCGTGTTGCCTCCCTGACCCAGAGGATTTGGGAGGCACACAGCTCCATGTCACAGGATGCCTCAAGATGCTTTTGGCTTCATGGAACAGAAACCTTAACTCAAAATGCTTTAAACAGTGGTTCTCAAAGTGTGGTCCTCAGACCAGCCAGCGTCTGCATCACTGGGAACGTGTACAGAAATGTAAATTTTTGGCTTTGCCTACTGAATCAGAAACACCAGGGGTGCGGTCCAGCCATCTGTGATTTAACTGCGATGTTACTGCTGCTCAAGTTTGACAACATGAAGCAGTAAAGATGCCTCCTATATCACAAAGCAGGAGGCCCAGGGCTGGCTATTTCAGTGGCTTGATGGCTTTGTAAGGATCCAGCCCTCCATCAGTGCGTGGGCCTGTCTTCAGGCTTGGCCCCTCCCGGTCGCTAGGTGGCGCTTCCATTGACAACTTCACAACGCAAACATCAGGAAGAGCAGAGACTATGTTCTCTGGACAGTCTTTTTTTTTTGGCTGCACTGTGCGGCTTCTGGAATCTCAGTTCCCCCACCAGGGATTGAACCCGGGCCATGGCAGTGAAAGCCCAGAATCTTAATCACTAGGCCACCAGGGAACTCCCTGGACATCTCTTTTAATTAATAAGAAAACCTTTCCTAGAAGTGTTCCCCCCAACATCCCGCCACCACCCCCGCCAGACATCCTCTCACATCTCATTGGCCAGAAGTGTGGCATGTGCCCTTCTCAAACCAATCACTGCTTAGGAAAACAGAGTTCTAATGATTGGTTAGGAGTAATCTCCAGCTACAGAGAAGAAATATAACATAGTGATAAAAAGCGCAGATTCTTTGGCTCCTCCACCCTTCAAATCCTGGCTGCGCCATTTACTCGTTTCATGACCTTGGTCAAGTTACTTAACCTCTCGGTTTCTCAGTTTCCTCATCTGCAAAATGGGTATTATAATAACTCCCATCTCACAGAATTCTTGGGAAGACTAGGTGAATTCATATTTAAAAAACACATATAACAATACTTGGCTATACAAGAGTTTATTAAATAAATATACAGAGAGTTCTTTATCCTGATTTTTATTTATTTATTTATTTATTTATTTATTTATTTATGGCCCTGCTGGGTCTTCGTTTCTGTGCAAGGGCTTTCTCTAGTTGCAGCAAGTGGGGGCCACTCTTCATCGCGGTGCACGGGCCTCTCACTATCGCGGCCTCTCTTGTTGCGGAGCACAAGCTCCAGATGCGCAGGCCCAGTAGTTGTGGCTCATGGGCCTAGTTGCTCCACGGCACATGGGATCTTCCCAGACCAGGGCTCGAACCCGTGTCCCCTGCATTGGCAGGCAGATTCTCAACCACTGCGCCACCAGGGAAGCCCTATAGCTAACTATAGGGGTTGGGGATCATCCAGTAAAAGTATAGAGAGGACTTGTTCATTCTCTTGTTTTTTTTTTGGCAGGATATTCCATTATATGGGTATGCATAATAAGGTTATTTAAATTTCTTTGCTATTACAAACAGAGCTGCAATAGATGAACTTGTGGATATGTTGTTTCATGTGTGTGTGAGGATATACACTGGAAAACATCCTAGAAATAAAATTGCTGGGTTGAAGGATTTGTGTATTTGTAATTTTGATGGATCCTGCGACACAGCCCTCCACAGCAGTTACGCCAGTTTACACTCCCACCAGCAGCGTATGAGGTGGCTGCTTCCACACAGTCTCATCACCACAGTTCGCATTTCTCAAGTCCTCCTACCTTCATGGCAATTCACATGGATTGTTGCTCTCACTTGCCCAGAAGTGAGAAGTGAGGGTGATCAGTGGCTCAGATGAGAGCCGGGAATGAGGACCTGGTACAGCACTTCACAGTTTCCAGAGCACTTCCCTCCTATAGCAGACGATCCCTTGGGTGCCAGCTCCCAGTGTGATTTCACTCCCAGCAGCCGGCACCCATGTCTTTCAGAGGACTGCTCTTGGCCTGCATTTATGGAGAAGGAAGTGCCTGGAGATGTATGTATGCCTGAGAGGAAGTTACTTCCTCTAATCACTGATGAGTACAGGGGTATAAATACCCCAGCTCCTTTGCCCGCCAAATGTGACACCTCTGAGATGCCATCTACAGTAACTCCAGAACACTGTTGCCAGATCAGTCCAAAGTGGGACTTTGAGATGACACATCATTGCTTGACTTCTGTTCATCCTCTCTCTTGATTTTCCATCCTCTACCAGCTTTCCTGGGAATGCTTCACAGTAATTATAGTATATCATATCATGTCATCTTCTATTATATGGAATCTTTACTCTCACTGGAATCCTTGTCTCAGGGTCAACCTCTGGGGACCTAACCTGAGACACCTGCCATAGTCTCCTTCATGCTTCCTTGTCATTGTACCCATTATACAGATGAGAAAACAGATTGGGGAAGGGACTAGTTGGAAATTACAGAGTTATCAGGCAGCCCAGTTAGGGATGAGTGCCCAGGATGTCTAACTCCTCTTCCATGTTCCTTCAAAGGAAGGACGGAAGCTTTAAACCCGGGTGAGAAATGAAATTTGTCCCTTCCTCTTTTCTTACCTCCTGAGCACAGTGAATCTTCTGCAAACACCTGCCTGTGTGTGCCTTTCCCCACATGGCATGTCTGGGTCTCTGGACCTCTGCCTCATCTTGTCTCCCATGTGATTACGCTGCCTGATACTAAAATCAGCTCATCATTTCATGTCGGTCACATCCTGAATGCTGACTTTAACTATAATTGCAGCAGGCAGACCATAATACATTTATTTAACATACCTTGAATTAGGACCTCTTGCATATATTTGCATGAGATTTGCATCTATTTGATTGGACTGGAAAAAAATCAACAGATGTGGATCTTGAATCAGGCAGGCTGGAAAGGGGCTGAGCAGCACCCAGCTTGGCCCTGTGCCCGGGGCTGCCCTAATCAGTGGCTCAGCAGACCCTCCTCTCTGCTCTGCCCACAGGGATACCTGGGCAGGAGCTGGGGCTCTAATCTGAGTCTCTTCTCACCCCAGGACTCACCATGCCTAGGACTGGGGTGATGCCCCTCTGAGTCCAAATCCCCCTCCTACACATGTCACCCCAGACCATGCTCCGTGAAGGCCACCATCACCTCCGTCTTGTCGCTGCTGGATTCCCATAGGCTGTTGGATGAATGGATAAATGAACAAATGGACACACATGGTCTGGTCTATTTTCTAGATCCTGCCCCTTCCTTGCTCAAAAACTTGTGGTGGCTCCCTATGAACCCAGGATAAAACCCAGGGCTTCGTTCAAAGCCTTTCACATCTGATTACGAACGTATGAAGTACAAAGGCTGACTGCACCCTACCGTACCAGGCCTCTGACAATGATCCTGAAATCTGGCTTGGAGAGGTGAAGCGGTGAGCTGACTTCCCTGAGTCACACTGTTTCCCACTTCTCCTTCCCGCCTTCCTTCTGCACACCTGGTGAGAACATTTTGAGGTTCAGGCCTGGGGCCAAAGGCCCGGGTAGGGAGGGAAAGCCCAGAAATGATAGCGAGACCCCACCTGGGAGGGGGCTGGCAGGAGTCCCCAGTACCTGCAAGGAAGGAGTTAGGGTGAGCCTCAGGCCGGCGTCCTGAACCTGGCTGCACTTCCTAGATTGGGCCAGGAGGGGGCGGCAGCGTCCCTGGCTGCAGGTACCCGAGGCTCTCCGAGTTTCTGGGCAGGATGTGTCTGGGAGCTTCTGAACATGTAAGCCAGGCGTGGATGAGGGCATATGTTTGCAAGTGTGGGAGAGGGTCTGAGCATGCGACTGAGTGCCCTAACTGAGAATATGTGTGTCATGAGTGCATTTATTCATTCAACTCTGTCGCTCATTCACAAGTGTTTATCAAGCGTCCACTCTTCCCCAAGCCCTGCTCAGATGCTTAGGACACAGCAGTGAGCATGACGAATGTGGTCCCTGCCCTCATGAAGCCAGGGCTGGGTAGAGGGAAGACAAAGAAAAAAGCAAGCCAACAAACCAGTGACGTCACAGGGTGGGAAAGATGACCTCAGGTGGGGGTCAGGACTCATTTAGGCCAGGTGGGCGGAGAGCACCTCTCCAAGGAGGTGACACTGAAGCTGAGTCCAGAAGGACTAGAAGGAATCAGACAAGCAAAGATGCGGCAGCTCATTCCAGACGGAGCGAGTGAAGAGGGCAAAAGGTCGATGGCGACACCTGTAGGAGCCTAGGTTTGAAGAGCTTAAATCTTATTCTAAGAAGTCCTCAGACTTTTTAAACAGGGAGTGATGTGATGTTGGTTTACAGTTTAAAAAATTCTCTGGCTGCTGAGTGGAAAATGACTGGGAACTGGGCAGGGTAGACAGTGAGGCGCTTCCTGCAAGGGTCCAGGCAAGAGCTGATGGTGGCTGCACCCCAGTGTGACCATGGAGCTGGGGGACTGATGTGGACCCCCGCACTGTGGAGGCCGCTTGACGGTGGGCGAGAGGAGGAATCAAGGGCACTCCTGGGCTCTTGGCCTGGACGGCTCAGCTTCTAAGTGGGAGCAGCTGTGTTTGAAAGGCCTGTTTCTGCCTGGGGCCTCTCTGGCTGGCTCCCTGGCCTGACCAGCTCAGACCTCCTGGGGCCGAGTCCCCACCCCCCCCACCCCCGCCCCCGCCTCCTCTGCTCCAGCCCTGCTCTCCAGGCTTACCCAGGCTTCAGGGACTCAGTTCGCTTGGATCCTGTGCGGGGACCTGTCAGCTCCAGGCAGCTGCCTCTCCTCCGCCCTATGCTTTGTTACCCGCACATTCAATCCTTCCCGGGGTGGTGGGGTAGCAATGGGCTTTGGAGACAGAGAGACAGACTCTCCTGGGACTCTTCCTCTTGGAAGCGAGGCCCCATGGAGAGCCACTCAGGCCACAGCCAGCAGCTACCACCCAGCCCGGCGTGAAGAAGCCTTCGGGAGAATCGAGCCCCAGCCCCTGAGCACCAGGCTAAAGCCAACAGGAGCAGAGATGAGTGGTCTGTGCCGGCCCTGCCAAATTGCACTTTCAGGCACACAAGAAGTGCTGCTGTTTCAAGTTGTGGGGTGGTTTGTCACACAGCAATTGAGGGTGGCTTCATCTGTGGAGGGTCACACAGACAGCGAGCAGAGTTGTGGAAGCCTGGCCTGGGGCCTGTGCCACGTGTACTGCCTGGTCTGTGTCCCCTACGCTGAAGCAGTCCCTAGAGACCCAAGCTGGGCTGGCCACGGAAGGGGTGAGGTGGGGTCTGAAGAAAGGTCGGCGCCCAGAGGCTCAGTGCTTCTAGGTTCATGACCTGAGGGTGTCCACGGAGGGGACTGCCTGCCAGAGCCACCGCCCAGGTGCCACGTGGGCTCCTCCCACCCCAGGGAATTCAGGGCCTTGACCACTTCACCTCTGGGGACCTTCCCCTCCGCCGCAGTTGCACCCTAGACCTTATATCTCCGGGACCTGGGAGGCATGAGGCCCACAAGCACCATCTCTCTCCACCTCATCTTCCTCCTCTCCCACCAAACTCACTCTGAAGCCTACCCACGACCTCCGACCCCTCCACTCTGTCTCTTCAGGCCACAGTCGAGGGGGGCCGCCTGCCGACCCACCACCTGATCCTGGGCCGCACACTGGGCCAGGCTGAGTCTCAGTTTCCTCACCTGTGCAGAGGGGAGGACGATCCCCATTTGCTGGTTCTCGTCAGGATTAAGGATGATAATAACTACACAGTAGCACCTGTGTACTTCTAGGAGGGCCACAGGGAAAGGTCCTGCAGCGCGGGAAGCTCTCTAAGTGGGAGCAGCTGTGTCAGAGGCCACTTCGCATTTGAAAGGCCTATTTCTGCCTGGGGCCTCTCTGTCTGGCTCCCTGGCCTGTCTGACCAGCTCAGACCTCATGGGGCCAATCCCTCCATCCTCCTCTGCTCCAGCCCTGCTCTCCAGGCTTACCCAGGCTTCAGGGATGGTGGTGTGGTCTGGGCCGGTGACATGGGCCACCACTGGAACCCGTGGCCACCCACGGTGTGTGATGGTGCCTGTTGCCAGGCAACAGGCCTCAGCTCAGTCCCTGTGCCCGGGGGTCAGCTGCCCACCAGCTGTCCTGTTATTTCTGGGCTGTGGGGCTGCCAGTGTTCTCCTAGATTTCCCTCCTCCATCAAGCCTGGGAGGGAGGAGGGGGCAGGCTGTGCTCTGGGGACTCCTTAATTTGCCATGCTTCTTGACAGGCAAATCCAGGTGGGGGGCTGGGGAGTGAGGAGTCCCATCATGTTTGGGGCCCAGCGAAGGGAAGGAGCTCGCCAAGACACAGAGCAAGTCAGTGGTGGAGCGTGGGCTCTAGAACACAGATCTATCTCCTAAATTCCATCCCCACTGGAGAGATGATGCAGATGGTTCAGAGATGTCAAGTGACCAACCCAAGATCACACAGCAAGAGCAAAACGAGGATTCCTGCTGCCCCTGTCTGCTCCAAGACATTATTTATGTACCTTGTGGTTTGCAGATGGGACTGCTAGGCACCTCAGGTGTCTGCAGAAGTGTCTCGGGGCCTCAGAGGGGAGGTGACAGAGAAGCTGACTCACAAGTCGAACTCCTCCCCCACTTTCATCCATTTTATTTGGGTCTCACAGGAACACAGGAAGGCTAAAATTTTTGAAAAACTGCTGACTGATTCAGCACCTTAATCCCATCAATGTGAAAAGCAAGGCTCATAGAGGGGAAGGGGTTTGCCTGAGGAGCACAGCAAGGACCAGGAGCCAGGGTTCCTGAGTCCCCAGCCAGGAGCTTCCCAGGGGCAGGGGATGGGAAATGACACGGATGGAATACAGAGAGGCTTTCTATACACCAGGCAGCAGCTAAGACGCTAAGTACTCTCTTTACACCAGTACATGAACGTTTTCCTTTACCCCATCACGTTACCTAAGCAGCACCCTGTTCATTTCTTTCCCGTTCGTCTTGGTATTTGGTGTCCTCAGGAATCCTCATGCTATTTATCGGATCACTTGTTCAGTGCCAGCCTCCCCACAACCAGAAGGTGAGCCCTGGGGGGCAGGGACGAGGTCCATCTCCCTGTACAATGCTCGGTTCAGTCCCAGAAATGATGAAGCCAAGTCTTCACAACACCCCAAGCTGGAACATTTGTCATTTGGGGTCACCCAGTATCCATCCTCTCCTTCCTAGCAGAACCCCGATTTCCTTTGCGGGAATTACCTTTCCCACGTTGTGTGGAATCCTCGTGATTTGACAAATCACGTAAGATAATTTCTGTAGTTCTCCCCTCCCTCTGCAGAATATAGTAAAAATAATACCAACCAGCATTTATTGAGTGCTTTCTGAATGCCAGGTTCTGTCCTAAGTGGTTTGCACATATCACTTTATTTTATGTTTGCAGTAAACCCAGAACACTGAGGCAGCACTTACACAGGGCCAAAACGGGCTCAAAGATTAATTTGCTTGACCGCAGCAGCCTGGGATTTGAGCTCAGATAGGCTGTCTCCGAAGGTTTCACACTTTCTCATTGCCCTGTGGGTGTCTTTTCCTCAGGCTCTGCTTCTTCCCTGCTTCATGGTACAGCCAAGGTGGGACATGTGACCGTGTATAGGGCCTTTGACTTCTGAGCAGATGATGCAAGGACGAAGGCTTTGGTGGAATGGCCCCTCCCACAGGCAGGGCCCTGACAGTCTGGTAGCTACTATTCTGGTTCCTGCCTGATTCCAAGCCTGGTTTTCCAGGTTTCACTGCAATTCTGTGATCTCCAATAATCTCTCAATAAATTCCCTTTTTACCCAAGTACCAAAGAACCTAACACATACAAGACCAAGAGGTGATATATCAGTTCGCTGCTGTTGTGGAGCAAGACAGTCCCCCCAAATTTAGTGGATTAAAACAAGTATTTATTTCTCACAATCCTGTGGGTCTACTGGAGAGTTCTGATCTGAACCAGCTCCTCAGAGCTAGATGGTCTAGGATGGCCTTCATCACCTGTCTGGCCATTGACGGGTTGGTTGGTCTGGGACCTCAGCTGGGATAGCTGGGCTCTGTCTACTCCAGCAGGCTAGCTCAGGCTCTTCAACGGGTGGCCTCAGAGCCTCAAAGAGCAGCACGTGCTTTGAAACCTCTGCTTGTGTTGCATTTGCAACTGTCCCGTTGGCCATAGCAAGTCACGTGGCCATGCCCGGAGTCAGGGTGAAGGGGAACCACCAAAGAGCACGGACAGAGGGAGGGGCACTGTGTGGCCATTCTTACCATCCACTGCCGGCAGCGATTGTTAGTGGTGATGATCACCATTGTCCAGACAAGGAAACCGAGGCACAGAGAGGGAGAGTAACGCCTAGCAGCCCTGGGTAGAGGCAGAGCAAGGATTTCCCAACCGCCTGGAATCTCTCGCCTCGATCCACTGGTTAAAGCAGAGCCTGATTTTTCTCTCTGATGTGAAACAAGCTGATACGATAATCCTCCTTGCAATAAGGAAAAGCCATAGTGAAACACTTGTTGTGTAAAATTAACGGGCTTCCCTGGTGGCACAGTGATTGAGAGTCCGCCTGCCAATGCAGGGCACACGGGTTCGTGCCCCGGTCCGGGAAGATCCCACATGCCGCGGAGCGGCTGGGCCCGTGAGCCATGGCCGCTGAGCCTGCGCGTCAGGAGCCTGTGCTCCGCAACGGGAGAGGCCACAACAGTGAGAGGCCTGCGTACCGCAAAAAAAAAAAAAAAAAAAAATTAGCGAGTCTCATTTCCTGTGTGGAGAGCTGACCTGGGATAACTGTCTTTATGCACAGGAAAATACAAAAAGGACCTGAGAGCGCTTTCCAGGGCCCAGAAAACTCGCCTTCTTTAAAAAATCAATTACCTATTCCCACTTCAGAGAAAACACTTCACACACGCATTTTACATTCTAAGTAGAACCCAGCTCTCCCAGCTGAAACCTACCTGAAAATTCTTTTCAGGGACCGAGTGGTCAGACAGAGGCCCTCAATTATTTCAGCTATTGATGTTTCAGGTGGCGGAACACAGTGGTCCCCTCAACAATGAACTGCTTTTACCATCCAGAAGAAAACCCCAAATTGTAAAATAAGCCTTGGATTTGGTTTCCCCTCCCCCTGCCTGGTCCGCTGCCCCCTGGGGTTTCCTGCCCCCTTCCCCCTCCCCCTCCCTCTCTGCACACTTACTGGTCTTCTGGCTCTGCATGAGCTCTGGCATCAGACAGACCCAAGTCCAATCCCTGTTCTACCTCTTTCCAATCGTTTGAAATTGGCTAATGACTTAACAGCTCTTGACCTTGGTTTCCTCATCTGTAAAATGGGCACAATAAGAGTAAATCACAGAGTCAGGGACAACAGTGTCCTAACAAGCCATTCCAGGTGGCAGTACCCTGTACAGAGGCAAGGATGAGCGAGCGATGTCTATCAAGCACTTTCTGTGGCCTCAGCCTCCCTCAGTCCTGACTGCAGCCAAGGGTAGGCTTAGGCTCTGGAGCAGCACTGCCTGGGTTCAAACCCCGGCTCTGCCACTTACCAGCTGGCTGACTTTAGGCAAGTCACTTCATTCTTTGTGCCTTGGTTTTCTCATCTGTACAGTGGGAGTGTCTGCCTCATAGAGCAGATGCACAAGGGAGCAAGTAAGCTATTACCCGGCAAGTGCTGAGGGCGACACTGTCTCCTCGCCCTTGGGGGTGGGAAGAAGAGGGTGGGTGAGGGAGGGCATTGGTTGTACCCTCGGCCTGTGGCTGCTGCAGCACCGGCCTCCCACTCATCCAGCCCCCGACTCAGGGCCTTGGCGCTTGCTTCCTCTCCCAAGCCACCGCCTGTCTCACCCCTCACTCCAGCCAGGCCTCTGCTCAAACAGCACCTCTTCAGGGAACCTGCCCTGCCACCCTGACCCCTCCGTCCCATTGCCCTGATTTCTCTCCTTCCCAGCACTCAACTGCCTGCTGCATACTTGTGTTTGTTTATGTATATCTGTCTCCCTGCACTGGGCTCTAAGTGCCAAGAAGGCAGAAGCGGGCGGGATGCGCTGATGATTCTGGGTCCCCAGCGGTCTGCGTGGGCCTGGCTCAGAGAGACCCCTCCGTGACCGTGACCCTCGCTCCATGACTGTGAGAGGGAGCCCGGCCCCTGACGTGCGTGCATGGTGCTGTAAGGTCAGTCACCAGTACCACTCCCTGGGGGCAGAAGAGGACGCTGAGGCTGGCAGAGCCCCTGCCCTGCCTGGGTCATGCTGTGGGCAGTGGAGGCCTGGGGCCTAGGTTGTGCCTCTCCTGGCAGCTCAGGCCATGAGTCCCAGCACAGGAAAGGTCAGGGAGCAGAAGGCAGAGTCTCAAGTGAGCACCTGCAGCCCAGGTGTGTGTGGGCAGGGGGACAGGCAGCCTCTCAGGGTCCCCACTGCCCGTTCGGGGAAAGGGCCTCGGGCAACAGCGTCCGGGACATACCAGCACCCCAGCTCCTCCCAGGCCCTGGGCATCCGTGCAGCCTCCTTTCAGGGCCAGTGGGCACGGTGAATGGGCTGTGGGGCCTGTCGGGGCGATTAGGGAGCACAAAGCTGAAGGGTTGGCAGCTCAGGATGTGGCTGGGGAAGCTTCTCTGGGCAAACACATAACAAAGGCCCTGCCTGCCCCTCTCACCCTGCCGGGTGCCAGATTATGTAATTTGTTGATGCTGCAGGTGGCACCCACCCAACCCTCTGAGAACTCTGCCTACACCCAGGAGATGGGTCTCAGCACCCCTGCCCGCCTAACACACATGTACATGCATGCACATACACACACACCACTGTCCAGAGGGAAGCAGGGACTGGCTTTGGCGTCAGTCACCCCAGAAGTTTCTCTCTCTTTTTTTAAAATGCAATCTGTCTTTTCCTTTCTTTCTTTCTTTTTTGTGGTACGCGGGCCTCTCACTGTTGTGGCCTCTTCCGTTGCGGAGCACAGTCTCCGGACACGCAGGCTCAGTGGCCATGGCTCACGGGCCCAGCCGCTCCACGGCATGTGGGATATTCCCGGACCGGGGCACCAACCCGTGTCCCCTGCATCGGTAGGCGGACTCTCAACCACTGCGCCACCAGGGAAGCCCCCTTCTTTCTTTCTTTTATAAAGCTGTTATTTATTTATTTATTTTTGGCTGCGTTGGGTCTTCACTGCTGTGCACAGACTTTCTCTAGTTGTGGCGAGTGGGGGCTACTCTTCAGTGCAGTGCACAGGCTTCTCATTGCGGTGGCTTCTCTTGCTGCAGAGCACGGGCCCTCAAGCGCGCGGGCTTCAGCTGTGGCTTGCGGGCTCTAGAGCACAGGCTCAGTAGTTGTGGTGCACGGGCTTAGTTGCTCCGCGGCATGTGGGATCTTCCCAGACCAGGGTTCGAACCCGTGTCCCCTACATTGTCAGGCGGATTCCCAACCACTGCGCCACCAGGGAAGTCCACTCCAGAAGTCTTTATTGAGCACCTACTATGTCGCAGGCACCCTTCTAGGTGCTGGGAATACAGCAGTGAAGGAACAGACAAGCCGACTGCCCTGGGGAAGTGACATTCTTGTAGGACAGGAGGGCAAAATACACGACAGATGGATGGCAGGTGACATGGTGAGGTGCGCTCAGGACAAAGACAAGACAAAGCCAGCAAGGAGGAGGATGACAGGAGGGGAGGGAGGGCACTGGGAGCTGGCACAGGGGTGGGGAGGGCATTTCCAGAGAGCAACAAGTACAAAGCCCTGAGAGGGGCACAGCCCTGATGTGTGTCCTCAAAACAGCACAGACGCTGGTGGGGCTGGAGCAGCATGGGTGAGGCCAGGAGGAGAGAAGATGGGCAGGGAGGGGACAGCGGCAGACCCAGGGCCTGTTTGCCACGGTAGGACTTGAGTTGGCACACAGGATTTCTGAGGGTGAGCCGGGCTGAGGGCACACAGTTTCCTATCTACGAGCAGAGCTGGTGGCCTCTCACCACTTGAGGCTGTGGCAGGGGCTGGAGGGGACGTCCGAAGTCCCTGGGCTGCTTCTCCACACCTGCCCCCTCCCCCGAGATTTGCCCACGCTTTATTCTGAGCTCCCCCAGGGGCTCCAGGAGCAAGAGGAACTGGGCAGGAGGGGACAAGCGCCCTGCCCCCAGTGGCCCTGGCCGGACAGGCCAGGCAGGGCTGTGGCTGCTGAGAAGAGAAAGAAGCGCCCGGTACTGCCTGGTGGGCAAAGGTCTGAGTCCTAAGACAACTTGCCAAGCAACCCCTACCCGTTCTCCTCCAACTTTTAACTCCAACTCCAACTTTGCACCAACAGAAAAGTTAAGAAACATGCAATGAACACCCATATACCCTTCAGCTAGACTCACCAATTGTTAGTATTTGTCACAATGCACTCCCTCTCTCTCTCTCTCTCCCCCTCCCGTCCTTCTCTCTCTTCCTCCTTCCCTTCCTTCTCTCTCTCCCTGGAAGGACAGAGTGAGAGAGAGAGGGAAGGGGGGAGAGAGAGAGAGAGAAAGAGAGAGTATGGAGGTATAAAGGTAGAGCTATCATACTTCAGCACGTACCCATGTATCGCCCAGAAACAAGGGCATTCTTCTCTACAACAAAAACACCAAACACCAAAATAACCAATATGTTTCAAATTGTTACAATACATTGTTGCAATAAAATCAGCATATAGTCTATCATCTTATAGCCCATATTCTGAATTCCCCAAATGTCTTGATAATGTCCTTTATAGCTGTTTTATTTGGACTTTATTTCAATCTCAGAGTCCATCAAGATTAGGAACATCACTTGCTTTAGTGCCTGACCTAGAATGAACCGTGTACACTGCACCACCCACACCACCTATTTTTCCTTTTATGACATCGACAGATTTAAAGAGACAGCCCCGTTGTCATGTTGAATGTCCCTCCATTTGGGCGAATCTGATTGTTTCCTCGTGATTAGATTAGATTTGGGTGGAATATTTTGGGCAATAACACTACAGAGGTGAGGTCGTGTCCTCCCCAGCACATTATATAAGGAGGGAGTCATGCCAGTTTGTCCTGTCATCAGTGATGTTAAATGTGATCATTTGATTAAAGTGGTTCCAGCAGATCTCTCCATTGTAAAGTTAATCTTTCCCTTTGTAAACAATTCATCTGTTTAATGAATGATGATATTTGAGACTGTGTGAGTATACTGTGCAAATTTTCCCCAAATTTTCACACAGTGATTTGAGCAGCTATTGATACCTTGCCTGAATCAATCATTGCATTGGTGGCTGCAATATGGGAATTTTCCTAATTCTATTACCCTTTCTACATTCTTCTGTAAAGAAAATTTTTCTCTCCCTCCCCTCCCTTTTTTTGTAAGATTACCACGCACTTATGGATTCTTTTATTATTATTACTATTCAATGTATTAAAAAGCCATTATCATCATTGTTCATTTTGATGTTCAAATTGTTCCAAGTTTGACCTGTGGGGGTCCCTTCAAGCTGACTCTTATGTCTCCCAACTTTTTAAAATAACAATTTTATTGAGGCATAGTTGACATATTTAAAGTGTGCAATTTAATAATTGTTTATGTGAATACATCCGGGAAACCATGTCCGTATTCAAGATAGTGAACACATCCATCACTCCCAAAAACCTCCTGGTGCGTTCCCATTCTCATTTCATAGTCCTCCCTCCAGCCCTTCACCATCCCCAGGCAACCACTGACCTGCTTTCAGTTACTATTGATTAGTTTGCATTTTCTAGAGCTTTATATATGAGAACTAAAACATTGCCTGCCATTTCAGTAAACAAAAGATGTTGTAGCCATCATGCCATCACATTACAGCTGCCCAGACGGTGAGCCCTGAGGGAACTCAGGATAGAGACAAACGGGGGCTGCCGACTGCCAAGCCCATCTAGCAGTCAGCCACTGCAGCCACCCTCACGTGCACCCTGAGGAAACTCAGGGTGAGAAAACACAGGAGGAATGATTTCAGTGAGCCCAGCCTCTTGCATCTTCCCATACATAGAAAATCACTAAATTCCTTAACTTGAGATGTCTGGTTTTCTTTTATTAACAGTAATCCTTTGATGTTCTGACTACCTGGTCTTTTGCTGTAAAAACTTCTGTGTATCTGGCTTAACCCCCTTGCCTCTTTGGAACAGTTTTCTCAGCGTTATCTGAGATGCTGTGTCCTGGGTTTAAGTTCTCAGAAAGTCCGCCGAATAAAACATAACTCTCAACTTTCAGGTTGTGCATTTTTTTTCAGTTGACAGTATATACAGAATCACTTTTTTGTATTTTTTTTTTTAATGTCTGGTTGCTTTTTTTTTTTTTAATAAATTTATTTTATTTATTTATTTCTGGCTGCGTTGGGTCTTCGTTGTTGCACACAGGCTTTCTCTAGTTGCGGCAAGCGGGAGCTGCTCTTCGTTGCGGTGCGCTGCCTTCTATTGCTTCTCTCGTTGCGGAGCACGGGCTCTAGTCGCCCGGGCTTCAGTAGTTGTGGCACGTGGGCTCAGCAGTTGTGGCGCACAGGCTTAGTTTGCTCCGCAGCATGTGGGATCTTCCCGGACCAGGGCTCGAACCCATGATCCCTGCATTGGTAGGCAGATTCTTAACCACTGCGCCACCAGGGAAGTCCCTCTGGTTGCTTTTAAGTCTAGTTCCTTTCACTCAGCATGGTACTTTGAGATTCATCCATGTTATTGTGTGTATTGAGTTCATTCCTTTCTGTTGCTGAGTAGCACTCCATTGTATGGATATATCACAATTTGCTTATCTGTATGTTGATAAGTTGATGAACATTTGGGTTGTTTCCAGTTTGTGACTATTACAAATAAAGCTTCTATGAGCATTCATGTAAGTCTTTGTATGGACATATATATTTTTTCTTTTTTCTTTTTATAAATACATATCAGTACCACTACTCTTTTTTAAAATTTTAATTAATTAATTAATTTATTTATTTATTTATGGCTGCGTTGTGTCCTCTTTGCTGCATGTGGGCTTTCTCTAGTTGCGGCAAGCGGGGGCCACTCTTCTTTGTGGTGCACGGGCTTCTCACTGTGGTGGCTTCTCTTGTTGCAGAGCACGGGCTCTAGGCATGCGGGCTTTAGTAGTTGTTGCTCGCGTGGTCTAGAGTGCAGGCTCAGTAGTTGTGGTACGTGGGCTTCCTTGTTCCGTGGCATGTGGGATCTTCCCAGACCAGGGTTCGAACCCCTGTCCCTTACATTGGCAGGCGGATTCTTAACCACTGAGCCACCAGGAAAGTCCCTATTTATTTTTCTTTTGGGTAAGTGCCTAGGAGTGGAATAGCTTGATCATATGGGAGTCATACGTTTAAGTTTTAAGAAACTATCAAAGTGTTTTCAGTGAGGTGATACCATTTTCCATTCCTTCCAGCAGTGTATAGGAGTTCCCGTTCCTCCACATACCCACCATGATTGCCATGGTCAGTGTTTTTAATTTTAGCCATTACATTAGGTGTGTAGTGATTATCTCATTGGGGTTTAATTTAATTTTTAAATTAATGACAAGTGATCTTGAGCATCTTTTCATGTACTATTTGCCATTTGTTTATTTTCTCTTGTTACATGTCTTTTCAAATCTCTTGCCAAATTTTTATTGGATTGTTTGTTTTCTTATTGTTCAGTTTTGAGAGTTCTTTAAATATTCCAGATACAAGTCTTTTTTATTAAATATATGCTTTGTAAAGTTTTTTTCCCAGTCTGTGTCTTGTCTTCTCATTCTCTTAAGTGACTCTTGAAGTGCAGAAGTTTTATATTTTGATGTAGTTCAATCCGTTCATTTGTTCCTTTATGGACTGTGCTATTGGTGGCATATTTAAGAGCTACTTGCCTAGCTAACACAAAGATTTTCCTATGTTTTCTTCCAGAAGTTTTATTGTTTCACATTTTACACTTAAGTCTATGATCCATTTCTTTCTTTTTTTTGGCCGCACAGCATGGCATGTGGGATCATAGTTCCTCGGCCAGGGATTGCACCCGTGCCCCCTGCAGTGGAAGCGTGGATTCTTAACCGCTGGACCACCAGGGAAGTCCCTCTGTGGTCCACTTTGAGTTAAATTTTGTACACGGTTTGAGGCATAAATTGAATTAAAAAAAAATGTTTATCCAGTTGTTCCAGTACCATTTGTTAAAAATGCTATTCTTTTTCCATGGAATTGCCTTCATAACTTTGTCAAAAATCAGTTGGCCAAATACGTGTGGGTCTATTTTTGGACTCTATTCTGTTATATTGATATACACGTCTCTCTTTATGCCAATACAATACTGTTCTGATTACTGTAGCTTCATAATAATTCTTGAAATCAGATAATGTTAGCCTTCTAACTTAGTTCTTTTTAAAATCTGTTTTGACCATTTTAGGTCCTTTATATTTCCATATGAACTTTAAAATCAGCTTGTCCGTTTCTACAGAAAATCCTGCTGAGATTTTGATTGGAATTGCATTGAATCTATAAATCAATCTGGGGAAAATTGCCATCTTAATATTGAGTTCTCTGACCCATGAACAAATACAGCTGAGTCTCTTTATTCCCAGTAGCTATTGTCTATACAATCACCATGAACACCGAATTGGTGAATACTGAGCCATCGCTCCTAGGGAAAATACAGGGTTAGTTTCCTGTGAACCTCTAATCACAGTTTTGTCAACTGATCGATAAGTAAACTTGTTTTATGTGTGTTTCTGTTTAAAGGTATCTTTTGTCATATCTACTGTTGATTTATTCACATTGAATTCACAGCCAACAGCATTATAACTCAGGCCTGAACAAAGTTTATCTAACACAGGAGTTTTTGTTAAGGCACCTCCCAGACTTCTTGCACAAAAGAGCACCAGAGAGCACTTCAGCACTATGCTTGGGGGTCATTTTAAAATCACCAACAAAAAGGACAAATGTGAAAAACATAGTGCCAAATAGACTGGGAAAAGGACACTTACTAAGAGTCTGAAACAAGAAGACAGAGAGTCGGGGACCTCCCTGGTGGTGCAGTGGTTAAGAATCTGTCTGCCAATGCAGGGGACACAGGTTCGAGCCCTGGTCCGGGAAGATCCCACATGCCGCGGAGCAACTACGCCTGTGCACCACAACTACTGAGCCTGCACTCTAGAGCCCATGCGCCACAACTACTGAAGCCCGTGCGCCTAGAGCCTGTACTCCGCAACAAGAGAAGCCACCGCAATGAGAAGCCCTCGCACCGCAACGAAGAGTAGCCCCCACTCGCCGCAACTAGAGAAAGCCCGCGCAGCAACGAAGACACAACACAGCCAATAAATAAATAAATAAATTTATTTATTAAAAAAAAAAAAGAAGACAAGAGTGTCACTTTATTGACCTCAGCTGGGAACATGCGCGTTGTGCTGCCCTGGGTAGCCTGTGAATCTGTGGCAGCATTGCCATCACTGACTTGGGGTCGCAAATGAACTTTAGAGAGTAAGTGAATTCGCGAATGCGAGATCTACAAATGAGAATCGACTTTTTATATCTCTCCATTTGTAGGTTCTCTTTAATTTCTCTCAACAGTGTTTTATAGTTTTCACTGTAAAAGTCTTTCATATGTTTTATCCCTAAGTAGTTCATTTTTTTTGATGATATTGTAAATGGCATTATTTTTTCTAATTCAATTCCCAATTTTTCATTGCTGGCATAGGGAAATACAATTGATTGTTGTATATTGATCTTATATCCTGGAACCTTGCTAAACTCAATTAATTCTAGTAGCTTTTTTTTAGATTCTATTGGATTTTCTATATAAATGTCATGTGCTAATCAAGAGTTTTACTTCTTTCTAATCTCATGCTTTTTCTTTCTTTAGTTTTACTTCTTGCCTCTTTGCACTGGCTAGAAACTCCAGTATAGTGTTGAATGGTAAGAGTGGACATCCTTTCTTGTTCTGATCTTAGGGGGAAAGCATTCAGTCTTTTACCATTAAGTATGATGTTAGTGGTAGTTTTTTCACAAACGCCCAAGGAAGGACAAACTTGGAAGGTGTTTAGACCTTGTTGGAAAAGGTATAGTTCAGCCGCCAGATAGCAGAGAAATTTGATGATTTAGCCAGGGTGGAGCTGGTCTGGAATTCCTGAGCAAGCAATAGGCAACCCTCCAATGTATACGTGTGGGTACAGCAGGCCTTTAGCCAGCAGTGTCTCGGGCACTGGGAGAATGGGCATGTGCGGGGCAGGTGGACTGCAGGCTAACCGGACCACACACACAGGTTTGCAGAGGGGACACTACTGGGTCTGTGAGATGCTCCAGGCCACAGGCAACTGCGTGCAGGCCACGAAGGAGCTGCAGTTTCAAGAGGGCTCTGGAAAAGTTATCACTGGGCCAAGGCTGCAAAGTTGCAGACGGATCGCATTCTGTTGCCCATGGCTAGGGTTGGAATCCACCGCAGACCTCCCGCCCTGAGCTGGAAATTGCAGGAAGCCTTTTCCTCCTGCCATGTCCTTCCAGAGTCTTCTACTGAGAGCTTAAATTCATGTTCACTTTAAAGAAGAAATGCGTAAAGGAATTCTGTTGCTAATCATACAGCATACATTGAAGGAGCATTTAGAACTGAGAGGCAATAATTAATACCTGACATAGGTGGGCAGAGCTCACTGTTTTAACCACCCTCCAAAGCTGGCTGGGGAGGGTATGTGAGGGTCTGAAGAAAGGGTGGAACAGAGAGAAAGTGTCAAAGAAACTGCCCTGGGAAGTGAGTCTGGGGCCCTGAGAGCAGAGAACTGGCTGGCCTCTGAGGTGAAGGCAACTGGCTCAGCTCCGCAGGCACCCACAGCTAACCATCTTTTGTTCCCAGATTACTGTCCATCTGATGACTTGGGAAAACAAAGGACGGCTTTTCTGTGCTGGAATTGGGTGACCTCGTCCCCCAGAGTCCTGTCCACAGGCCTGGCTGCCTGTCCAGAACTATGGGACACAGACATGGACAGGCTGCATCCCACCAGAGACTGGCCCCAAGTCTCTTAGCCCCTTAGATCCATCTTGCCTGGACCAACGTTCTCAGGATATGTCCTCTGTGTGCCCCTCGCCTGACCCCCCACCTCTGCCTAGCTGCCTTCAGGACTGTCAGCTTGTGATGGGGGAATCAGGTCTAGATGTATTTCATCTATGAATCTGCAGCGCCCAGCAGAGTGGGTGCTCAGTGAATGCTCAAGGCGGCAGGAAGAAAGCGAAGTAGGTGTCGAGGAGCTCCGTGAGTCCACTGAAGAGATCACAGTGCTTTTATTCAGTGTTCAAAACACTTTATTGGTATTAGTTCATTGAACTCTCAGAATAATCTTGTGATGGTGTTTATCATCTTCTCCAACTTAGAGGTGAAGACAACGAAGCCCAGAGAGGTTAAATAAGTTGCCAAGGATCACACAGGAAGTGGCAGACCTGGGACTCTAACCAGGCACTGTATTTCAGACCCCACGCTCTTAATTGCCACAAAATACTGCCTCTTCACCCATCTCTTCTCTATCCTCAGCCTTAGAAGAGTGCTGACACATAGAGGCACTCGATACATATGTATTAACTAAATATCCAGCATCGGGTGGTTCCCCCGCTCGCGCCACACAGGTGGCCACTGTCCCAGCTCTGAATAAGGCACCCTGGATCTCTTCTGGCTAATTTGGTTATTTCCTTTCTTTTTGAGCCCAGGTCTGTAGCGCTGTTATTGATAATGGTAGTACCTAACCTTTATTAGAAGGAGCCATAGGCACACTCGCTACTTGCCTACCCAACACCCAGTCTCCCCTCAACCTTAGTGAGAGATCCACTGCCCCCTTGTGTCCCAGCCTCCTTGTGACCCAGTGCTAAGGTCTAGCCAGTGAGAGGTAAGTGGAAGGGTGGTGTGGGACTTCAGCGAAGTCCCCATAAAAGGAGAGGCAAGCTCTCTTCCTCCCTCCCTCCCTCTTTGCTATCACCTGGGATAAGGAGAAAACGCCTGAAACTCCAGCCGGCTTCCTGGACCGGGAGGCAACCTTAAAGGTGGAAGCCACTTGCTGAAGATGCTGGAGCAGGAAGCCAGAAGGAGACCCCTGATGACTCCATGGAATCAGCACCAGAGCCCTGGATTGCTACCTCACACTTCTTGTATGTGAGAGAGGAACTAACTTCCCTTTTGTGTCTCCTGTTTAGGCAGCCATACCGAAGCCTCACAGACACAGGTGCAGTTATTATCTCCATTTTACATATGAGGAAACTGAGTCCTTAAAGAGGTAGAGCCAGTTGGTGTGAACCAGGCAGTCTCACAGCGGGGAGTGTGTGCGGCTCCACTAACTACAGGAGCCTCCCAGCAGAGAGCGGCTGGGCTCTGCCAGCGTGGGAACCAGGAATGCGAGGGCTTTGGCAGTGGCCTTGGTCTGCTGGCTGGGGGAACTGCTCTCTGTGTTCTCACCACATTCGAGTTGTCTGAACTGGGGCCCTACAGCACTTTGGCAGGGGACCCAGACCACGGTTATTAAATTCCTCATATTTTGGTCTGCCCTCAAGGAACCAGTTGACCCAACAGAAGCGATTATTGGAGGCTTTTGCAAGAGGGAAGTGATTCCAGCCCCATGTGAAACATGATGGACGGCTGAAGTCCCCTGACAGGGAATTAGGATCTGAGAGCTGCAAAGATGATCTGTTTAGCATCTCTCAAAGTGGGCCTCAAAGCATTTTCCCAGAACACTAGTGTCAGGAGATGTTAATAGGCGTTCAATGTGGAAGAAATGATGATCCAAGAAGCTTGAGAAACAGAACTCACTACAGCACCTCTCATAACCTTTACTGTACATTGGGATGTGGAGGGGAGCTTTCCTTAACAGTATTTGAACTTTGAGCCTCCCACTCTTTTTTTGAGGAGCACCTTAAAGGATGTTTTTCCTCTGTAAAAAGGATTATCAATATCATTTATGGCCAGTTTACTGCCTGTGAGGCACTACGCTATGGAATATACATGCACTATCATTAATACTCAGAAGAATCTACGAAGTGGGGTAATGGTATTATTGCCATCTCACAGGTGAGGAAACAGGCTCAGAGAGTCACAGGTCATGGTCACAGGGCTGTCAGCATAAAGCGGTAATCCCAGCCTCTGTCTGGCCCTGAGCCCACCATCCGACCCAGAGACGAGAGACCTTGCCACAACCCGCGGCTGGTTGGAGGCAGTGCTGGATCTGGATTCAGGCTTCTTGACTCCTGTTCCAATTGTTTTCTCATACTTTTCTGCTTCTAAATTTATGAACATATGTCAGGTGGTGGGTGATGTCCATCTCCCCGCATTGTCCTTCCCTCCCCCACACCCAGAGCTGCGGCCGAAAGACCAGCTAGAGATGAAGCAGAGCCTCTGGGCCTGGTTCTCCCCCATCACCCTACATGACCTCTTATTCACCCCTGTGGACGTGACACATGACCCAGGGCCACATCCCTGAGCTGGACCCATCAGTTCCAGGCCATGCTGTCTACCACAGGCCCAGCCGTAGACTGCTCTGGATGTGTGGTTTTTACATTTTGAAATGGTTGAAGAAAAATAATATTTTGTGATATTGTGGTGCCAGTCATATGAAATCCAAACTCCAGTGTCCACAACTAAAGTCTGATGGGCTCACAGCCACACTCACCTGCTTGCCTACTGTGCGTGGCTGCTCGCGTGGGAAAACGGCAGAGCTGGGCGGCGGCAACAGGGGCCCAGGGCCCGCGAAGCCCCGGGAATTAGAATCTGAGAGCTGAAGTGCTTACTTTTTGGCCCTTGACAGAAAAAGTTGGCGGATCCCTGTTCCAGATGAAAGAAATTAAAGCCCAGTAGTATCATCATCCACATCTGGTGATTCCTTCTCAAGTAGGTGGTTTCATTCCACTTCTCAGGGTTGACAGGAATGAAATGGACTGTGACTAAACCTCAGGAACGGAGAAGAGTTGCAGGCCAGGCCAAGAGGGTGGAACGGGCTCAGGAGCCCGGGGCTCATGCGATGGGGCTGCTCCTGCCCTGCAGGCCCCTGAGCAAGTTCCTTCCACGGGGCCATGTTCCTGCAGATGCGATGTGCTCTCATGCAGGTACTATGTAAACATGTAGTGAACGCCTACTATGGGCCACATCGGGCACTGTTTAAGGATGGGGAGATCATTTACATACATTCACAGACACGCTTGTGTATGTATTATATACATGTACGTAACATAGAACTTTCTGCTAGTGGTAACTGCCCTAAGGAAAGAGAAAGCACGTTAAAGAGAGAGAGGTGATGATGAGGCGTTCCTTTAAATAAGGGGCCCAGGAGAGCCCTCTCAAGTGCATGAGCAGAGACCTAAATGAAGCAATGAAGTAATGCCTTCCAGGCGGCAGGAACAGCAAGTGCAAAGGCCCTGAGACGGACATGTCCTGTGTGTGCTTAAAGGACAGCAGTAAGGTTGAGATGGCTAGAGGGTAGAGCCTGAGGGGCGCTGGTAGCAAGAGGGTCTGCGGAGTTAGAGGAGGAAGATGGAGAAGGGCCTATAGGCCAAGGAGAGGGTCTGGGTGATCCCCTAAGTGCAGTGGAGCCTCAGCAGGTTTGGGCCATGACCTGTTCTGATGATTTAAAAGGAAATCTGTGTGGAGGCTGGATTGAGGGGTGGGTCTCAATGCCACAGGCCCTCCTTTGGGTCCTCAGGGGGGATACGATGAGGCAAAGACCTCCTGGGAGGTGGGAAGATGCAGCAACTCTCCAAGTCAAAAGACTAACAAAGGCTGGGGTGCTGTGCCCACTGCAGTCTGTCAGGGCACTGCAGGCTGGGGGCCGCAGCACAGCCTGGAAAGGGCTGGGGGCCCGGGTCAGACAGCAGGTTGGACCAAGCGCAGGTTGGATCAAGCCTCCGGACTCACCTCGTCCAGCACGTTCCCACCACGCTCGCTCCACAGCCTGGGAAATTCCCTCTGTCTCAGGCCGGGCACACCATGGTGCACCTGTCTTCTCTGAGTCCTTCCTCCTCTGGATCTGGAGCTCCTGGCCCGCAGGGCCTACCTGGTTCACAAGCACCGAGTAGGTGGCTGGGAGCAGCTATCTACCCAATGACTGAGCCAGAGGCTGGAGTCGGAGGGACTTGTGGGAGCAGGGTCGGCGGGGACAGGCAGTGAGGGCCCGCCCGGATGCGTGACCTCTCCTTCCATGGGAGAGGAGCTCTCCAGATCCCTCCCTCCAGGGCCTGGGTGACGCACTCTCTCCTCGGTAGAGCCTGGCCTTGAGAGACCCCGTGTCACAGTGATGCGTCCCACGTTCCTCATCACCACGCCCAAACCCGGCACACAGTGAGCCCCTCAGAGCCCCTCCATTTCTGATCCCGGCCCTAATTAACCCCACAGTGCCCAAGGCATGGGGAGAGAAGGAAATGCTCTGGAGCACCCACCACGTATGTGGCGTGAAAACCTTCAGTCCTGCCAACCATCATATGAAGGGGATATTTACTATTTTGCAGATGAGAAAATCAAGTCAGAAAGGCGATCTGCCTCAAGGTCAAGGAGCCAACAAAACAGCAGAGATAGCGTGCGTCCTCTGAACGCACGTCCAGAACGTTCTCTGCACCCCACGCCTGCTGGAGCACTGACTGGATCTGAATCTAAAGTAGCTATCTACTATTCTCCCTTACCCGCCGTTAGCAGTATAGTGGTGAAGACATCTGTAACACCCACTAGGACGACCACAAAAGACAGTAACAAGTGTGGGCAAGGATGTGGAGAAGGTGAAACCCTAGCACATGGCTGGTGGGAATGTAAAATGGTGCACCCTCTTTGGAAAGCAATGTGGCAGCTTCTCGGAAATTATGCTTCTTTACCGTATGACGTAGTCAGTCTACTGCCAAGTATGTATGTGCTGAAGAGCATTAAAAACACAGGTCCACATAAAAACCTGTACATGAATCTTCATATTAGCATTATTTGTAATAGCCAAAAAAAATGGAAAAAATCCCAATGTCTATCAACTGGTGAGTGGATACATAAAATGTGGTATTTCCATGCAATGGAATACTATTCAGCAATAAGAAGGAACGATGCACTGGTATGTGCTAATGACGTGGATGAGCCTGAAAACTTGATGAAGTGAAAGAGGCCAGACACAAAAGGCCACACACTGTGTGATTCCATTTATATGGAATGTCCAGAACAGGCAAATCCATAGACACAAAAGGCAGATTACTGGTTGCCTACGGCTGGGGGGTGGGAGGAGAGTGCTTGGGAGGGGAGGACTGCAAATAGGCATGGGTTTCTTTTTTGAGGCGATAAAAATGTTCTGGAATTAGACAGTGGTGATGGTTGCACAACTCTGAATATGCTAAAAACCGCTGTCGTGTACACTTCAAAAGGGTGAATTACCTCAGCAGTTATTTAAAAAAAAATGTACTTGTGGGTTGTTCTCCTAGCTCCAGGCTACTGCCCAGGCTAAGCACAGAAGTATCCTTTGCCAGAAGCTTCATCCCCAGCAGCCACTGGACACCAAAGCCCGGGCCTGGAATGCAGCCTGTTCACTTTCAGATTAGGCAGGGAGCCCCGTCTTATCTTCTCCTCTAAACCTACATTCCAAAGTCCTGACTCTGTCCTCCTGCAGCTCTATTATTCCTGGGCTCACCAAGTCTCCTCCGGAAGAGCCCAGGTGGTGGGTCCCACGTCAAACACCAACCCTTTCCAGACGTTTAAGCTTTACTGAGGCAGTGCAGAGCCAGGAGTCAGGGTCTGGAGTTCAGCAGGCTCCGGGAGAATCCCAAACCTGCCTCTTTGGGAAAAGCAACTATGGAACCATTTGTTGAGAGCCTATTAAGTGCTGGGCCCAATACTAGGTTTTTATGAGCCCTCAGCTGCTCTGAAGGTAGTTATCACCCACCACCACTGTACACGGGTACGCGAGGAAAGGGACATGCAGCCAGGCTGAAGCGCCTGTCCCAGCCGGCATGTGGCACGTGGCTTTTCCTGGTGCGCCAAGCACTCAACAGTCTGGATTTCTCTGGGCTTTAGTTTTCTCCTCAGCGAAGGGGCACACACCGCACCTACCACACAGGCCAGCGAAGGTAACAGAAGTGCCCGACTTTTAATAAAAGCCAGTCCTCACTCCGTATGGAATGTGGTTTCTGCTGGCCAGGCGGAGGGAGATAGATGGGCTATGTGCTCTGCCCTGCGCCCCTCCCCCACCCCCCGGCCAATCACTGGTCCCCAGACACGGGTGCTACCCCCTCACCTACAGAGCTGTTTCGTCCAGCTCCTTTGAGAGCCTGGCTCCCAGCTGAGCTTTCCAAAAATGTCCCCTTGCCCTTGCTGCCATGGTTGGGAGACTCATCTCTACATTAAAAATCCCTGAGGGCAGAACTTGCAGAAGCACAGAGCTGGGGCTGGAAGGGCCTTTGGATGTCTGGGGGGCTGGCAATGCTGGCTGGGCCCTGGGCCCCTGGGGAGAGCAGACCAGGCCTGGTGTGGTTTCCTGTCCCAGGTGTGGATGGGGAGGACCACCCAAGGCCACCAGGCGTCTTCTCATCAAGCAGCCGAGTGTCCTCTTCTCCTGCTGCTCACGCAACCAGGACCCAAACAAGCTCCTCCCAACAGGAGGCGATAAAACCACAAAGCACTTCTTTTCAAATCACGTATGGCTTCTTTGACCCCATCAAATAACTTTATTCACACAAACGTCCCTTAATTTACAAAGCCTCAGTCATTCATACACATTAGGGGGATCCACAGTGTTCAAGGAACTTAAATATAATGTATCATACCAACCCAAGTAAACCAAGTACAAAAAATATTCATATATAAAGTTGTTCACACGTAGGTCCTAGATTACCAGCTTCTGTGCAAAAAAAGAAAATAAAGAAAATAGATTTATTAACTAGTCTTTGAAACTAACCTTGTGCCTGGGTTAAACCCTCCCTCACACCCAAGTTGGCCCCACACGAATATGAATCATTGCAGCAACATTATCTCCTGCTCTGATGGAAAGAGGCGCCTGGTACACAAGACGATTTCTTTAAAATGTCCCTAAATGAACTCCCTTCCTCCTGCGGCCTCTCAGGGAAAAAGACGCGGGGGCCTCCTTCCCATTACCCCCCGTCTAAGGACTCCTGGAGCTGCTGGCAGTGGACTCAGCCCTCGGCTACGGGTGCTGACATCAGCCTGGTCCCCCGCCTCCCAGGGCATCTCTCCAGACAGGAGCCCTGGCCATCTAAGCCTGGCAGGGCAGGATCAGAGACAGTCCGCACTGTCCCGAAGGCTGCGCCTCAGCCACGAGCCAGGGGCCTGGAGAGCGGAGCAGTGTAAGCTCAGCTCTTCTCAGGTTGCCAGGTCCTACGAGACTCCAGCAGCTGGGCCCCCAGACAGGCCCAGGACAGGGAAGGAACAAGAACCTGAGCCCCACTCAGAGGCAGAGCCACCAGTGCCCCCAGGATGGGCAGGGAGGGAGCGGCACATGAGGAGCAAAGGTGGGTGGCGCACTTGGTGGGTAGGGCTGGGAGCCCGGGCGGCGGAGCCGAGTTAGGGGTGGAGGCCCGACTCCTACCTCTCCAAGCTTCTTAAGGCTGAAACCCAGACATCCACCCAAGTAAGATCTGTCTTCTAAAAAAGTGAACAGCCAACAGCAGGAAAAGAAAGAAGATTCCCACAATGCCCGCTCTTTTCCTTTTCTTAGAAAAAGACTCAAGCAAAAAAAAATTATCTTATTGCTCCAAACACTGGTTTTCTAGGAGACGCCTAAGTTAAGGAGCGAGATCCCGGAGGAAGAGAATGAGGGGCGGGGAATGAGGCTGTGAGGAAGGTGGTGAGTGGTCTTAGCACCGCAGTGTCGGGGGCAGAGGGGGTGCAGGGCCTGTGCCCCGGTCCCCTGCCTTCATTCGCTCTGGGGTCACCACTGGCAGTGCCATAAAGGAGCCAGGCGCCGTCCAGAGAGTCAAATCTCCACCCAGCATGGGGCACGTTTCTCCTCCAGCTGTAAACATGGTATTTCTTAAGTAAACATTTAATACACTCCCTCAGAAAGGCAGCCATGGGGGCACGAACCACATGTGGGTGAGAGGAAAGAATTCCATTCTCTTGTCCCAGTGCCTCTGGGATGAGAGGGTGCTAAGGCCTGCGACCTTAGTCCTGGGGCCCAGGAGGGGGTCAGATGGAGCTGGTCTCCAAGGAAGAGACTGCATCCTCTGGGCTGGAGGTAAGAGGTGGGACGTGCTGGGGAGGAGGTGGCCGAGAGTGCACCTGTCTGCAGCACAGCCCTGTCCTCAGCAGAAGCTGCTAGTGAGCGCCCTGTGGTGGCTGGGGGTCACGTGCCTGGTTGCAGCTCTTAGGAAGGGATGGGGCAAAGACCGGGGCATCCATCCTCCCACGAGGCTATCTGTGGCGAGGGGTGAGAGTTTGAGTGGCAGATGAACACCAAGAGGGAGAAAGAAGCCTTGTCCTGCCAACTGAGCCAGGCGGCCGGGCGGGGAGGGCAATGGAATAAGGCACTATGATCTGTCTTGCTGATTCCTCTCACTGAGGGGGAATGGAGCTCAGATCCGTAGGGCTGAGGCCCAGATCCTCCCTCCAAAGGCTATCCTTTTCACAGATCCCAGGAGACAAGAATAACTGACTGCTATTTTAAGGGTTGGAAACTCCTAGAACTTGGACAGGACTAACAAATTGGTGGCACTGAGATGATGCTCCCCAGAGCGGCTGCCAGGCCCGAGACCCAGGTAAAAGGCAGGAAGAGATGACAAGGCTGACTCCAGTGGGAAGAGGTGAACAGTGGCTAAGGGAGAGGACGGCTACCTGGGCCTAACCGAGGCTAGTCTGCCGACTGGGCAGAGCCAGCCTTGACTTCGGGCTGACTTCCACCCGGGTGCTGGGTGTCCAAGGTGGATGAAGTGGAGAACAGGGGAGGGAGAAGAGAGACAGGCACTTGGGGCTAACAAGGTAGGCCTCAGGAGCTAGGGAAGGAGGTCCTGCCACCAAGCAAGGACGGGCTGGGAGTCCTGCAAGACAAGGGTACGTGGAGGCTGCCCACCTCACCCGAAAGGTATGGCCACCTGTGACCTACAGCTCCAAGACCTTAGTCAGAGCTAAGAGACCTGGGGAGGGCGGAAGGGAAGGATAAGCAAAAGGTAAATAACCTGTTAGGCTTGAACCCTCACTAGGACTTCAGAGTGTGGGCTGCGGCCAGGGACAGGTGAGGGTGCCAAGTCCGGGGACTGTTTTTCCCACGTGCTCATGGACAGACAGACAGCTGCCCCAGAGGGAAGGCGGGGAGATGGGGCAGAGAAGGGGTGCACACTGCAGTTAGGGGATGTGCTCTCCCAGCTGCAGCTCAGAGTAGACTCTAGGTTGTCTGAGAAGTCAGAGGGAAGAGACAAGAGACAGGTGATGACAAAGAATTTCGGCTGAGGGAGGGGAGGGAAGGGCCTAGTCACCTCCTGCTGCCCTGCTGGATCCTGCTAAGCACAGCTAGCCATCTGCCCAGGAGGAGGAAGAGGACTTGAGAAAAGGCGGAAAGAATGTGAGCAAACATATTGCTGAGTTTGCAAGTCTGGGCTGATGCTGTGCTGGTCTCTCCTAAACTCCCAGGGCCAAAGGGCTGCGGCTCTGGGGGGAAGCCCTCCTTGGTCACATACCAACTTAAATGCCCTCCAACATCTCCCCTATCCATCCTATGCTGGTTTAGAGAAAACAAACAAAAACAACTAAACACAAAAGAATTCCTTTTCCCTTCCTTGCTTTGCTGTAATGGGGTGAGAAGCCAGGTGAGGGGCAACAGGGACAGCTCTCCTTCTCCTGGCAAGGGGAGAGGACACCCCGCTTCAGAAGCCCAGGAGTAGGGAGGTTGCAAGAGTCGTTGGAGAACGGAAGAAAGGCTACAGACAGACACTGGAGGTGGGGTCACAGGGTCACAGCCAACAAGCCCACAGGCACCTAATGGCCATGGTCCACCCCGTCAGCCAGGTCCATCTTTTCCCATCAGACACATTTACACTGAGGGGAGCCCCTAACAGTAAGTCCCTGCAGTGAGGGAGAGGATGCTCGGCACTGTCACCATACGTGACACCACGGGGCCGGCACGCAGGGCACACCCCTCACTGTGAGGAGACGACAGTGGCAGCCGGTTCAGGACACCCTGTTCCTATGGCAATGGTCACAACTGGGTCTTGGGGACTCAGGCGGTGTCTGACGACCTGGACATCTGGCGGGTACATCTGGGAAGACGACGATCCAGGAGGCAGGAGGTGATGGGTGCTGAGCTCACAGGAGTGACAGATGCCCGCCGAAGACCCACCTGTGTCCCAGGCAGAGGTTTGGCACACAGTTTTCTCTGGGAATCATCCTCTGGGAGGAAGATCACTAACAGAAAGGTAGGCTTGTAGAGCTGGGGTGGGCTGGCCGTTCAAACGCCAGGAAGTACGAGATGATCACCCTCTGTCCCTTCCCCCCTCAGAACTCCTGGTTTTAAAGGGCAGTAGAGGGAATGGATTCCCTCTGTAAGTCCTGGTGTGGCCCTGGGCTTCCAACTGCTTAAAGAGGACAAACCCAAAATACAGATCTTCTTTCTCGAGTTCTCCTGGCCAAGCCCTGGTCCTCCCCTTCCAGGTGGTTCTTGGCCTCTGATCATCTCCAAGGCCCAAGGGCCAGCCAGGAGCAGGCCACCAGGGAGTCCAGCAGTTCCTGCACCTGGTGGGGAGGCAGCACAGAGGCCTCCTTCTGGCTTCATGTCCCCCATTCCAGGAGAAATCCCCAAATTCTCCATGGAGGGGCAGGCCTTCTCTGGGGAAGTGAGGTGTTATAAGCAGAACTAAGAGATGGGTAAAAGAAAGGAGACAGGAAAAATAAAGGACAAAAACAAAATAGCTCCCTAACCCCTTATAAGAATTAAAAATGAAATTTATACATATGCTTTGTCCATATTGAGTTTCTTTAAAGAAATTGATGCCTGTCCACAGCATAGCTTCCTGTTCTTCTGAAGTCTTAATCGTTTAAATTTTTTTAAAAAAGGGGGGGGGGGAGGAAGACAAAAAAATAAAAAATAAAAAAATTAAGCACAACTAAAAGGAGGGGGAAAACCCAAACAGAAGCTTCACATTGCTGGAGATCCAGCTGTTGGGAGGTCGCCAACCGGCCAAGCCACCGCCCGCACCCTCTGCCGTCCTCTGTGCGAGACATGATGAGACTGTGGGTCCCGAGGATCAACCTGAAAGACAGAAGGCAGGGAGAGTGGACGTGGGTCAGTGGGCATGGGGCACCTCCAAGCTCCAGAGCCCCCACTAGGTACCAGCACCCAACCCCGATGAACTCCGGAGCCGTGCTGTGCTGGGAGCCGGGGGAGCTGGGTTCTAAGCGCTCTCTATGGAGTGAATCCAGCCTCACTACAACCACCACGCCACGGACATGTTATCCCCCTTTTCAGATAAACTGTGGTGCGGCTTAAGCACCACGCCCCAAGTCACGTCCCTGGAGGGGCAGACTCCAGACTCCAGGCACGCTGACCCCCGCTACAAATCCGAGCACAAGCCCCACCCCTCTGTCCTGGCTTCCCCGCACTGCTAGGAGAAAGATGCCCCAGGACCCAAGCGTTCCGTCCCCGCAGCCTTGGCAGCCCGAGTTCCCTCCCCCCCTCCCCCTCTGTGACCAATCATGCTGCACTGGAAGTTCACAGCAACCCTCTTACCCCATTTCAGAGACAAGAGAAGTGAGGCTCAGGCCTCTGAGAACCTGCACTAGGCTACCCCCCCAGGTCACAGAGGGGCCAGAGTCCCACAGGCAGGGATAGTGTTGGTCTCTGAGCCGCCCGCTGGGCCCCAGACTGCAGGGCACTGCCGTGCTTAGGAAGGAGGCTGCAGCCAGAACTGTGGTCCAGTCCACAGTCTCTGCCACTGGACTGTGGGCAAATTTGAGTCCTCTGGTTCTTTGGTCTTGTCACCTGTACCACATCACAGGTTACTACAAGGACCAAATGAACTAATACATGGAAAACTTACAACAGTGCCTGGCTGTACTGTTATTAGCTATTATTTGGGAATGGCCTTGGTGCCAGGCCTCAGAACGAGACCAGCGGCCAGCCTTTCAGGGACCTGTTCTAATGGAGGCCTAGAATACAAGAACCCGCAGAGATTAGCCCTGGGCCAGCCCCCACCCTGCCCAGCCCAACTTTCCCAGTCTGAGCCTGATTAGAGCTAAGTATAGCCCTAATACTGGGCAGGCGGGCCACCCAGGGCAGCAATGCTCCGTGGCGACCCATTGTCTCATCAGAGTTTCCAAGTGCCCACTCTCATCCTGAATGACTTAATCAGACAGTCTTACTCAGTGTGTGTGAAATCCCCCCACTGGCTTCAAGGCTCAGTAAGCTCGCTGCAGCCTGACAGGTATGCCCCCCCAGCCCTGCGTCCTCCCCACCATTGCCTGCCGCCTGTACAGTCATATCACACTGGCCTGTCATCCTCAGGTCCCAGGGAGATGCCTGGCTAGTCCTCACGAGAGGCAGCAGGGTACTGCAATATTGGACAGTTTTACTTCTCCCGGTCAGCCTTCATTTCCTCCTCTGAGAAATGGGGGCTCGTTTTCGAGGTTTGAGTGGAATACCGACTGTGAAGTACCTGGCCCACGGCAGGACCCAACTCCTCGACATCCCATCCTCTCCCAGCCATTTGTCCCCAAACAGAAATTATGAACGTGTCAGGCTTAACAGGCCGCGGTCCTCAGCCAGTGAACCATCCAAACTGCTTCCAGCCGGGCGAAGGTGCCACGGCAAGGACACGCACTCCACTGGAGGAGTGTGACAAAGCCTTCTAGGAAGCAATTTGGCAACGTTTTCAGAGCTTCAAATGGATTGAGACCCTATAATTACACTTCTGGAAATCTAGTCTAACTGATTATCCTAAATACGAAAAGGACTTTATGAATAAAGATGTCCACTGAAGTAGTATTTAAATTGAGGTAATAATCGCAAATCCAAAAATGAGAGATTAAAGCAAATGACCCATCTACTCAATGATACATTACAGAGGAAATGAGAAAGCTGTGTGGCATTTTTTTTTTTTTTTTTGCGGTATGCGGGCCTCTCACTGTTGCGGCCTCTCACTGTTGCGGCCTCTCCCGTTGCGGAGCACAGGCTCCGGACGCGCAGGCTCAGCGGCCATGGCTCACGGGCCCAGCCGCTCCGCGGCATGTGGGATCTTCCCGGACCGGGGCACGAACCCGTGTCCCCTGCATCGGCAGGCGGACTCTCAACCACTGCGCCACCAGGGAAGCCCCACACTTCACTTTTTAATGGGAAAAAAAAGTGTATTTAATGAATAAAGAAAGCTGGCAGCCCCATGAGAAAGGTCTCTGGAGTAGCGAGGGGTCCCAGAGACCAGACCCAGGCTCTTCTTTGGCCTCTTCCACACACAGTGGACAGTGGAGAATCTTCCACACCTGTCAGACGAGAGGCTAGACTGTGTGATTCCTTCCTCCACTGCACAGGTGAGGGGTGACTCAGGGTCCATGTGTGGAATCAAGTGGGGATGGATGATAAAGGCATTGGAAAAGTATTTGATCCAAGTATTTGATCTCAGGCCCAGCCTTTTATTCTACTGCTTCTGTTTCCCTACCTGTTAATTCCCCTCAACAAACATCCACTGGTGGGTCTTATATGCCAGTTTTGACTTGGAAAAATACAATCATCATGAGCACATCCTGTGACGGTCCAGCAGCCACCTCAAACCTAGCTTTATTCAGCAGGCCTAAGGGCCTTCTCCCTGTTGCTTTCAGTAGATGAAGCAGAGCAACCAGAAGATTGGGGGAGGGAGGGCTTGGGGGAACCTCACCATCTAAGATGCTAAGTGCTTGTGAGAAAGAAGAAAGGCCCGGGAAGTTGTATGGTCATGTGTGATTTGCTAAGATAATCTTTGGAACCAGTTATGACCTGTTTAACACTGCTTTCCTACCTCCCCTGGTTGGACCCAAGCTGAGGACAACCTCAAACGGATGACCATCACAGCAGGAAGGTGACGCACGGCAGCAGAAAAGCGGTGTCGACAGGGAGGCAGAAGTCTCTTTACATAATAAACTAGCAGAACAGACTGTGCCTGCAAAAGGTCACACCAAGCATCCAGCACTGCCAGAGTGCCTGACACCAGCGTCATGACCACTCTAACCCTGGCTCCCCTGCCAGGAAGCGGCTGACATTTCCCACAGGCTCCTCCACACTCCCTCCCTCCAGCTTTGGCACTGGCTCTGGCCCTCCTGGTAGGACGCCTCAGGACAGGTTCGCCTCCTTCTGCCCAGTGGGCAGGGACAAGAGAAATAGGGTTCCTTCTTCCAGAGAGAACCCCGGCTTTGCATTCCTTTCCCGTCTTCCATTAGAGAAGGTGTACCTTCCCCCAGGGAGCCAATAGCTGCGACCTCCCTGGAAGGGGGGTGGGGGGTGGGTGGGCAGGGTGGGGCTTTCTACAGCCCCAGGGCTGTAGGAAGGGCTCAGACCACGTGGCTCTGGGGTAAAGCAGCAGCAGGCCCTCCCAGGCACCCGCTGGAACAATGAATGGTTTAGGTCCCAGCCCAGTGGGCCCTTGCCCTTCGTCCTAGTAGATGCCACACCTCCACTCCGACTGCCTGGGCTATGGCTCGACTGCCTGATTGCCGGCGTCAGTCAGGATTTGCCATGTCCCTTTCAGTTGGAACGCTGACTTCTGAGCACAGAGCCCTCCTAGAGGGCAAAGCCACCCCTCTGAGCACAATGAAAAGCAGTGATGTGGTTAACCTGCAGGTGACGCCTGTAGTGCACTCCCATCTCTCACCTGCCTGACAAGCTCATCCAGCGAGGAGTTAACGAGTGAACAGGCTCAGAGATGGAGCCACTTGCCCCACACCAGAGCAGCAGGACTGGCACTCAGCCCCATCTTCTCCGGCCTCACTGCCCACAGCCTTTCTACTACGAGCCTCCATTTAGTGCTTCCAGAGCCGGCTCTGCCGTGGCTCTAACAGCCTGCATTTGAGATGGTCCCCTGCGGGAAAGGTGTCCAGGAAGGTGCTGGCAAATGCTTCCCTTTCTTATTTCAGCTCTCGGACTAAGTTCCCTCAGTACATCCGAGCTCCTTATTTCTCTATGATGATCGTAACAGCAATCACTTACTCAGCATTGAATATGTGCAGGCATGTTCTACAATGGATAAAGGTAGGACACTTTTCTATGTAACAACCTGGTAAGGCTGTGTAGGAGGGCTGACAGCCTTACCAAGTTGTTACATATAAAAGTGTCCTACCTTTATCCATTGTCTCCCAGTGAGCCATGCCCTGCCGTATCCTGGGCCTGCCGCTTGCAGCCATGAGAGCCTGTGTCCTCGTTGTGCTGCGTGGGCTGCAGGTTGGGCTCAGCTGACACACATAGAGCCCACCTCCTCTTGGTGACATTCGTCCACTTTAAGGGAGACTCAGGTTCTGCTTGAAAGCCTGTAGAAGAGGGACCTCACCATCCTGCTGTTCTGTTTGGAAGGGCCCTGGTGCAGGAGCTAGAGTCGCCCTCCCTCCCTAACCCCCCATCACAGCGCCCAGGCCTCTTTTGCCTGGGAAGCCCGCATAGCACTCCTGTGCTGCCTTCTGGTTAGGGTGTTTCCTCAATCGAGAAGGAGCCTACAAAGCTCGTCTTGATTCTCAGTACTCCTTGGGTCCTGAGAATCTGAATGTTGAGGATATTCCCCCAGAAAAACTCACGTGACTTACACACACTGAGATGCTTCCTGTGCCTTCAAGGGGATTGCTGTGTGTGCATCCTTGGAGTTAGAAGGACCCTGGGTAAGGACCCCTGGTCCCAAGCCCCTCAGCACATGACAAAACCAGGTCCCCAGAGAAGAGTGGGGAGAGCTCGATGAGACTGGAAGCCGGCTTTCCTACCTGTACTCTCAACACTGGGCGGGTCAGTGTCTCTTTAAAAAAAAAAAAAAAAAATTTATATGTGTATATATATATATATATATATATATTTATCTTTGGCTGCATTGGGTCTTCGTTGCTGCGCACAGGCTTTCTCTAGTTGTGGCGAGCGGGGGCTACTCTTCATTGTGGTGCACGGGCTTCTCATTGCAGTGGCTTCTCTTGTTGAGGAGCACAGGCTCTAGGCGCATGGGTTTCAGTAGTTGTGGTGCGCAGGCTCAGTAGTTGTGGGCTGTGTCATGGACCCAAGTGTTTTACATCTACTGCCTCATCTCACTCAACCACCCTACTAGGTAGGAGCTGCTGTTGCCCCAGTTCTAGAGATGAGGAAATTAAAGTTCAGAGACAAGATGTGCATGGCTAGTAAGTGGTAGAAAAAAGGGTTGAACCTAGGTCTGACTCACTCCAAAGCTCCTGCTTTTAACATGTAACTTTGTAATGTAAAATCCCTTCCTAGAGAGACAAAAAGAGCTTAAGTGGAGTTTAAAACCCATTTAATCCCTTCACCTATAAACAGATTCCCTCAGAGAAGGCTTCCAGAAGGCTTGGCTGAAGTACCTCTGCATGGGTCTGGGGTCCAGAGCACAAAGGGGGATGCAGTGCCAACCAGGTGGTGAGCAGTCTTCTGGCAAGTTCCTCTGCCAGCCAAGCAGTTGTCCCTTCTGTCCAAGGAGACTGAGGAACCAAACTGCTCCCATTAAGGCCATCAGCAGGTTGGAGAACAGAGGCTGGGGAAAGCTGAGGTGGGAGCAGGCAGCCATGGGGCTGGGGACCCAATGGGCTCCCACGGCCAACTCCCTCCCCATGTCTTCAGCTCGCAGACTGGGAATGGCTGGGTGAACAAAAGATTACCCTTCATTCTAAAAGTATGGCCTTCCTACCTTGGTCAAAATGTCATTTCTTTGATGAAATGACGATGAAAGTATATGGGAGTGGTTTAAAAAACTGTTCTTCCATCTCCTACCCCCACCCCCGGCTTTGAAATTGTACTGTCCTTCAAAATGTGTAAGTTTGGCAACCACAGGATTTAAAAATCTCTGGGAGCCACAGCTAAGCTTTATTTTATTTTTATTTTTTTTTAAGTTATTTATTTTGGCTGCATTGGGTCTTCATTGCTGTGTGCAGGCTTTCTCTAGTTGTGGCGAGCGGGGGCTACTCTTTGTTGCAGTGCAAGGGCTTTTCATTGCAGTGGCTTCTCTTGTTGTGGAGCACAGGCTCTAGGTGCGTGGGCTTCAGTAGTGGTGGCACGCGGGCTCAGTAGTTGTGGCTCGTGGGCTCTAGAGCGCAGGCTCAGTAGTTGTGGCACATGGGCTTAGTCGCTCCGCGGCATGTGAGATCTTCCTGGATCAGGGCTCGAACCCGTGTCCCCTGCATTGGCAGGCAGATTCTTAACCACTGTGCCACCAGGGAAATCCCACAGCTAAGCTTTAACTCTGCACTTTTACTCCAGTGCAGGCTGTGGTGAACAGTCCTGGGTTCAGATTTGAGCTCTGCCGCTCACTAGCAGTTTACATCATCCGAGCCTCCTTTTCCTTCCTAGCAAATGGGGATGCTGCCAGTTCCGCTCTGGGGTCAGCTGTAAGGAATGAGGATCCCCAGCAGTGGGGCAGTCAGGGAGCTCTACCTTGTTATTAGTTACGTTGATGGTCTTTTTGGTTTCTAGCGGGGTCACACACTCAACTATGTATAACTTATCCGGAGTCAAAGTTTAATTCAGGAACTTTCTCTCCTGTGTTTTCAAAATGGGAGATTTAAGAATGAGGGCAGTGAAGGTGATGGTGGAGGGGGAAGGGAAGGGTAGCTCTCCACTGCCACACCTTTACCATAATGCCCCAAGGACAGCCAGATGGGAGCAGAAGCATCCTCAGCACCTTTCGACCTGCTCAGGCCTAAAGGTGGATTTTTTTTTTTTTTTGATGTGGACCAGTTTTAAAATCCTTATTGAATTTGTTACAATATCGCTTCAGTTTTATGTTTTGGTTTTTTGGCCGTGAGGCATGTGGGACATTGGAAGGCGAAGTCTTAACCACTGGACCGCCAGGGAGGTCCCCTAAAGGTGGATTTTTTGAAGTCCAGGGACCTAGAAATCAGAAATACCACCTGGCTGTTTGAGAGGACCAATTTTCTGTGGCTTCGCACAGAAGTGTCACAGCTACTGGTTCAAAGGGTGGGCCAGTTCCCCAGGTGACCACTGGTGCTCCTCACGAGGGCTCCTGCAGGCTTCAGGGTGGCACTCGAGTTTGTGGTCTGTGCTAGGGTAAGCAGGAACGCTGAGCAAGAGTCCTCACAATACTCTTTACTTTATACAGACACATCTATCCATGAACAAGGCTCTCCCCACGGATGAGGAATTTTAGTCTCAGAAGTTACTTAGCAAGTTGCAAAAGGTTAAATGGGTAGTAAATGGTTAACTGGGATTCAAATCTAAAGTCTAGTTTTCTCTATTCCTCTCTGCCTCTCACCTATTTAACAGGAAAGAAAGTCATCTGACTGGCATACTCAAGTCGTGGTTTACTGGGTGGGAAGCCAAGAACTCACCCTTACCTAAGCTCCCCTAACATACAGCCTGGTCTTATCACTGTGGTTAATGATGCCTGTGATAAACTAGACACTATGCAAGGCCTGATATGCAAAGCCTCCTTTGTCCAGGCAAAGGACCATGTAGGAATTATCCCCATTTTACAGATGAGCAAACTGAGGCTCAGGTTATTTATTTTCAGCATATCATGCTGCAGAAGCCCAGAGGCAAGGTAATCTCAGGGTCACAGGGGGCAGGCCTCTCCTTCTAAGCAAGATTAGCTTCAAAATGAGTCATTTTTCATTTGTTTCATACACCAGACAGCTGGCTTTTCATACTCAGATACCAACATACCACCCTGGGGGAATCAGCGGCTCTGGCACTACTGTCTGCCCTAATCTGTCAGAGGGACTGAGGCCAGGGAGCCAAGCTTGGTGCATCATTGCTCTAAGGCTCAGCTGAGCAACAGTGGTGCTCACAGCAGGGCAAAGCCAGGGACGACTGTGCTGTGGGTGGCTCATGGCACAGCATACGAGGTCCTGTCATCAGGGTAAAAGAAAATGAAGTAGACATTATAAATGGGATAATGGTGCCTTCAGTCTCCAGGTTTACAGAAGGGGAATGGCGTTAGGGTAAGGGATGGGAGGTCAGAAAGCACCGAAGCTTACCCAGCAGGAGCTTCACAGCAGATAGGGACAACAACCTGGAAGGCCGTGGTGCTGTGTTTGCGGTCTCTGAGTCCTGACCAGGGGACCAAAACAAGGCAGAAGTGCAGGAGCAGGTCCCCAGTGTGGTGGGAGTACCATTCAAAGAGCACAGGTAGTCTGGTGCTCTGTCAAGGGCTTGGGCTTTGGAATAGGAAGATCTAAGGTTTAAACCCCAGCTCAGCCAATTACTAGCTCTCATCTTTATCAAGTCTGTTTTCTTAACCTACAATGTGGAAATGTCTACCTTGCAGCGTGTGAAGCCCAGTGACAGTCTTTGTAACGGTGTCAGTGAGATACGCAGGAGGTACTTAATCAAGCTGCGATGGCAGCCTTAAATCACATCCCCAAAACCAAAAACCTCACAAGTCATTCGCTCAGGCAAAAATTCCAGACAAGATAAATTGGCCTCATGTTAGTCTTCCCTGGAGGAGACAGTGTCCTTCCTGCTTCGGGCCTCAGGAACTGCGAGTCTGGTTGCACGCCCCTTCCCCTTGCCGTCAGCTCGGATGGTGCATGCCTCCTCCAGGAAGCATTCCCAGGGGCCCAGCCTCGGTAGGGACTCTTCTCTGTTCTCTGGTGAGTAGGAACAGGAAGACCACAGACCCCCCACTAACCATGCTGCGCGTCCTCTCACCACCCCCTAACTACAAGCTTCCTGGGGGACAGGGACAACCCTCTGCTCCTCTGAAGACTCTCAGGTTGCCAAGCACAGAAGGAGCTCGAATACTGGGTGACTGATAGGAATTGGGAGTTAGCATATGGCAATAAAAAGTTAATTCACAGGCTTCCCTGGTGGTGCAGTGGTTGAGAGTCCGCCTGCCGATGCAGGGGACGCGGGTTCGTGCCCCGGTCTGGGAAGATCCCACATGCCGCGGAGCGGCTGGGCCCGTGAGCCATGGCCGCTGAGCCTGCGTGTCCGGAGCCTGTGCTCCGCAACGGGAGAGGCCACAACAGTGAGAGGCCCACGTATCGCAAAAAAAAAAAAAAAAAAAGTTAATTCACAAACTTCACGGAATCATTCATTCAGCAAGACAGGAGTTTAACATAAAAATATGGCTATAAAACCCCTGCCTTTGGTTGAGTTCCTACCAAACATCCCAACAAGCCAGGTGCACAGAGGGATGCCACCCCACCCCAGGAGGTTGGCCGCCTCTCCAGCCCCCACTGGCGCTATTTTTCTCCCGCGCTCCACTGTGTCCCCACCCTACCCTCAGAGCCCAGTGGGCGAAATGGGCACACGGGGAGGAAGGGTTTTCCTGACACAACACAGCCTATCAGTGACAGAACCAGGAGGCTCCTCCGTGACTCCCCTTGTACCCACTTCCCCACAGGAGGCTGGCCCTCACAGGGGAAGGACACAGCCCGCAGTCTGCAAACAGACTGTTTCATCTGGAGAGGGAGCTTGAAATCCAGCTGCAGCTAGCTGGAGCCGGCCTGGCTTCAGAGAATGTCCCCAGTCTAAGTCAGCCACAGTAAGAGGTTAATGAGAAGGACTGGAAGACTTGGGTTTGGCCTCAACTCTTTGGACTTCTCAGATGTTAAAGAACCACTGTGGCCTCCTTCCACGCCCAGCCATCTGCAAAATGGCAGAAATGTCCAACAACTCTCCTTAGCTGACAAGGGGCTCAAGAGGTGGTGGAGTTCATACCTGGCGGTCTCCCATTCTCCACAATGGAAGGACATGGACTATGGAAACAGGCAGTAGGACAGGGCAGCCCCATGAGGAACTAAGCACCTGCCCTTGTGCAGCCAGAGGACTTGTCCTTTGCCTGAGAGGCCACCCCTCCCATCTTTCACATCCTCCTCACCTACTTATACTCGTCCAGAGCAAGTGCCCAGTGAGTTCTCTGAAAGGCACACTGTCATGCAGGCTGTGACAGCACAGACACAACCAGAGGAGTGTACCCCCGCATGGCAGCCTCTTAAGACACACTGGGACTTCCCTGGTGGTGCAGTGGTTAAGAATCTGCCTGCCAATGCAGGGGACACGGGTTCGAGCCCTGGTCCGGGAAGATCCCATGTGCCGTGGAGCAACTAACCCTGCGCGCCGCAACTACTGAAGCCCATGCGCCTAGAGCCTGTGCTCCTCAACAAGAGAAGCCACTGCAATGAGAAGCCTGTGCACCACAATGAAGAGTAGTGCCCGCTCACCACAACTAGAGAAAGCCTGTGCGCAGCAACGAAGACCCAATGCAGCCATACATACATACATAAAAATATATATATATATATATATATATTTTTTGTTGTTGTTGTTGTTGTTGTTGTTGTTGTTAAAAAGAGACACTGACCCGCCCAGTGTTGAGAGTACGGGTGGGAAAGCCGGCTTCCAGTCTCATCGAGCTCTCCCCACTCTTCTCTGGGGACCTGGTTTCTTCATGTGCTGAGGGGCTTGGGACCAGGGGTCCTTACCCAGGGTCCTTCTAACTCCAAGGATGCACACACAGAAATCCCCTTGAAGGCACAGGAAGCATCTCAGTGTGTGTAAGTCACGTGAGTTTTTCTGGGGGAATATCCTCAACATTCAGATTCTCAGGACCCAAGGAGTACTGAGAATCAAGACGAGCTTTGTAGGCTCCTTCTCGATTGAGGAAACACCCTAACCAGAAGGCAGCACAGGAGTGCTATGCGGACTTCCCAGGCAAAAGAGGCCTGGGCGCTGTGATGGGGGGTTAGGGTGGGAGGGCGACTCCAGCTCCTGCACCAGGGCCCTTCCAAACAGAACAGCAGGATGGTGAGGTCCCTCTTCTACAGGCTTTCAAGCAGAACCTGAGTCTCCCTTAAAGTGGACGAATGTCACCAAGAGGAGGTGGGCTCTATGTGTGTCAGTTGAGCCCAACCTGCAGCCCACGCAGCACAACGAGGACACAGGCTCTCATGGCTGCAAGCGGCAGGCCCAGGATACGGCAGGGCATGGCTCACTGGGAGACAGGGAGTGGACAGAGCTTAAAGCCAGGATGGCATGTGGATGCAAACACATGGCAGCTTTATCTCTAGAACGTCCCAGGTTCAGTCAGGGCAGCGACTGGTTCTATGCAAACTTCAGCAAGCAGTCACTGCGAAGCTCCTAGATAAGGAGACTCGGTCGTATTTTAGCCGTGGCCGTGGTGTCACCATTGCTGACTTGCTTGATATTGTTTTAAACCTTCCGAATCCCTGAAGTGTGCTGCCCAAAATGCTAGTATTTAAGTCTGCCAAATGCACAAAAAGAAGAATCACTGGGCAAGACCTAAGATTCTGAGATTTGGAGGTCTCTGGGGATCTGCACGCTGAGTCACCATCTACGTCTGAGGATGCAGATCCAATTAAACCCAGTCTTTTTGGCCTTGGGAAGTCACCAGGCTGTCAGGGCCTGGGGGTTGGTGTGTCCCTTAACCAACTCAGTTGGTAAACAGGTATGGGTGGAACTCACTCAAGACAAACTAAGGGGGAACTTTTTGTCTCCAGAAACAGCCCTGGTAATTGGCAGTCAGCTGCGGGGATACCCTAATTCTCTTCCTCAACTTATTAAGTGTGGGGATGAAATGAAGGCTGCCAACAGCCTCAGCTGGCCCCCAAAGAGACTGGGGTTCAGCTGCGGCTGCTGTGATTAGCAGAGAAAGGGCCTAGGGGGAGGCTGGGCTGCTGGGAGAGATCTCTTGGGCCCTTAGCCAGGAGGAAGATGTCTAAGGAGTTGTCAGAGCTAAAGGGGAGAGGTGGCTCCTCTATATGGGGACAGGACAATTTGTGGTTGTGAACGGCGTGGCTCAAACAAGGTCATGCCCAGAGTGGTTGGGGCCGAAGGAGACCATATGGACTCTGGTTACAGCAAGCAGTCCAAAGCCCAGTGTGCTGAGGGGAACTCACTGGGGGCACTTGCTAAGGGGTTTGGCGCTCTCTTAGGGAAAAGAAGGGCACTGCAAATTGTTAGTGAGAAGTGAAGCAGAAACGAATGATTAACCTATGAGATCCGGCAAAAATAGAACAAGGGAGCTACACAGAGGCAGCCACCATTTTACTGAACTCCCGCTGTGTGTTAGGAGTTGCACTGGGTACTTTGTTTCTTGTGCATTTTGTCCTTACAACAGCATACAGTGAGCATCACTGTTAAAGGAGCATCATTTAATGGATTAGGAAATGGGGGCCCAGAAAAGTTAGATGACTTGCCCAAGGCACCCTGCTGATAAGAGGCAGAGAGGTGATTCAAACCTAGGTTAATCAGCATATCAGATTCAAAAGCAAAAATGGAAGCACAGGGTCTGTAATCGCCCTGGTCAGTGGTGGCCCCTTCTCCCCTCCTGTGCTCGGGCAGGTGCCAGTGCAGTCTTGCACCTTCTGGAGACCGGCACTGTCAGGTGCAGCATCTTATCTCCCTCCCCTAGGGGGCTTACAGCTCTCCCCTCATTGTGACCAACTTATCTGCCAAAACTCCAGCCTTGTACATCACCGCCACCTTTTCTGTAGGATGAAGTTCACCTTTCTTAGGCTGACAGTCAAGGCTCTTGGCAACTTGGCGCTACTTCACTCTCCAACTTGAGCCTCTGCGTGAACCAAACCAAAGATCTGCTCTTTCCACAAATTCTCAGTGTTCTGCTTTTGCTCACATTGTGTCTCCTGCTTAGAAGACCCTTGTCTGCTCTCCATTCTTCAAGGGCCATCTTAAGTCACACGTCCTACAGGTTGCTGTTACTTACTTCTTCAACAGAAAGCCAGTACTCGGTCCTCTGAGCTCCTGGGAGCACTGAGACAGTACCGTGCTGCAACATCTTTGGAAGCTCGATGGAAAAGAGCACGGACACCCGAGCTTTAGCCTGGAGCTGGCACGCGCTAGCCACGTGGCCAGTGGGGCAAATCACTCTCTGGAGTGGGAGCAGGGCGGACGCCGTACCTAGGATGCACGTGAGCATTCAACGAGACAGTAAACGGGAAGAGTATGAACCTGGCAAACAGCCCGGGCTCAGTAAGTTTAGGTAAGAGAAAGTGCTCCCTGGCACCTCCCCACCATGCCTTACAGATGATAAAGGCTCCAGGCTGTAGCAGGCTTGATCCTACACAGAAACAAGTGCATGCAAGATCCCCAGCAAGCTGCAAAAGCTCTCCGCAAAAGCTCTCCTTAACCATTCGCTAAACAAGGGCAGAAAAGGACTCTCCTGGGTTCCTGAAAGGAGATCTGGTGGAAGGCAGGTGGGGCCATCCTCCACCCCAAGGCCTATACAGAATTCAAACCAAGGCACGGCAGGACAGCTGAAGGACTGACCTTAAGGGAAGGGCCACCCCTCTGCTCCTGGTAGAGACCTTCTCCCTCTACCTCCGTCCCCTGTACTCCTTTCCTTAACCCCAAATAGAAAGTACTTCCCAATTTACAAATTAAAGTGGCTCTCAAAATCAATTTTATAGCCAGCAATCATGGTTCTAATGTTATGTAACTATTAAAAAAAAACAAAACCAGTGAGATGCCAGCGCTAGAAAGCTGCTCTTTGGCAGAACCACCAGCCTGCCCATGTGACAGCACAGGTTTTCAGCTCTAAAAAGCAAAAGTAAATACAAAAACAAAATGTTATGTCCTTGAGACATAATTACAGCAGAATGAATATGCAAATACAGACTCAGAAGAGTAAGATACATCAGTCAACTAATGAGAAGCTGATTACAAAGGGGGTTAGAACAAAACACAGCAAGACTCAGCCATCAAATAAAGGCTGTGAAGGCAACCCTGGGTCTATGGAGGTCACTCCGTGCCCATGAAGGCGCTTTACGTTCAGTGTTTTTTTTGGGGGGGGTGAGGGGGAGCCAAGAACCTGCATATATTCTGAGATACAACTTCTAGCTCTGTTACCAGTATGGCCAACAACTGGTATGAAAGAACGGCAGGACTCAACAGCTGTGGAGTACCTACTGCATACCCAGCACCCCTAGGCTAGTTTTACATGAATTTTTCATTTACTCACAAAAAGCCCATGGGTTAAGTGCTGGCAACCTCACTTTATAAACGAGGACTCCAAGACTCAGAGAGATGCCTAAGGTTTAGATGGACTGAGGCTGGGAGCAATATTTATCTCCATGGCCCACACCAGGCACACAGTAGGTACTTAATACATGCCTGGAAAGAATAAGTGAAGTTTCCCAGTCTGGTTCAAAGCCACGTCTAAGACTCCACTCAGAGACGTAAGCCCAACTCCAACCCCACTGCTTCCCCCTTTCCTATGCCTGCTGCCCCTCAACTTCCCCTTCCTCTAACAGTGACCTCCTGTCCTATCACAGCGGCCTCGCAGGGATCTGTTATGTCTCTGAATGACTCTCCGGAGGGCACCCCTACACGCTCACTGTTATCATGGCTTAGAAGCCCACTTCCCCAGGGCCTGGGAAGCCCAAGGAGAAGTTCAATTGTTTTCCTCCTCCTCCTCCCCCCAGGAGCAGATGGCCACAGGGCCTCACCTCATCCTCAAGACAAATGCACAAGGCAGAAGCTAAGCAAGAATTAGAGGAGTCCCCGTCCTAGAACCACACCCACTGTGGAACTTGAACGCACCGGGGCTGAGGGACGAGGGGAAAGAGGACCACCTTTTATACTCTGGTTTTCTGGATGAGGAAACAACAACCTACAGGGCGTGACCTGTCCAAAGCCCCGTGCTACGTAAGTACAGAAGATAGAGCCCCAATTAGAAGCTGGCAGGCCCTCCTAGTTCTCAGGCCTCGATGCAAGCTTTCTAAGGGTAGAACTGTAGGATGCTAGGCAGATGGTGTCTTTACCCTCTTCTGCCAGGGCAGTTTTCAAACCTGAGCGTGCCATCAGCATCACCTGGAGGTTCCTGTTGAAACACTCACCCCCAGCTTCCAGCTCTGTAGGTCTGAGGTGGCGTCAGAAATATGTTTTTTTTTTTTTTTTTTTTTTTTTTTTTTGCGGTACGCGGGCCTCTCACTGTTGTGGCCTCTTCCGTTGCGGAGCACGGGCTCCGGATGCGCAGGCTCAGCGGCCATGGCTCACGGGCCCAGCCTCTCCGTGGCATGTGGGATCTTCCCGGACCGGGTCATAAACCCGTGTCCCCTGCATTGGCAGGAGGACTCTCAACGACTGAGCCACCAGGGAAGCCCAGAAATACGTTATTTTTAAGAAGTTTCCTGGAGATGCTGCCAGTCTGGGGACCATACTTTGAGAACCAACAGTGCTGAAGTTTGTCGTGGTCACCGTGTGTGTGCTGGGGGGGGGGTGCGAGCTGGTGAGGGGGAGCAGGGAGGAATGTGGCAATAGCATGTTGATGTCTTCAAGGTCACAGGATAGACTCTGGATCTGTTAAGTAGAAAACTTCTTACTCCTGACACCCTCAGTTCCTTCCACTGATAAAATGGAAGCAGTCTTTCTAAACTTTACCCAGGGTGTGTAACATGAGTCTGTGGATTCTGAAGATGCACATCTGGGTCTGCCTATGTCATCACTATCGTATGACCATCTCAACGAAATTCTAAGAGTAGGTGGGAAACTGGACTTCTGGGGACAGGTGTCCCCCTGCTATAGGACTTCCAAAACACTGGGCTGGAGTGATGTGCTCCCGAAGGCTCTCCATGCTACACCTGGTTGGTGCCCATGCCCCGAGATGCTCAGGGTCGGGGAGGGAGGAGGCTCTCTGGATCACCTCAGTGGTGCCATCTGGATTTCAGTTTAGGCAACTGGCCTAAACTCCCAAGCAATTTTTTTTTGGAAGGTGAAAGTCACCCTGTTCTTTGGTCTCGGGTGTGGTACATTCACACTCATTTCCGCTGTCCCATGAAACCAAGGGCTCCTTCCAAACATTCATCACATCCAAGCCTGCAATCTGGTTACTAACAACAAATGAGTCTTTAGTTGTCACTTCCAGCTCTCCTTATGTCTGGTACAAGGCTGGGCTGGGCTGGAAAGGCCCATGTATTCTGCCAAGATCTGACAGCACTACCCTTTTTTCAGTCCATGCCTTAGCTTTGCCCTAGACTGGAACTCTCTGGGAGGACATGCCTTAGACATGTACGAAAAAAGCAGGAAAAAAACAAAAGGGTGCTGTACATGACATTTAAGGGCTTCCTTTTTACAAAAGGATGGAAGTAAACACGGAATGAGTCAATTGGCTCACATCATCTGTGTCTTTCCCACTGGAACAGAGGGTCAATACCAAAATCCAACATGATGTACCAGAGCCCACCTGCCTTCCACTACTGCTCCAGTGCCAGGCCTTGGAATTATAAAAAGCCAAGGTTACCTACCATTCATAAGATTACCTGCCCAGGCCCCACTTCTGGCTCCTTTATGCAGCCTGGGAAAATAGAAGCATTTTCATCTTCTTCATTATGCCCTAAGGTGTGCCTGGGTGGCTCTAATCCACTCCTCCTGAGTCCCTAGACATCACTTCCTTTTACAAAGAAACAAAATACAGAATTCTGACCTGTGTACAATGCAGGCTGAGTTACAGCTTTCCCCTGGCACCTGTAACTGAAAGCGTAATTCCTTTAAAGTTGGGAAATTCACTGCAGTATTTTACGGTATTGATTTATTTTAAACTTTGCCGGCAGTTTTAAGGCCTGCATGCCTCTGAATCCTAGAAATGCTGGAGGAGGTCTCCATTTCCTTTGATTCTGTAAAATCACAGAAGACTCACTAGTAGAAATGAAAAGAGCGGCTGGGAGCTTATATGTTGCTGCCCTAGTTTATCAAGACAGAACCCTGGGCATTCTCTCCAGGTCCTCATCTTGAATGCCCCTCCGACGGGACTTCACTACAACGACAGTCCCCTCTCCCCTTACCAGCTGAGTCCTGTACCCAACAAAGCCTCAGTGTGCCAGGGCGAGTTTCACACAATCCCTGAGATGTGACCTCCTCACTCACCACCTGGCTTACAAGGTGCCCCTAAACCTATCTTCAAGAACCAGCCCAAGGCACCACCTTCTCCAGGAAGCTTTCCCTCCACTCTCTCCAGGCTTCCTGTATTTCTACAACTAAATGTTGTCTTAGGTCCACAGCTAACCTGTGAGCTCCTAGAGGACAGCACTGGGGTCTACACTACCAAGACCACCGCTGGGCAAGCGCCTGTCATACGAGGGCTCCTGCTCACCAAATCTGACTTGGCCTCAGAATCTTTCAACGCAGGGCTGCAGGCAGCCACATCAACAACAGGGACGAATCATGAAAGCCCTCGGCTTTGGCCAAGAGTCAATAAATGAGCTGGAAGATGGGTCAGGGAGAAACCCAGCAACCCTGCCATTTTGCTTTGGATCCTCATCAACCTTAAGTGTCCAGGCTAAGCTCACTCAGAACGGGCTTCTGCCAGGTCCCGGGGAACAGAGACAACAGGGTGCCTTTGGGTCACATCAGAGCCCTTCCTTGTCCTGGTACATAGACTGTCCTGTCAGCACCCCCTCGGTGCCAGTGCTTTCCTGCTGCCCCCAAAGGGGATGCACTTTGGGTCTCCCGCTTTCCAACCTTTTGGGAATTTTAACCTCTGCCTGCTTGTGTGCCTTCTGCCACTGTCACCCGGCCCTTGGTTATGTGGGTGCCTCACCATCCCAGCCTTGCCTCGCCTGCCCATGTTTGAGGCTGTATCAGTGTGACACAAGAGGAATCAACACACAGGTGATCTCACCTGAAGGAGCAGAAGGTGGCCCTGCTGCGGTGTGCTGTGCCGAGACTGTCAGACTCTGAAAGATGCCCACGGGCAGCACCGACACTAATACCTGGGGGCCTCTCGTGTGGAGATAATAGGAGGGGGAACCCACCTATAAACCCATCAAAAGCTGCTTTCAAAGAAGCTGTAGGAGGCAGGATAGAACAGTGGAATTTCCAGTCAGCTATCAGGTTTCAAATCCTGCCTCTGAAAACTGTGTCAAAATGATTCTCAGCTTCCTCATCTGCACAATGATGGCAGATAACAGAACACTTACGCAGATGATGTGATAATAAGATACTCTATGTAAAAGTACTTAATTCAGGGCTGGAGATAAAAGGGCAGGGCCTCTGCCCTGCACAAGTCAGAGGGCCCCTCAAAACAGGTTTTTAGAACCAGAGCTGTTATTGTTGGAGGGAGTATCTGTGTCCCTAGCGTAAGAGAAAATGGGAGTTGGAAAGACCCCAACCGTCAGGCAGCTTTGCTCACAGCTGGAGGATTACAGGCGCTATTCTGATTTGCCCAAAGGGATGCTGCCTAGGCTGACAGGAGCCAAGGATGCCAGGGAGGAGGAGAATGTGAGCAACAACAGCCCTGGGGCAGGCCTGTCCCCTCATGAATGCTTTGATGTCCTGCAGAGCTTCAAGGGACAGATTATCCTTGTGGGCAACCAGCCCCATTACATAACAGACAGCTCAGTTTCCTTGTGTTGAGACAGCAGGAGTGACAGACAGAGAGGGCAACAGCGGGGGCAAAAGCTGGCGCCCAGGGAGCTACCTGGCCTTACAAATACCAGCCTTCCCCACCTGGGGGATCTCCCAAGAAACACCAGTAGACAGACCCAGAACCAAGGGATGGCCTGCACACCAATGGTTCCTAGAACTGCCAGGTCTTCAGTGAACGCTGAGCTTTACATTCCCAGGGAAAAGAGCAGCAAACCCACAACCCTCTGCTCTCACACAGCCCCGTGAAGTCTAGTGAGACAGGGTAGAAGCAAGGCTGGGGCCTCCAGTTATAGACAGGGACTCAAAAGATGCTCAGCAGTTCTAGTTCTGCTTGGATCTAAGAATTAACAGTCACTGGCTGAATACCAACACCCCCGCCCCCAAATCTAACTAAAACTTCCGTTCTTTCCAAGGACCTAATCATCCACTTCAAGGTGAGGCTGGCACTTCCCTGTTCTGCTCCTCCCATCCTCCCTTTGGGCAGTTCAAGGCTCCACCAGACACTAAGAGGGATGAGCCTCTGGGCTGTGAGAATCAGACTTCTGACTTGGGTCTCTTCGGCAGTCACACCCTCTCCGGGAAGTCTTCCTCCATCGCTGTCCTTTGGGCTACCTAGGTGTTTGCCAGCACACTCTGAACCTTCTCAGAGTAGAAGAAACAACCTCCCAACTGGAAACCAACTAAGTGCCAGGCTCCTCCGGCCCACCTTACTCAACTCAGAATGCATTTCCGGCCCCATCTAGTGCCGCGCAATATACGTGAGGCTCAACTGTTTGTTGAATTTTGAAAACATTTGAGATTTACAGGCAATTCCATGAGGCAATACACCATACTGGTTACAGCCATGGACTTGGGCCTGGGTTGAAATCTAGGCTTTGACCCTTACTAGCTCTGAGAGCTTCAGGAACTTACTTGAAAAGCAGTAAATGAAATAATGGTCATAAAGCACCCAGCCCAGGGATGTCCATTAATTATCATCATCTCTGGCACTGTTGCCCTCCATCAAAGCCTTAGCCTTCTAGACTCAGGAGGTGAGGCTCCAAGTGGGGGTCTTACATTCTCAGAAGCTAGGTCTCACCCATGGTCTCATCCTGCCGCTTCCCACAGGGAGGGCAGTCCTGTGAGAGAAAGGCCTGTCTTATGTGTTCCTGGGTTAGTTCCGATGGCTGGGTCAGGAAGGCACACTCAGAGATGGGGCCTGGAGACCTCTCTAGTCTTGGGTTCCCAATTTCGCACTTAAAATCTTTTAAAAATTTACCATCACCCGCCCCCCTACTCCAGATTCTGTTTTGAAGACTCTGTTGTTTAAAACAAACCACATTAACTAAACATTTCCCCCCCATTTTTAAGTTTTTAGTCTTACTTTTGATTAACTCGATACCTATAATGTGACACAATTTGGGTATAATTCCAGCCGAAAGGAAGCGAATGACCTGAATTGGTTTCTACAGCTTCAGTGTAAGCATATGTGCTGCTTGCTGCCCGTGAGATGAGCTGAAAAAGCTTTTGAATCTCCAGCAAAGGGGTTCGACTAGGGGTTTAGGAATCCTCACGTTAAAAAACCTCAGATCTCATAAAACAGAAACAAAATCTGAAGCCCAGGTCAAGGGGCCAACTGGATACCCAACATGTTAGCCCAGAGCCACATCTTTGGACCCTAGGCCAGGGAATAATATATCATTTATTACTTCAACAAGAAATTAGGCCCGATTTCTTTCTGATGTTGGGCAGCTACCAAGATCGCATATGGTACAAAGAACATTCTCTGTGACCCCTTAGGTCACAACAACATCTGATTTCCTTCAGCAGACCTGAGCTGCCCACTCCAAATAAACATCATTCAAGGCCCTGGCTTCAAAAGGCCCTAGGTAACTGAGGTTTGTGTATTAGACAGCAAACTTGGCCATGAATGCAGAGTCCCTTATCCCACAGCAACCTCCCCGGTAACATGTGGGCAGTGGTACCTGGAACATCAGTCTGGTTGGCTTCCTGCTTTGGGTAAGGCTTTTGGATGGATGGTAGGAACCATTAGGGATTATTAAACATCTTCAAAAAGTGACAAGTAAGAGAGAGCTAGGACCCCTCACTGAGTAACCTTTAAAAACAGAGACATTTTTCTGGAACAAGCAATTGGACAGAGTTGCCTTGACTATAGCTTTGTTTCAAAGAAGAAAGCTATTTGGCAATCCTCAGAAACAAGGCAACTAAAGACCACCATCTTCAGAGGAACGGAAGACAGTGCTTCCACCTCAAGCCCAAGCGTGCATCTAAGACTGTGCCGTCCAGCATCTCACTTAGACTGTTTCTACGGGGCACTTTCACAGCCTCTTGCAACTCCCCCAACAACCTCAATCAGATAAGTATGATCTACTCCACTTTATGGATGATGAAACCCAGAGAGGTAAAATAACTTGCCTGAGGTCACAGAACCAGTAAAGCACAGAAGTGGGACTCGATTCTGGACAGTCCACGAGGCAACACTCCTTTCAGAGGAATCCCATGTTTCCAACCCAAAGTGCAATTCCATTCATGGTTGCAAAAAACTGAAACCATTTAGCCCCAATTTAAACATTACTCTGAAATCTACAATCCTAGATTGCTGAGGCGTTCCTTCACCATTCCTTCATCACGCTGTTACTGGGAACGACTGGGTTTCCTTTATGCAGCTAGAGTCTGACCCACGACAAAAAGTTTCATAGGAAAGCTGGCCAGGAATCAGGACACACAAGTTCTGCCCCTTCATTTGGGACCTTGAATAAGTCCCTTTTTTCTAGGTCTCTCCCTACTTCTCAGCTCCCCTTCACAGTAAAATTCCTCAGGAAGAGGCATCAAAATGTGGTTTGTAGCTCAGCAGTACACGAAGCCAAAACTTTTCATAGTTATTTGCCTTTTCCACTTTCATTCTCTCACAAGTGTACTGTGAAGTTTTCCAGAAGTTACATGATGAGTGACATAGCACCAGTCTACAAAGCAAAAGCAAATAAGAATCCAGCTGACTATCAAGGCAGTTGTTAAGATTTGCAAAAATATAAAACAATGCCACTCTACTCACTAAATACGTTTTTGAAAAGTCATTTTTCATAAATTATGTATGTTAATATGTAACTGAATTACTATTCATTTGAAAGGAATGTTTAAAACATTTCTCAGTTTTAATTTCTAATACCAATACCCGTAGATATAACCCAAAACAAAAACTCTGGAATCCTCAATTTCAGGAGTGCAATGGGGCCTTCAGACCAAAAGCTTTGAGAATCGTTGGCCTACTCTCTCACGGTCTCCAATTCCACCCCTTCATTCTCTCTGAAACCCACTCTAGTTAGGGTTCTCCTCATTATGAGCCACCAAAATTGCTCACGAACACTAATGACTTCCCAATCGCTAAATCCAATGGTCAGTGGCCAGTCTCATCTCATCTCACTCAGCCTACCTATAGAACACGCCACGGCTGATTCCTTCCTCCTCCTGAGGTCTTTTCTCCACCTGGCTTCCAGGACACCATGCCCAGGTCTCCTATACCTCTGGCTTCCTTTCCTTCTCTCCAAGCTGTTTTGCTTTGAAATCTTCTCTATGCCCACTTTAGAACCTTGGTCATCTCAAAATTTGTACCTCTAGACCATTCTCTCCTCTGAATTCTAGACTCATACAACAGCCTACTCGACCTCTGTACTTGGTCACCAGTGATTATTTTTCTTTTTCTGCCGAGCTGCATGGGTATGCAGGATCTTAGTTCCCTGACCAGGGATGGAACCAATGCACCCTGCAGTGGAAGTGTGGAGTCCTAACCACTGGACCACCAGGGAAGTCCCTCAACTTCTGTACTTGGATTCTAAACAGGCATTCCAAACTTTCAGATGACCAAGACCTAACTTTCTCCAGTCAAATCTGTTCTTCCCCATCTCATTTGATCCTCTCTATCCTTCCAATGGCTTCCAAGGCCAAGAACTTGTAGTCGTCCTTAATCCCTCTCTCTCACATCTTATGTTCAATCTAGCATGAAACCGTGTTGGTTGACTTCAAAATTCACCCAAAATCCAATCATTACCTCCCCTGTTCCACTGTTCAAAGCCACCATTATCTCTCACCTGGGTTATCATAGTAGCCTCCCATCTTGTCCCCTCACTTGCTCCCTTCAGTTTACTTTTAGCACAGCAGGTACAGTGATCCTTTCAAAAGATCAAACATCATACAGCTGAAAACACACCAATGACCAGAAGATTAAAAGCCAAAATCCTCACAGTGGCCTACAAGGGCTATTCTAGTTGACTCCTAATTACCTCTCTAGCTTCTTTTCCTATACTCTCCTCCCTGCTCACTCTATCTAGCCTTCAAGCTATTATAATGGCTATTGCCTCTGTCTGGGATGTTTTTCCTCCAGAAATCCTCATGGTTCACTCCCTCTACTCCTTCTAACCTTTGCTCAAAGGTCACTGTCTTAAGACCATCCCTGATCTCTTCCACTTGGAAGTATACCTCCATCCCTCACCTCCCTGCATTCTGATCTCCCTTATCCTGGTCTATATCCCTCCACTAACCCACAGCTAAGTTATGTCTGTCTCCCCAGTAGATGTAAGCTCTACAACTGTAAGAATTTTTGTTGGTTTTGCTCACTAATGTATCTTCTGTGCCTGAAATAGTCCCTGGCAAATAGTTTCTCAATAAATGTGTTGAATGAATATATGGAATTAGCTTCTCCATCTATAAAGCTTGATTGGGAGAGAGGGGAGTTTAGACTCAATAGTTCCTCCCAGCTCAAGCCTCTGATTCTCTAACCAGCCAAATACTCATTTATACCACAACTGATTTGAACCTCTGGCACTACAAGGCTCAGCTCCTGGTCACAAAGACCAGGGCCCTGGACCCGGCCCACAGTTCTAAGTGCCCAGCTAGGACAGGGCAGCATAGGTACCAACTGACCAAGCACTGTCCTCATTAGTTGTCAGAGTCTGGGACACTTGGCCGTAACTATGTTTCTGATCTTTTCTCATCCCAAGGTCACCTATTTCTCCTACCTGAAGCAATCACTGCTATTAAGCTTTAACTTTAACTTTGCCCTGCAACAAAGCACAAATCCCAAGTGTGGATGTCCAAGTGGGAGCCATGATTTCAATTAGTTATGACAACCCCATAATCCTAACCCAAATTCAGATCCCTCTTCCAATGACAACCTTCTTTCTACCCCAGGGCAAACTTGAATTCTAAGAGGTTTTTTTAAAGTAGAAAAGATGAGATGGAAATGGAAAGTGACAGCATGAAATACAATTAAAATACTGTCTAGCCAACGCTTTTTAGGCTCGAACATGGTACTACCCCAAACCTAGCTTTAAGAACGCTGTTCTCTTACTCACTGGGCAGTAGGACAAACTGGCCTGGCACCTGGAAGATCATGTTTGTGGAATGGAAGAATTAAACCTGGAGTGACTCATTTGAGAAGTAAGTTCACTGAATACTGAAGCATAACCAGGCTCAAATCAGCATTAACCAATACCAACCAGAAATGTGAGGGTGATGAAGGGAAAGAAGGGACTAAGAACCCACCTAGGTAATGGAGGGCTCTGTGCCCCAGGTGCTGAGGCTCCTTCCTCATGACCACTGGGATCTGCTTCCACCCCCTATCACCTCCTCTCAAGCCTTCAGCAAAATCTAAGTCTAGCTTATTTCCAGTTTGCCATCTTGATACTAAGAAAAAAGGGGCTGGGGGGGAGAAGGAACATGAGTTAAGATATACCTGCCCTTAAATTAGTAGGATCGTGGGTAAATGACTTAACCCTTGCAGGGTTGCAAAGGTGAAACAAAATGGTACATGTGAAAATACCTAGCATTCATGGTAAGTATTCAATGTTCTTTTCTTTTCCATTCCCTTTAAGGAAAATGAATCAAACCTGACCAATACGCTAGCCAGCATGTATATCTACTGACATTAATCTCCCAACATCTATTACTTCCTTCTACTTCAATATTGGCCAGTTGCCTTGCCAATTCTGCCCCAAAGATCCAAGCACTCCTCTATCCTCAGTGCTACTACATTTAGGTTCAACAACATCCCTTACTAGCGTGAATCAAATAATTGGTCCAACTGGTCTCCCAATCTCCGGTTCAAATCAGCTTACACATGCTGAAGCTCTTAATGCTACATTGCTCTGCTCTGCTTTGCATATGGCTCCCAAATGCCTACTAAGTCAAGGTCAAATTCCAGGGTCCCATGTTTCACCTTATTTCTAGTCTTATTTCCCTTGCTCACATCTCAGACTCTGGTCCAACTGAACTACCAGTGCTGTTCCTGGTACACACTTTTGGATTATCCACCTCAGCTCTATCCACGCTCCAGCAGGCCACTGTCCTCCCCAACTACCACCTGTCTACTACATCCTTCACTACTCCAAACTGCTGGAGGCTCTCCAATATGCTAGGCTCCCGCTGGCTTCAGGTCCCTTGCAGAGGCTAGGCCTTTTACCTGGGATGCTCCCCTCAGCTTCCAATTCCCTACCCTTGCTTCTGGGCACTATTCCCTGAAAGGTCAATTTCCTTACGTTCGTTGCAAAGCAACTATGATAAATACTGATTTAATGTTTCTCTCCTTGACTAAGCCGCAGAAGTCATGAGGATGGGGTATGTTTTCTGATTTTGCTTACCACTGTTATCCCAGAGCCTAGCACGGTACTTGACAAATGAAAGCCCACAATCAATCTGTTAAATAAGCAAAGATTTCTCTAAAAGAATAGTCACTCACACACTGTTTATAGTATCTAAAATGGAGAAATGGACATGTGCTATCTGAAGTGGGAGAATGGTTACGTTACTGTACCTATAATAGAATGTCAAGTACTGAAGGCCATGCTTTCAAAGTATGACATGGAAAATGCTTGGGTTAGAGCTGAATGGAAGAGCAGGAAACTAAACCTAAAAGAGCATGATCTAAACTATGCAGAATTGGATGTGCGAGTAGGAAGGATACAAATTGGGGACAGTGTTTATATGCTGAAAAAAAGGCCGTACTTCTTTTGCACATTTTCTACAGTAAGCATTTATTGATGAGAAAGTATTTCTAAAAAACTTAAGAGACTCAGCTCAAATGCAATGTCTACTCAAAACTTCCCTAGACTTTCTCATTTGTACTCAAATAACCCCTCAATTTCTTCATTGAGACTTGGGAGGAATCTTTGGTAACCAGCACTTAGTTCTCTTCAACGCTGCATTTGCCCCCAACTCCATACCCCCCATCTCCCTGGGCTCAGATTGAAGAATCCAGTAGTCCAGGAAGTGTGCATGCAGAACAAAAAGAAGTACACTCACCTAGTTTAAAAACACCCAAGATGCTTTGCCCTGAATTTTAAGCAGCACATGTGACCTGGTCCATTCTGGTTTCAAGTTCAAAGGCATCAGGCCGGTCCTGTGGGTTAGCAGCTAACATATCTTTCAAGAGCTGCTTGATCCCCTCAGACATGGAAGTCCTGCGTTTCTGGGGGATGTGCAACTCCATCTTTGGGTTTTCTAGCAGCGCCTCACCAACAGGGACGATCTCAGTCCCCTGTTTGATATAGGTCCCCAGGAGCTCCTTCTTGGTCTCAGAGTCAATGAAAGTGATTCTTTCTATCATTGCCCAGATGATAATGCCCAGGGCAAAGATGTCAGCCTTGGCTGTGTAGTGTCCCTCCCAGACTTCAGGGGCCATGTAGAAGTCTGAGCCACAGGCTGAGGACAGCCAGTATTTATTCACATTCACATTTTTGTTGTCTTGATTGCCCTCTTTACCTCGGGGGGCCAGCCCAGCACAGACCTTGCTTAGTCCAAAGTCTGCCACCTTGAGGATGGGGGTGCCAGACCGCTCTGTGATGAGGATGTTGTCTGGCTTTAGGTCCCTGTGCACGATGTGGTTTTTGTGCAGGAAGGCAATGGCGCTCGTGAGCTGTAGCATGAAGCTCTTGTTGGTGGCTGGGTCCGGCCTCCGGGACAGGACATACTGATTCAGGTCTCCACCTTCACAGAACTCCATGACAAACCAGAGATAGCAGGGCTCCTCAGCATAACCCAGGATCCTTTCTCCTAAATCAAGGGAAGACCAGAAAGAGCCCAAGTGAGATGGACACAGTCACACCACTTGTAGACTAAAGGGCTGTAGCATATTAGAGTAGGAGTGACAGTGATGACGATCGCTCCAATCCAAGAGGACCAGCATAACTGGCACGGAGCCAACTCTGCACAACAAGGCCCATCTCTACTCATACAGGGTGAGTCAAGTGATAACAAGATAAGGGAACCCTGGTTTACTGATGATTAGCCAGGAGGCAACTTAGTTCACCTTTCCCAGTTTCCACTTTTCGTTCTTCACCTGTAAATGGCCATGTGTAACACAGAGTACCAACACTGGCACCTGACGTTCAATTTAATATTTACTACCACCCGAGGAGGTAGGAAGAAATAGCCCCATCTAATAAAATGAAGAACCTGAGGCTCACAGCGACTTAAGAGTTAACAGACTCAAATCCATGACTGCAGCGCCACTGTGTTTCATTATACTGTCTCCAAACAGCCAGCACCATACCACCCACGTCTCCCAGGGCTGCTGCTGAGACGAGGGAAAATATGTGAGAAGACCGTCAAATGTCTGTTACTCCATGCTAAGCCAAAGACCTTCCCTCCCTTCCTTCCTTCCTGCCTAGTGTAGGGATTCTTGCCGATGCAACTAGAATGGCACTACAAGTTTATTTCAGACACACTCCAACTCAGTGTTTTCTGGTAGCCCACCACATGCCTAGCACAAGTTAGATAAGTGACAGGCCCATCTCTATGAAGTTTAGTTTGAAGGAGATAACGGATGTTTAAAACAGCAAGCATCATTAGCTGTGCATCTGCATCAAGGTCAAGTTTTACGAACAGTGAAGGGTGGGTAGGAGTCACCAGATCTAAAGAAGTCCGAAGGGGCAGGACTTGAGTGACCCCTAAGAGACAGGCAGTAAATCAGCAGGGAGAAGCCAGAAGGAAACTCTAGGCTGAGATGGGATGGATAACGAGGCACAGGAATAAACGGACCAGAGAGGTGTACATAGGAAGTCTGAAGTGGATGTAAGATGTCATCAAGTTATGTGGAAACTTGAAACTCCAGCTCTGCCTTCCTCAGAAAGTCTTTCCTTTTGAACCACAGAAACTCCAGGAAAGCTGCTGACTGGCATCTCCAAACAAATCCCAATACACTTTATAAAGCAATTAACGGTACACTGAAGCCTTAGCATGAAGTTATTTGGTGACTGCAAGAGCCCAAAAAGCTTGAGCCTAAGTAGGCAGGTGTCTCATCTTGCTGATGAGGCTGGGTCAGCCCCAGGTGGTCACATGGATCATTCGTGACTGAGCCAGACCCTGAGGAAAAGTCCTCTGATCCCCCGTACAGTGTCTCCATTCTACCAAAAATGAAGGCTGCAACCCCTCACACAGCCTCTGCCAGAGGGTTTCTTTCACTAGTCATTTACTTTATTACAAAGAGAATGGGTGATCCAGATGAGATGTTGCTAAGCCCCGAAATTACCAAGGAACACAGCCTACAAAAAGCCAGTGGTCTGGAAGTTCTAGGTTGATCCAAGAAGATGACTAGACGGACAAGGCAAAAGCTTTAGGTTTTTCTGTTTTGTTTTGTTTTGTTTTTTTTGTGGTACGCGGGCCTCTCACTGTTGTGGCCTCTCCCGTTGCGGAGCACAGGCTCCGGACGCACAGGCCCAGAGGCCATGGCTCACGGGCCCAGCCGCTCCGCGGCACGCGTGATCCTCCTGGACCGGGGCACGAACCCGTGTCCCCTGCGTCGGCAGGCGGACTCTCAACCACTGTGCCACCAGGGAAGCCCAGCTTTAGGTTTTTGACCACGATCTGACAGACCACATTTCCCCTGTAATTATATAATTTGTTTACACTGCTCACAATCAAAAGTCATACAGGTAGAACTAGTTTAGGGCAGATTTTTTTTTTTTTAAATCAGTTGTTTCCCATCTCATAATCCTCTTTCTAGGTCATCTGCTCCAGTAGGCTGAGGTTCTATCTAAAAGGACCCCAGGGACTTCCCTGGTGGCACAGTGGTTAAGAATCTGCTTGCCAATTCAGGGGACACGGGTTCAAGTCCTGGTCCAGGAAGATCCCACAGGCCGCTGAGCAACTAAGACCTTGAGCCGGAACTACTGAAGCCCGCTGTGCCTAGAGCCCATGCTCCGCAACAAGAGAAGCCACCACCATAAGAAGCCCATGCACTGCAACGAAGAGTAGCCCCCGCTCACTGCAACTAGAGAAAGCCCGCATGCAGCAACAAAGACGCAACGCAGCCAAAAATAAATTAAAAATAAATAAATAAATAAAAGACTGCAAAATGAAGTGGTGATCTGAGCCCTGATCAATCAACCTAGACTCCCGAGTAAAGACCCATAAAAAGGAGAGCAAGAAATGTTTGGGGGTGGTAGAGCCAGAAAGGAAACTATTAAAAAGGCATCAAATTCCTTCTGCAAAGGCCACATCAGAAAACAGTGAAACTTCTGGTGGGGAAATAAAGGGTGGGGAATGATGATTATTTTATACACAAAGTTGGTAACTATGGCAATTGAAATAAAAAGACAACAACTCTGTAAAACAGACTACATATAAGTCCAGGTTATGAGAATCCAGGGAAAGAAAAAAAAAAGCTAAAAAAGTGCCCTCAGTCAGTGAGTGAGTGGGTAGATGAGACCTGGGATCGAGGGACTTGCTCTGGGGAATGAGCTAAGGTCAGGAGACGCCAAAGAAGGGGGCTGTTTGTAGAGATGACAGAACTGGACAGGAAGCAGACAAAGCATCAGTGAGCATGACAGAATGGAAAGTGGGGGACGTAGCTACTTGTCCCAGAGACAAAAAGCACTTTGCACAGGGTAGGACCTTGGGCTTATTTCATGAGAAGCTGCAGTATGTGTTTTCATGAAGGAATCCCAACTGCCCACAAAAAACATAAGAGACATGTAAGAATTCCAGCCCTTTCCTTCAGGCAGATTGTCTACTGGGCCTCTCAGCTACCTCTCATCACAGCCAGATGGAAGGAGGGAATGCGGCACTCAACGCACTGGGTGCATTTCTGTTGAGAAGCAAGTAGTAGAAGAGCACACAGTAACAGAAGAGTAATAGAAGACCAGAAGACAGGAGTCTAGCTTGAGACCCCAATTCTGCCCCCGGTTTACTGGGTGGTTTCGAGACTGAGTATGATGGGAAGATAGCTAGAACCTGGGGCAAGTCCCTGAACCTCTGAGACTCAGTCTTCTCATCCATCAAATGAGAATGACACTTACACCACATACTCCTGAGTTAAGTCACAGTCGGCAGAGTATAAGGTACTTTGGGGGAATCACATCCTTTACCATCTCCTACATCATCATTCCCACCAGACCCCAGCCAAGTCCTAGCAAGTCACGGATTTCAATACTCTCAGTGCTGGAGGCCAGAGAATACAGCTTTCACACGTTAGGCAAAAGATGAAACTGAGATCAGAAAATGAAAATGGATGATGATATCACATTTCTCAGGCTGTAATAGCTAAAATCCATATTCTAGCCAGAGCAGGCCACTTTTATTTGGGGTGACCTCTCTACGTAAAAGGTGACCCCTCTCCCCACATCTGTGCAGGTGCATCTGAATGTGTACCTTAGGACCCAGCCTGAAAGCTAACCTACTCGACATGTGCCTGATTTCCCAGGTAACTTTCCTCTTCTGACCTGCCAAAGCCCAAGTCTCATTATTTACCAGGGTGACTGCGCACTGGGGAAGGGAAAATGGTCAAACTTCCAGGGATTATCGAACACTGGTTCTAAGCTGACACAAATTCCTGGAGACTCAAAACGTCACCATGGTCCAGTCAGGGTAGGGGGCCAATAGAGGTCAGGTGACCAGTGGAGTTTCAGCTCAGGTCTGTTTCACAGCGACCCCAGTGGGTCACTGAAGCCACCCTGTGGTTACTTCCCCAGTTTTGGGATGTAAAACTGGAACAAACAGATGCAGACACTAGGAGAATCCTCACATGAAATTCAGTTTTTTGAACTGATAGAAACAAACAAAATTTACTTAAGTTTTATAATTCCCTTGTTTGGTATAAATCTGACAGTTCTGTAAGACTAAAAAGGGCTGAAAATTTAGCTGCCCAGAGCTGTAGAAAAGAGAGTGTTATTTGAAGGTGATAAGGATTTGTGGCAAATCAACCTTTGAGAGCCCACCGGGTTCCAGGAACTATTTATCACAGCCGTGAGTGGTTGGTAAGGTGCGATCCTGCACAGCCACATCCCTCCACCAGAATGTGCTAACTCCCAGGTTACAGGGGGCAAAGAAATGCACTTTGATCAGCGGCAGGCCTACCTTCAGGGGCGTTTTATTACCTTTCCCAAGTCCAGTAGCCAGAAGACCACAAAATAAACTCTGTATTTCAAAACATATCCTATGCCACAGTTCAAAGGGAAACAAAAAAAAAAAAAATCAAGCAAGGGACTTCCCTGGTGGTCCAGTGGCTAAGACTTGGTGCTCCCAATGCAGGAGTGATCCCTGGGTTCGATCCCTGGTCAGGGAACTAGGTCCCACATGCTGTAACTAAAAGATCCCACACTCGGCAATCAAGATCCCAAGTGCTGCAACTAAGTCCCGGCGCTGCCAAATAAATAAATTTTAAAAAATAAAGTTAAAAAAAAATCAAGCAGGTGCCTCGCATCTCATTACTCATGGGCATAAGCAGTGGCTGAAGTCTCCCAACAAAATGGGCTGTATTCAGAAACTTGAGGTCAGGAGGCTCAGCATGACGGTAAGTCAGTATGAGCTGTGGAAAGGCAGGCACTTCCTGGAAAGGGATACAAAATACTCAGAATTTTATAAGCCTATTTCCAAGCATCCTCCAGAAATTCGACTTTTTTTTTATATTGAAATATAGTTGATTTACAATGTTGTGCCGATCTCTGCTGTACAGCAAAGTGACACAGTTATACATGTACATGTTCTTTTCCATTATGGTTTGCCACAGGATAGTGAACACAGCTCCCTGTGCTGTACAGCAGAACCTTGTTGTTTATCCCTCCCCTATATAATGGCTGGCATCTGCTATGCTCTAGTATAAGTACACAGTTATGCTAGAGCATGCACTGCTTGGCAGACCCCAAACATGCGATGAGCAAAAGCCTCTGCCCTTATGAAGGCTTCCAGCCATTGGAAGCAGAATGACTGCAGCTACGAGAATAAGGAAGAGGAGGCAGCTCTGCCTGAGGGGTAGGGAAGGGTGGTTAGGACGAGAGAAGGGCAGGCTGAGAGTAAACAGCTCATGCACTGTGTTTCCTGGGGTGAAGAGAGTGAGCACACGACACAGGGGGGTGTAAGCGTGCAGCGAGGGACCCACGTAACCTGGGGTAATCACAGAAGAGATGTGGTAGGAGATGGGGAGAAATGAGGCTGGAGGTGAAGCTGGAGTCTGCTCATAATGGTATCTGGCAGACTACAAGAATGTGAACTCTAAGAAATGGGAAGTGACTAAAAGTTCTTGAAGTATTTTAGAAAGATAAGCTGCTTATTGAAACTAATAAGTCACCAATGTAAAGTTAGATGTACCGTTTAGGTAAGACATCCAAGCTGTTGACAACACTCTGGTTTGCCACTGACTGAGTTCTGATTTCAGAGATGTTAACATGTGGAAGAACACGTCTGAGAATCGACGAAACAGGTTCCCTCTGGAGGCAAGAGGAGTTAGAAGTGGAAGACAGACTAGAGGCCAAGAGATGCATCAGGAGGTCCTGAAAGCTGAAGAAGTGAGGGCTGGCCAGGGAGGAGGCAGGAAGGGGATGGGAGAAAGGTCTTGGAGGTTTAGAATCAACAGAACTGAGCAACTCGTCACTTCACATGTGATGGAAGGAAGGAAGAAGCCAATCCTCTCTTCTTACTCCCAACTTGCATCTACGTACATGACCCTTTCACAAGTGAGGAAACTGAGGCTCAAAGATTAAATAACTTGCCTTCGGTCTCACTACAGTCTCACAGAGGCAGACCCCAGAGTCTCCACAGCCTGGATTCCTAACCCTGATGCTTTACTGCTGCCTCTCATTGCCTGCAGCAGAAGTTAACACCTGGATGTTCCACTTCCCACTGTGACAGTTCCTCCTTAAGTACTCTTATGGACGCCCCCAAGGAGTTCAATGTTCCTTAAGTCTCCAGTATTGATAGGCCAACCACATAACTCACTGATTCATTTTTCACAGAGGATTAATTATGATTTTGATAAGCATGCTGAGATAAACAATTCAGCAATATTTATCACAAGTCTTCAAAATGCTCAACACGACATAAAAATCCCACTCCAGGAATTTATTCTAAAAGAAGAGTACCAAAAAGGCAAAACAAAAACAAAAACCTACCACTACCAGCAACAAAAGGGCACACCAAGCACTAAAGACACACAGAACTGGTATTCCACACAGCACAGTACAAGTAAGGAGTTAGAACAACTGTCCACAAGTAATTAATGGTTAATAATGGCATTGCCACTTAGCTGAATGCTTAAAGGGCCATGTTTTACTTAAACAAAATTTACTTAAAAAGCCAAAAGAGAAGATCACATAACACATCATAAGCATGTTTAATGTGAAGTGAGACATAAGATATAAAATTTGAAAGTTATGTTTAAGAAAATATTATAAAGGAATCCAGAAATGAGGTTTGAATTTGTTATGACCATAGCTATCCCTGCTGATTAAATAAAAATTTTAATATACAACTTTTAACTAAAGAAGTGGTTCAGAAGATCAGTCCTGAGAAGATGCTGAAGATGAGGACCATTCAGCACATTCTCCCAAAATGAGCACATAGACCAAGCCCTCCTCCCAGCCTCAATGACCTTGAGCTGTGTCACTATAAAGAGGCTGGGTCCAGTGTCAACACCACAGGGTGTGTTCAATTCAAAGTACTTCATTAATCAAATGTCTTTGTGCACTACAGAACACACCCGCTCAGGGTGGCTGCCAGGGCAAGATGCAGTGTCCTGTAGAGGCCAAGAGGCCAGTTAGGAACTCTCAGGCCCAGGGGGAAAGGAGAAGGAGCCAGCCAGGCCTGGGGTCAAAACCACCCACTCCCACACTTTCATGGCTAATGTGACCCTGGGCAAACTGCTAAAAAAGACCCCATGAATATTTCATTTTCCATAAATTGGGAAGAGACACTTACCTCAATGGGCTGTTGGGAGGCTTAATTGTGACATACGAAGCCTCTTGCAAGGTGCCTGGACACCAGAGCAGACAACTACTGGGTGTTAATCATGTTAAAAATTGCAAAGACAACTGGATATAAACCTAGAGCCTGACCTTTCACCACTGTGGGAATGGACAAGTTACTTGACTTAATGGATCTTGATTTTCTTGTGTGTAAAACCAGGTTACAAAAACTCCAACCTAAAGTGGAGAGGATTAAATGAGAGGATGAACCATAAAAATCTAAGGTTAGCTATTAGGACTTGGAACATTGCAAGGCTCTTGTTAAAAATGCAGATTCCACTGGCCAGGCAGACTGGGGAGTAGGGCAGTCCTGGTTGTTTCTCTCTCCATGTGCCACATGCCACATGCCTAGCCTTACTGCGTGCCAGGCTCACTTCTGGTTTACCCTTTTACAACTCCTCCTTCCCTCCTCTAAACTTAGTCCACATTCCTGCCAGCTGTCCCCCCTAAAGCACCTCTCACGGGCTGCAGTGAAGTATCATTGGTTGTGCTGTGCCCACCTCCTCCCTTAGACTGGGCACCACAGCGGAACGAGACCATGTCTCTGGGCTCCCGCAATGCACCTCACACACATTGAGTAGGTGATCAATAACTGGGTGAAATGAATCAAGATGAGAACTGTTAGCTGGAGAGGCTTAAAACAGAGAAATATCAGAGAACATTCTAGTATAGGGCATGAAGAATGTTTAGATTAAGACAACTATGTAAGCATCCAGAATTTGTGAGTTACTGAGGAGGGCCCGTGGCTAAATACCACCAAAAGCCAAGTTCGAGCTGAAAATAAACTGATGTTCTATTGGGAAGCTAACCTCTCTTTGAGAGTGTACTTACACTGTAAAAAGCCCTACCCAATACAATGCCAATTAATCAAAGCTCTCAAGTAAGTGTTGCTTCTATCTCCTGGGGCTGGTATCTAAAACCCCCAATGCACACAGAAGGAAAGCAGTCTGTCAGTAGCAAGAGAAAAGGAAAGTCTGTGTGGTTGTCCCAAGACAATCGAGAGCAGAACAGAAAGGAGGCAGAGGGTCCCTGGCAGCTGAGACCTAGGGGAGGCACCAGTAGAAATCAGCAGTGCCACAAGTACTGGTTAACACATAATTGAAAATAGATAGTAGCCATTAGCTTCTGAGTAAAATATGATTACACCCATTTAACAACAAGAAAAACAGGAGAGCCCAGAACTTAAGCCACCTGTCCCAAGAGTGCAGCGCAGCTGTGAAGGAAAGCGGACTCAATCCAGAATGCCGGGGCTTGGAGCCTGGCTTGGTTCTGCTTAGCTGCTATACATCGGGCAATGTCACTAACCTCAGCGCCTCAAGTTGTCTCACTCGTAAAATAGGGATAATTATAGTATTGACTTCAAAAGGTGGTTACGAAGACTGAAACAGTTAAGAGGCATAAAGCCTTTAGAACAGCTCTTGGCACACAGCAATCAGTGAGTTTTAGCTTTTATTAACAGGGTGAAACTGGGACTAAGACCTTCCGACTCCCAGTCAATACCAATGTTCTACTGTATCCCATTCATTTCCCGGGACCCTAAATGCTGCCTTTATATCTAGGTCAGGGTAGCCGAAGACTACCATTCAGCTCCCTGCCTTTACCCAGGGATCTCTAAACTCTGAGACCCCAAAGCTGCAGTAGAGAATTCAGAGGTGCTTTCCAGCATCCTGGGAAGGGGGCACCCAGCTCTGAGCCCAAGATTTCCCTGGGCTCTCAATGGGCTGAGAGGAGTTTGCAGGCCAACAACCCATCCACTAAGACACTGGCTCCCCCTCAGCTTCCTGAGGTCTACCTCCTTCCTTGCTTCCCCAGGCCTCTATGCTCCCAGAGGGAACCTCTACTGTTTTCTGGGACACCCACCACTCATGACCTTGCACGACTGTCATGGCCAAGCCTTCTGCATGCCTCGTGGAGGAAACTGCATAGCTTCTTCTAGTGCAGTGTATGGCTCACAGTCACACCGTGCATCGGCGTGCAGACAAGACTGCCTCGCAAGGGCCAAGATTCCCACCCATGTGAAAGCCCCTCCAGGTATCTTGAGTACAGCAAACGTCAAATAACTGGTCAAGCGGAACATGTCACGTTTTACCAAGTTGGGATAAGCTAGGTTCCTGGCTTTTCCAAACTTCTAATTATTCAGTTTTATGAGCCTTGACAGTTTGTTGTGGATTTTTTTTTTTTTTGTCTTTATTTGCTGCTATTTGTATAAGGATCAGTGTGCACTTTGTAGAGAGCATCAGAATTTCTGAGTTTGACAATGAGCTCTGGCATGCCTGCTGTCTAAGTGGCAGTAATCTTGAATTCAGTTTTAGGTGCAATCAGGACAGGGTCCTTTGGCAATGGAAACAAGGGGATAAAAGCAAACTGTTAACCCTTTTTTAATTAAAAGTTCTTAAAAGTTAAACAAAGCCACCAACCCATCAACCAAATAATTTACAGGATTGTTAATCTGGTTTAAAAAAGCCTGGGAGACTGGTTTGAATACTACCACTAACTCATCTGGGGCAAGTCCTGTCTCTTTTCTGGGCTTCAATTTCCTTCCCTGTGAAACAGAAGGCCAGATCAGACATCTAAGATGGCTCACTACTGACTGTCTGAAACTTCTGTTCTCTATTTAATGCTCTGGGTAGGACTTTTTGGTCTTTGTTCAGAGAGAAAGGAAGGACATAAGACACAGAAGTCTATTTAAGTGGAGAAGATGAAGAACTGCATTAAGAAGTCCCCTTACCCCTTTTTTGATATTGGTTTATTCATACATAATTTTTTAAAACTAGAGAAATGCCTTCTAGTGGAGTTGATACTTGGAGAGGGGGGAGGAGAAAGGAGACAGACAACCATTCTCTATTTGTTCTCTATTTGGCCAAACTGTGAAATAAATAGCAGTCTCTTCTCTACCTATTCATGTGTTCCTAGGCCCCCTTCTTTCAAAGCCCACCTTCTCTGCTAACTTCTGGCTAACTCCTGATTCTCATTCTTGTTAATATGTACAACACAGAACAAAGCCATTAATGAGCCAACTTGCCTTTTCTTCCATGACCTTGATTAGCATTTGAGTCTTCTACATGTCCTCAAACTTCAAATTAATTCCTTTGGGACAAAGAGTTTTTTTTTTTCCTCTGCAAATACCACCATAGGGACCTCAGTAAAAGTTTGTGGATTTGGTTCATTGAGACTTTAAGGCAGATTAACACTTTTCAGTCTATTCAAAATTATCCTAAATTGCAGGAGTCGGGGCAAGAGGTGACCGCATCTGTTTACAGACAGAGCTGAACCAGATTACTTGCAAACTAGAAGGAATCTGCCCCGGCGGCATATCAGGACTGCTAAATTTTGGGAGCTGAAGTCAGGAAAACTTAACCTGGAGTAATTTGGATATTTGTTCTCCACTTTAATACTGATAGCAAAAAGCTTAACGCCTATTAACTGCTTGTTAACTTTACACTTGACACGTAAATCTGAATATCAGTTTATAAGCAGAGGCAACATGCATCGTCTTTACTGCTCTCTCCCTAAGCCCAGAATACTAACTGACCCATAGTAGAGGCTCATATATTTAAGACTCCAAATAACTAAAAGGGACATATTAAGTATGTGGGCTAAAGCAAAATACTTCGTTTCTTTTAGGCCTCAGTTTTAGTTCACAAAGGGAGGAAGAAAATACCAGTGTTTCTGTCAACTTGGCGCTGCCTACAGTACAGGAAACAGAATGTGTTCCATGGTCAAGTTTGGGAAACTTGAACAGGAACATTGTGAATTTCGAAGGGGATGACAGTGGAAGAAGATTCAAAACGTAGCCTGAACTTACTGAAGCAGCAAATTTCTCCTCATCTGGAGCACTTGTTGACATTCCCAGGCTGCACAGCAACCCTATGACAGAGGAACCCTCACCCTATTAGTAAAGGAATGCTCCCCACAGGTTTGAAACAACTTGTCCCATGCAGTCAGCTGAGACAAACTATGACTAAAAGTGAGTCTAACCCCAAAGCCTGTGTTATGCTGCCACTGTTTACTGCGGAGTTTTGACAAATTCTACAAGTGAGGAAAGTTTGAACAGTATACGTAGGGACACAAAGCAAAGACTTCCAACCCAGGTTGAAGTTTCAAAACTGGTATCAATGAGCTGAGGATAGAAGAGGATCCTTTGGAAAAGCAAACTCCTACATCCCAAGGCAGTCATGTAAGTTGGAAGTCCAGACCATTCATTAACCACAGAAAAGACAGTCTGAGAGTGAAGTGAAGAGCCTGTAGAATACAGGTAAGCTGAAAGAATCTCCTGGAAAGTCTTTTCAAAACAAATATATTTACCCTGGAGAGAGGGTGGGCTTTTCAGGATGGATGGGGCAGGGATGGGCATAAAAAGTAGAAGCCTATTTTGAAAAAGGACCCCGGGTAATATTGAGCATGTCCTCAATCCGCTGTCAAACAACTGACCTGAAACAGGACCAGGAGTTCTCTTGGGATGGGCCTGGAGGATCTTATAGTCAGGCAAAAGCTCCAAACAAAACGCCCTATCCAACCCCACCCCAAATCCTACCTGCTCTTACTAAGGTCAGATCTAGATCATCCTTTGGGGAGGGAGGAAACCATTACACCTTTTAAAAGGATTGAGGCCTTGAATCAAGACAGATCTGAGTTCACATCGCTTAAGCTATGAAAAATTGTAAACAAACCAGGAGTACAACCATACCTCCCTTACAAGCTGATTAACCTTCATCAACTTAGGTTCGTTCACCTCTAAACCTTAGTTTCTCCACTTATAGAAAGAGAAGAGGATTTACTTTTCAAGTTATACCTCAAGTCACTCTGTAAGAGATCTAGGGCAGAGCTGGGTCTCAGATTAGCAACTTCTCCCCTGAGGAAGTCTCCTCAGGCCTTCCTAGTCCACTGGCTCTCTCTTCTATGAACAGACCCTTGGCTACTTGTAGTTTGAACAAGGCACGTGAGCACTCAGGATGCACACACTCCCTAACTGCAGTTAAAACCCCGAAACCAGGACTAGCCCTCCCAGGACTGCAAAATCCCCTTGCTTCACTGAGCCCCATCGTCCCTATAAATAAAACCACTTGGAAGCCAGCCTCAGAGGGTGGCTGTAAAAGGGAAGAAAAAGATGTTAGGTGTGTTGTGTGACAGCTCTCGACCCACCTGTGGAGTTATTATTCTGCAGGCCCCTAGAGGACCTAGGCTGAAAACTGCCGGTTTGCTTGACTGCCCTGGGATGAAGGGCTGGTGGGGGGTGGGGGGGGGTCTCAGAGGAAAAGGAAGACCGGGAAACAAGCGTTAGCCGGGTGGAGCCGGAGGGTGTCAGGATTTTTGGAACCAGACAGGGAGCGGGTGTGGGTGGGTCCAGCAAAGTTTTTTTGTTTGCTTTGGGAGGGAAACAGAAGAGGCCCTAGAGTGTGAGGGGGCTCGGCAGTTCTTCCACCGACTCTGAACCCAACGCCCTCCACTCCCAAGTCCGACCTTAAAAGTGCTACACGTTTCATAGTAATGGTTCACACTTATGGAGCACTTCCTACGACAATGGTTAGCACTTAATGAGCCCTTGTTATTAAAATACCAGCTAACATTAGTGCCGGGGACTAATCATGGATCCGGAGAGGAGAGGGCGGCCCGAATATCTGCCCCGGAAAGGAGGGTGTGTCGGGTCCAGGGCGACAGAACCGGGACCAGGGTCTAGGGGTCAGTTTGGGCCGAGCCCAGCAGATTCGTGGGTCCAGGCCATGCGTGGCCAGGGCGGCCCTCGGCATTCCTACCTTTGAGCGAGGTTTCCACCAGGCGCAGGTAAAGCTGTGAGCTCTTGTTGCCGTGGCTCATGCGCTGGGCTAGCCCGTTGCGCTGCAGGACGCACTCCTCAAACTGCACGACGTTTTGGTGGCGCCGCTTGAGGCTGGTCAGGGCCCAGAATTCGGCTAGCGCCAGCTCCACGTTCTCGGGGGCGTCGCAGCGGATCTTCTTGACCGCCACCCGGGCCCCGCTGCGCCCGGCCACTGCCTCGTACACCACGCCGTAGCTGCCGCGCCCGATCTCCGCCAAAAGGCTGTAGCGCGGCCGCGCCGACCCGCCGCCGCCCTCCGGCCGCCGCCGCGCCAGGTAGGCCTCGCCCGGGGCCTCGGCCGCCACCGGATCCATGGCCTGGGCCACAGCCGCCGGCCTCAGCTTCGCGCTGAGCGCCCGCGGCACTGGGCTTCGCCTTTTCCGCTCGGGGCTTTGTGTACCTCTGCGGGCGCCGTCCTCCTCCCCCGTTTCCATGGCTGCGGGCGGCGGGGGGAGCAGCAACGGCGCTGCCCGGGACCCCCCTGCCTCATCCCTCCGTCCGGCCCCGGGACGCGGAGGAGCGGGACCCTGGATTGTGACCTGCGGGCGAAAGAATCGGTTAAACGACCAGGCCAAGGCCGGGAGGCAAGCAGCGCAGGCCTCAGGGCGTCCCACCACCTCCTCCGGCCGCCACGGCCCCTTTAAGACGGAAGGCACGGCTGCTGACTGAACGGGGGAGGGGAGGGGAAAGCGGGAAAGACGAAACCACGGGGCACTGGCTCAGAGGGGGGGCCGGAAAGAAAAGCAGAAACTCCCCGCCTTTTCAGTTAACTTATTGTATAGCAATACGAGAAACAAGGACTCGCAGCTTTCGTGACTTATGAAAATCGCCCTTAAGAAGAAATTCGGACTGTGGAGATCTTTTTTCCGCTTGGCTCCCTCTGGGATGCCCCTCCCCGCGTCCCGCCCTGTGTTCTCCCGGGTGTAAACAGTCCATTGAATTAAGCCGGAGCGGAGCCCAGCGGATCGACCCAAGTCCCGCCGGGCTGCGGGTGTAAGGGGTTGGCTTGAAAGTCCGGAGTCCCTGAGCGCGCCCAACCGGGGGCCCAACTGCCCTCCCCAGACGCCCGAGGCGGCGGGCGTAGTTCCAGTTTGGGTGCTAGCTTTCACTCCGCGGACCGCGCCCTTACCTGGCCTGCGCCCTTCCACTTCCGGGCAGCGCGTTTCCCCTCTAAGGCCCCCAGCTGGGGGTGGTCCGCTCCGGGCCAGGGCTGCTTCGGGTACCTAGCCGGGCGAGAGACCGTGGCCCGGGTCGGGCGTGCGACAGAGCCTGTTGCTGTACGGGTGACGGCAGCGGTGCTCTCGAGGGACAACTGGGCGTCAGGGCTCCCGCGGCTCTCCACGTGTTCGCGCCAGCTGAGCCCTTTACGTAACCTTTTTATATAAGCCGCACGTCCCGCCCGCACTCGGGCCAGCGGGGGCTCCTGGTGGCCCATCCGCCGGGAGGCCAGCCGAGTACTGCGCCGCCGGGGTCCTGCCAAGGTCGGCCGACCAGTAGCAGCCGGGTGAGCCCACGCGGGGCCGGGGCCCAATCACAGGCGAGAACACCCAACCAACAAAAAACTGGCGCCAAATTCCCGCGATCGGGCAGCGGCCTCCGGTCTCCGCAGCCGCCTGCGCACCGCAACCTCCTCTCTTCCTTGCCTGCGCTGCATGAAGAGGAGCTGTACCCAGTAGGCCCTAATAAATACTGATTGGTTGATTGGATTGGTCGGTTTAATTGATTCATAGGTCTTGCCTGGGAACCGCCCGCACTGGGATGGAATCCACGCCCAGTCTCCTATTAAGCCGCTTGATCCTGGGCAAAACATTGCCCCACTTGGAGCCTCAGTTTCCCCTTCTGAAAAATGGGTAGACTCGGCCTTGCCTCCCAGGGTTGATAGCCCCAAATAAAAAATATATATATTATATAAAATATTAATATATAAATAAATATTAATATATAAATATTTAGATTTTGATATAAATCTGAAGTGGCTAATTGGGTGCAGGGCTGAGAGTGCTGAATGTAAGCTCCATTTAGACATGAATCTTTAAATATTTTGTTACTGCTTTGTACCTCAGTGCCGAGTAGGTGCTCCATATTTGTAAACTGAATCTACAGATATTGAGCACTGTAATGTGCTAGGCACCGTTTTTGTTCTAAATTGTTGGGGAAAGAGCGGCGAACAAGACAGTCTCTACCTTAGTTGAGGTTCTGTGCCTCGTCAAATCATATGGGTGACTTTGTGCAAATAACACTTTCTTAAGTGTCTCTTGTCCTCATCTGTAATATGGGAAGAACAGTAGTTGAAGGATTCACTGAGGTTAGACAGTTAAAGCGCTTAGAATAGGACAGGGCCTTGCACACATTAAATGTTAGATATTATTAAATAAATACATAGGATCATTTTTGACAATGTAAGTGTAATAGAGGAAAAGAATGAGCTAAAGAGTGCCTGGGGGTTGGGAACAGGCCACTTTGTTAGTGTGGTCACTAAAAACTTAACTTTTTTTGGATAAAATTTCAAATTTACATATAAATTACAAGAATAGTAAAGAATCTCATATTTTTAACCATAATAATAATTTGTTATATTTTACTACATTTGCATTATCATATTCTCTCTTGTGTATTTGTTTGTGTATGTATTATATATAATATGTTTTTGTATTTTCTTTTCCCCCAAAACCACTTTAGACTAAATTTCAGACATCATTCCCCTTTCATTCCTAAATATTTCTGTGTGTTCTTCCTAAGAACATGGATATTCTCTTGCAAAATCTCAGTACAATTATCAAAATCAAGAATTTTGACAATAATGCAATTCTTTAATATGTCTTCCATATTTAAATTTTGCTAATTGTCCCAATAATATAGCTATTTCCTACGATCCAGTCAGGATCACTTTGCATTTAGTTGTCATGACTCCAGAGTTTCCTTTACTCTAGAAAGGCAGTTAATTATTCAGCTTTTCTTTGTCCTTTATGACCTTAACTTTTTTTTTTTTTTTTTTTTTTGCGGTACACGGGCGTCTCACTGTTGTGGCCTCTCCCGTTGCGGAGCACAGCCTCCGGACGCGCAGGCTCAGCGGCCATGGCTCACGGGCCTAGCCGCTCCGCGGCATGTGGGATCTCCCCGGACCGGGGCACGAACCTGTGTCCCCTGCATCGGCAGGCGGACTCTCAACCACTGCGCCACCAGGGAAGCCCTGACCTTAACATTTTTGAAGAGTACTGGTGAGTTATTTTGTAGATGTCCCTAAGTTTAGATTTGTCTGGTATTTTCTCATGATTAGAATTAGGTTATGCATTTTTGGTAGGAATGGCACTGAAAGGAGTTGTGTCCTCAGTGTACCACATCAGGAGGCACATGGCATATTTTTATTCCAATACTGATGATGTTCACTTTGATCATTTGGTTAAGGTGGTGTCTGCCAAGGTACTACACTGAAAAGTTACTATTTTTCCCTTTGTAATTATTAAGTGTCTTGTGGGAAGATATTTTGAGACTACCCTGTTCTTCATCAGACTCTCACCCACTGGTTTTAGCATTCATTTATGGTTCTTGCCTGAGTCAGTTACTCCCATGGTTACAAAATGCTGATTGAAAGGCCTCTGTATTAGTTTGCTAGGGCTGCCATAACAAAATACCACTGACTGGGTGGCTTAACGGAATTTATTTTCTCACAGCTGTGGAGGCTAGAAGTCCAAGATCAGAGTGTTGGCAGGTTTGGTTTCTCCTGAGACCTCTGTCCTTAGTTTGTAGACGGCTTGCCTTCTGGCTGTGTCCTCATAAGACATTTTCTCTGTGGGGATATCTTTTCCTCTTCTTATAAGGACACAGTCGTATTGGATTAGGGCCTACCCTAACTGGCTCATTTAACTTAATCACCCCTTTAAAGACTTTATCCCCAAATGTATTATTGATACATTCTAAGGTACTGGGGGTTGTGAATTCCACATATGATTTTGGCAATGGTGGGAAGGGGGGAATTAAGTCTATACCAGTCTATAACAACTAAATCTATAACAGTGACACAAGCTGAGACCTCAAGCCAGCCATGCTAAAACTAGTGGAAAGGCATTTCAGGCAGAGGGAGTAAGTACAGAAGCTGTCAGGAACATGACTGATGTCAAATTTAAGCCAATGGGTGAGAATGTGAAATGGTACAACCACTTTGGAGAAAAAAGGTTTGGCGGTTTCTTATAAAGTTAAATATATATCTACCCTATAGCCCAGTAATTGCATGCCTAGGTATTTACCCAAGATAAATGAAAACCTGTGTTCACTAATACACTTGCATAAGGATGTTTATAGTGGCTTTTTCTATAAGTCCCAAACTGGAAAACACTCCAATGTTCATCAATAAATGAAGGGATAACCAAATTGTGGTATTTTTGTACCAAGAAATGCTGTTCAGTGGGGGGAAAAAAAAAAGGAATGAAGTATTGATACAACATGGATGAATCAAAATAATTATGCTAAGTGAAAGAAGTCAGGAACAAAAGGGTATATACTGGATGATTCTATATACAATTCTTGAAAATGCAAACGAATTTATGGTGACAGAAAGCAGATTAGTAGTTGGGGTGGGGGAGAGGGGATGGAATACAAAGGGACTTGAGAAACTTTTTGAGGGGATGGATATGTTCGTTATCTTGAAATTACCTTGTGATACTTTCAAGGGGGGAATATGTTCAAAACACTTCAGAGTGTACACTGTACACTTTAAATAAGTGCAGTTTTTGTACATCATTTTTGCAGCTTTACCTCAATAAAGTTGTAAAAAAAATGGGGAAAAAGAGTACATACTATTTGATTCCATTAATGTAAAGGCAAGCTACACTGATCTGTGGCTGCAGAAATCATATCAGTGGTCACCTTTGGGTGGGAATTACTGCTAAGGAGCAGTAATGCATACCAACTAGAAGAACATTCCATGTCAGGGGGAAGAGCAGGTGCAAAGGCCCTGAGATGTAGCACCCAAAGCGGCCAGTGTGACTGCAGCGCAGGGAATAGGGAAGAGTAGTGGAAGCAGAATGGTGATGCTCCCTTCCCATCCCCACTACTTCAGTGGGTAAGAACGCCCAAGGGGCAGCTGGCCCTGAGGTGGGGGGAGGGGTTCTCTGGGAAAGCAGTAGGCTCTGGGCTGGGAAGGAAAGGTTGGGTGAGTGGAGGAGTGTGGAAGGGATGGAAGCTGGGAGAAGGCTGAGACTGCTCCAGTGGGCTGGGTCAGAGGGTAGTGGGAATGAGGAGGGGGCTTGGGAGTTGAGGGTTGGGGGCTGGAGGTGGCACCGGGCCCTGGCAGAGAATCGTCTGAAATGGCGGTTGTAGCAGGGGAGCTGAGGATGGGAAGGGGTTAAGGGGAGAGAAGCTGATATGGGGTATGGGAGGGGGACCTCAGAGGGGCTGTGGATGTTCTGAAGGATGGAAGCTTGAGGTGGGTGCCTCAGTGGAGGGTGTACTCTGAGTGGGGGACGCTGGGGAGGGCTGTGGGGAGGCTATGCCATTGGCTTGAACTCCCCTCGCATGATAGAACTGGATTTCAGAGGCTCCAGGAGGGCTGTCCGCAAGAAAAACTGGAGCCTGTCATGCTTCCTAACAGCCCAAAGCTCACAACAATTACAGGGAGATACGGTTGACCCCATTTTATGAATGGGAAGATTGAACTTGGAAGCTGTCACATTACAAGCAAGTGGAATCGCTGAAATCTGATCCCCAGCAGCCTTGGGTTTTGGTGCCCAAACTCTTAACTTTTACACAAACCGCGGTTCTCCAGCTCAAGTGCACCTCAGCATCACCTAGATTGCTGGACCCCACCCCCAGAGCGGCTAACCAGTAAGTCCTGGGTAGGGCTTGATTATTTTCATGCCTCACTAGGTCCCAGGTGATGCTGATGCTAACGTTGTTGGTCTGGGAAGCACACTTTGAGAACCACTGCATTACACTATACTGCCCCTAGACTGAGCGCAAAGCTGAGGCAATTGTAGAGGATTGGAGTTCTGGCAAAGAATTTGAGGATGGATTGGAGCTACTCACAGAAAACTAAGCAAATAAGCCAAGGTGATTATTAAAGCCAAGAAAACAAAGACAATTTGTAAGAAGAACATTGTAATCATCATAAACTACAACACTCAGCTGGAAATAATATTACACTGTCATTATAATGTAAGAACAGTACATTGATTTAACCAGAAATTATGATATAATTATTTTGGGAAAATTGGAGCAGGAGGGTATGTGTGTGTGTGTGTGTGTGTGTGTGTGTGTGTGTGTGTGTGTGTGTGAGAGAGAGAGGGAGGGAGAGACTAAATTTTTATTCTCCATAGCTGTAAGTTAATAGAAAAGGTCTAAAATTTGAAAATCTTGAAGTGACACCATAGTCAGGTATAAAGAAGTAAACATAGAATGAGTTATTGCTTCATGGGATGGGACTTAGTGGTGAGAAAGGGGATTTTTGTTATAAGCTTTGTAATAGTATCTAACTCGTAGTAGTAATTAACTCTTAAACATTATGTATATTTATTACTTGGATTGAAATTGAAATTAAAAATAAGAGTGGGTGTGGGCTTTGGCCACCACTGAAACAGCCTGTCAGCTTGGTGGCGCTGTTCAGCTTCTGGCCATGAGGTGCTCCTCTTGTCCTTGAATCGCCTAGAAGCGATTAACAAGTAGTTAAGTACCCAAATCACACCCTGGGGACACCACACTAGAGATATTGCACCCACTGAGACTCAACAGAGAGGGCCTCTTGTTTATTTAACAAGGGTCTGAGTCACAGAAAACAAAGATGGAAGCAGATACAGCCACCCTGTTTCCCAAACTTAACGGATTGTTCTCATTTCACATGTTCTTCCCATCAGCCACTTCAGGGCTCCGAAATTCCAACCTTTCCTCCTCTCCCTTCTGGAATGTCATAGAAATTCTTTGTCAGGCTATCATCTGAGTATTTGCTGCAGAAAATTGGTTGCTAAGTTCTTAGTTGTTTATGGTTTTTAGAAAGGTAAAGGAATACAGTGAGCTAGCAGGGCAAAGTCCTTGATTCTATAACTACTGGGACATTCAAAATAAACTATTGGGGAATCTGGTTGAAAGGTACACAACCATAAGGCACCAAAGTACACTCATTGATCAAAGTATGAAGCATACAGCCTTTTAGGAAGGCAATTTGAAAATTTGTCTATTAATATATTTAAAAATCCATACACTTTGAACCAGCAATCTCATTTCTAGGATTTATCCTATAGAAATACTTACCCATTAGTGGAAAATATATGTGCTGCAAGAATTTTTATTGTGGTCATTTGTAATAATAAAATATTAGAAATACTCAAGTGCCAGAGATGGGATTAGTTACATACAGCCACATATTTGCATATAATGTAGCCATCAAAAAGGAGTTAGCTCTGTATATGCTACAGAACAAGTATTCACAACATATTGTATATGTTGTGAACAAGTATTCACAACTTATTGTTATATAAAAAGCAAATGTAAACTAGGATCTATAGTATAACCTCAAATTTTGTTTAAATATATATAAATAGTTGCTAGCCTTCATTGAGTTGTTTTTCTGTATTGGGAGCTGTCCTAAGTGCTCTGTACGTATTAATTTATTTATTCCAATACACTGTAGGGTAAGTTTCATTATTATCTCCATTTTCCATAGAAACTGAGGCACAGAGAGGTTATGTGACTTTTTCAAGGCCATAGCACTAAGAAGTGATGGAGCTTGGTTTCAAACCAAGGCATACCTGATTCCAAAGCTCGTGGTACTTACATGTTACATGTACTTACGTGTTAGTTTCTACATACATAAAGGAAATATTTGGATAAATAATACTCTAGATGCCAAGAAGAATTCTCTTTAGGTGATTCTTTCAACACTTCTGTATTATTTGAACGTTTTACGTACATATTTTTGGTATTAGTTTTTAAGTACTTTTTTGTAGATATGAAAAAACAATAAAATTCAGTTTAAAAAGAATGTGCAATAATGCAGACTGCATCTCATCGCTCATTTGCTCAGTGAGTACTGATTAAGTTCCTACTGTTTGCTGGATTAGGGACTGAGATGAATGAAACCCAGTTCCTGTGATGGAGGAACATAGAGTCTTGTGAGGACCAGAAAGAAGCAGCCAGTGCTCAGTCTTTTCTGGCTCTATTGCACTGTGACTTTCCTTTAGATTTTGGTTGGCCAGAGAGAAATGAGGCTGCGCCATAGGTATCAACACTCAAAATTTCCTCTTTCAACTAATGGAACCAGGTGCTATGCAGGGCCTGAACATTATACACTGTCTCTCTTCCTCTATAGAACTTACTATTATTGGTTCAACCAACATTTAGTGGGCATTAGGCCCTGTGTGTGAGTTGGGGATCCAGAGATGAATAAGACAAGTTCTCTGCTGGTAAAATCTGGTGTTGTGAGGAAAACTGCTATGTTTCTAAATAGTTATAGTTTTCCATTGGTGAAAATAATGATTCCAACAAACAATTAAGAAGTACTTACTAGGCACTGATTCATACACTTCTTACATATACTAACTTACTGAATTCTTAACCCTCTGAGATACTATTGATATTATTATCTCTGTATTATAGATGAGGAAACTGAGGCACAGAGAGTTTAGGCAACTTGCCCAAGATCACACAGGTAGGATGTGGATGATCAGGAAATTCCAATCCAGGTAATGCTTAGAACAGCACAACCAAATAGCCCAGCTTGTGGGAGAGCAATCGTGATAAAAATAATATTAACAACTGTAACAGTACCTGTCACAAACCACACAGAGCTTTGTGGGTTTTAAGTGTTTGTACATACATGTCTCAATGTTAGGTGATCCCCAATATAAAGTGGGGATATAAAATATCCTCCCATATTTCACAGTGAGAAGGTTGCAAAAAAGAAAATATTTGGAGGGCCGTCTTGAATATATAAATTCTTAAGGCTGTAGATGAAATAATCAAATGTCTATGTATAATATTTAATTTATTATTTTAGGTATGCACATGCTTTCAAGATTATTAATATATTATTTAAATACTGTTATTTAAATATATTATATATTAATAACTAATATATTAATTTAGAAATATTGGGTTTTTTCCTAATCTGACACTTTACGAAACAGCTTTATTTCATCTTGTCCTGTGCATCTTTGATCTCATATCTTTATTATCACTAGGGATAGTTTCTGAATCACCCAACTCACTTTCTAGATCACATACATTTCACTCCTAATTTGTTTGTGATCCAGCACTTTCTGAGCCTTTATATAATGCTGTCATTGACATATTTTATCCTTAAAGTCCCAGTTCACTCAGTCTTCGGACAGTGTTGTTCTTCTGTTTGCCCTATTGGTTTATATTTGTGATCCCAACATCCTAACATTTAATGGATTACTTTTAAAGTCCTCTTTATAAGGCTTGCATCTTTACAAGGGGTATGAGATCAGCCCCTAGTATAATGACTACATCTGTGTCAAAAACTGGGTTTTTTTTTTTTTTAAACCCCTTCCTTCAGGTGACTTCTATAAATTGGTCTTTTGCAAACAATACTTCGTTGTTTAAAGTTATTGAGAGAGTCTAGGGAATATGAAAGACTGTGAGGCTTCGTAAGAACTTAAATATAAGGCAACTCCCACTTTCTTCTGAGGGATAATTTTTGGGGAAAACCATCCTGCCTTATATCCAGGTGTAAACGACACATTAACCTTATCTGTTAAACTTGGCAAACTTGCCTGTACAGATCTGTATAGTGGGCACTATCCTCACTTAACACATGAGTAACTTGAAACTCAGAGGTGGGGTGACTTGCCCGAGGCACCTCACAAGTGGCAGAACTGGAACACAACTTGAACCCCAGTCTGTCTGATCCTCTCACCCACCCTCTCCCATAAAAGCACCGGGTAAGTTTCTAAACCACTTTCCTAATTTAGATTGCTGGCCCTGATAAGAATGTGGGGCTGTGTTGACAGAACACTAACACTGATTAATTTATTGTTCTTCTATTGCCTTATGCTTGTATAGCTGTGTGCAGTATTTCATAAAGAGAATGGCAAAGCAATTTGCAAATATAAAACCCAGATGCTTAATTTTAATTTCTGGGTTTCTGTTTCAAATTTATTGTAAAACAAGGCAGGTTGTTTATACCATAAACAAATGCCCCAGCGTCTATAAAGATCCCTGGAAGCTGCTCTTAGGTCCTGAAGTGGCATATTTGCTTACATTTGTTTTGTTCTTGAAAGACAACCCCTTCAGGTATGAGGTGGGAAGAGTCAATGGTAGCTTGTTTGGGGGTGCAAGTTCTCCTACAAGGCTGTGCTGAAGCTGCTTCTCCCAGGCTCCTGAGAGCTGTTCGTGCACATCTCTCCCCAGCACTGCTCAGTGACATCACAGCAGCAGCTGGAAATCAGCCAGGTAGGGAGTATTTACACCATGGAAACTGGCAAACCTTACAAATCAAGGTTCCTTCTATCCCCCCTCGGCCCCTCCCCCAAATAATTTAACCTCCCTGTACCTTGTGAATAGCAAAAGTACTTCCCTTCTAGGTTTTCTGAAAACTTAGTGAGATAAAGCATGTAAAGCACATGGCACTGCTTCTATGTTTACTTATTTAGAAAAGTAATGCATATACCAGGTTGAAAAAAATCAAACAAAAAAGTTTACAGTAAAAAGTAAGTTTCCTTCTCAACCTGGACTTCCATTCCAATTCCTATCCTGAAAGGCAGACTGTTTCTCAGAATCCTTTCAAAGATGTGCTCTGCATATATAACCATATATACATGTATACAAATGTGTATATATATATTTAATAGGTATATTTGTTTTTAATTAATTAATTAATTTTGGCTGTGCTGGCTCTTAGTTGTGGCATGCGGGACCTTTAGTTGGAGCACGCATGTGGGATCTAGTTCCCTGACCAGGGATCAAACCCCGGGCCCCCTGCATTGGGAGTGTGGAGTAGTCTTACCCACTGGACCACCAGGGAAGTCCCACAAATGTGTATATATATAAATATATATGTATTTATATATATACACACACTCACACACATTTTTATTTTGGCTGCGTTGGGTCCTCGTAGCTGCGTGTGGGCTTTCTCTAGTTGCAGCGAGCGGGGCGACTCTTCGTTGCAGTGCGTGGGCTTGTTGAGGTGGCTTCTCTTGTTGCAGAGCACAGGCTCTAGGCGCACGGGCTCAGTAGTTGTGGCTCATGGGCTCTAGAGCACAGGTTCAGTAGTTGTGGCACACGGGCTTAGTTGCTCTGCGGCATGTGGGATCTTCCCAGACCAGGGCTTGAACCCGTGTGCCTTGCATCGGCAGGCGGACTCTCAGCCACTGCGCCACCAGGGAAGCCCCTAACTTGTCATTTTTAAGGGCTGCCCATTTCTCCATTTTTGGATGCACCATGGTTTATTTAACCAGCCCTCTGTGGGTGACATTCAGGTTTTTCCCCATCCCTTGCCAGCACAATGGGCATTGAATAACCTGTCTTTTGCACACAAACACGAGTGTATCTGTAGACTCAATTCTTGGAAATGGAACCATTGGGTCAAAGGGTATAGGCATTTAGATTTCTGGTTTGATTGTCACATTGCCTTTCAGGAGTTGTACCAATTTTCTCTCCAACCCATGGTGTAGGCGAGTCCATGAATCCCCACAGCCTTGGGACGTGGTCCGACTTTTCAATCTGTGCCATCTGGCACCCTGGATAGGTAAATGGTCCTCATTATTATTACTGATGGAAAAACTCAGGTGTGAGAGTGGCCCTTGGGCACTGGATTCCTGTGAACTCTGCTTTGCAGGCTCTTTATCATCCCTGGTTTTCTTGAGTGAAGTTTCTCAGGAACATTAAGGATCAAGAGGGTGAGAAGCTCTAGTGCTCTGGGAAGCTCTAGTACAGCTTGTTCCCTGTCGTTGTAACAGAATCAGCTTTTTGAAATACAGGCCTTGTCATCTTGCTCTCCTCTCTAAAACTTTCTGTGGTTCCACATTTATCAAAGTTCTTGGACTAGCAGTGCCAGCATCCCCTCGAACTGGTTAGGAATGTACATTTTCAGGCTCCTCTGCAGACCTATTAAATCAGACACTCTGCAGGCGGGGCTAAGCTTCAACAAGCCCTCGGGTGATGCTGTTGTGCACTCAAGTTTGAAACCACTGCCTTACAGAATGAAGTGGCCCCTTTCCACCATGTGGCTCCAACCCACCTTTCCTACTATATTTCCTTCTGTGTCCCACAACTTCTAAACACACCTAGCTACTGGCTTCTCAAACCTCCCTCCACTTTCTCACCTCTGTGCTTGGAACAGAAACCTCTAGCTGTCCCCCAATTTCTTATAGAGCAATAGAAGCTCGCATTTTATTCTTTTTTTTCTCTCTCTCTTTTTGGTCGCTCCACGCGGCATGTGGGATCTTAGTTCCCTGACCAGGGATCAAACCCATGCCCCCTGCAGTAGAAGCGTGGAGTCTTAACCACTGGACCACCAGGGAAATGCCAAAGCTCGCATTTTAAAATTGCATTTCCCAGACTCCCTTGAAACTATGTTCTGGCAGACGGTTTATGAAGTGTGCAACTTCCGAATTGTACCCTCTGAAGGAAGGAGCATGCCCACCCAGCCTTCTGCTTGCCTACTTCCACCGGCTGGAAGGCAGACGTGGTGGTTCTGAACCACGAAAACAGGTGAGGGCTGGGCCTCAGGTGTGGTGGAGCATCAGGAGGGATGCATCTGGGACCCTGACACTGTGGGGTGACCACAGAAGCCAGAAGACCACTTAGCCTAGACTGTGAAAACAGAAAAAGATAAACTTCCATTTTATTTAGCTCAGTGTTACCTGAGGTTTGCATGATCACAATTGACCATCTTACCTAATGCAATGCCTTCAGGTGCTCTGTGTTCCTCCACTTGCCTGGCAACAATCTTCTCTTTCCTTTCAAGAGACACTTTTAGCGAAGCCGTATTATTTTAATAAGAATACGGACAGGGCTTCCCTCGTGGCACCGTGGTTGAGAGTCCACCTGCCGATGCAGGGGACACGGGTTCGTGCCCCAGTCCGGGAAGATCCCACATGCCGCGGAGAGGCTGGGCCCGTGAGCCATGGCCGCTGAGCCTGCGCGTCTGGAGCCTGTGCTCCGCAGCGGGAGAGGCCACAACAGTGAGAGGCCCGCGTACTGCAAAAAAAAAAAAAAAAAGTTTCTATTTTAATTTCAAATATAGTAAATACCAGTTGATATAGCCTACATAAATGAAAATCTCTTTGTGGCCCTCAGTTCTTTATTTAAACTTTTCATTTTGAGATCACTGTAGATTCACGTGCAATTATAAGAAATAATATGGAGAGATCTGTGTACCCTTCACCCCGTCTCCCCCGGTGGTAACATCATGCATAACTTTAGTACAATATCACAAAGAGGAAATTGGCAGTGATACAATCCACCCATCTTATCCAGATATCACCAGTTTTACATGTATGTGTGTGTGTGTTTAATTCTGTGCAACTCTATTGCATGTGTACATTTGCGCGACCTCTACCAGAGTCAAGATACAGAGCAGTAGTTCCCTCGCAAGGATCCCTCGTGCTGCCTTCCTGTAGCCACAGCCACCTCCTTCCCTCTCCGCTCCCTAACCCCTATTCTCCCGCTCTATTATTTTGTCAGTTCAAGAATATTATATAAGTGGAATAATTCACTCTGTAACCTTTTGAGGTTGGCCCTCTCACTCAGCATAGTTCCCTCGCGATCCATCCATGTTGTTGCATGTATCACTAGTGTGTTCCCTGCAACGGCTGAGGAGTGTTCTAGGCATGGAGGCACCACCGTTTGTTTAATTGTTCTCCTGTGGAAGGACATTAGGATTGTTTCTGATTTCTGGCTATTATGAATAAAGTTGTTATGAACATTCATGGACAGGTTTTTGTATGAATGTAAGTTTTTACTTCTCTGGGATAAGTGCCCCAAAGTACAATTGCTGGGTAGTATGGTAAGCACATGCTTAATTTTGTAAGAAGTCACTGTACGTCTTCCAGAGTGGCTGAACCATTTTACATTCCTACCAGCACTTTATGAGTTTCTGGTTTCTCTGCATCCTCACCAGCATTTGGTGTTATTAGTATTTATTCTTTTACCCATTCCAATAGTTGTGTAGTGATACCTCATTGTGATTTTAATTTGCATTTCCTGATGGTAATGATGTTGAAAATATTTTCATATGCTTGTTTGCCAGCTGTATATCCTTTACAGTGCAATGTCTGTCCATGTCTTTTGCCCATTTTCTGATTGGATTGTTTGTTTTCACTCTTGAGTTTTGAGAGTTCTTTATGTATTCTAGATACCAGGCCGTTGTCAGTTATGTGGTCTGCAAACATTTTCTCCCAGTGTTTTTGTCCTCTTCACAGGCTCTTTCTCAGAACAAAGGGTTTTCATTTTTAAATGATACAATTTATCTTTTTTTTTTCCTTTATGGATCATGCTTTTGGTATTAAGTCTAAGAACACTTCACCTAGCCCTAGGTCCTAAAGATTTTCTCCTATTTTTTTTCTCTAAAAGTTTTGTAGTGTAACATTTTACATCCAATCTTTAATCCATTTTGATTAATTTTTTTGTTAAGTTGTGAGGTTTAGGTCAAGGTTCATTTGCCTATGAATGTCAATAATTTCTAAGGGATCCTGGAACCAAAGATTCAAGAACTACAATAAGGTGTATGAGGTACTCCAAGACAGGTATGTGCAAAGTGCTATGGAAAGGTTAACTTTGAGCAAGGTAGTTCTGGAAGACTTCCCAGAAGAGATGACATTTGAGTTCTGCTTTGGAGAATGGATAGGATTTTACCAAGCAGAGGGGAAGTCTTGTTGCTTTCCTTTGTCTCCCATAGCCAGAGATACTCTCAGTGATGGGGTGAGTTTTAAAAGAGGGAAGTATGGAAAATAAAGAGAAGGACCTAAGAAATCAGGCAGACCTTGATTGAAATCCTCCTTAACTAGCTAAGTTACCTTTCCTAAGCCTCAGTTTTCTTATCTGTAAAATGGGGGGATAATTCTTTCTTTTCAAGGAAACTGAGGATTAAATGAGATGTATGTAAACTGGCAAGCAAGGTATCTGGCACATTGTCGTCAGTCCATTAATTACCTCCTCCTACCCTTTCATCATTCCATTTACCTTTTCTCCATGTGATGGAGTTAGATCCTTCCTTTGATGTTCAGCCTATGCTTAATTTCATTCTTTCCCCCCCATATTGCTCTAGATGAGTGATTCTCAAATTTTAACTATACATCAACCGTCACAAAACTGATACTCAATATTTAGTTACCGAGAGCCTTTTAAAACACAGATTGCAGAATTTCTGATTTAGTAGGTCTAGCGTAGGACCTGAGAATTTGCATTTCTAACAAATTTCCAAGTGATGCTGATGCTACTGGTCTGAAGACCACACTTTGAGAACCACAGCTTTAGATATTCCCTTTAATTGTCTCAATAAACTGTATAGAAGGAACCAAAATATCCACATTCTATATGTAAATAGATTTTCAAGGAAATGTTTGTTGTGTTTGTTTTTCAAAATTCGCAGAAAACTCAATGGGGAGACTTCTGGTTTTAAGATGGCTGACTTTTGTTTTGTTTTTAATTTCGGCAAAAAAACACATAACATTAAATTTAGCATCTTCACTGTTCTTAAGTGTGCAGTTCTGTACTATTAATCATATTCAAGAGTGGCTGAGTCTTGTTTCTATCCTGTTCTCTTCTTATAAAAGCCACACCGGACACAAGGAGAACATGCAAACACCCTCTCTATCTTTGATGAAACCAGGAGACAGCTCCAACCCTGAGACAATAAATGGAGACAGGAACTGGGTTGGGGAGTGGCAAGAGATTTGACAAAATGGAGGAGGGTCAAACCATCCAGTCTAAGGAGGGGCATATATCGAGGAAGAGCCTATTCACCCCAGAATCCCGGAAGGCTCAGGAGCTGGGAGAACCAGGTAGGGCAGGAGGTGGAGATGAAGCAGGAGAATTGACCCAAAGTCTCTGTTGTGGGGTATCTTGACCCCTTGCAGTCAGGCACTCACCCTTCAGAGGATACCTGGGATCGAAGCTCTAGAGAAATTGAACCCAAGAGGTCCCAGATTTAGTGGCCACCGTATAGGGAAAAGGTGGGGGCAGGGGCATGGTGGGGGCTGGACTAGACTTATGGGTTGACTAAAAAGCTGCCTCCTGAATGATGACACCCCCAGTCTGTTCCCAGCCGAGCTCCAGAATATTTACACCTAGGCTGATTAAGCAACAAGCCCTGCGCACCCCACCCCGCTGCAGCAAGCAGGGGATTTGAGCTTCACTTTATAAAGAAACCCAACTGCCCCAGAGAAAAGACTGGCTATTGTGATATTTGAGTCTTCTCGGAAAAATCTGGCTGGCCACTTACTTACCCTACAGTGAATCACATCAGTTTCATGCCCTCTTCATGCTTGCCAAGCTTTTAGTCAGCTTTCACCTGCTTCACTTTAAAATAAAGATCATTAGTCACTTGAGGTAAGTTTCCAGTATGAACAAGAGAGACCAAGGGAAATACTGCCTGAGAGGCAGTGCTTTGCTGTGACTGCCATTTTGACATTCTCTTGGCCTGTTTGGGCATCTGTGAATGAAGGATTGACTTATGTAAAGGGTCTTAACTGGGTATCCCTGGACAGCGGGTGTCAGTGTGTGCATATGGGCTCAAGTCTGGGGTAGAACCCACCAGATCCCCTGGGGGTCTGAGATGCACTAAGAAGTGATGCGCCACTTATTGATTGGATTTCTAAGCTCTCTTGTGGCGCTCATTCCTTGAGTGTATTTTGCCCTCTTACACCTCGGGAACTCTGCCCACACAGGTACTTTGACTGGATCAACTTTACCTTTATAGTGGAATTAATTCCTAGTCTTCCTTCTAGACTCATCAGAAACATTGGGTTTTCTAGGAAGTCTCCCCTGACCCCAACCTCCCTTCTGGGTTGGGTGATCCCTTGGTGCATCCTCAGACCTCTGTACACCTTCCTCATCTCCTTTAAGGGGATGTGTCTACTGCCTCTGGATGCAAAATCCCCTCTTCTCCCAACAGCCTAGCTGGAGAGCTGAGTAATAATATCCCGGCAGCACCTGCTTGCCCAGTCCCAGTATAGAGCACTTGTTAATTGAGCTGAGAGCTGGGCTGGATGAGTGCTCAGGAGTAGATCAGCTCAGGTCTTTGAGTTACACTTTAAAGCTCAGCAGAAGGCAGAGTGAGCTGGCTGGAAAAAGAAACAGGGGAAGATAGGGCAATTATTAAAACTCTTTTTGCCTCTGTCCTTAGGTTACCTACTAAGGCTAGGCTTACTGAGGCTGTTTTGAATACTGCGAACATGAACTTAAACTTGGTAAAGGGAAATCAAGGTCAAGGCAACACCTCCCCCCTCTGATTCAGCACCAGATGCTAACATCTGTCAGGAGAAGGGTGTGAAGTGTCTGAGTCATTCCAGCCCTAAACCACATGATATGTGGAATAGACATTTTATTTTTATTTGGGGGCCACCCTGCATCTGAACCCTTTCTCTATATTTGGAGAATTTCTCATGTTTTCAGTCTTCATGGAAGGCAGAGACCACTTCATTTCTGTTACAGAGGTTTTAATCTCTAACATTTCTTTTTCATTATTTCTTAGAATTTCCATCTCTCTGCTTACATTGCCCATCTGTTCTTGCATGTGGTCTACTTTTTCCATTAGAGCCCTTAGCATATTGATCAAAGTTATTCTATATTCCCAGTCTGGCCATTCCAGCATCCCTTCTCTTTCTGAGTCGGGTTCTGACATTTTGTCTGTCTCATCAAACTGTGTTTTTGCCTTTTAGTATGCCTTGTAATTTTTTTGTTGAAAGTCAGGCTGGATAAAAGGAACCTGGTAAACAGGTTTTTAGCGAAGTGGTGGTAACGTGGCAGGAGAGGAAGCGTTCTATAGTCCTACAATTATGTCTCAGTCTTCTAGTGAGCCCATGTCTCTGGCTGTGAGCTTCATAAGCACGTCTCAGTTTTTCCCTCCCTCCCTTAGATGGGGCAGAATGTGTAGAGAGGGCTGGAGTTGGGTATTTCCCTTCCCCCAGGTCAAATAGCCTCTGATAAAACCCCAATAGGTTAGGCTCTGGTAAAATACTTTCTCTCGAAGGCTGGTCTTCTGTTAAGAAGAAGAGAATGCTCTGGCATCTTTTAAAATACAGTATATTTCCTCTCCCCCTGCCAGAATCATGAAGGGATTTCTCTCCCATATTCACTGAAATTCCAATATTCACTGTGAGAGCCTGGCTGAGCTCCCAGCGGTGAAACTCATGAAGTGTGGGGGCTCCTCCCCTAGCGTTTGTATCTCTCAGTCTTATGCATGCTGAGCTTCCAGCAATCTGTCGATTACGGTTCAGGTTTTCCTACCCTGGCACTGGTTCTGTGGAGGTTTCTGCTCCAGTAAGTTCGACTCTCTGTATCTACCTCTTTCTCCAATTATGGGGACTGAAATTTGCCCTGTGACCTCATTTCTCTTACAGACCTAAGAGTCGATTTTTCAGCTTTTTACTTTCTGTTAGGACAGAGTGACAACTTCTGAGTTCCTTACATGCTGGACTGGAAACTGGAAGTCAGTGATTTTTTTTTTTTCCATTGTGGTAAAATATACATAACATAGAATTTATCATTTGAACCATCCTTAAGTGTCCAATTCAGAGGCATTAAGTACATTCACATTGTTGTGCAACCATTACCACCATCCATCTTCAGAACTTTCTCATCATCCCAAACTGAAACTCTGTTTTCACTAAGCAATAACTCCCCATTATGTAAGCGCTAACTTTTATATTATTCTTGATGCTGTAGTGAATTACTATGTGTTGTTACTATGTAGTGTAGTACTATGTAGTGATGCTGTTGTTATTACTATGTAGTGAACAACAGCACTTGTTCTATTAGGATGTTAGGCATCATTCTGAAGAACATTTGGGGTGGGGCATCATAACATACTTTATGAAGGGAGCTGATGGGATCAACATGTGTGTTTTAGGAAGAAAGGGTCAGTGATTGGGAAAAATTGGGGACTGAGTGTGATGTTGACACTCCTTCAAGTCAGAGCTGAGCAAGCTACCCTGAAAGTCTGTCCTAAATGGGAACATTTATCAGTGTAAATGTCATGGGTCCACATTAACTTCATTTCACCAGTTTTGTTTTATTGTTTCATCTGCCCAGGAATGGAATCTTGAAACTCCAGAGAGATGAGTGGGAAGATTCCATGTGCTAATCTCATTTCCAAATGTAATTGGCACCTGAACTATGAAGCTCTCTGCTTCCAAACGCAATGTTAACAGAGCCATCCATCCTCCTTCCCATCTAGTGGGCCAGCGTGCCACTGTAATGCACGTTCATTGCTCCAGCAATGGAGACATAGTGGAGTTGGTACAACCTTTCTGGAGGGCAATTTGGCAATATGGATCAAAAAATTTTAATTTGTAGAAACTTCAGCCCAGCCATTTCATATCAAGGGTTTAATTTATCTCAGAGAAGTAACTGGACAAATGTGTAAGGATGCTTGTACAAAGATGTTCAATGCAGTTTTGTTTATAATTGTGAAAAATTGGAAACATTCTAAATGTCCAACGATAGAGAACAGTTTACATCCATTATGGCATACACAATGACATGTCTACTATGTAACTGTTGCCAAAAATAAAGTAGAGTTGTATGTAAGAGAAAACCTCCATAGTATTAAGGCATATCCTGCAGAATGTTTCCCTGGTTAATGTTTTCCCAGTAGAATGACTCTTCATTTATAACACACAAACTTGATAGTGTCTCAATAGCAACTTTTTGGGGGCAAATGTTTGTATAGGAAGGCATTTATATTTACATCCCTAAAACTCAATAGAACATTTTAAACCAAATTACTTGGGAGACAAATGTCTCACATTTTATCCCAAATAAAATCGATAGCTCAGAATTACATGTAGAAGTATTGAAAAATCAAGCAAGTGACCCAGACCCTCTAGTACCGAGGGATTCTGGCTGATAAGTGCAGTAGAAGTCACTGTGTGAGACGCCCAGGAAGGCTTTTGTAGGGGAACAGATCCCACTTTCTTGACCTGTTTGGCCTTTTTGTCCCTTGTCCATTCTTCCTGTCTGGAACATTGACGTGTTGCCTAGAGGTACAGCAAACATCAAACAATTCTGAGGCAACAAAGCTGAAGATGAAAGTCTTTGCACTGTGACAGAGAGTAAAGAAGGAAAGAGGAGGCATACCTAGGGCTCCTTGCTACATGAGACATAAAAGCCTTTCAGTTGTTCATGCCTCTTTTCTCATATTTTCTGCCATATGCTTCCGAACACAATCCCTATACAATTGTTTTTATTTCTCTCTTTCTAAAAGCAAATGATAAAAATTATGTACCAATGAAGCAAATGATAAAAATTATGTACCAGTAGATGAATCAAATAAAAGAAGATACAATAAAAAAATCAACTGATAACAGAGGGTTTGTGCACCTTGGCTGTTGGTAGCAGAGGGAGAGGCCATGTCACTATACCCTAAGCAAACGTTTAGCAACCAATTTAATTGGTTGGATGATCTGGAAGTAATGCTAAGCATCTTACAGCCTAACATATATAGTTTTTTTTTTTTTAACATCTTTATTGGAGTATAATTGCTTTACAATGGTATGTTAGTTTCTGCCCCATAACAAAATGAATCAGTTATATATATACATATATTCCCATATCTCTTCCCGCCTGCATCTCCCTCCCTCCCACCCTCCCTATCCCACCCCTCCAGGCGGTCACAAAGCACCGAGCTGATCTCCCTGTGCTATGCGGCTGCTTCCCACTAGCTATCTACCTTACGTTTGGTAGTGTATATATGTCCATGCCTCTTTATCGCTTTGTCACCGTTTACCCTTCCCCCTCCCCATAGCCTCAAGTCCATTCTCTAGTAAGTCTGTGTCTTTATTCCTGTTTCACCCCTAGGTTTTTCATGACATTTTTTTTTCTTAAATTCCATATATATGTGTTAGCATACGGTATTTGTCTCTCTCTTTCTGACTTACTTCACTCTGTATGACAGACTCTAGGTCTATCCACCTCATTACAAATAGCTCAATTTCGTCTCTTTTTATGGCTGAGTAATATTCCATTGTATATATGTGCCACATCTTCTTTATCCATTCATCCGATGATGGACACTTAGGTTGTTTCCATCTCTGGGCTATTGTAAGTAGAGCTGCAATGAACATTTTGGTACATGACTCTTTTTGAATTATGGTTTTCTCAGGGTATATGCCCAGTAGTGGGATTGCTGGGTCATATGGTAGTTCTATTTGTAGCTTTTTAAGGAATCTCCATACTGTTCTCCATAGTGGCTGTATCAATTTACATTGCCACCAACAGTGTAAGAGGGTTCCCTTTTCTCCACACCCTCTCCAGCATTTATTGTTTCTGGATTTTTTGATGATGGCCATTCTGACTGGTGTGAGATGATATCTCATTGTAGTTTTGATTTGCATTTCTCTAATGATTAGTGATGTTGAGCATTCTTTCATGTGTTTGTTGGCACTCTGTATATCTTCTTTGGAGAAATGTCTATTTAGGTCTTCTGCCCATTTTTGGATTGGGTTGTTTGGTTTTTTTGTTATTAAGCTGCATGAGCTGCTTATAAATTTTGGAGATTAATCCTTTGTCAGTTGCTTCATTTGCAAATATTTTCTCCCATTCTGAGGGTTGTCTTTTGGTCTTGTTTATGGTTTCCTTTGCTGCGCAAAAGCTTTTAAGTTTCATTAGGTCCCATTTGTTTACTTTTGTTTTTATTTCCATTTCTTTAGGAGGTGGGTCAAAAAGGACCTTGCTGTGATTTATGTCATAGAGTGTTCTGCCTATGTTTTCCTCTAAGAGTTTGATAGTTTCTGGCCTTACATTTAGGTCTTTAATCCATTTTGAGCTTATTTTTGTGTATGGTGTTAGGGAGTGATCTAATCTCATACTTTTACATGTAGCTGTCCAGTTTTCCCAGCACCACTTATTGAATAGGCTGTCCTTTCTCCACTGTACATTTCTGCCTCCTTTGTCAAAGATAAGGTGACCATATGTGCGTGGGTTTATCTCTGGGCTTTCTATCCTGTTCCATTGATCTATATTTCTGTTTTTGTGCCAGTACCATACTGTCTTGATTACTGTAGCTTTGTAGTATAGTCTGAAGTCAGGAAGCCTGATTCCTCCAGCTCCATTTTTCGTTCTCAAGATTGCTTTGGCTATTCGGGGTCTTTTGTGTTTCCATACAAATTGTGAAATTTTTTGTTCTAGTTCTGTGAAAAATGCCAGTGGTAGTTTCATAGGGATTGCATTGAATCTGTAGATTGCTTTGGGTAGTAGAGTCATTTTCACAATGTTGATTCTTCCAATCCAAGAACATGGTATATCTCTCCATCTATTTGTATCATCTTTAATTTCTTTCATCAGTGTCTTATAATTTTCTGCATACAGGTCTTTTGTCTCCTTAGGTAGGTTTATTCCTAGGTATTTTATTCTTTTTGTTGCAATGGTAAATGGGAGTGTTTTCTTGATTTCACTTTCAGATTTTTCATCCTTAGTGTATAGGAATGCCAGAGATTTCTGTGGATTAATTTTGTATCCTGCCACTTTACCAAATTCATTGATTAGCTCTAGTAGTTTTCTGGTAGCATCTTTAGGATTCTCTATGTATAGTATCATGTCATCTGCAAAGAGTGACAGCTTTACTTCTTCTTTTCCGATTTGGATTCCTTTTATTTCCTTTTCTTCTCTGATTGCTGTGGCTAAAACTTCCAAAACTATGTTGAATAAGAGTGGTGAGAGTGGGCAACCTTGTCTTGTTCCTGATCTTAGTGGAAATGCTTTCAGTTTTACACCATTGAGGACGATATTGGCTGTGGGTTTGTCATATATAGCCTTTATTATGTTGAGGAAAGTTCCCTCTATGCCTACTTTCTGCAGGGTTTTTATCATAAATTGGTGTTGAATTTTGTCAAAAGCTTTCTCTGCATCTATTGAGATGATCATATGGTTTTTCTCCTTCAATTTGTTAATATGGTGTATCACGTTGATTGATTTGCGTATATTGAAGAATCCTTGCATTCCTGGAATAAACCCCACTTGATCATGGTGTATGATCCGTTTAATGTGCTGTTGGATTCTGTTTGCTAGTATTTTGTTGAGGATCTTTGCATCTATGTTCATCAGTGATATTGGCCTGTAGTTTTCTTTCTTTGTGACATCCTTGTCTGGTTTTGGTATCAGGGTGATGGTGGCCTCGTAGAATGAGTTGGGGAGTGTTCCTCCCTCTGCTATATTTTGGAAGAGTCTGAGAAGGATAGGTGATAGCTCTTCTCTAAATGTTTGATAGAATTTGCCTGTGAAGCCATCTGGTCCTGGGCTTTTGCTTGTTGGAAGATTTTTAATCACAGTTTCAATTTCAGTGCTTGTGATTGGTCTGTTCATATTTTCTATTTCTTCCTGATTCAGTCTTGGCAGGTAGTGCCTTTCTAAGAATTTGTCCATTTCTTCCAGGTTGTCCATTTTATTGGCATAGAGTTGCTTGTAGTAATCTCTTATGATCTTTTGTATTTCTGCAGTGTCAGTTGTTACTTCTCCTTTTTCATTTCTAATTCTATTGATTTGAGTCTTCTCCCTTTTTTTCTTGATAAGCCTGGCTAATGGTTTATCAATTTTGTTTATCCTTTCAAAGAACCAGCTTTTAGTTTTATTGATCTTTGCTATCGTTTCCTTCATTTCTTTTTCATTTATTTCTGATCTGATTTTTATGATTTCTTTCCTCCTGCTAACTTTGGGGTTTTTTTGTTCTTCTTTCTCTAATTGCTTTAGGTGGAAGGTTAGGTTGTTTATTCGAGATGTTTCCTGTTTCTTAAGGTAAGATTGTATTGCTATAAACTTCCCTCTTAGAACTGCTTTTGCTGTATCCCATAGATTTTGAGTCGTCGTGTCTCCATTGTCATTTGTTTCTAGGTATTTTTTGATTTCCTCTTTGATTTCTTCAGTGATCACTTCGTTATTAAGTAGTGTATTGTTTAGCCTCCATGTGTTTGTATTTTTTACAGATCTTCTCCTGTAATTGATATCGAGTCTCATAGCGTTGTGGTCGGAAAAGATACTTGATACAATTTCAATTTTCTTAAATTTACCAAGGCTTGATTTGTGACCCAAGATATGATCTATCCTGGAGAATGTTCCATGAGCACTTGAGAAAAATGTGTATTCTGTTGTTTTTGGATGGAATGTCCTCTAAATATCAATTAACTCCATCTCGTTTAATGTATCATTTAAAGCTTGTGTTTCCTTATTTATTTTCATTTTGGATGATCTGTCCATTGGTGAAAGTGGGTTGTTAAAGTCCCCTACTATGAATGTGTTACTGTCGATTTCCCCTTTTATGGTTGTCAGTATTTGCCTTATGTATTGAGGTGCACCTATGTTGGGTGCATAAATATTTACAATTGTTATATCTTCCTCTTGGATCGATCCCTTGATCATTATGTAGTGTCCTTCTTTGTCTCTTCTAATAGTCTTTGTTTTAAAGTCTATTTTGTCTGATATGAGAATTGCTACTCCAGCTTTCTTTTGGTTTCCATTTGCATGGAATACCTTTTTCCATCCCCTTACTTTCAGTCTGTATGTGTCTCTAGGTCTGAAGTGGGTCTCTTGTAGACAGCAAATATATGGGTCTTGTTTTTGTATCCATTCAGCCAATCTGTGTCTTTTGGTGGGAGCATTTAGTCCATTTACATTTAAGGTAATTATCGATATGTGTGTTTCCATTCCCATTTTCTTAATTGTTTTGGGTTCGTTATTGTAGGTCTTTTCCTTCTTTTGTGTTTCTTGCCTAGAGAAGTTCCTTTAGCAGTTGTTGTAGAGCTGGTTTGGTGGTGCTGAACTCTCTCAGCTTTTGCTTGTCTGTAAAGGTTTTAATTTCTCCACCAAATCTGAATGAGATCCTTGCTGGGTAGAGTAATCTTGGTTGCAGGTTTTTCTCCTTCAACACTTTCAGTATGTCCTGCCACTCCCTTCTGGCTTGCAGAGTTTCTGCTGAAAGATCAGCTGTTAACCTTATGGGGATTCCCTTGTGTGTTATTTGTTGTTTTTCCCTTGCTGCTTTTAATATGTTTTCTTTGTATTTAATTTTTGACAGTTTGATTAATATGTGTCTTGGCGTATTTCTCCTTGGATTTATCCTGTATGGGACTCTCTGTGCTTCCTGGACTTGATTAACTATTTCCTTTCCCATATTAGGGAAGTTTTCAACTATAATCTCTTCAAATATTTTCTCAGTCCCTTTCTTTTTCTCTTCTTCTTCTGGAACCCCTATAATTCGAATGTCGGTGCGTTTAATGTTGTCCCAGAGGTCTCTGAGACTGTCCTCAGTTCTTTTCATTCTTTTTTCTTTATTCTGCTCTGCAGTAGTTATTTCCACTATTTTATCTTCCAGGTCACTTATCCGTTCTTCTGCCTCAGTTATTCTGCTATTGATCCCATCTAGAGTACTTTTAATTTCATTTATTGTGTTGTTCATCGTTGCTTGTTTCATCTTTAGTTCTTCTAGGTCCTTGTTAACTGATTCTTGCATTTTGTCCATTCTATTGTCCATTCTATCTCCAAGATTTCGGATCAACCTTACTATCATTATTCTGAATTCTTTTTCAGGTAGACTGCCTATTTCCTCTTCATTTGTTAGGTCTGGTGGGTTTTTATCTTGCTCCTTCATCTGCTGTGTGTTTTTCTGTCTTTTCATTTTGCTTATCTTACTGTGTTTGGGGTCTCCTTTTTTGCAGGCTGAAGGTTCGTAGTTCCTGTTGTTTTTGGTGTCTGTCCCCAGTGGCTAAGGTTGGTTCAGTGGGTTGTGTAGGCTTCCTGGTGGAGGGTACTAGTGCCTGTGTTCTGGTGGATGAGGCTGGATCTTGTCTTTCTGGTGGGCAGGTCCACGTCTGGTGGTGTGTTTTGGGGTATCTGTAGACTTATTATGATTTTGGGCAGCCTCTCTGCTAATGGGTGGGGTTGTGTTCCTGTCTTGCTAGTTGTTTGGCATAGGATGTCCAGCACTGTAGCTTGCTGGTCGTTGAGTGAAGCTGGGTGCTGGCTTGAGATGGAGATCTCTCGGAGATTTTTGCTGTTTGATATTATGTGCAGCTGGGAGGTCTCTTGTGGACCAGTGTCCTGAAGTTGGCTCTCCCACCTCAGAGGCACAGCACTGACTCCTGGCTGCAGCACCAAGAGCCTTTCATCCACAGGGCTCCTTAATTTGAGATGATTCGTTGTCTATTCAGGTATTCCACAGATGCAGGGTACATCAAGTTGATTGTGGAGCTTTAATCCGCTGCTTCTGTGGCTGCTGGAAGAGATTTCCCTTTCTCTTCTTTGTTCTCACAGCTCCCAGGGGCTCCGCTTTGGATTTGGCCCCGCCTGTGCGTGTAGGTCGCCGGAGGGCGTCTGTTCTTTGCTCAGACAGGACGGGGTTAAAGGAGCCGCTGATTCGGAGGCTCTGGCTCACTCAGGCCGGGGGGTAGGGAGGGTCATGGAGTGTGGGGCGGGCCTGCGGCGGCAGAGGCCGCAGTGACGTTGCAGCCTGAGGCGCGCCGCGCGTTCTCCCGGGGGAGTTGTCCCTGGATCCCGGGACCCTGGCAGTGGCGGGCTGCACAGGCTCCCCGGAAGGGCGTGTGCCTAGTGACCTGTGTTCGCACACAGGCCTCCTGGTGGCGGCAGCAGCGGCCTTAGCGTCTCATGTCTGTCTCTGGGCTCCGCACTTTTAGTCGCGGCTCGCGCCCGTCCCTGGAGCTCTCTCAAGCAGCGTTCTTAATCCCCTCTCCTCGTGCACCAGGAAACAAAGAGGGACGTAAAAGTCTCTTGCCTCTTCGGCAGGTCCAGACTTTTCCCCGGACTCTCTCCCGGCTAGCCGCGGTGCATTAACGCCCTGCAGGCTGTGTTCACGTCGCCAACCTTCAGTCCTCTCCCGGCGCTCCGACAAAAGCCGGAGCCTCAGCTCCCAGTCCCGCCCGCCCCGGCGGGCGAGCAGACAAGCCCCTCGGCTGGTGAGTGCCGGTCGGCCCGATCCTCTGTGTGGGAATCTCCCCGCTTTGCTCTCCGCAGCCCTGTTGCTGTGCTCTCCTCCGCGGCTCCCAAGCTCCCCCACTCCGCCTCCCGAAGTCTCCACCCGCGAAGGTGCTTCCTAGTGTGTGGACACTTTTCCTCCTTCACAGCTCTCTCCCGCTGGTGCAGGACCCGTCCCTATCCTTTTGTCTCTGTTTAGTTTTTTCTTTTGCCCTAACCAGGTACGTGGGGGGTTCCTTGCCTTTTGGGAGGTCTGAGGTCTTCTGCCAGCGTTCAGTAGGTGCTCTGTAGGAGCTGTTCCACGCGTAGATGTATTTCTGGTGTATCTGTGGGGAGGAAGGTGATCTCCGCGTCTTACTCTTCCGCCATCTTCCCGGAAGTCCCTCCTATATAGTTTTAAAAAACGTGTGTGTGTGTGTGTGTGTGTGTGTGTGTGTGTGTGTGTATGTGGTGTGTACATTTTCCTGAGTTTTACTAAAATTTCAGGAAATTGGTTGAGGGTTTTGAGCTAATGTGTGTATAATTTTTCCTATTTAATGTAATGGGAATAAGTTTCCTTTTGGCATTTTCATAAAGAATATCTGTTTTTTAGGACCCAATTACTGATATTAAGTGGGATATGCCAGGACTGGGAGGGGACCCTGCTGCCCTGAAGCCAATTCCTATCTCCATGGGCTCTCTGGTCCCCAGTTCCAGTTTCACCCTTTCTCTCCCCCAGGGCCCTGGATTTGCCTACTTGCTGACCCTTGCAGGGACTCTCTAGACCCTGACCTCATCTGGCACAACCACTGGACCCCTTGCTCCTGCAGCTGAGCTGGGCCTTCCCTCTTTTAGGATCTCCCCCTTCTGGCCCCCAGAACCCCCAATCTTGGGAGAGTAGCTAATTTCCAGATTCCCAGCTGGAGCCCGCAACTGCCTGACCAGTTCTTAATCCTTCCTTCTAATGGATGATCCCCAGAATGGGGGGCTGGGAACAAATTAGCAAGAAATGCAAAACTGCAATAAAAGTTTTTTAAAAATCTAAGCTAAAAAGCAGGTTATAAACAGTTTTATACTATACTAGTCAGGAAGCTTTTGGCTGTATGTAACTCAAAATGGTGGAAACATTAATGAAATCTTATTATCTCACTCAAGAAGTTGACAAGTAGAGTATTTCCCGAGTTGGCTGATTCAGTAGCATGATGACATCATCAAGAACTCAAGTCCCTTCCATAGTCCTGCTCTGCCATCTCCAGGTCATTGGCTCATCCTCTTAGTCTCATTCCCCTCATGGCCCCAAGATGACAGCCATTGCTCCAGGAAAGGCACTCTGCTGTCAATGTGTAGAGGCAGAAAAGACCTTATGCATGTCCTTCTCTGAGACTGAGGAAATCTCTCCCAGAACCTCCATCAAATTTCCCCTCATTGCTCATGGCAAGAACTGGGCCATGTGCCCCATTCTTAAGCCAGTCAGTGGCAAGGGGAATGGGAGCATCACCAAGAGTTGAACCCCGTAGATCTCAGCCCCCGCTGCATGTTAGCAATACCTGCAAAGTCTTGATGCCTGAGCTCACAACAGACCAGTTGTGAGCAGTATCTCTGGGGGTGGGACCTGGGGCTTAGTATATGTTTTTGATTCCCTAGGTATTTTTAAAAATATTTAATTTATTTGTTTGTTTATTCATTCATTCATTCATTTGGTCACACCAGGTCCCAGTTGTGGCAGGCGGGCTCCCTAGTTGCAGCACACCGGCTCCTTAGTTGTGGCATGCGAACTCTTAGCTGCAACATGTATGTGGGATCTAGTTCCCTCACCAGGGATCGAACTCGGGGCCTCTGCATTGGGAGCATGGAATCTTAACCACTGCACCACCAGGGAGTCCCCCCTAAGTATTTTTGATGGGCAGCAGGGGTCAGAACCACTATTTTACACTAATCATAGTTCATCTTCTGGGGCTAGGGAAGGGGCTATTTTCCCTGAAGTATCTGGTCACTAGACACCTGAAGAATATTAAGGTTCTTAGCAGAGAAAATGATGGAAAGTGTTTGTTGTGTAGGCAAATGATAGTGTTTGACATATATGGTGTGCTCTTGTTTTAGGTTAAAAATTATGTAAATATATAATACAACATATATGCCAAGAAAAAATTGTGGAAGACCATGAATCAAACTTTTAATAGTTACTATCGTGGTGTGGTGAGGGGGAGAATTAGTTATAGCTGATTTCCACTTATTAATTGAAATTTTACCATGAACATTAATCACATAATCAGAAAAACAATGAAGATACATGCATTTTGAGAAAAAAGATTTTTTTTTTTTTAAAAGAATAAAAGCAGTTGTAAGGGATGAAATGCTGCTTTATCCCTGTGAGGTAAACTCTCTGGGGCAAGCCCAGTTCCTTGTCCAGGAACTCACTGCTATGAGCTTAGAATTTATTACTCACCCAGCAAGAGTTTCCTCTCTTTCCCACCTGACCAGGAGAAAGGTAAACTCTCATCTGGACCGTCCCATTTTCCTCACCAGTGATTGGGTTAAGCCAGGACATGTGATGCAATTGTGGCCAATAAGATGTCAAGAGGCATCTGCTGGGGGTGTGGTGTGTGTTTCTGGGAAATGTTTCTTTACTTTTCAAAGAGACTCAGGAGAAGAGGGTCTCCTCTTCCCCCAGACATATTCTTGACTGTGTGTGATGCCTGGATATTGCAGCCGTTATTTTATGATTATATGGGGAAAATGTCCACATGCTGAGGATGACAGTGAAAATCCTTGGTAACATGTTTTTAAACCTAAAGTATAATTTCCATAAAATAAAGTATGAAAATCTTAAGTGTACAGCATGGCTAAATTTTATGTATGTACACACTCATGTAAGCACTACCAGATCAAGATACAGAACATTTCCAGCGCTCCAGAGGGCTCTCTCCTGCCCCTTCCCAGTCAATAGCCAATACCCACTCTTCTGATTCCTATCTCCATAAATTACTTAACTGCCCTTGAACTTCACATGAATGGATTCATACAGTACATACTGTTCTGTGTTGGGCTTCTTTGTTCAACATGTTTTCTTTGAGATTCATTCATGTTTTTATGTATATCAAAAGTTTATCAAACCAATGTATAGTGTTCCATTGGTACCACAGTTTATCCATTTCCTGTTGATAGACATTTGAGTTATTTCCAGTTTTTGGCTGTTATAAAAAGAAAAGATACTATGAACATTCTATGTATCTATCTTTGGGTGGATATATGTCCTCATTTCTCTTGTGCATATACCTAGTAGTGAAATCACTGACATAGGGTGAATAGCTATTTATTTAGCTTTAGTTAGATACTGCCAAACAGTTTACCAAAGTGGTTTAACCAATTTACACTCCCACCAGAAGTGTGATATATATATATTTTAGAAGTGTGATATTTTTGATTGTTCTATATTCTCACCAACACTTGGTATTGTCAGCCTTTAATTCTGGTGGGTTAGTAGTGGTATCGGATTGTAGTTTTAGTTTGCATTTCTCTGATGACCTTTTCAAGTGCTTTTTGGTCATTTCCTCTTCTAAGAGGTGCCTGTTTAAGTCTTTTTCCCTTTCTTAAAAGTGGGTTGTTTTGTCCTCTGTTACTGATTTGTAGGAGTTTGTTTACGTTTTGGATATGTCCTTGGTCAGATACACGAAATGCAAGTGTCTCCTCTCAGTCTGTAGATTATTTCTTCACTTGCTTAGTAATGTGTTCTGATGAGCATATTATATTTAATGAAGTTCAAGTTATCAATGTGTTCAGCATGGTGTTTTTTGTGCTCTGTTTCGGAGATATTTGCTTACCCTCAAGATCACGGGGATATTTTCCTGTCTTTTCCTTTACAAGCCTGATTCTTTTTTTTTTTTTTTTTTTTTGCGGTACGCGGGCCTCTCACTGTTGTGGCCTCTCCCGTTGCGGAGCACAGGCTCCAGACGCACAGGCTCAGCGGCCATGGCTCACGGCCCCAGCCGCTCCGCGGCATGTGGGATCCTCCCGGACCGGGGCACGAACCCGTGTCTCCTGCATCGGCAGGCAGACTCTCAACCACTGCGCCACCAGGGAAGCCCAAGCCTGATTCTTTTTAACATTTACATTTAGGTCTGTCATCCATACCACATTAATTAAGTTTTTAAAATAAATTCATTTATTTATTTATTTTATTTATCTTTGACTTCATTGGGTCTTCGTTGTTGCGCGCGGGCTTTCCCTAATTGCGGCAAGCGGGGGCTACTCTTCATTTCAGTGTGTGGGCTTCTCATGGCAGTGGCCTCTCATTGCGGAGCAGGGGCTCCAGGCGCACAGGCCTCAGTAGTTGTGCCATGCAGGCTCAGTAGTTGTGGCTCGCAGGCTCTAGAGCGCAGCCTCAGTAGCTGTGGCTCCTGGGCTTAGTTGCTCCACGGCATGTGGGATCTTCCCAGACCAGGGCTCGAACCCGCATCTCCTGCACTGGCAGGTGGGTTCCCAACCACTGCACCACCAGGGAAGCCCCAACACATTAATTTTTATGTATAGTGTTGGGTAAATATTTTTTCCCATACAGATTATTTTCTGTATGGATATCCAGTTTTTCCAGCACCACTGAATTGCAGTGGCACCCTTGTTGTAAATCAAGTGAACATACATGTTTCAGTTCATTTCTGGATTCCCAATTCTGTTCCATTGGTCTATTTGTCTATCCTTGTATCAATACCACCCTGGCTTAATTACTATAACTTGATGTTAAGCATTGATATCTGGTGGTGTATGTTCTTTGTCAAGATTGTCTAGGCTGCTCTAGGTCCATTGTATTTCCATATAAATTTTAGAATTGATTTGAAAATTTCAGTACCTAAACTTAGGAATTTGATTGTGATTGTACTAAATCTATAAGTCAATGTAAGGAGGACTGACTTAGCAACACCGTCTTCCAATCCATTTACTTAGCTCTTCTTGATGGCTTGGCTGAACGTCTGATTTTATTTAATCAACTGTGGAGCTACCTTACATTTGTCTTCTTATTATAAACAAGATTATATAAATGTATGACATATTTTCCTTACTGCTTAAGGCATTTTTTTCTGGTTACTTGCAACTAAAAACATCTCAACTGATATAACAAACTTGCCCTGTAGGGTGATGGATTAAGCAGAAGGCTTGAATCTATGCTACTCCCTGTGTGGCCACGGTAAGTCACCCAACTTCTCTGGGCCTATTTCCTTATCCATGGAAACCCCATAGGGTTGGAAAGTTCTTCTCTTTTTCATAAACCAGTGAACACTGACTCATCTTTTTTGTCTCAATTGAAGTATCATTTTCTTTGGGATGTCTCCTCTGATTCTTCCACTAAAACCTAGATATTCTTTTTCTATTCATGCCTTTGAAAGCAATCAGTACACTGTAATGTCATTGTTTGCATGCTTGTCTCCATCAGTGCCTTATTAATCAGGGAACAGAGGGTGCACTTAAAGGGCTTAATTGAAGAGAGTTTAATGAAGAGACAATTACAGAGGAATAGACAGGATTAAGGGATGATGAGGTACCCCAGGGACTAGCCATGGAGGCAAGCCATTACCATTCTTGGGTCTGAAGGATAGAGATGAAGGAAGTGTTACTGGAACACAGTGAGACCAGTAGCTGTGGAGGAGAGGCTGTCCAACATATACTATGGGCTATAGGGGAACATAGCCATAGGGAGAACCATAGGCAGGTAGGGAGGGGAGAATAAACACCCTATCCTTTTTCTTACCCTCTGATTTCCTTCAGCTCCCATTGGATCAACCCAACCAGAAGACAGAAGGCAAAGGATTCCAGGTGATACAGTCTGTAGAGGTCAGCCTCCTGGGGAACAAGGTAGGTCAGCAAGAGGCAGCAAATGGACATAGGAGAAGAAATAGGTAGTGGTCAGTATGCTCACCTTCAGTGCAAGCTTCTTGAGAATGGACACTAAGTCTTTGACAAACAATGTTGCCATAGTTTTTTTACACACCCGTTACAAAAATTTAAATGTTATAGAAAATAAAAGACCCTCTATTATCCCCAGAAATAATGATAGCTATTTGTTATACATCACTTCAGGTTTTACATACATGTACACCGAATATGTGGGTCTGTGGAAGACTGTATTTCCAAAAATGACCACAGCAATATTTCTGGTCTTCTATGGTCTTTCTGATATTGGCACTCCCCATCACTAGGTAAATCTACATCCTCTCCCTTTGAACGTGGGGAGGGCCTTGTGACTGCCTTGACAGATGGGATGTGGCAGAAGTGATGCTGCATGGCTTCCAAGGCCAGGTCATAAAAGGCAAAATGGATTCTCCTGGAAATCTCTTTCTTTTGGGGTGCTTACCATGGGAACCCAGCACCACATTGTGAGGAACCCCAGGGCACATGAAGAACCACATGCAAGTGTTCTGACTGGTTGCCAGCTGAGGTCCCAGCTGACAGTCAGCATTAATTGCTGGATGGGGGAAAGAATGAGCCTCCGGATGATCCCAGCGCCCGGCCTTCGAGCCACCTCAGCTGATGCTGCGTGGAGCCGAGGCACGCATCCCCCCAAGCCCTGCCCACATGGAGGGTTCATGAGCACAATAAATGTTGTGTTTGTTTTTTGAGCCACTGAGATTTTGAGTGCTTTGTTACATAGTCATAATAACTAAAACAGAGGCGGTATTAAAGGGCTATGATCTCAGGCTGTGGAACCAGACTTCTTGGTTTCAATGTGATCTCTGTCACTTATTCCCTGTGTAATATTTGGCAAGTTGCTCAAATTCAAATCCTCAATTTCTTCATCTGTAAAATGGGAATAAGATTAAAAATCTCACAGAGTAGGATTGGTCTATAAAACAATCAGCTTGGTTCTCAGCACATATTAAATTATTATAATTATTGATCACTGATTCCCTCAAAGACCACCAGAAAAAACCTGATGATCAAACAAAACGAAATATATTAAATTTACTGCAGAAAGGGAGAATAACACCTTGAAAAAGTCTTAGTAGTACCTCCAAGTGAAGACATTAAGGAAGGATACTTACAGGGTTTTAAAGGTTGCACTGGATGGTTTTAAGATGGGTCACATAAGGCAGGTAGCTGGTTGGAATTGGGCAGAATTTATGAGAACTTTGGATTAGTGAATGCAGAGGGGCAAGGGCATTGAAATGAGTCTAGATGAGCAAGTTTTCTGTTTTGATAAGTAAGGTGTTTAGTTTTTATCTGTCTTATCTTCAAAGAGTGGGTACTTCCTGGAGCAAACCCCTAAACTATTACTTGGTCCCAGTATTATTTAACACAGGAACAGAAAAGTGTGTTGTTTTCAGTTCTCATTAATATAAATTTCTTTTCATGGAAAAGGGCTCATAGCCTACCCCACCTATTATATTGAAACTTTCCTTTTCATTGAACAACATACCTTGGATAGCTTTCCTTATGAGAACATATCAATTAATTTAATTCTTTTTAACATCTGCTTGATATTCACTGGTATAGCTGCAACATGACTTGTCTGCCCTTTCACATATCAGCAGACACCTGGTGTGTATATGTAGTGAGGTGGGGGGCCCAGACCCTCAGAACAGTGTCTGGCACAGAGTAAGCACTCAGAGAGGGTTTGCTATTGAAAGGAGCGTGTACCTGAAGTCTGTAAAATGCCATATACATGTAAGGTAAGGATGGATGGTTGGGCTTCCTCATTACTGCATCTTGTCCCATCCCACTTTTGTCATCTATGTTAGGAATCACCTCAGGATGCACGCGGCATGAAAGAGGTCCAGAAGCCCTTATGTGCTCACGGTGAGGAAAAGAGGAGATTGCTGAGATGCAGGAAAAACAGTGAGTGTGAGGGGCGGTAGGGTGGCCAGCCAAGGCGGGGCTGGATGGAGGATGCAGCTGAGATTCAGAGGTGCTCAGGTGCCCAGGAGATAGGTGGTGGCATTGAGTCAATGCCAGTGAGAACGGATCACGAGTTTCAGTGGCTGTGGACTTTAGCAACTTGTGCCATCAGGCCCCACTGAGCAGGCAGGGCAAGGGGTACCTCATGAAACCAGCAAGGACTCAAAAAAAACCAGGAGGGCCGCCTTTCCCTATTGCCACGAGGACATTTCCCCTACATCCAGATATCGTCTTCAGGAGAAGGAAGCCGAAAAGGAAACATTTGAAGAAGAAATGGCAGCCCCAGAGGGGTTTTAAATTGAAAATCAGACACAACATTTATGAAAATGAAGCTGATACAAAATGAAAATACAGGTTTTCCACTAGGGGTGGTAGCACACCGATAGGAGACCTTCAGAAATAGGTGGGGCATTCCCCCCGCTTTTTTATCATGAAAACTTTCAAACGGCAATGTAAAAAAAAAAATTGAACAAATACACATACCTCATCACTTAGATCTTTCAATTGTCATGGGGAATTTTTTGGCCATAATTGTTTTATCTATTTTTTCTGAAGTAGTTTAAAGTAAATTACAAACAGTCTGATATTTCACCGCAAATGCATCTCTGAAAAATAAGAACGTTTTTCTACATAATGCGGGGGTGTTCTTTGTTGGCAGTGGGAAGTGCTCCTGGCAGGTACACAGGCGAGGGGCAATGCAGGGCTCACTTCAGCTCAGGGAAGAATCGTCTGGCCCAAACGCTGACAGCATCATCTTGTGGAAAGCCTGCTCCATAGAAAGACACAATTGTGTGGGACTGTGTGTGGGGTGTGCGTCAGAGTGTGCTATCCTATATTTATTCATTTAATATATATGTCTTTATTATAAAAGTCACACATAAACTGATAAGATGTGGGGACATACATGTAAAAACATTATAAAGAAGCAGCAGGAAAAAAATCACCTATAATCCACCCTCCAGGATCAACCACTGTGAACACTTTGCCTTATTTCCTTCTAGTCTCTATCTTTTTACATAGTTGAGATTATACCATGTGTGTACATATTCAGTTTCTATTTTAGAAAGCCATACTTCGAATTGGTTATTTAAAGTCTTCTGACCCCTGTCCACTTACCACACCCTAGTAGGGTGAGGACCTGGAGAGTCAGAGATCTGTTTCTGAAATGAACAATATGCCACGTTTTAAAAAATGAGCCTAATTGGTGGCTTGTTAATTTACTCCACCCTACCTACTCTTGACCTCAGTTAATCAACAGGATGGTTTTATAATGTGGAGCTTATCATGCCCATTTTCCAGTTGAGACACCCAAGGCTGAGGGAGTGCAGGAAGCCACGCAGAGGTTCCACAGACTATGGGCTTCTCCACTCTTATTTATAGCCCCCAATACAATGATCAGCTCCCTGACCAGCTCCAGGGAAGGCACAGCAGGAATACTGGGGATGCAGAGCAGGCACTTCACAGGGGATCTTGGGAGATGGGAGACTCACAGACTCTCTTCTGTGGAATCCTAAACAAGTAGGATTTATCCAGTTGCGTGGGGGTGCTTGTGTCTCTCTTTCCCACTTTGATCATCTGCCTCTCGGTTGGGGCATGGTTTAGGAAAGAAGAGTTTATGTCTATGTCTGTGTATGTGTACCTGGGGCCAGTACTTGGAGTGAAAACACAAACTATCTGTAGTCGATTAAATATGGCTGCAAATTCTTTGACATTCTTTCCCTTCAAGAGGAGGGATCTATGTGCCTCCCCTTGACCCTGGGCAGGTTCAGTAACTGCTTGACGAACAGAACACAGAAGTGAAATTGTGCCTGTTTGTGGGCCAAGACCTTAAGAGACTGGAAGCTCCATATTCTATCTTTTGCACTTGCTCTTAGAATGCAGCTGCCATGCTGTGAGGAAGCCCAAGCAGCCCTGTGGAGAGGTCCATGTAGAGATAATGTAAGCCACTGGTCTACAGCCCCAGATGAACTCCTAGCCATCAGTTAGCACCAACCTGCTACCCATGGGAGTGGGCCATCTTGGAAGTGAATCCTCCAGCTCTACCCTAACTGCCCCAGCTCGTGCTTCATGGAGCAGAGATAAGCCAACTCTGCTAATCCCTGCCCAAATCACAGATTTGTGAGCAAAGTAATTGACTATTGTTATTTTAAGTCACTACATTTTGGAGTGGTTTATTACGCAGGATTAGATAACAAGAATACCACTGTTTTCTGAGCTGATCTAATAAGCTGAATTATATGTGGAAACTTTCACACATGCTGTGCCGTTTAGTCCTCATATTTCCCTCTAAGGTAAGAAAAACAATAGCTAACATTTACTGAGTGCTTGCTATATGCCTACTGCAGTTCAAAATCCTTTTCCAATTCACTTAATTTAATTGTTCCAGTAACCCTGTTTCATAGGTACTCTTATCCTCCTTTTACAGATATGGAAAACAGGCACAGAAATTGGAGAACTTGCCCCAAACCATGCAGGAGGAGGCAGAACCAAAGACTCAGTTGTCTGATTTGAAAGGCAGCAATCCTAACCACTATAATTTTCTGCCTCTCAGACAGAGGGTTGATGAGAACACTGAGTCTCAGAGAGGTGAAGTGACTTCCCCAAGGTTGCACAGCTAATGGGTGACTTTAGACCACTTATCCTCTGTGTTCCTCCATTGAAGCTGCCATGGCCCTGACAGCACTGCCTGCCTTTCGGGCTTATTTCTGTGTGAGCCGTGGCTGGCTCTCAATCTGCAGTGGTACTGCCTAGCTTGATCTGCTTCCTTACTCTGCAGCTGTGGTACCCAGTGACCTTTGGCTGTTCCCACACATTCAATTCCATCCTCAAAGCACAGGATTTTTCAAATCAAGAAAGTTCTTTAGAAGAATGTGCCTCAGGCTCAGAAGGACTTTCCAACAGAAATTTCCGACATTCCAAGGATAGTTTGTGCTTTGAGCACTGCCTGGCTGCAGACCTCTCGCCCTTCCGGCTGGTCTCTGCCCTCTCCTACACCTTCCTCTGTCTGCTTTGCAAATGAGGGGTAGGAGTGAGCCAGGCGGGATGTCAGGGATAAGAGAAAGTGAACATGAGCTCTACTGTCACACAGACCTGTGACCCAGGGCAACTGTTAAACCTCTCTGAACCCCTACTTACCTACCTGTAAAATGGGATTTTGAATAACCTCTTCCTCGTAGGGTTGTTGTGAGGATTAAATGAGGCAGTATATGTGTTTCCCAGAGCTCCTTTCAGTGTAGGCCTTGTTGCCTGCAGCTGCACAATTGACTGTAGCTCCCACACTTAAGAGAGAATATCTAGAGGCTGCTGCAGGACCCCGTGTAGCCGTCCCTGGAGCCCACGTGTCTGTCCACCAGTGCAGGGGAGCACAATGTGCCTTCTGCTTCTCTTCTGCTTCCCAGATCTGATGTGAGTGCCTTTCATTGGCAGATCCCAGTGCAAACCTGTTGGCAAGGGATTCCCGGGAATGTCCCCTCCATGCTTCTAGTCCCTGCTATGGGGGAGAGTGTAGACGGGGAGGAATGGTGCTGAGTTGCCAACAAGAAATCTAGCATATTTTCATTTCTAAAGAACCAATGGGCAAGGGCAATGCTTAACCCAGATGGGGACCAACAGTCCTCATCAGATGAAGGTGCAAGAGGCATTGCTGATGTGTGGAAGAGAGTGAGAAGCAGAGAAAGCCGCAAAGGTTGGTCTCTGGGTCTCAGGCTCTTTGGAACTGCGTTTGAACATGTGACCTGGCTCAGCCAATAAGATGTGTCCTATGCTTCAAATCAGGGGCTGGGAAAACAGAGATGAGGGAGGGGTGGAGAACTTGTGGCAGAGGCAGCAATGACTACAGTACCGCATTTCCAGGGAGCAGTGGTACATTCCAAGCCTGCAGTGTGTCCAGTGAGCAGTTCTGGTGGGGCGGTGGTGTGCAGGACCGGGACCCGGAACCACACGGAAGCAGTGTTCTCATTAGACTAGCTCTGTGGCACAGTTCAGGCTGTGTTTTTGGTTGCAGAGTTTCCAAGCCTAGTTCTCTAGGCTTTCCCTTCCCAGTGATTCACTGGGTTAACTAATATATTTTCAGTGAGCTCATTTTCTGCTTAAATTAGTCAAGGTTGGTTCTGTTGCTTGCCACCAAGTAACTGACTATAGTGAACTCAGAAGGCCATTGTGAAGATTAAATGTAAAGAACTTAGCACAGGTCCTGGTACATCACAAGCACCCAATATTAGTCAGGTTCTGCTGCAGATAACCAGACCAGGTTAAACTGAAAGAGACTTGATACAGGGGATTAGGTGCTTGCAGGATTGTTGGATGTGCTGGACAAGCAGGTTCTAGATAGAACTTCCAGGAATGTCCCCCAGAATATATCAACAACATTGATGCACCAAGGGAGCTTCTAAATCCTCTATGGTTGGGAGGATGGAGCTTCAGGAGGTCCCTGTCCCAATTGCTGGCTCCAGGACCACGTTCCCTCAGCTGAGAGGCACAGATCAGGAAACTGTGCTACTACTGTTGGTTCCAGGACCACGCTGCCTCTGCCTTGATTGATGGCAAGAGAACGCATGTCCATAACCTTCCTCTCAGTAATACAGTGCAAGGCACCCATCACTCTGGACCTCTGCTATCACTGCTGCAGGAAAAAACAAATGCTCCCAGCATATGCTTACCAGTGCAGAGAGTGGAAATACATTCTCCACCTCACTTCTGGCTTCCAAACAGTGCATCCATTTTGGAATACAGGTGTCTCAAGGACCCAGTCTGTAGACTCGAGTTTGCCAACTTTTGATCTGCAGTAAAGCATGCACAAATGGAGCTGAGTGAGCCAACCCACGATGTCAGACACACACCCTAAATATAGGGATCACTTCCTGCTTAGTGCACTGCTTGCACTTCCCTACTCTCGCTTTTGGTGCCCTGCTTGCTGGTACCCTAAGCACATGCTCAGTCTGCCCCTGCTGGACTAAGAACCCAATGAGGAAAAGGTGAGCAGCCACAGCTTGGGTCTTCCAAGGCAGAGAGGCAGAAAGTGGGCAGAATGTCCATTTCTTCTGTGTTCGGTGAACTAGTTTGACAGAACAAAAAGACTTGCCGTGTTTCTTGTCTCTTCAAGCCTTGAGGCCTAGACTCAAAATTAATTCCCCCAAGGAGGTGCTCAAGAGGTGATGCTTCATGATGCCTCTGGGACACGTGCGGGCCGAAGAGACCAAAGCCTGGGGCAGGTAGAAAGAAGACTTCTCCCATCCATCTGAGTTATCTTGGTGGGACACCAGTTAAGAAGGCAGAGCAGAAGTAGAAGACCTGCCAGTTCCTGGCAACAGCTTCTCCCACAGCAAATCTGGGTCATGTCTGAGGGAGGATGCTGATTGAGGCATCTGGCACCCGAGCTCTGAAAAAAGCACAACTGGGCAGCGTGTCAGAATCAGCCCTTGGCAGCGCAGGGCAGGGTAGAGGTTAAGAGCAAGGGCCCTGGAGTCAGACAGACACGGTGCTTATGTGCTCAGGGAGTGGACAAAGTGACTTAAGCCCTCTGAGCCTTTGTTTCCTCTTCTGTATAAGGAGGTTAATACCTGTATCGTGGGTGTGGGTAGCACTGAGTGTAGTGTCTGACACTGAGTAAGTCCTCCACATGGTGAAGCAATTATTAAAATGAAAAAAGGGAAGGGAATGGACGCATACTGAGGGCCTGCTGTGTGTCAGGCACTTGCTCTATACCACCTCCTTTCATCTTCACAGCAGCTCAGGGCCTCCAAGTTACCAGTAGAAACCCCTGGAGTGTGCAGTTCAGCAGCACAGAGGCAACCCTGTGAGGTGGAAATTCTCCTTCCCATTTTGTAGAGAAAGAAACGTCGGTATAGCAGACACTGTCGGGGCCTCACCCGTATCCTTTTGCCCTCACCACCTCAGCAACTTCCGACGGCTGACACCTGCATTTCTTTGCCCAAGGATTTCCTGTTACTGTCAGGCTGTCAGGCTGGGAGGACTGGGACGTTAACAATCCCCTTCCCAGCAGCTTTCAACCACTGACGACTGATGGGCGTTTGTGCAGAAATACCCTGTCTGCCATGACCCAGGGGGATAACCCTGAGGTGTCAGTGCTGCACTGTCTCTCAAAAATTCCCAATGGGATTAAGCTTCCTATCTAATAAGATATATTTATCCTTGTTACAAGTGAAGAAGTTCTCACCCTTTCCCCAAAGTGAGGAGAAGCGTGATCCCCATGGTCATGGTATCCATTGCTAGTTTGGTTTTTTTAAACTTTATATTGGAGTATAGTTGACTAAAAATGTTGTGTTAGTTTCAGGTGTACAGCAAAGTAATTCAGTTATACATGTATCAAGTCTTTTCCCATTTAGGTTATTACAGAATATTGAGCAGAGTTCCCTGTGTCCATTGCTAGTTATATTAATTGTTCTTCACAATCCCATGGAAAAGTCTGTTACCTAAAGACCGAATTGTAAAATTAAGGTTAAAATTTTACATAAGACAAAAATAAGAAGAATAAAGTAGCATATAAAAATAAGCACAGGGACTTCCCTGGTGGCACAGTGGTTAAGAATCCGCTTGCCGGGGCTTCCCTGGTGGCGCAGTGGTTGAGAGTCCGCCTGCCGATGCAGGAGACACGGGTTCGTGCCCTGGTCTGGGAAGATCCCACATGCTGTGGAGCGGCTGGGCCTGTGAGCCATGGCCGCTGAGCCTGCGCGTCCGGAGCCTGTGCTCTGCAACGGGAGAGGCCACAACAGTGAGAGGCCCGCGGACAGCAAAAAAAAAAAAAAAGAATCCGCCTGCCAATGCAGGGGACACAGGTTCGACCCCTGGTCTGGGAAGATCCCACATGCCACGGAGCAGCTAAGCCCATGCACCACAACTACTGAGCCTGCGCTCTAGAGCCCGTGAGCCACAACTACTGAGCCTGCATGCCACAACTACTGAAGCCCGTGCGCCTAGAGCCCGTGCTCCGCAACAAGGGAAGCCACCACAATGAGAAGCCCACACACCACAACGAAGAATAGTCCCCACTGGCCGCAACTAGAGAAAACCTGCACGCAGCAACGAAGACCCAACACAACCAAAAATAAATGAATGAATAAATGAATGAATTAAATAAATTTAAAAAATAAAAAAATAAGCACATATATATAACAAGCAAAGAGAATATATGCAGAGTTCCATATTACAGTCTTTGGCTGTAATTGGTCGTGAGCTCACAGTTGATGTCTATGGCTTCCTTCTTTGCTACATATTCTTCATTTTCCTTGCTCTCAGACAGGACCTGAGCTAATTAAAATTCTTCATTTGATGGAGTGACCCAAACCATCCTTCTCGAAGGGTCTGAGTCCCCGGTTATTCTACTTTTTGTTTGTTCATTTGCTATAGTTTTACCTTAACATTGATGACCCAGAAAATCCACTGCATTCTAGACATAGTTCTTCTTGTCCCCATTTTTTAGCTGCAATCCAATTTCCTCTTGGTTATCAAGATCAATCATTCTATCCTGTAAATAACCCACTTTCTGCTGTTTGCTTCAGTGGCATAAGGAGCTCAAAACTGCCAGGTTGGGCTTCCCTGGTGGCACAGTGGTTGAGAATCTGCCTGCCAATGCAGGGGACACGGGTTCGAGCCCTGGTCTGGGAAGATCCCACCTGCCGCGGAGCAACTAGGCCCGTCAGCCACAACTACTGAGCCTGCGCGTCTGGAGCCTGTGCTCCGCAACAAGAGAGGCCGCGATAGTGAGAGGCCCGCGCACCGCATTGAAGAGTGGCCCCCACTTGCCGCAACTAGAGAAAGCCCTCGCACAGAAATGAAGACCCAACACAGCCATAAATAAATTTAAAAAATTAAAAACAAAAAACAAAAAAAAGCTTGCCAGGTTAACAGTATCATTCAATGGAACTGTTCTTGTGTCCTCTGGTTGAAGTATTCCCACCCTGGAGACTAAGACCTCCAAACCACCAGAGTTCAAGGTTCCTGAGTTGGAAAGTATGTTGTTGGGTATCATAGGGAGAGGAGACACTTCTACTTCTATCTCTTTATTATTTATGGTTCTTCATAACCAGGATCAGTGGTCTCTGATTCAAAGCACATACAGTATCCTGTAAGACAGAACCCATTCCTTTCAGGATGTCGACTTACAACTGGTGCAGTAACTGAGTCTCCAGCAAGCTATTCCACCTTCCAATTAGTCCAGCCACTTCCAGGTGATAGGGTGTGTGGCAAGAGCAATTAATTCCATGGGCATGATTCCATTTCTGCACTTTCTTTGCTATGAAATGAGTTCCTTGATCAGAATTAATACTACAGGGAATGCCAAGATGGTAGCTAAAGCATTCAGTGAATCCACAGATGATGATTCTGGCGGATGCATTATGGTCAGAGAAGGCAAATCGATATCCAGAACATGTACCTTTTCCCAGGAGGATGGATCTCAGCTCCTTCCAAGGTGGAAGAGATCCAATGTAGTCAACCTGCTACCAGGTGTTTGGCTAGTTTCCCCAAGGAATGGTGTCTATTGGGAACTCAGTTTGATCTCTTCTCTTGATAGATTAGGCACTCAGCAGTAGCTTTAGCCAAGTTGACCTTAAGGGGAAATTCATGTTGTTGATCCTATGCATAGCTTCCACTTCTGTCTCCATGACAACTTTGTTAATGGACTCATTAAGCATGCACTGGGGTGGCTTGGGAAAGGGGATGACTGACATTCACTGAATGCATCATTTGGTCTACCTGATTATTAAGAACCTCCTCTGCAGTGGATACCCTTTGTGGAGGCATTCATATGGGCACAAATATCCTCATGGTGTGCGCCCATTCTGAGGGGGTCCATTCATCTGCTTCTTCCCTAGACTGCTTTTTCACCAAACTTCCAATTATGTTTCTTCTAAGTTCATGACCGTATGGCCAAAATATATGGTCTGCCCATGGATTAATATAGATCCTTCTGGCCTTCTCTCACTCTAGACATAGTAGACAGCCAGATGTATTACTTTAAATTTTGCCCATTGGGAAGATTTTCCTTTATTATTGCCCCTCAGGATCACCCATGAGTAGGGCTGTTGTGCAGCGGTTGTCCACATTGAGGTGGTACCAGAATTTTTTGCATACTCATCTGTATGCAAAAAGAGAATTGAGTTTTCTCTTCCTTAGTCAACTGGTTATAAAAAAAAAAGCACCCCAGGAAGCCAAAGGCATTGATTAAGAGAAGGGAGGTGATGCAATAGAAGTTGATGTCAAAGGAGTCTGAGCCACATCTGCTTGTGCAACCTACTTGTACCTTCTGGACCTGTGCAAGCTTGGCCTCTTATACACTGTTTCCATTTTATGACAGATTTATATTGCATGTGTGCAAGCTTATGTTTAGATGGGTCAGGCAGCACCCAGTTCATGATGAGAAGCTCAGGCCATATGTCCTGTGATTAGGTGTTCAGTCTCTACTGAGGCCCAGTGGCAAGTCAGAAGCTGTTTCTAAAAAGGAGAATAGAACAGAACAGATGTGGAAGAGGTCATAGATTTGCTCCAAAATCCTAGGGGTCTGTGCTGTGATTCTCCTATTGGTACTTTTCAGAGGCTCCACAGAGCATCCCTATTTGCCATAGGCACTTCAGATATCATTAGCTGTGCTAGATCATAAGGCCAAGCTGGTAGAGTGGCTTCTATCGCAGCCCAAACTTGCTGTAGAGCCTTCTCTTGCTCTGGTTTTCACTTGAAACTGACTTACAGATAACTCTTAGATGGGTCCAGTCTCACACTTACATGTGATATATATCATCTCCAAAGTCCAAAAAAGGCCTACTAAGTACTGTATCTATTTTCATTGTAAGTGGTGCAAGGTAGTGTAACCTGTTTTTCACCTTAGAGGAGATAATCTTGACATACTTCAGACCATTGGATCCCCAACACTTTATCTCTCACCCTTTGTTCATATATGTCCTTCTAAGGTGTCTAAAATACTCGTTACTTTCTGTTCATCAGATCCAGTGAGCAAAGTGTCATCAATGCAGTGGCCCAGTGTGATGCTTTGTGGACTCTCAAGACAATCAAGATCTCTGTGGATTATGTTATGGCAGAGAACAGAAGAATTGATGTATTCTTGAGGCATGGCTGGGAAGGTAGACTGTTGTCCCTGATAGGTAAAAGCAAGCTGCTTCTGATTGTCCTTATACATTGGTATGGGGTGCAGGGAGGCATTAGGCATAAGTAGCTGCTTACTAAGTGCCGGGACCGTGTTGATTGTTTCAGTAAAGATACTACACCTGAAACAGCAACTGCGGTGGGAATCACCACCTGATGAAGTTTATAATAGTTAGGATCTCATTTTTCAAGATCCATCTGACTTCTGCATAGGAGAAACTGGAAAGCTAAATGGGAGATATAATAAGTAACAGTATTCCTACTTTTTTCAAGATTTCAAAGGCATTCATCTTTGCAATTTCCCCAGTGATGTGGTGTTGCTTCAGATTCACCACAGCAGTAAGAGGGGAAGTGCCAAGTGTTTCTGCTTAGTCTTTCCTACCATAATGATCCTCATCCCATTGCTCAGGGAGCCAATATGGGGATTCTGCAAGTTGTCAAGTATGTCTATTTATATAACAAATTTAGAAACTGAGAACATAACCCACAGGGTAGATTTGTGGACAGACTGGGTCTACCATGAGTCTGACTTGAGCTGCAATGCTATCACTTGACACTACAACCCCCATTTTGGACCACAGTAGCATTTTGGGTCCCCAGGAATTAGCATCAGTTCAGGGCCCGTGGATAGTAATCTCTGAAAATTTCTTTTTCCTTCTAACACAGTCACTCTAGCAAATGGCTGCAGGTCCTTTGGGGGAATGCTTAGAGGAAGATTCACTGTGTGTACCTGAGACAATAGTGCAGAGCCATTCTCCAGTAATACCCCACATCCCCTACAATAGAAGGGCTCTTTGTGTGTGAATTGACATAGGTTTCAAAACTGAGTGAGAGCCATGACTCTTCACAGTCGAGACTGCCAGATTTTTGGCTACCAGATCTAGAATTTTTCCTGTTACAGAAGTCAAACAGTTCTCTAGTAGGGTGCCCATCTATTTCATTCGTAGGACTCCATGATCAATTAAATATTATCAAAGACCTCTGTGGACCAAGACATTCTACTTACTGGGACATTCCCTACTGCCCTTTAAGATAGATGTGCCCACCTGGTCTTAGTTAAGTGCTGCCATTTGTCTTCTGCTACTTCAGGATCCCATCATTTTCATTGGAATCAGGGAGCCTGTATCAATGGTGACATTCCCTGTGGTTGAATCTGTCATTCAAAGAGATCAACCACAGAGCTTTCAGGGACACATGTGCTCCCCTCTTGAGGCCTTAGTCAAGGCAGTGTCTCCTGGGCCTTCTCATGGAACACAGTTGGTGGGTGGGTGTGCAGGCTGCACATGATAAATCCAGTCAAAACTTCTCATGTCCCTATGCCTTTGAATTTCCTCCTCCATATAATTCAGGCATATAAATCCAGCCTCTGGCATCCCAACCTCATTAGATGACACTCACTGCTGGTTCAAGTTTTAGTCAGTCACCAAGTAAGCAGTTAGAGACATCTCCAGGGGCATGAGGTGACACATTAGATCTGGAGTCTCTATTAAGATCAACAGTGTCAATGAATTTGCTCACTATGGTGCTCTTGGTCTCCTTATTCATGAACAGGGGCTGGTTGTCCCTCTGCAGCCATCACTCAGGACCCTGTTCACACCTTAGGTGTGTCTTTAAAAAACAATAATTAGGGACTTCCCTGGTGGTCCAGTGGTAAAGAATCCGCCTTCCAACGCAGGGGACGTGGGTTTCAATCCCTGGTCGGGGAACTAAGATCCCACAAGCCGTGGGGCAACTAAGCCTGCGTGCCCCAACTACTGAGTTCATGTGCCTCCAAGAGAGAGCCTGCGTGCCACAAACTACAGAGCTCACACGCCCTGGAGGCTGCACTCCGCAACTGGAGAGAGAAAACCCACACGCCACAAATGGAGGAGAGAAACACGAGCAGACAGCACGCCGTAACGATAAAATCCCGCATGCTTAAGATCCCGTGTGTCGCAACTAAAACCCGACTCAGTCAAAAAAAAAAAAAAAAAGAAAGAAGGAAAGAAAATGTTTTTATTGAGGTATAACTGACATACAACATTATATTGTGTACAACATAATCATTCCCTATTTCTATGTATTGTGAAATGATCACCATTTCGATTCCACATATAAGTGAGATCATATGTGACTTTCTGTTCCACTGGGTCCCCAATGATGCCTCTGCCCACTCACCTGACTGTCCCTGTCTCCTTCCCCTTATGAATCTATGAGGCCATAAAATGTTCTAACTGGCAGGAATTGTAGGTATACATTTGGAAGTTGTCTATGTATACTTATGGCTCATATAAATGATACAAAGAGAGCAACGAGAATGATCCTGTAAGATGCCACCCTTCTGCTGCCTCCCCTCCTAACTAGCTCTTGAGTCTGCCCACTTCTCTATCCTCACTTCCACATGCCAGCCCAGGCACCTTCATCTCTTATCTCTTACCTGTAAAGGTGTTCTAATTGTCCTCCAGCATAATCTATTCTCTCTCTGTAACAAATGTGTTGTTTTTAAAAGTTATTATTCATAAACAATAAAATTCACTGAACACTATATAGTGTTCAGTTCTGTGAATTTTGACAAACACACACAGTCAAGTAACCACCACTATAATCAAGATATAAAACAATTCTTTCACGCTAAAATATTCCCCCATGACCCTTGGCAGTCAACCCCACCAACTCCACTTACCCCCTGGCAGCCACTGATCTGTTTTCTATCCATGTAGTTATGGCTTTTCTGAAGTATCCTATAAATAAGATAATATAGTAGGTACTCTTTTGAGTCTGTTTCACTCAGCAACATTCTTATGAGATTCATCCATGTTGTTATGTGTATCAGCGACGTGTTTCTTTTTGCTGCTAAGGAGCATTGAAGGGATGTACAGGGTTTATTTACCCCCTGACCAGTCAGTGGGCATCTGGATTGTTTCATGATTTTACATAAAACCACTGCAAACGTTCATCTCCATTATTTTTTTGGTGTGTGTGAACATGTGTTTAATTTCACCTGGGGAAGTACCTAGAGGGATTGCTGGACTGCACAGTAAGAGTATTTTTAACTTCATAACAAAGCTGCCAAACTGCTTTTCTTATTTGTTCGTTTGTTCATTTATTTAGATTGAGGCATAACTGACATACACCATCATATTAGTTTCCGGTGTACAACATAATGATTTTCAAAATAGTTGTAACCATTTGCACAGAGCTCTATGAGAGTTCCTGTTGCTCCACATCCTTACCAGCACTTGGTATGGTTTTTTTTGTTTTTTTTTTTTTTGCGGTACGCGGGCCTCTCCCATTGCAGAGCACAGGCTCCGGACGCACAGGCTCAGTAGCCATGGCTCACGGGCCCAGCTGCTCCGCGGCATCTTCCCGGACCGGGGCACGAACCCGTGTCCCCTGCATCAGCAGGCAGACTCTCAACCACTGCACCACCAGGGAAGACCTTTTTTGTTTTTTTTAGTAAGAGGGTTCTTTGAAAAATTCTGATTTGATCACTTCACTCTCCCCCTTCACGCTCCTGCTGATCCTTTATTGCTTCTTATTGCTCAAAATTCTCAAGGTGGCCTTAAAGATTCTGTACTTTTGCTACAGTTTTTCCCACTAAGTTCAGACCTGCTCTCAGACCAGGTCCTCACCTGCCCTTAACCCCACACATCAGACTGGGTCCCTCTTATGTCATCATGTATCCATAACAGTTGTAATACGGTCATTAACTTTGTAACTAGACATGGAATATCTGTCTCCAGCTCTAAAATGTTAGCTACATGAGGGCAGGTCATGGTCTTGGTCATCACCGTATCTGCAGAGCCAGAACAGGGCCTGCACATAGTAGGTGCTTAGTAGGAATCCCTTGGGCAAGAGATCTCATTTAGTGTCTCAACAGCCTTGAATGGGGAAGATGATGATTTTCATTTTACAGAAAGGCTCAGAGAGGTGAGGTAAATTGCCCATGTCACTCGGCTGGAGCCCAGATTTGAGTCCTGGTCATTCTGAAGCTATTCCTCCCCTCTCAGTCATCTGGTCTGGAGGCCCTCTGCTCCCAGGTTTACAAATGGCTGGGAGGAACTGGAGCCTAGAGAGGAGGAAGCCACCTGCTGGGAGTCACCCAGAGCCTCGCCTATCTGTTGGTTTTCTCTTTACAGTAAATATATGTATGTTTCCAAAGCCAGTGAACTAAACTGCTAAATCAGCAGGGGACAGCCTTATGTCCCGGGGACATTTTCCTAAGGTCTTCCAGGAAGACAAAACAGGTAGGATGGGCCATAAGGTCTTGTCATTTCCGTAATTTCATTGCCTCCACACGACAACCCTGTATTTTCACCCATTTTACAATGGGGAAAAGTGACGCTCAGGGAAAGACCTGCCCAAGTCATAGCCACTCTGCCATGTTTATCCATCTTAGAGGAGTTACCATGAGGGGTGTTTTAGGAGGAAGGAGGGATGATTATGGTTCTCAGATTTCATCATGCATCAATGTCACCAGAGTGTCTGTAAAGCCCAGATCCATGGCCTCCACCCCCAGAGAGTCTGATTAGTGGGTCAGTGTGGGGCCTGAGAATCTGCATTTGTAACAAGGTGCTGGTAAAGCTGGGATGGGAGCACACTTTGAGGATCACAGCCTTATGGCATACTTGTTTCTTTAGGCTAGTGGGGCCTCTGGTGGCCCCTGGAACCCTAATAATAATAATATCCAACATTTTGTTGAGCAGTTACTACATGCTCAACACTGTTCTTATGACCTCACACACAATGACTCACTTAAACCCACAATATCCACATTTTCCACATGGGGAAACTGAGGCACAGCCATGTTAGGTAACTTGCTCAAGTTTGTATCACCTGTAAGAACTGGAGCGGAGCTCTGAACCAGGCAGTCTGGCTCCAAAGCCCACACTCATGAGCACCACACTCTTGTCCCACACTCTTTAGTATCTGCCCTTCCACTAAGACTGAGGGGCTAGTCCTACTCAAGTACTCTTCAGGGCACAAGCCAGAGGACATATTCACCATTTGGTTTACAGCTACCCTCCCTGCCCCCAATTTAGTTCCTGGACTACATTTAAATGGAATGCAAACTTTCCTCAGTTCTCAAGGAAGTGACAGTTGACACCTCTGTGGGCATTTGGGGAGCCAATTTCCGCTGTAATGCTACTTGCTGACAACTCCTCAGCTAGATGCAGTCAGCAATTATATACTGTCAGAGGCTTATGAATAGCTCCCCCCTTGGAGTTAGTGGCTCTGGAAGGCAAAGGTGTCTTCAAGAGGATTCTGTAGAGACAAACTAGCGATGACACCAGAGGGTCAGGAGAACAAAGCTTTATGTTGAATAGTGGCCAAAAACAACACTTTTATACTGGGAGGAAGAGCCATTGGCACTCCATGATAGTGCAAAAAAAAAAAAATGCAGATGTCAACTTCCTTGAGGGTGTCATGAATGGCTAAAAGTGGCACATTTAGCTACATAATCCCAGAGAACATCAGAGGGAAGAATAATGTCAGAACTGGAGAGAGCCCTAAGAATCTGTGAGTAGCCCCTTCCTATCCTGTAAGGAATATGAGGCCCGGTGAGGTCAGGTCCTGCTTAGGGTCACACAGCAAATCAGTTGTCTTGGCCTCCCATCCAGTAAATGGGCTCAGGGACCAGGGACGTAAGGTGCAGGTCTAGGCAAAGGCAGGCACACAGAAAAGATGGACTTACAGAAGAGACCGGTTTTGCCTTACTCTGTCCAACTTGCATAATCATCAGAGGGGATATTTCTTTCTTTCTTAAATTTATTTATTTTATTTATTTTTGGCTGTGTTGGGTCTTCATTGCTGCGCACGGGCTTTGTCTAGTTGTGGTGAGCAGGGGCTACTCTTCGTTGCAGTGCGCGGGCTTCTCATTGCAGTGGCTTCTCTTGTTGTGGAGCACGGGCTGTAGGCGTGCGAGCTCAGTAGTTGTGGTGCATGGGCTTAGTTGCTCCGCGGCATGTGGGATCTTCCCAGACCAGGGGTTGAACCCGTGTTCCCTGCATTGGCAGATGGATTCTTAACCACTGTGCCACCAGGGACGTCCCGGAGGGGATATTTCTAATACACACATTTTTCAGGTTGTTTCCCTGTTTAAAAGCTTTCAATGCCTTCCTCTTGGACAGGATGAAGTCCAAACCCTTGTGGAATGGATAAAGTTCAAGCTCACACGGGGCAGTACAGGGCGTGAACTTTGGAGTCAGAGAGACCTAGGTTCAAGTCTTGACTTTGCCACTTATTAGCTGTATAACCTTCAGTAAGTTACTAAATCACATGCTTAGCTTTCTCAGCTGCAAATCAGGATAACTATAGCAACTAGTTTCACATATTTGAGAGGATGAGATAAGAGGATACAAGTAAAAGTACTTAGCAGAGAGCTTGTCTCATAGCATTCATTGCTACTAATATTACCATTAATTATTCTATCTATGGCGTTCAAGACCCTCCATGATTTGGTCCTTGCCTACCTTTCCAGGCTTATGTTTTTTCCCGCTTCGCTCTCACACTGTAGGAAGGGCTGTTACACCTCCTCAGCGCTAGGCTCTCTGTGCTTTCCATCTCGAAAGCTCTTTATTCTCCTGGCCTTTGAGACTCAGCTCAGGTGTCTCCTCCCCTGGGGAATATTTCCTGACTCCTAGTTGGTGTTATGAGACTTTTTTGTGAAGAAAAAGTCAATCACAGAACTGACCCCAGAGGTTAAGAACAGGAGCTTGGAGTTTTCAGCAGCCTGAGTCTGAGTCCTGATTCTGCCAGTTACTTGCTGTGCGCCTTGGAGCAGGCCTCTCTAAGCTCTGGTTCCTTATGGATATAATTACAATGATCTCAGGACTTTTGTGAGATGATCTCTGTAAAGAACTTAGTACAGGCTCTGGTGCATAGTAAGTACTGAACTACAGTACTTACCAGTTATCATTAAGTAGCTGTTATTTTAACAAAGAGTGAGCTGTTAAGTACCTAACTGTACTTGGTTACACTTCACCCTGGGCTACTGCTTAACCTATAGGTTATATCTCAGGAGCTTTTAAGTATAAAGCAAGTCTGTGCCTCTGTCCATTTATCTGCCGTCCATCCATCTCCTCACCATCCATTCATCTTTCAACTATCCAACTATTCATTCACCTACCATTCTTCCAGCCCCCATCTACCCATCCATCCACTCTACATCTATCTAGCCACCATTGTCCTTTCATCCACCTACCGTCCCTCCATCTCTCCTCTACTTTCCATTCATGCACCACCCATCCATCTCTCCACAATCTACCCACCATACACCATCTACCCACCCTTCCATCCTCTCCATCAGTATAGGATGCGCAGCCATTATGCTTCAGAACTTGTGAACAGGTAGAGAGAAATCAATGAAGACAGTGGGATGTCATAGAAACATTAGGAGCTTTGGCATCAGATAGACATGAATTCTACACCAGGCCAACTCCATGACCTCTAACGTTATTTTCCTACGAGAGTGTAGCAGGACACTTCTCAAAACACATTTGTCTGGGGCTTCCCTGGTGGCACAGTGGTTGAGAGTCCGCCTGCCGATGCAGGGGACACGGGTTCGTGCCCTGGTCCGGGAAGATCCCACGTGCCGCGGAGCGGCTGGGCCCGTGAGCCATGGCCGCTGAGCCTGCGCGTCCGGAGCCTGTGCTCCGCAACGGGAGAGGCCACAACAGTGAGAAGCCCGCGTACCGCAAAAAAACCCACATTTGTCTGTAACAAACGTCCTTATGTTCACCTGAGCATCTCCTTGGGCTTGATTCTAGGCTGATTCCCAGCCAGAGATGAATTAGTTCCCATTCTTGCCCTGTAGAGCTCACTCCGATGCCTGTACTGTGTGTATGAGCATCAGTGCTACCTTGAAACATATTTTATAGGGAACTCTTTTATAATTGTTTGCATTATTGTTTCGCTTCCCACTGCACTTTTCCCTCTCTCCCCACCTTGAGAGCAGGGACAATTTTCTTGGCCCTTTGTATCTACCTCCATACCTAACACCACATGCAGCTCTCCCTGATTGCTTGTCTACCTCTGTCACCCCGAACGGTCGGTAATAACAAGAATAATAATAGCTGTCATTTACGGAGGCCTTACTATGTACCAGGTTTTCCTCTTGCATTCATTATTTCACTTGAGCTTTACCACAATGTTATTAAGCAGGTACTTTTTCACTCCATTTTATTGATGAGGGAACTGAGGCTCAAAGAAGCAGAGTCACTGGCCCAAGATTACAAAGCTGCTAACTGGCAGAGCCAAGAGTGAATGCAGGAAGTCTGATGCCAGAGCCCATGCTTTCCCCCGTGACACTGCACCACCTCCTCTGCTATCAGACGAACGGATATGACTATATTTATCCCACTTGCGTCAAAGGATGGTCTGAACACAATAAAATGAAATAGCTGGAGAGTGCTTTAAAAAAAATAAAGAAGAAGTTAAGAGTTCAAAGGAAAACATTGCCATTAAACCTTGGGAATTTTCAGAAGTTATTTAATAGTGCAGGTTCCCTGACATTATCATCCAGTACCATCTCACCTCTATTAATACCTCCCAAGGGAATGGTGTTGACGAGAAACTAGTGGTAATTGGGAGGAAATTACCTGGAAATTACCTTCAAGATCTTCTGGAGAGAAACTTAAATCTCTGCCTTGCAGATAAAGCCAGTTTCTGGGAAGTTCAATTCTGATGCCTCCATTTGATGCAATGACAGAAGTGAAAAGCATTGATCTTTGGGGGATCTGGGATTCTGGAGACCTGGATCTGCAGCTTGTCAGTCTCCCCTTCTAGACCCAGGTGTCTCCTGGGGCCAGGTCTGGGCTCTGTCCACTTCTGTATTTCTGGTTCATTGTAGGTATTCCAGATCGTGGTGGCAAAGGTTTCCCAGGAAGCACCCTGTGTAAGATGATGCTTATCCTTAAAGTAACCACTGTTGCTGGGAGGAAAGAGCTTTATCTGAACCTGGGTGGGTGGCTACCCCAGAGGCAGTAGGGGAAGCAGAGTTAATCCAATTCAAACCACATTGAATGTGTTCCCAGATGAAAAGGGCTTTCTATTAATCGAAGGAGGTGGGGGGAGGGGCTCTACAACTACAGGTGTCCACCAGTCAAGCACCCAAATTCAACAGCTGGAGCAAGACTTCCTGCTGCTCCATCACACAGCAGACAGCACAAACTGTGATCACCTTATCTTGTGCTAACAAGAAAATAGCAGCACTCATTAGCTGGGTGATAACTTTCCTGTCAAATCAAGAGAAACTCAAGACAATGGAATTATGTATCCATTAAAAAGAACGAGGCAGATGATAATGACAGTTGACATTTACTATGTCAGCAACTCTGATAAGCACTTTGCAGGCATCATCTCATTTAATTCAACAGGCTCATGAGGTAGGTTCTATTATTATCACCCTTTGACAGAGAAGGTGCTTGGAAAAGTTGAGTCACCTTCCCAAATGCATTGTGTAGCTCAGACTCCAGAGCCAACTCCCTTAACCACCAGCTTTTTATTTTGAAAAATTTCAAGGCTACTGAAGACTGGCAAGAAAAGTACAAAAAACCCCCATACGTCCTTTACCCAGTTTCACCAATTGCTAATATTTTGCCATATTTGCACTACATTCAGGAAATTTGACATTAATACGTTCATTAATACATTTCTATACATTATATATTCAAAGTTACATTCTATATTCAAATTTCTCCAACTGTCCCCCAAAGTTCCTTTTTAGCTAGTGTCTTTCCAATCTAGAATTCCCCTACATTTAGTTGTCAAATCTCTTTAGTTACCTTCAATCTAGAACAGTTCATTTCCCCCCTCCCATAATATTGATCTTTTTGAAGAGTCTAGGAGGCTATCTCACATTCTGGATTTGTCTGTTTCCTTCTGGTTAGATTCAAGATGTATGTTTTTAGTGGGAATGACTTGGAAGTAATGTTGCGTCCCTGTTAGTGCATCACATAAAAAGACGTGTGGTATCAGAGTGGCCCTCATTCATGATGTCAAATTTGACCCTTTGGTTAGAGCAGTGTTCATCAGATTCATCATTGTACAGGAACCCCCTCCCTCTGTAAATAAGTAACCTGTGCAGTGATACTTGGAGACTGTGTGACTATCCTACTCTTCATATACATGAAGACTTCATATATAAGTCTATTGCACATAAAGACTTATGTGTACAGACATGGGCTGTGTCCATAGATTATGGACACATAGATTATTATGTGTCCATAATCTAATCTTATTAGATTAAGAAAGCAAGTGGCAGAACAGTGTGGGTAATTACAACCTTCCCTCCTTTGTAAGCGATTATACATGTAAACAATGCATAGGAGAAAGGTGTTGATTGGGAAGGGCCTGATTGGTTGGGCTGTTTATTTGTGGGGAACCTCAGCTGTGAGTACCTGTGGGCCTTTTCTCTTAGGCTGCTCATTTTTCCCAGAGTAGAAACCTTCCAGTTGCCTGCCTGGTGGAGTAAAATCCTGACTCTCAGAGTAGAGAGGAGAATGAGGCCTCAGCCTTCAGATTATATCTCTTTCTTAACTCAGCCTCTTCCTGATTTCTGGATGGAACCCCCCAAGGCCAGAGTCTCTTGCTTCACGCCTGAAAGACACCCTCTAACCTGCCTGACTAGGGGTCCTCACTCAGAGGTCTAATCACTTCTTTTACAGACTTTTTACAAACTTGTCATTTCCTGCCCTATCTGTACCCCATTTTAAGAGGCCCATGACACCTCCAATTCCTGAGGCTTTTGGGGGGATCCAGAGCATAAAGCTGATGGCTTTTCTGCTTCTCCACTGCCTTGCACAGGGTTCAGCTTTCTTAGGTTGGCTGAGTCAGTCACCGTTTGCCCATTTGTTGCATAATGTCTATGTTTTATTGCTGTTCTCTTCTCCCTCATTCTCTCCACCCTGTGGGCCACCTCTTTTATCTCTTTACTTTAATTGTAGTGGGAATTTGGGAGGGTGCAGAGGAAGTGCATGTGCTTCATTGGTTATGCTTAACCCCAACTCCATACCTTATATAGTTCTGTATGGTTTCAATTTTTTATTTTATTTTTTTCTTTTGCTTTTTTGTTTCAATTTTTTAAAATGAGACTTTATTTTGTAAAACAAACTAAAATGTTATATACATAATATTAACATTTAGTGTGTATATGTGTGTATATATATATACACTTCCTTTTTAAAAGACACATACAAGAGGCATAATAGTCAGAAGACTTGTGATTTCAAGTGAGAGAAATTCAACTCGAACCACTTTAAGTAAAAGGGAGGATTTATTGGCTAACATAACTGAAATCTCCAAGGTGAGGGCCTGGGAACTCTACAAGCACTGATGATGTCGTCAGGAAGCTCTCTTTCCATCTTTGAATTTCTCTTACGTCTTTGATTTCTTGTTACAGCCTTTCTCCACTGCTCTCCATCTGCATATTTTTCCACCTGCAAAATGGGGCTGTCAGGAAACATGAGTGATGGAAAGGGCTGCAAATTAATGCATTCAGCAAACATAGAAGGTTTCTGAAATCCTAACCAGTAATAAGCATAATTGCTTTTCAAAAATCTACACAAAGCCCCCGCCCCCAAGAACAGTCACACAATAAAGCAGTGGAGAATTTTCAGCTCTGCATCAGGAACTGCCTGCCCTGAAAAAATGGGAAGGATCTGGGTGGATGAGTCAGTCGTCAGCCTTGGTACAGGCTGATCCCTGCCCAGGCCCCAGGGAGCTGTGCCCCACTTGAGGGCTGCTCCAGGCTCCTTGTTCTCAAGGCGAGGCGTTGAGAGTGCTGGCAGAACCGGTCTCAAGGTCACGTTTTCCTACCTTTCATGCTGACTTGGCTGTGTGTCTGTGTCGGAACTCTCCAGCTTTTACAGGCTGAGTGCTGTTCTGCAGGTTGAAGGATGGGCTAGGGTCTATTTGTGCAGCAGATACCGGGAGAATTGGAGAATGTGGTGCCATCAGTGAGAAGCACAGGGAACAGCATGAGGGAAGGCACTGGAGCAGGAAGACGTGCTGCAAGTTCAGGGTCAGTAGGTAGTTCGTGTTGCCATGGCAGCACCTTTTAGAGTTCCTGAGAAAGTGTGAGGGTAGGACAGCAAACAAATTATTGTATTTCTTTTAGCCTCGGCTTTCTCACGTATAAAATGAGGCAGCATTAGCCCCTGTCCTTATAGATGTTAAAAGCCTGGAAGAACATTTTTCTTTTCATTTTTTCCCCTGTTTTTTGTATGGAAATAAATACTTAGATAAGTCTGCGGAGGATGACAGACACATACTTGCCCTTATCAAGGCATGTTTAAACCACCTAAGGAGATTCCTATGCTGCTGTACAGACAGGGAGAGGAATGTATTCTGCTCCTGAGAGGGACAGAGAAAACAAGAACCGATGAAGTTGCCCAGAAGGTGCGCAGTAAGCCTCTTGCCTGCTTCCTGCGGCTCCCAAGTCTTTATTCATGTTGACAAAACTTAAAAGTGCTCTGTGTGAGTAAAGCTCTTGGACAAACAAGTGAAGAAGCAGAGTAGATAAGGGGATGAAACAAAGACTTTCCTGAAGGGGCTTCCCTGGTGTCTCCGTGGTTAAGAATTCGCCTGCCAATGCAGGGGACATGGGTTCCAGCCCTGTTCCGGGAAGATCCCACATGCCACGGAGCAACTAAGTCCGTGTGCCACAACTACTGAGCCTGCGCTCTAGAGCCCACAAGCCACAACTACTGAGCCCACAAGCCACAACTACTGAGCCCATGTGCCACAACTACTGAAGCCCGCATGCCTAGAGCCCATGCTCCACAACAAGAGAAGCCACCGCAATGAGAAGCCCGTGCACTGCAACGAAAAGTAGCCCCTGCTCGCCTCAGCTAGAGAAAGCCTGCGCATAGCAATGAAGACCCAGTGCAGCCAAATAAATAAATAAAATTATATATAAAAAAAACCTAATCCAGTGTTATAAAATCAATAAAAAAAATATCCGCAAAGGTAGCCACCCAGATGTTGATTGTGATTTTCTCTGGGTGAGCAGGGTTGTGTTTTTGCTTATTGTCTTCTTTTTACTTGAATATTGCGGTAGTTTTTAGATATGCCTGCAAATTCTTTGATACCCTTGCCAGCAAAAGACGGGGTCTGTGTTCGCTCCCATTGAATCTGGAGTGACCCTAGTGACTGAATGCCCATTGGAATGTGGTGGAAGTGATGCTATGTGACTTCCAGTGCTGGGTCAGAAAAGGCCATAAAGTTTTGGTCTAGTTTTTTGGGACACAAGCCTTGGTGCCTTGAGCTTCCATGTAAAAATTCTGAGGCAGCCATGCTATGAGGAAGCCCAGGCCACATGGACAGTCCATATATATGTGTTCCAGCCCCAGCTGAGGTTCCAGCCTACAGCCAGCATCAAAGGCCAGACATGTAAGTCCAGTTACCTCTAGATAATTCTGCCCCAGCAATCAAGTCAATCCCAACATTTGGTCTTCCCAGTTGAGGGTTCATGGTGGAGCAAATACATGCCATCCCCACTGTGCCTTTTCCAAATTCTTGACCCACAGAATGTGGGAGCTTAATAAAATTGTTATTTTAAGCTACTAAATTTTGGAATGGTTCATTACACAGCAGTAGATAGTTGAAATATAGATATTTTCTGATTTTCTGTAATGATCAAGGGTTGTTTTATGTTAAGAAAAATGGAAAAGTTTACTCTTAAAATTTTCAGGCATAGAAGAAAATTCATAGCACCATCTGGGAACAGAAATTTGTCTTTCATCTACCTGTTCCTCCAGGTTAGGGGTGACAGACATCACTTGACTCCATATTCTACTGCTCACTGTGGTGGTGGAGGGGGTGGCAATATGATTGAATCAATCCTGGAGTCTTTGTGACCCCCGATATCCTGAATTATTGAATTCTTAGAAGCAGCTGTCTTATCTAATAAGTTACAAACAATTTCAGCCTAGTTGCAAATGTTGACAACTCTTTGAAAAACAGTTTGGACGCAGTGTAGTACATGAGTTAAGATGCTTTTGAAAGTAAGTTTGAAAATAAAACAAACAACAAAAAATCCAATTTCAAGTGGCTTAGACAAGAAAGGGAATTTATTGACTTAACATAGCTCAAAACCTGAGTGGTAAGTTTCAGGTGAGGCTTAATCCAGCAGCAATGTGATCACCTCAGTTTCTTTTCCTGAATTTTGAAAATTCAGTGGATCTGAGTCTGGTTGGCCCTGATGGGCCTGGCTTTGATCATGTGACCATCCCTGAATCCATCACTGTGTGTGGCAGTTGGTGGGTGGAGGCAGTAGGTTATCCTGATTGGATTAAACTAGAGATTTACTCAAGGGATTGAGGGTTGGGTCAATCCCATCTAAACTCTATGAGTGACACATTCTGGGTCTTATTAGGAAGGGGGAAGAGAAAAGTGTGGAGTGAGACACATATGCCTATAACAAGAGCCACCTGACTCTTTATGCCCCTGTTCCAGTAGCCCTACTTCTAGGGAAATATTCTAAAACACAAGAAAAGTCATATTTATGGAGATGTTCACTGTTATTTTTAAGAGCAGAAAGCCAGAAGCATCCTCAATGTTCGGTCACTCATTTCTTCCACAGGTACTATAGCTCTTTTACAATGGGTAGGACTTTGTATAGACTCGAGAGACACATGCCTATAATAAGACACAATATGGATGTAACACTCAAGGTTCAGAGAGGAAGAGATAGTATATGCGCAACTTCACCAAGGTAATAAGTGTGAATACTGTAGACACAAAGTGTGCTGCGGGAGTTCAGAGGAGATGCACCCAACTAGGAGTTATGGAATGACAGCAAGAAGTCTTCCTGGAGGAAGTGAGACTGAAAAGGCCAGTGAGAGTTAACCACTCAAGGGGAGTAGAAATGGTTATGGGTAGTGGCAGGGGTGGAGGTGGGGTGGGGATTAAGAAAAATACCAATGCCTGGGTCCTACCCCCACAGGTTTGGTTTCTGCTGGACTGGGGTGGGACCTGGAGAGCCCTGTCATTGTTTAAAAGAACAAGCTGGGACTTCCCTGGTGGCGCAGTGGTTAAGAATCCGCTTGCCAATGCAGGGAACAAGGGTTCGAGCCTTGGTCCGGGAAGATCCCACATGCCACGGAGCAACTAAGCCCATGCACCACAACTGCTGAGCCTGTGCCCTAGAGCCCGTGAGCCACAACTACTGAGCCCACGTGCCACAACTACTGAAGCCCGCATGTCTAGAGCCCGTGCTCCACAACAAGAGAAGCCACCGCAATGAGAAGCTCACACACTGCAACGAAGAGTAGCCCCCACTCGCTGCAACTAGAGAAAAGCCCACACGCAGCAACAAAGACCCAACGCAGCCAAAAATAAATAAATTTATAAAAAAAGAATAAGCTGATAAGCTCCTTGGGTTGGATGGAACATGAGACCCTCCAGACCATGGCTTAGTGTCAGGAGGTGAGTGCTATGGTGTGGACACTGAGACAAGGAGAGGAGTACATTCTGGTTCTGAAGTGAATTAGGCATGGTGATGGGGTGGGGTGCTGCCAGGTGTTTGTGCATCCTCCCTCCCTCTCTCCCTCCCTCCTCCTGGAGTGCCTATGGGGTCAGGCAGTTCTCAGCTACCGCCCGGCCCTTCAGGACCCCTCCCCTCCCCATGAACTCAAGTTAGATTGTTCATCTGATTACTATTGTTACGAATCTTTTCTTCAACATAAGAGAAGAGCATGGATTCAATCCATAAACACTATGCAGCACTGTACCTCCTATATATAAAATACCTGGCACTCAACAGTAACTAAGGGTCAAAGAGGCACTTTCCCTCTGTCCTTAAAGTTGGGCCAGGGGGATCATCACAGTTAAGAAAAGGGTACCAGGAGGGTGCTAAAGGAATTCTGGGGTGGATCTGTGACCCTCTGGATCTGGGTTTGTTTTCTGAGTTCAAGGCCTGATTCCACCATTTAGTAGAAGTGTGACCTTGGGCAAGTCTTTATGTCACAATTTTTTTCATCTGAAAAATGGGGAGATTGTGGGAAGGGGAATAATAATATCTCTCTGTAGTAGTAGTAGTAGTAGTAGGAGTAGTAGTAGTAGTAGTAGTGAGTTACTACATATAAGTGCTTTTTGTCCCTGGCACATAATGAACACTGAAAAAGCTTTAGTTATGACGATAATGACGATGATTCTTGAGTGTTTACTCTGTGCCAGGCTTTACATTCATTGTCTTATTCCAGATTCACTCAAACTCCAGAAGACAGAATATATATATATATATATATATATATATATATATATATATATTTACCCATAGAGGTGAGAGCTTGGGCTCAGAGACTTCAAATAACTTGCCAAGGTCATGCAGCAAGTACATGATGAGGCTGGTATTTGAATCTCCATCTATTTGATTTCAGAATCTAAATCCTTAACCACCCACTATCCTTCCTCCTGTCAGTCAGCAGCCCCACCAGACTTTGAATAACATGGGGGCGAAAAGCACGTCTTATTAACTTTCATACCCTCCAACGCTGCACTCCCATTCCCAAACGCTCCTCCCAGAGTCGGTATCAGGAAATGTTTGCTGAATGAATTGCTCTCTCCTCCCACTCCTGGCACTTCCAGTCCTTCAAGGGCCTTCACCTCTACATCCTTGAACCAGCTTTGACTAAACACAAAAGAAAGAGTGATGAAAAAAAGTCTTTCTCACCAAGGATACAATTAATCAGAATGCTTCAGTTGCGCACATACCTCTGTATAAATACATATACTTGTATCTATATAAAGAGTAGCACTCACAAAGTTTGCTGGCTCAATGATGCGGTTGAATGGGAGACTGACAGTATGATTCATGGCTCAGGTCAAATTTAACTCTAACCTGTTTGTGCAAGACAGATTTACTTCCAGAGCCCTTTCTGCTGCATAATTGCCTTGAGTCCACCTTCTCCCCAGGGAGAGGATATATTCACATCAGCCCACAGCCTCTTGCTGCCGCACAGCCAAGTCAGATCTGGATTCTTTTGGCTGCTTTCCCAGCAGTGTGGGCCCAGGTAAGATCCAACCAGGCAGTCTTTGCCAGCAAAGGAAGGAGGAGTAATCAAAAGCTGTAGCAGGAGGCAGCCTGCCAGGAAACCTGGGAATATGAGATGAGAAGCCTCAGGGATAGTGGTCGAGAGAATGCCTCTCGTCCGTCCATCCACCCATCCATCCATCGCATCTGGCTCCTCATCTGTAAGATCCACCCATCTATCTGTTTATTCATCCATCCATCCATTACAGTCATCCATCCATTATATCCACCTATCCATCACATTCATTTGTCTATCCCTTCAGGCATAAAATGCTTACTGAGCACCTACTCTGTGCCAGACACTGTGCTGAAGGCTGGGGATAAATAGAGTGAATGAGTCAGATACTTTGCCTTCATGGAGCTTACATTCTAGCATGAGTTCAGGCAATAAACAGATAATCATTCCAATATCTTTTTAGTCATAGACTCCAAGAAGTGCTATAGAAAAGGGGTAGGTGGTGTTAAGAGATCCTGGGGCATCTGGGGAAATTGACCTAGGAGCCACTGAATGGAGCAAAGTGACCTGAGTGCCACAAGGTGGGGAGAGTGACAGGAGACTGGGATAGGGAGGCATTGAGAAGCTGGATCACGCAGTGTCTTGAAAAGATTCCATTTTTCCCAGTTGTTCCATTTTCTCTGAAGAAATGGGAGTTTCACAGCTTTTTGTAACAGAAAGATTGTGAACCGTGGAGAAAAGCACGGAGCTAAGCTGAACTCTCGGCTCTTCCAGTCTACAGATGTATGACCTCAGGTTAGGCAAGCCATTTAACTTCTCTGAGCCTCAGATTTTTCTCCTCTTTCTTCCTTTGTTCAATATTTTTAGAGCACCTATTATGTGTCAGGTGATTTTCTGGACACTGGTGGTATTCCAGTGACCAAAACAGAACAAACTCACTGAGTTGTTATAAAGATTAAATGAGATAATGCATATAAGACATTTGGTACCACGCCTAGTCTATTGTATCTGCTTATTAGATGGTGGATGTTTGATTTTTATTTAAAATTAATCAAGGAACACTTTCTTAATGTTGTTCAGTATATCTGGAACCCCAAGTAAATAGCGGGTAGAATTTTCCCCTTCAGTCCAAGCGTCCCCGTTCTCCTTTTCTACCAACTCAGAAACCTGAGAGGCGTCCTTCATTCCTCTCTCTTTCTCATAACTGATAGCCAGTCAGTCACCAAGTTCTGCCCTTCCTGTCTTCTATATCGCACAGATGTATCTGCTCACCTCCAGGCCCCATTCACTGACATAGTTTGGGGCTCTTAAACTCATACCTGTCTGACAGACATTGTTAATTGCTTATCCAACATACACATTTCTTCCTTCTTCCATTCTAAAAACATTATGATTTTGTTTGCATCTGTAATGTGTATAATCTCAGATTACTCACTTTCTGAGCCTCTTTTCCACTTAGAAGACACAGTTCTGACCAAGGAGATGAAAGCAAAAGTCTCCTGGAGGTAAAAGAAATAGAAGTAGAGCCTTATATCTGTCCTGAGTTTTTCTTTCTTTGAACATGGATGTGATGTTTGGAGCTGTGGGAGCCATCTTGGACCATGAAGTGACAACCATGAAGATAAAAGCCAATGTAATAGAACAAAAAGACAAACAAAAACCGCCTGGATCCTTGGTGAAATATTAACAGCAGTAACTGCTGACCTTTGTTTTTCTTGTGAGAAGAATAAACCCTTCTTTTGTGTAAGCCACCATTATTTGGATTTTCTGTTACTTAGAGTCAAACGGATTCCAAATTGTCTACCTGTTTTATTATAACAGCCTCCCAACTCGCCTCCTCCAGGTTTAGCTCTCTAGTTCATCCTCTGCATGGCAGCCACAGGTATGTTGTGAAATACACAAATCTGATCACTCCTGTGCTGAAAGCTTTTCAAAGTTTTCCCATCACCTGCAATAGTCCCTGGGCATTGTGCTATTTTCTGGCTAATAAGGATTTTCAGACAGCATCTCAGCATCTGATCAGCTTTTTTTTTTTTTCCTGATGAATATTGAGATATTAATCATTCAACTCATGTGACACTGGTGTTATTGCAATAGTGTTTTAAATAAAAGTATAATTTAACTTTACCTGAATTTGAAGAAAAAAAGAAACTGAAGTGAAATTGAAGTAACTGCTGACTTTTGAGTAATTTTTCTTCACCCAAGGGATATTATTTCTTAATGATCACTCTAAGGGAATTATTAGGGAGATATAACAATTATATTTATTTATTTATTTAGGCTGCATTGGGTTTTCATTGCTGTGTGCAGGCTTTCTCTAGCGTGGCGATCGGGGGCTACTCTTTGTTGCGGTGCGCGGGCTTCTCATTGCAGTGGCTTCTCGTTGCGGAGTGTGGACTCTACGCACACGGGCTTCAGTAGTTGTGGCACACGGGCTCAGCAGTTGTGGCTCGTAGGCTCTAGAGTGCAGGCTCAGTAGTTGTGGTGCATGGGCTTAGTTGCTCTGCGGCATGTGGGATCTTCCCAGACCAGGGCTCGAACCTGTGTCCCCCTGCATTGACAGGCAGATTCTTAACCACTGCGCCACCAGGGAAGTCCAGATAAAACAATTAAATGCAATATGGGATCCTGGATTGGATTCTGAACCAGAAAAAGGACATCAGTGGGAAAATTGGTGATATTTTAATAAAGTCTATAGTTCTGTTAGTAGTGTTATATCAGTGCTGATTTAATGGTTTTGATCATTGTACTGTGGCCATGTAAACTAATGAAGGGCATGCCACATTCTCTGTACTATTGTTTTCAACTTGTCTGTAATTCTAAAATTGTTTCAAAATTAAAAGCTTTAAAATCACTTTAAGGTTAAGAAAAAAATTATAAAACACAAGAGATTAGTTTTTAGTTATGTTTTTATTCTAGAGAGTATGGAATTACTCCCTGTTATGAAACATGATGGCATTAGCACCCTTATAATTCTTTTTATTTTCTCTTCCCAAACTTACAAATTTTTGTTATTTTTATATTGTCAAGATTTAGAACGTTGATGTCTTTTTTGGCAATCAATCATAATTATTATTGGAGCTGTTTAATCTTAATTACATATTTAAATAATTCTGTGCTCTCCACTAGTTCTTTTGTTTCCTGAATTTTTAATTTTGATTTATCTCTTTGTTGGCTGGATTTCATAAATAAGTACTATTTTCAAGAATGTCTTATTGCTCCTGTGTTTCCTGGACTCACATTGATAATGTCTGGGTGTTGCCATTTCATTCATAAAAATGAACACGGCTGGGTATAAAATTATGGGGTTTTGGTTTGGAATTTTGTAGACATTGTTCTACAGTTTTCTGTTATTGAGGCTTTAAGAAATTTAGATAGAATGGCAATGACTTTTTTGATATACCGTTTTATGACATTTAATACCTGTAATTTTTATATAACCACAACCAGAATCAGAATACAGAACAGCTCCATCATCCCTCCCAAGTTTCCTCATGCTGCACCTTTATAGACAAACCAGAAACCCCTGACAACCACGGATCTCTTCTTTGTCCCTGTAATTTTGCCACATAGATGTCACATAAATGAGATGATGCAGTATGTAACCTTCTGATACTGACTTTTTTCATTCAGCATAATGCTTCTGAAATACATCCGTATTGTTATGTGTATCAACATTTCCGTCTTTTTTATTGCTTAGTGGTAATATGATCCACAGTTTACTTATCAGTGGTTGAGGGACAGAGTGGCTGTACCATTTCCTTCCCACCAATAATGTATGAGAGTTCCAGTTGCTCTGAATCTTCATCAGTAGTTAATATTGTTGAGTTTTTCCTTCCTTCATTGTAGCTATTCTAATAGGTGTATAATGGTATCTCAATACAGTTTTAATTTGCATTTCCATAGGGGCTATTGATGTTGGGCATCTTTTCATATGCTTATTTACTATTCATAGATCCTTTCTGGTAAAGTAGCTGTTAAAATATCTGGCCTATGTTTTTGTCTTCTTATTGTTTAATTTTGAGAGTTCTTTGTACATTTTGAATACAAGTGCTTTACAAAATATATGTTTTGCAATATTTTCTCCCCATATGTAGTTTGTTTTTCATTCTCTTGCCAGAGCAAACATTTAAAATTTTCATGAAGTCCAATTTATCAGTAATTTTTCTTAACATCTTTATTGGAGTATAATTGCTTTACAATGGTGTGCTAGTTTCTGCTTTTTAACAAAGTGAATCACCTATACATGTACATATATCCCCATATCCACTCCCTCTTGCATCTCTCTCCCAACCTCCCTATCCCACCCCTCTGGGTGGTCACAAAGCACCGACCTGGTCTCCCTGAGCTATGCAGCTGCTTCCCACTAGCTATTTTACATTTGGTAGTGTATATATGTCCATGCCACTCTCTCACTTTGTCCCAGCTTACCCTTCCCACTCCCCGTGTCCTCAAGTCCTTTCTCTACATCTACATCTTTATTCCTGTCCTGCCCTTAGGCTTTTCAGAGCCTTTTATTTTTTTTTAGATTCCATATATATGTGTTAGCATATGGTATTTGTTTTTCTCTCTCTGACTTACTTCACCCTGTATGACAGACTCTAGGTCCATCCACCTCACTACAAATAACTCAATTTCATTTCTTTTTATGGCTGAGTAATATTCCATTGTATATATATGCCACATCTTCTTTATCCATTCATCTGTTGATGGACACTTAGGTTTCTTCCATGTCCTGGCTATTGTAAGTAGAGCTGCAATGAACATTTTGGTACATGACTCTTTTTGAATTATGGTTTTCTCAGGGT